>NC_031984.2:28876578-29490745 GCF_001858045.2 Oreochromis niloticus
GGGCTAAATACAGAGACCAGGACTTTTCAAACTATCTGCTGGCCCATGCCCTCTCCAGGACCTTGTGTATACAATTATTACTCCCCAGAAACTCTTATGACTTTTATGGGAGGCTCTGAAAAGGTATAAAACCTCCAAAGAGTTGATGCTAGACATTGCGAGACATTGACAGCTTCCTTTCACTGTCACTGAAAATTTCTAGGGCAGTTGGCAACAGGGGGACACACTGCTAACAGAATACAAATAAAGTTAGCCTATAGCCTCCATGATGTATAACCCAAGTCTGCAAGGACTCCCTGTCACCGCACTGCCCAAAGACTTAACCCTGGCTCATACACACCTTACAGGCACACCTCCCTCTGGAAACACTTGCCAAGTTTCAGTTCTAGAAAGAAGGCACGCTTTGCCAATTATTCTTGCTCAAAATATTCAAATCTTACTGAGGTGCTATTTTTAACCAAGTCTGTTTTTATAGTGTTGAATTTAGGACCAGACTCTCTGCAGCACCTGCAGTGAATGTCCCAGATTTCTCCCAAATAGGAGTCTCCCTTGTTTTGCATATGAACAAATGTACAAAACTCTGCATTTAGGGTTGCGTCCAGTCTTTATTGCTTATGCTACTCACTTGGAACGTATAAATTGTAGCCCTTATTATGTGTTATATGAGCAACTTAAATATTTACTGATTTCTGAAGTTCAGGTAAAAAAAATGAACACAAGCATTACAGCAAACACGTTAAAAAGAAAAAAAAAACAAAAAAGGCTTTTCTTCAGCATAACATGCCCCCTAAAAATTAATTAAGGTTACTAAATGTAGAAAAAAAAAATAGGTCACTGAAATACAAAAATAATAAAAACTACACTTTAAGATGTGCAGTGAATGTCTTTAGCTTTAGTTTTAAGACAGCTAGCCTGAGGAGGCTTTAGTGCATCCATTTATTGAGATTCAGATATCTACATGCATTATGGACAAAGGTGTTGGGCCACACTTCTAATCTTTGAATTCAGGTGTTTTCAGTCCCATTGCTTCAGGATTATATAATAAGAAAATAAATATATACATTAAAAAAAAACTCAAGCACCTAAACTGTTCAGTCTGGCTTTACAGCATTTGTGAAAGATTGGGTCATTCTAAAGAGCTCACTGGTCATGGGTCTGTGATAGCATGCCAGCGCTACAATAAGTCAGTCTGTGAAATTTGTTCCCTCCTAGATATTCAACAAGCAGTTGTGAGTGTTGTTGCTGCAACAAAGAGCAGACCAAATAAAGTTATTAGGCAGGATCTCTGAGTGTTGAAGCATACAGTTACTGTGCAACGTGAGTATAAATATCTATAAATGTAAGAGTTGTTTGCCGTGTAATACTAGTATTTTAGAAAATAATCAGAACATGTTTTTTTTCTATATTATTTTGCTAAAATAAGAAAGTAGAAGAATCCTGCAGCATCAACTCTGCAAAGGGTCACATAATTAGTGCAGCCACAGAATTAAAACGGATAAAGCATGTGGTGGGTGGAAAAAATTTGTCTATAAACAAATAATAAGTATAACAAATAAGAATCTGCTGACTCATCGAAATCTGTACAAGGGGAATCCCAAAAGTAAGGTCTCCAAAGCGGTGGGGAAACTGTTTGTACAGCTGTTGGCAACACTGTTGTGGTTGGTGCTTCCTCCACTCGCAAACAAGCATGTGCAGCTTCACTGGGATTCTCAATCTTGGCTTGGCAGCCCTTGACAACGGAGCTCCCGTTGAACGCTACCAAGTGCAAGGTTCGCGCAGTTATTCGATTTTTGAACGCAAAAGGCATTAAACCGGTTGGAATTCATCGCTAATTGATGAAAGTGTATGGACAGCTGTGCATGGATGTCAAAAACGTTTGCAAGTGGTGTAGTGACTACCACCTGTTCCCTAAGTTGAAAGAACATTTGTCCCGTAGACGATTCTGCTCCGATGAAGAGGTGAAAGATTCAACGCTTCCTGAAGGACATGGCGGCGAGCTGGTATGACATGGGCCTTCTAAAACTGCCGCAGCGTCTACAAAAATGCATCCACCGAAATGGTGATTATGTCGAAAAATAAATTATTCTTTAACCTTTAAAATGATGTAAATATTACAGAAAATAAACAGTTTTTTGTACTTCTAAAACAAACCAGGAGACCTTACTTTTGGGATTGCCCTCGTAGCTGTTAATACCAAAGTGCCAAAGCCTGATAACTTCAAGCATTCAAGCAACACAGAAATAAAAAACGAAACTATTTTATATATACATATGAGACACTTCTTACTTGAATTCACTCCACTGAACAACAGGACAGAAACAGACTGTTTAAAAAAAATAAACAATTCCATTTTTTATTCCTGCCACCTGGTTTGTTTGGGCAGTTTCACTTGTCTACTATTCCACTCAATCCATGATGAATGTTTGAGTGCTTCATGCCAAAACTTCAACTGTTTGACTGCTTGTTTATTTTACATTATGTTGGACAGATGACAACAAAATGACTTTAGCTGTATTTCAGTCCTTCTATTTCAGGTGGTAGTGTTGTAGTTTCAGACATTACCTGACTGAAGCAATCAAACTTGCATGTTATTCCCACAGCTGGAAGAGCACTGCATATAGTCCTTTAAACCATTACTCAATGTCATTTTAGCCAAAGTGGACAAAACTGTTTCCAAGCATAAAATATGGAATTAGCTGACAAACACATTATTACATGTAGCCTTGTTTAACTGTAAATCCAGTGTCTTGTTTTGCTTATGTTTTTTCTTCTCGAGTGTGATGACAGTTTATTTTAGGACAACTAGAAATTGGACTTTCATTGCTAAGATTTTGGATCATGTCTCCTTACCGAGGGTGTTATAGATTCCATCAGCCTCCTCCTTCACCTGCTCGTCCAGACGCTCCATATTCTGCACCAGCAGGGCAACCACCTGACCCTCCAACTACAGACACACAAAGATGAAATTCAAGTCACGGTTCTAAAACAATTTTGCCAAAGGTCATATACAACTTTATCAGACTTTTGGAGAAACAATTTTTCATCTTTTAAAGGTTTTGGTGAAATGTAACATAGCAAAGACAATATTTTTTCATGTTCTAGAAACACTCCCACCCTTGCACTTTGTTGGAGGTCTGTCAGATGATTGTGTCTACCCTGTCTGAAAACAAAATTACAGTCTCCATCTTAAAAAAAAAGAAAGAAAGAAAAGATGTATATAGACTATCCAGGGATAACAGAGAGATGGTTCACTTTTAAGACTTGTCTTTGCAGAAGACGCTTGGTTCCTGTTGGAGCCTCTCTGACAATGTCCGAATGTTATCAGTCAAGTCAAGATTGGAGACTCATAACCACACAAAGCTTGCAAGGTGCCAGCGGGCTGGATAAATGTACTCTTATAGATGAAAGAAGACAGTCAACACAGATTTATGAGCCACTGCAGACCGCCGTGGATCATTTTGATTTATCTTATCAAGGATGCCACCTGGCCTTCAGGCAGCAAGGACAGAGGAGCCGAGGGCATTACAGCAAAGAGGACAGACAAATGGATTCAACCAACCTTTGCTGCCCTGAAACTGTTTCCCTTGGAAGGAGCTGTAAAGAAGAGTGAGGTTTATGGGCGCTCCATTGCATGGTAAATGGACTGCATTTATAAAATTCCTTCATCCTGCGAGTGCTACACAGCTACCCGAGTCACTATCTCACCCACTATCATATAAGAAGCCAGCTCACAAACACACACAAAAGCCAGCTTTTGTCAGCAATTTCTGATGTTTATCCTGCTTCATCTACAGTTCTTCCTATCACACACCAATATCACCAAGATAGAGGCCTCAGATATGTGTTCTTAACTTGACTGTGTCAGTTATTTAGAACACAAACAGTATTTCAACACATTATACTTACACAGAAAGTGAAGTTAATATTCTGCTCTGTGTTTGTAAGACTATTTCAGAGACAGGACCCATGGGCAACACCACAGAAACCATCTATACATCCAACCATTCAATAAAGTGAATACATTTCATTAATTATTTACAGTGGCACCTGCTATTGAGGACAGGTAGAGTGACGAGCTGAGGCATTTGACAACTACACGACAGCGTTAAGGCAGTTCTTGTGAGGTGTTGTGGTATGCAGTTGCCATTATGTCCTAAATGGAAGGACAACAAGCCCAAGGCTTACTATATAGACCAATAGCGCAGTAACACAACTGCTGAAAACCTTAATGAGGGCCACAACTGAGAGATGTCCAAACCATTCATTGCTACTTGCCACATACAGAGCTGTGCCTGCTGGTTACATTGCACACTGTAACTCATATCTACCTCTTAATGTGCCTGCAAAGAGGAAACTTAGCATGAGAACCAGAAAATAGAGCAAGTAGGTATGGTCCAATGAAACAGGTTCTTTCACACTGTCTAGATCAGGGATGTCAAACATGAGGTCTGGGTCCCAGAATTGGTCCAGGAAAGACCATGCGGGCAACTTTGGAAAATTTTAGCTTTAAAGTTTTTTTCTGGAGATAAAGACCTCCACCATGGCCACTAATACTATGCCAAAATGATTACGTAATAGATAAACAAATAAATGGCAAAAGTTCCTGTTTTTTCACCATCTACTGTATAATTGTTTTAGTTAAACATATCAAAGTGAAAGAATACAAACTTTCTGTGAATTAACAGAAACCTTCTGTTTTATATTCACAGGACAGTTTGAGCTGAGCTACCAGAACCTGATCTGTCATTTTTCTGAAATTACACAATTTCTTACACTTTCAGCCCGAAGAGTTGTTCTGACAGATTTCTTTCATTTACTACAGCAACATTTGTTTATCATATTAAAAAACAGAGACGTACTGTTACAAATACACTTCCATTGCGTATAATTAGATATCGCAGGGATTAAATGTGCAGTTAAACACAGATAGAAACAGGATTTTCACTGGTCCAGCTATATGTGATATCCCCACATTCTGCTGCTGGTACTGTGTTTACTTGGGCTAGCAACATGCATTAAAGGAAGAAGCTGAGCTGAAGGTATTTTAATATTATGAGTAATTTTCTGCAATGATCTCATTGAATAGAACAGGATGATGCTACCAGCTATACTGCAGAAATTGTTCAAAGAGCACGGCGAAAGTTCCATGGTGCTGGTTTCACCTATAAAATCCAATCTACCATCTATAGAAAGTGCTAAAAATCCACAGAGGCCATCTATCCATCCAACTATCCCCTTCGGCTTATCCGGGGCCAGGTCGTGGGGGCAGCAGCCCAAGCAGAGAAGTCCAGACCCCCCTCTCCCAAGCCACCTCCTTCAGCTTGGCCGGGGGAACACCAAGGCGTTCCCAGGCCAGCCAAGAGATATAATCTCGCCAGCGTGTCCTGGGTCTGCCCCAGGGCCTCCTCCCAGTGGGACATGCCCGGAACACCTCACCCAGGAGGCGCCCAGGAGGCATCCTTGTCAGATGCCCGAACCACCTTAACTGGCTCCTTTCGATGTGAAGGAGCAGCGGCTCTACTCTGAAACCCCTTCCAGATGGCCAAACTTCCCTATCTCTAAGGGAGAGGCCAGCCACCCTTCGGAGGCAGCCCATTTCCGCCACTTGTATCTGCGATCTTGCTCTTTCGGTCACTACCCACAGCTTGTGACCATAGGTGAGAGTAGGGACGTAGATCAACCAGTAAATTGAGAGCTTTGCTTTTACACTCAGCTCTCTCTTCACCACAACAGACCGGTACAGCGTCTGTATCACTGCAGCCACAGCACCAATCCGTCTGTCGATCTCCCGCTCCCTTCTCCTGTCACTTTTTAAGTCCATGCCAGGTAATTGTATAAACCTTAACTGGCTAACCTAGATATCTTTAAAAAAACAACAACACAGGTCTGGTGTTAGCATCTTGTTTCTGTTCACATCAGAAACAGAGCTATCCTCATGAAGTCACACTGAATTTATCAGTATGTTCAAAATGCCACGTGGATGTGTAAAATATTTGGATCAAACTACTCTAAAACTCCCAAGACTCCCAACCAAAGTGGTCAAGTGTAGCAGAGAAAAAAAGTCAACTGATTCTCTGACGAAGTGTCACAGTGACAGGTGTGAAGAAACAGAGGCACGCATTTCTTTTCCCCATCATGGCTTTACCCGCACATTATTGTAATTTGACCTTTGTCTGTGTCGCTCTAAATGTCAAAAAACATAATGGGATATCGAGAATCACGACACTCTAATATTTATGAAAGCCCGGCAGCACGACAGGCTGAACTAGAAAAGAAAAAAAAAAAAAAAAAAACAGGAATGAGGGGGCTAAATATACAGAGAGATGGAGAGACAGGGAGAGATCATCGACAGTGAAGTGATGCCAACACACACAGCCGGAGGGTGACAAAGAAAACAGAACGGAAAAAGAAAGAGTGGGAGAGTCGATGCTATAATTATGCTGATCAAACTACATACTGAAATCCATTTTTTCCTCTTGACTGAGTTCTTGTCATGTTGCTAATCCCATCATGTTTTTTTTTTTTAACTGTCACAGCCCGCCGCTAAGAGATAATTAAAAAGACTTTAAATAAATAAATCAACAGGTAACTTCAGACATTTGTGCCCCTGTAAATGACACTGGCAGCTTTACTAAGAACTAATGTTTGTGGATTTTTTTCCCCTTTAAAGTTATTTTAATACAACCCTTTTTTTTAGAATTATTTTAATTTAATGTAATTTGTGTTTCAAATCACACACACAAAAAAGCAAAAACAAAAACCATGAATGCTTCTAAGTGAGACTTAACTGAAACCTTTCTTTTGATTCATTAACAAAGACTAAGCAATCAATTTCTCTCCACCGTATCCAAGAAGCTTAAGTACTAACTCCAAAAAGTGCTGCTTCATCAATATCCGCAGAGACTCATGAAACTTTTGTACTCACCAGAGCATCTATGAGTACCTCAGCACCATCCTCGCTCTCATGCAGTGTGTCAATATCTGTCAGCTCCTGCAGCAGGTCCACCACGGCTATGGCGACATGTGGCTCAGGCTCAGGACAATAACAATACTCCCTACTTGATTTAACTCTGCAATCCTATAACACTGTAGAAGTAAAAGGACCCAAATCAATGCTTTGTCTTTCCTCTCAAAGCCAGGCGACTACTTCACCCAGAATGCAAATTGATCGCCCAGGTTGGTCCGTATTTTTGGTTTGTTGTTGGGGGCTGCACCTTGAGTACCAGTGCCTTCACTGAAGGTATTTTAATGGCTACTGTAATATTTATTTCTTATATTTTTTAAGGGTTTATGTATTTACTCCAATATGGTTTTGAATCTGAAATATGACTCACTTAGTAAATTGTATTTTGTTACAGTTTTAATGTAAGTAAGAACAAGTTTATAGTTTAAAAAAACATGGCTAAAATAAAAGCTTTGTGTGCAACAAATTCAATAAAAAGTTGACACATCTTTGCTCTCTTAGCTCTTTTCATGTTCTTATCCTGTCCTTGGTTCTTTGTACTAGCTTCGTTTACAACAGTAAACAGGGAACAAGTTTAAAGACCAATGTTACGTAACAAAACATTCAATAGAGAGAGGCGATCTGAATCAATCTCAATGTGAAAGGATATCAGTGTTTTCATGACTGAGGAGGCCCAGCAGTGAGTGGACGGCGTTCAGCTCCACCAGCAGGTGGTAGAGATCTGGCATCGTAGCAATCACATGCATTTCCTGGATAATGTCATTCAGATCCAGCTCCGACTCCATGAACCTAGTTTAATAACACAAATTAGAAGTTTTGCATTATAAATTTGATCATAATATGACAGTGTTTCTTAGAAATGCTGACACCCTCTTTTTTCTTTAGATCCACTTAAATCCACATATAGTTTTGTTTGTTGGAATAAAGTCAAACAAGATACTCTGTCTGTAATGGGCTTACTTTTCTGGATTGTCTGGAAACTTAATCCTCAGTTCCTGGTTTTTGTATGACCTCTTCTCAAAGGTCAGAATCATTTTCTTCACTGAGCTCTCATCGACCAGTTCTGCCTGTTTGATTAGCACAGGAGGCAGGGGAAAGGGAGCAAAAAGATGGAGAAGGGAAGATGGAAAGAAAAAGGAAAAAAAAAGATTTTATTAAAGCAACTGCTGCAATAACAACAAAGAGACTGTAGGGTCACCTTAATCATGTGAGTGAAGCAAATCGTGCAGACATTTTGTTCAATCAGATGGAATGCATTTGACTGAAAAGAGAAGGTGTTTGACCTCCTGATGGATTATAAACCTCCAAAGTGCTGGACAGATAACAATGTAGCATAAAACAACCTTTCCTGGAACTTACTTTGTTACCATTTCACCATGTTAGTGTTTCAGTAATTCAAGTCTCACTCTCTCCAAGTTTCTTGAAAGATCCAAGATTAACTGGGTGATTGAGGACACCAGATCCTGGTTATAGTAATCTAGTTTTGTTTGGTTTGTCAAAGCCACAAGAGCATTAGACCAGCCAAACTGACTGCACACCCCCTGTGGTCACTGAATATGGGACCAGCAATACTGGCAACTTTGTGATTGGAGGATTGATGTATGGGAAGTTTTAACCCCAGTGGAGCAAGAGGATTTCTCAAAGAGCTTTGAGGAATAAACCATTTTGCAATTCCTTTTTTAAAAGCAGAAACCTGGATAGAAATCAACCAGAAAAATTAATGAACAATACGAAACTGAAAAGGAAATTCGGGCAGGGAAACCAGTGGGGAATCACAGAAAACTATGACAAGGGAAAGTGAAAAGTGGCAATAAAAACCTTTTGTGTCCACTACAATAATGATCTTACAGTTTATATCATTTATTGCTTATTATTTTAAGTAGGTACTGCAGACTAAGCAGCTTGGAACAAAAATGAAAAATACAAAGACACTTTATAAATGGACGTTTACTTTTGTTTTTTTAATTAACTGACTTTAACAGGTCACAGAACAATAAACAGACATGACCACAGTGGCCAAGTCTGTTTTAATGGCGTGACTTTAAATGACGTAAAAAGAGGGATCTCTTAATCAGACCCAAAGCCAGGATGCAGCAGTAGTGAAGAGGAGAATTTGGGTTAGTGGCAGCACCATCAAATCTCACATTTGTCTTCCAACAAAGGAGTCTGAATTATTTCCTCCAGACTAAAGCAGAGATTGCCATAAAAGAAATAAGTCATCTTTGTCATTTAACATTGTATTCTATTTGATTTAAAGTGCTCTCGTTATTATCAATGGAACATTCGCTAAGAATGCTAATGCATTTAAGTCTGTTGTTTGTGTTGTTTACAGGAAACAAACGCGCTCTTGAGTAAGTCTGACTTAATAGATGTGCTCCCACGTGTTAAAGAAACTGAACTTTTGTCTATTTAATGTTGTCAATCTTAATATTTTCTAATTACTCCACCGACACAGATGTCACAGGTGGTTACATTTAGACACAATGCATGCAGATTATACCAACAACTAACATCTAATAAGTCTGACGGTATAAATCTGGCTGAAACACTTTTAATCATAGCATGTTTGTGTTTGTTTTAGTAGTGTTTGTGTAAATCTATCTGAATTTGCTAATGTGGCTAATGTCCTGATGAAGCATGCTAGTATGGTGAAAGCTGTTCAAAGATTGCCATGCAAACTATGAATTCCAAACATATGAGAATAAAGGAACACATTTAATTTTCATGATCTTTGTTACATTTCTTCATTTTTCATCACCCAAAGAAACCAGAGTAACAACTCTATAATAATAACATAACAATTACAATAACCTTCCCACCTCAGGTTCTTCTGCATCCTGGTCCATCAGCTTTTCCAGGATTATCTTCCTGTCCCCTATCAGCTCCTCATTCTCCCTCATCTCAGCACCTCCTTCTGCTCCTGCCACCTCCCTGTATCTGGCCAGCTCTCTAGCACTCATCCCTTTCAGCTGCTTGCCTCCTCTGGAGTCTTCATCTCCTCCTGCTCCTCCATCCTCTTCGCCCCTGGGACGCTTTGCTCCCCTATCAGGCTGCAACAAGAAAAGGGATCATTAAATGTATGTACAGGGATTTACTCTATAAGATGAATATATGAAAAAGTGTTGGCAGAGCCAAAAATTATCTTGTTGCTTGTTTTCAGCAAAGTGACATATAATGAGATTTTAAAAAATTAATGAAATACACCATTATAGCACCTGACTAGGTCATATCGGGCAGCTATAGAAAAGTCAATATAGAAACACTCAATCATGACTTTTCAAATGAATTTTAAAAAAAGAAGCACATATAATTTTATCAAGCTAATCGAAGCAGCTGCCACAGTTTTCAGCAGCTGTCAAACAATTAATCTAAGAAAACTGATGGCATTTTAAAAAGTTGCAACTAGAACAATGAACCTAAGTAAAAGACGGGATTTTACTGAAATACAGATTTATGAAATGAGAGATATAATGGCGATTTGCAGATTTGATACAAATACTGGGTGAAGTCGAGTTCTCGTGCGTATGCCTTGTATGATAAACGAAACTGTTCAGGTACACATTTGTTTCGACATTAACATATAAAACACCGAATCGAGCTGACTTAAGAATGCCAAAGATTCAAAATGCTTTGTTATGCATAACTAGTTTTAAACAGATGTATCTCAGGGAAGTCCACCGATGTTCAACCCTCTTGATGTGCTGCAGCGAGATAGCTAACAGACTTTTAGCAAACGGGCTAACTGCTAGCGTTAGTAAACACGGACTTGAGGTCCAAAGTTGTTCTTTCTTTTCGTGCAAGCGTCACTCAGTTCTAATTTACTGATCATTAAACAAGAACGCAAACAAAGGAGGGTAAATAAAAGTCTACATGCCCACACTCATTAAACTGTTAGCGTTTATTTACAACCAAATGAATGAGATAAGTTACCGTTAGCTTAGTTAGCTCTCACACACATTAGCAGGAGTGAAACGTCTACCTGATAGTTCAGGAGCTCTCCGACGTCCATTTGTCCAGGATACAAGTCTCAGCTTTCTTATAATTTTATTTCAAAGTTGAAAAAGCGCTCTCACAATTTAAGTAGACAGCTATTCCGCTAACTACAAGCTCCCTACATACACATGCCTGCCGTAAAACAGTCTTCACTCATTGCCGTAGCAACGAATTGTCGTAAACGTTGACGTTGCATGAGCAGAGTTTTCAACCATCTTCGTAACGTCTCGGAGCGATTATTTGGATAGGGATTTTGACTATTTTCCAAGTTACTGTCATCGTTACATCTTCATCCTTGCTGATACGGAATTCTCCCGTAGACTGGACTGCCATGTCTCTCCGTACTAGGATTATTTGTTTTCCTTTGTATATGTGTTATTCATTTTCTCATAAGTGATTTAACCAAACTTATAAATATGACTTAATTTGGTTAACAGTACAGCGCACAAACACTATTATAGACAACAATAATATTAAGAAATACTTTATTTTTCCCATATTTCTGAAATTCCAAGCAACGATAAAGAAATACATAATATTTCTAAATCAGTAATAAAAGGGAAAAACCACTTTAAATGTCAATAAAATGTTCAAATGAAAAAGCAGATCACTGTATGTCAGATATCTGAATTGCATTATAAAAAGTTGTTGCATATTGTATGAAAGATTTCGTGTATCTGTCCTTGTGGCAGCGGAGCTGAATCAGTCTGTTAGCGGAAACGCTATACTGTAAGCGGCGATGAAGTTGATCAGGCTTATGAATGACAGAAAATATTTTTTTCAGTGATCACTTTTTAAATGTGTCCAGTTTGCAGCCAGTAACAGAGCCAGCAGCGGACACCACAACCACCACAACTGGCTGATTAAAAATCTCCATCATTTTAGTAGCTTGCCTCCACCAGTGTGTGAATGTGAGAGTGAATGAATAGTGGCATTGTAAAGTGCTTTGGGTGCCTTGAAAAGCGCTATATGAAATCCAATCCATTATTATTATTTTCTATCAGGAAGGTCTCAGCGTCCATAGGACATTGTTGTCTTGTATACAGCCTCTGTGTGGGTTTTCGAGCTCTGTGGTTAATCTGGACATCCAGGTACTTGTATTCCTCCACAATATCCACTCCCACTCACTCTTTCTTACTCATGTTCAGAAGCAGATTATTTCTCTAAGACCATGCCACAAAATCATTCACTAGTGTTTTATACTCCTCCTCCTTCTGCCCATGACTGATACATCCAATCACTCCAGTCACATGTGGTGGTCAACAGTTGTTAAGCTCTGATAATGTCGGCTTCAACGCCAGTATCATATGCTGCCTTATAAGTGAGCTGTAAATTTGACTCAGGTTAACAGACAGTGGGCTAGCACGAGTCTGAAGAAACTTGGGGCTGATACCATCAGGGTTGCAGAAGTTAGAGGTATGGTTACTTTTAGGGCCAAAAGTGCCCAAACAGAATTCTGCAAATCAACGGCAGTGCTTGAAAGTTAGATCGTCGAAACAAGCAGTAACAGGAACACATTGCTTGTATGTTATCACAAAGTAGTATTATAACACAAAACAATAAATGAATTCATTATCATCAGGGTGTCCTAAAAAGTCACTAGAAAGCTTCAGTTGATCCAAAATGCTACAGCAAGAGTAAAGAGTCTTGCGTTATCAGGCCCTATCTTATCTTAAAGGCCTCATAATACCATTTCACACCAATAGAACATTTCACTCTCAGACTGCTGGCTTACTTTTGGTTCCTAGGATATTTAAAGGTAGAATGGGAGGCAGAGCCTTCAGCTTTAAGGCCCCTCCTCTGTGGAACTAGTTCCCAGTTTGGAATCAGGAGACAAACACCCTCTCTACTTTTTGTATTTGGCTTAAAACCTTCCTTTTCAATAAAGCTTACAGTTAGGGCTGGACCAGGCAACCCTGTACCCTCCCTTAGTTACACTGCAATAGATCTAGGGTGCTGGAGGCCTCTTATGATGTGCTGAGTGTTTCTTCTTCACTCATCTCTTTTTACTCTCCACGTGTTTATATATTTATTTCAGTTACGTAGTTATTGTTCATCTCTGTTGTACACAGTGTGTCTTTTGTCCTGTCTCCTTCCCCTCACGTCCAGGTGGTTGCAGCAGATGGCTACCTCCCCTGTTTCTCCCAGAGGTTTTTTCCTGTTAAAAGGGAGTTTTTCCGTCCTACTGTCGCCAAGTGTTTGCTCATAGGTGGTCATTTGATTGTTGGGGTTTTCTCTCAATGATTGTAGGGTTTTTACATAATAAAGAAACCCGAGGTGGCTTTTGTTGTGATTTGGTGCAATTTAAATAAAATTAAATTGAAGTTGGATACAACATTCTAGAATATGCATTTAAAACATTAAACCTACATTTTTGTCAGTCTCATTGTTCTTGTTTAGCAGAATATGTGTACATATGGATGCATTATTAATAAGCTACTTCATCCACCACTGATAATACATCTTAATAAAAAATATGTTTCCCCTCCCAACAGAATCCTTTGGGCTCTGTTGCCAATGCTGAAATAAGCCCACTTAATAATACAACTAAATTACACATGACTGTTACCTCATCAGACCTCACAACATTGAATCCTGGTCTTATAGGCTCAATTTTGCTGCATTCATAACAGAAGATGCTTCATATGCCAAACTGTCCCACTGTTCCAGACAAGCAGAAAATCACCTTTTCAGTGAGCGTCATTGAGAAATGTATGAGTGCCGCATGGTGTAGAAGCCTCCTTTGCCACTCCAGTCTCTGGCCAGTGATCTGTGACAGTAGAGCAATAGAAACAACATTTAAAAGGAAGGCCACTGCCAGGCAGTCAAGCTTGACGTCCCACCAAACACGAGGGAAAATGCACTTGATCAAAGGCAAAAGAGAGAAAAGAGAATAAAAGGGAGCATGAGGGTGAAAAGAGGACTTTATATGGAAATCCCAGGGCTGGTGAGAGGCAGTTTCAGATGAATACAAAGCTTTGAATCAGGGACCTGGAGAAGGCTCTTTTTATGAGTTTGACAAATGAATTTGGGTTAAAAAAAGACAAAAAATAGATGATGTAAAAGTATTTATACTGAACTCCCAATCCCAATGCCTGTTTGTGATTATTTACCAAGTATACAATAAGGTAAACGTCCAGGTGCATTATTAATGTTTATATTGCTGACAGTTGTATAATATGCATGTGAACAATGACAATGAACACATGTTCTTCTGATGCCCGAAAACTGGATGGTGAAAGACGAGGAATATAGTGACTATGGAGATCGTCAAAATGTGAAAAGTTCAAGAGAGCAGATATCTGAGCCACGAGTTAAATGTATAGTCATCTGGGACACAGGAAATGATATGATTTGATCCAGCAAAGCAGACACACAGTATTTCCAGTGTAAGGCACTTTAAAAAATAATTTAAATTTAATTTAAAAAATTAAATGTTAAAAGTTAACTTTTTTATCAGAGGGTCTTTTTCACACAAGTCACTGTAGAAAAACCACCAGTGTATAGGACGAAATGATTAATTGCTGACTTCCATTTGGCTTCAGTTGAAGGGTATTGTGCATGATGGCTCACTGTCACACTGAAACTGTCATGCTTTACTGAGATAGTTTAATAGAACAGAAATATTGTAACACTGGTACCTAAGTCAAGTCAAAGTGACTGTAATCCACAGTATTGCAAATATATTAGTTGATCAGCTTCTCACCTCACATGTGCTTCTGGAAGGATGGTCAAAAATCCCAATAAATACACTCCTAAATGTCATGGAAAGACTTCCCAGAAGAGGATGCAAAGGGTGGGCCAACATAATATTAAACCCTTTGGATTAAGAATGCAATGGCACTCAAGTTCCCAACACTTTTGTTAATATAGTGTACTTTTCTTTCTTTTTTAAAATTTTCTTTTAGAATAGAATAGAATAATCTTTTAATTGTCCCACAAGGGGAAATTTGGTTGTAACAGCAGCCAAAAAGACACATACACAGGTACACAGGACACAGAACAGAAACATACACAAATTTTCTTACATATTTACATTAAGGACAATGGTTACTATAAACAGAGTACTGTACAGTTATTAAATTAAATAAAAATAACTACAGATAAGAGGCAAACCAGGTTGTAGTGCGAATCGGTTAATTAAGTTATGGCAGTTACAGCGCTGATGGAAACATCTCTGTTTGTTGGGAGCAGTTTTGATTGTACAGTCTGACAGCTGCAGGGAGGAAGGACCTGCGGAAACGCTCCTTCATGCATCGAGGATGCAGCGCCCTAAATGCCCTTTACAGTGCCCTAAAACCCATAGCCATGATTTAAGGCATAGAAAACCTCACATACTTACAAACGCAAAGAAATTGGTTTGTGACACTTTCACATGGAGCATTGTGAATGTTTTCTGCATTCCAAATGCTCTTCAGTAGCTCGTGTTCTCCTGGAAACTGAGGACACAGATATGCTTTTAAGTTTTAAATTATGGCTGCCAGTTGACTTACTTGAATAAGCTTCTGATGGGTAGAACAAATTTACATTTAAACAACAGAGAGGATACAACTCTACAGACAAGTTAATGTCTTTTTAATCTTAGATGTTAGACCTTATTGTGTTGTATTTTTATATATTTCTATGTCAAACATTCTTATTGTATTACAAAAAAATAATGATATGCTAAAATTAATTTATTGTTTTTCAGCAAATCTACTAAGTTCAGCTGAAACACCAATTAACTCTCTAAGGGGATCATCAGAAAGGTGTATATTGTGTATCTAGTGTAATATTTTTATATAAACATGTCAACTAGAGTATTAACTCTGAATGAAACCTACCTTGAAGCTTGCATGATTACAAACACTTTATGTTCCACACAATAATTAACACGTTTCGCTATCCCTGAAGGAGCCAAAAGCTTTTCACACACAGCCGTCTGCCTAATGACATTGCCTCATCGTTTCCCCCGCAGAATTATTCTGGTTCGACGCTGTGTGATCCCTTTACACAGAATCGCACAGCATTTTCCTTGAAACAGAACAATACAATTTCACACAAGCTGGGAAGGCTGATTACATTAAATCACATGAGGTCAGTGTGATTGTATCATGCTGTGGAGACACGCATAAGTGTGTTCAAAATTCAGAGTGGCAATGTTATTAAAAAAAACAGTCAGAGAAGGAGCGAGAGACACAGAGAGAGGGGGAGAGAGAGCGAGAGATGATGGTGACAGCCGATTAGCCTTATCATTTCCCCCTCACTAAGTCAAGTGGTGCAATCAAATGATTTTCTCTCCTCTTAAACATGATTTGAATTATGCATCACATCAGCAGAGTACTTAAAAGCCCCACTCTCCAACAACGCACATTAAGCACTTACCTTACTTAGATTTCCAGAAAACTAAAGAATTAACAAGTTGTTTGGTCATGATGTACAGTAGTTCTCTGTGGATGAACAAGAAATAAGCTTTGCTATCCTCCTTGGATGGAGGAACATTTGATAATAAATTAATTTTAATTGAACATAGCAAAAACTCTCACTAAATAGAAATTGCACCGTATTCCTTTGATTGTTAGGAAATCGTAAAAGTACAATTTTGTATATTGTGTTATAGTCTGCAGAATATGTCAAGAATTGCTTGTTGTACAAGTAAAAAGGTGCTTTATTATTATTTGGGTTATGTGCCTTTTCATAATGCTGCTATTATACTTTTATATAACCCTAACCAGAGAGATTTCTGCATATCATCACATTAGATAATGTTTGGGCTTTTTTCTTTTCGTTTTTCTGGTGGTGTCTGCATTTTCTGCTGTCAGATTTAACACAGCAAGTATTCTTTGATCTATTTTAAAATCAATTTTGCTCCTATTTTGGGTAAAGCTTTGTATGTTGTAGTTCACAGTATACTATCAACATGTTACTCTTTCTTCCATCCATCTTCTTCTGCTTATCTGGGGTTGCGAGGGTAGCGGCTCTACTCTGGCCTCTCTTCGATGGCTGAGATCCTCACTCTATTTTTAAGGGAGAGCCCAGGCACTCCTTGGAACACATTTCCGCCACTTGCATCTGCAATTTCATTGTTTTCGGTCACTACCTAGAGCTTGTGACCATATGTGAGGGTAGGGTTGTAGATCAACCAGTAAATTCATAGCCTTGCTTTTATGTTCAGCTCTCTCTTCACCACGATGGACCAGTGCGGAGTCCACATCACTGCAGCCGTGGCCTCATCCATCTGTCAATTTCACGCTCCCCTGTCTACCCCTGTCTTGTGAGCAAGACCCCGAGATACCTAAACTCGTCCACTTGGGGCAGCAACTCGTCTCTGACCCTGAGTGGTCACTTCAATCTTTTTGTGGCTGAGAGCCATGGCTTCAGATTTGAAGCAGCTGATTCTCATTTAACCACCTGATGAAGCCAGCAGAACCACATCATCTGCAAAAACCAGAGATGAAATTCTCAGGCCACCAAAGTGAAAACCTTCCCCCGACCTGGCTATGCCTGGGAATTTTGCCCATAAACACTGTGAAAAGAATCGGTGCCAAAGGGCACAAATCCAACTTATTACCAACAATAAGCTCATCAAGCTCATCCAATGGTTATATAGGGAATAAATGGCTTGTGACAGTAAGCCAGACACCCCATCCTCCCGAAGCAACCCCACCAACAGGATACTCAGAGGGATGCCATCGAATGCCTTCTCCAAGTCCACAAAGCACATGTAGATATGTTGAGCAAACTCCCACACACCCTCAAATATCCTCTGGTCCCCCTTCTCAAAGATGGGGACCACCACCCCAGTCTACCAGTCCACAGACATCGTCCCAGATCTCCACATGACATTGTAAAAGCATGCACTACATCTGGAGCCTTTAGGAACTCAAGGCAAACCTCATCCACCCCAGAGACCCAGCCACCAAGTTGTTTAACTGCCTCAGTGATCTCGCCCCTAGTGAGGGCTGAGTCGTTCCTCAACTCCACATGACAAGGTGTTCAAAAAGGTACTGTGAATGCCAGTATGTCTTGGAAGGGATATATAAAGAAAAACACACATATCTGAAATATTTAAAATAAAATCCCTGTACTGTAAGGGAAATCATCTATAGGGGTAGAGTTCAAATAAAAGCAAATTATTTCACAGCGGACTACCCCAGTAAATTCAGAGTTACTTGTGGGAGTCAAAGTGCATGTCTATGGAAGAGGATTAGGTCCATTAGAAAAAAAAGTGGGGATATCTTTTTTTCACTGAATTCTCAGAAAAAAATGAGATTAAAACTTAACATTTCTGACTTTAATCTCAGAATTCTATCGTTAAAGTCAGAATTCTGGGGAAACCCCCCCAAAAAACACCTGCACTTTTTTCCCTAGTGGCCCCAATCCTCTTCCATAGATTTCTGACATCTCATGCTGGGAAATTAATTACTTGTACTTGCAGACCTAGCTTTGTCATTTGTGGAAAATGCCCAGGACATCAACCATGAAACAGATTTTTTTTCATCAGGTCACTTATAGACTACTTTGTTAGTACAGCACTATTATAAACTGTGTTTAGGAATCCATAGCAAAAAACTGAGCGTAAAGATAAAGGAGACTGGAGAGCAGGATGAGTTTAGTTTTTCAGTGACCTGCATCCTGCAGAAAAGTAAGTGAATTTGGGTTTATTCCAGCTATTTGAGAGGATGTTTATGGCTACTATTCCCATGCTGGTAAAAAAAAGAAAAAAAAAGGGGGGTTAACAATAAATTTTGCTTTTTTTCTTATGCAGTTTTTCCTTGACTGTTAACAGCAGTTCATTAGCAGGTGCTCATTTGCACCTGCTAATGAACTGGTTGGGTTGCATAAGTAAAATTTCATTTTTTTTATTATGCTAATGCATTTTAACCAACAAAGAAGAACAACTAATGGATAGATGTGCACACTGAAGCATGGTGTTTTCCTGATAAGAAAGCCCAAGAACAAGCTCAAGCCTATTTGCTACAAACGTTTTCAGAGGAGCCAGAAAGCACCTAATAGCCTCTCTCTCCATTGTGCGGTTCACAAACCTGACACCGATAGAGGCTGGAGGCTGCTGCCTGGCCTGCTGTAACATGGCAGTGAAACAAAGAGACACAGAAGATGGCAGGACACACACTATAGAGATAAATGTATGTAGGGAATGGTGTAGGAGGAGAGAGAGAGTAGGGAGAGAGAACAAGCGATAGAGGAGGTGGAGAGTGGCAGGAAGCGATAGAGGAGGGGAAAGCAAATTAATTTTATCTCCATTATGAATATGATGGCTGTGGTGCGCTGTGGTGGTGGCCCACGCCTTTGGGTGATAGCAAACCAGCGGTATTTAATCGGAGGGGCCTTTGTGCGTGCACACACACACACACACACACACACACACACACACACACACACTGTTCTTGGCTGGATGGAAAAGCCTATGAAAAAGAATTTAGAACAAGATGTGATACAAAAACTCCGATGAAACAGATACTGATGAAAGTGTTTTAGATGGATTAGCAGCTCCTTAAAGCCATGAAAATTAATTAAATTAATTAATCTGCGCGCCCTTGTGTATACCAACGGAAGACCTGATTTAAAGTCACAGAGCAACAAAATGCAGGGAGCTTCTGTTTCAGAATGGTTATAGTCTTTATATAGCAATGTGCTCTGATAGCCTGGTGCCATATTTAAGGTCTATCCATGCCTGCACTCCTGGCCCCCACTACCTTGTATACATCAGTGGATTGCAAAAATTACATGTGTATATACATTCTGAATAAATGTATGTCCAATCTGCATATACACTTGCTTTACATACAAAACGGTGGGGATTAATTCATAATGGACATAAAGAAAAAATCCCAACATTACTCCAACACACACAATTGTGTCTTTGTCACCCACAGACATCTTTTTCAAATCCCCGTATTCACTCATAACTCCACTCTCGAGCTCGAGTCAGAAGTGCTGCTTGAAAATCAAATGTGTCATTAACTCAGATTTTTAATGAATTATTCACAGCACTACAGAAATCCCTACGGATTAATCCCTGCATCACGCCTTCTCAGCATGCACACACGGCACCAAGTCCCCCGAAGCCTCACTTGTCTTGAATGACATTTTGCATGCGCATAAATTCACATGCATACACGATTACACGAGTGGACACAGAAAGTTGTAGTAGCGCCCACTGAGATTTTCTTTATCGTTTCCCCACAAACGTTTCCACATGTATAATCGCATTTCCACAATGCAGACATCTGATAGTGGGATTAGCTGTTCAGAAAATTTCACAATGCACACCAGTACATCATCATCTAAGCTTTGGGTTCAAAGATTAATTTCTGCCAATTAGTGGGTGGAGAGAAAGCAGACTTTCTTTCTCCCTCTCCCTCTCTCTCTTCTTTTTTTTGAGGGCATGAGACTTTCCTATCCAGCTGAGTCCAGGAACAATTTGCACAACTCTCATTTTGGAAAAAAGCAAAAAACATTTTCTGTATGGTGCATAACTGTCTGTCAAATATTTTAGCAAACATCTAAACTGTGGTAAAAAACCTAAAATCTGTGTACACGCTGTGTTCATACTGTGCAAAGATTAGTCAAACCCCAGTATTTCTAAAAGCAGCAAAGTTTTTCTTGCTCAGCATAATTATTAAGTGTATCAGAGATCCCTTTTCATGCCTGAATCCTAGCTTATCAAAACAATAATGAAAGATTTGAAGTGAGAAGCAAGAAACAAGAGACATCCTAACACACAAATGACCAAAAACACCCACTTAATATTACATGTGAACCCACAGCACTAGCATGAGCTGAAAACTTCCCAGCTCTACACAAAAAGCAAAAGTGAGTAAAAAACAAATATACTGAAATCCTAAGTGAACGCAGCTTCTATTCTTTTGAAGAACATGAAATTAACATAAGCATTTTTACTTTTCTTTTAGTGTATACTCTTACTTGTGTTAAACGTAACATAATAATGAACTTTTTAGTTAATGAACTTAAAGGTGCAGTGTGTAAAATCTCACAACTTGATTTCAGTAGATTTTATCTTTGGAAAAGAACATTTGGCACAAAAGACATGAAATGCATCAGGAAACGGCACACTGAAAAGGCAACACTAACTGTCAGACACCTAAAATATGGTTTTGAGATCCTTTCCCAGGTGCCTTAACACCCACACATATCTTGCATCAGCTGACCTCAATAGGTCACATGATAGGATGAGGCAAGTTCTCACAGTGGTTTCACCTAAAACCTCTAGTGATACTGACCCACATCTTTTTTCACATTGGTCAGTATCGCTTGACTGGCCCATGTGGCTCATATGATGAGGCAAATGATCAATAATGGGTCAACAACCCCCGTTACGGTTTAAATACCTGGGACTGTCCACCATTTGGTGTTAGAACTGAAGAAGCCTCTAAGAAAGGGTGAAATGGCTTAACAAAACTTAAACAAGTCTAGTTGCTTTATTTCCAAGTTCATTTGACCAACACAATTCTTGCTCCCCTCCTGGCTCAGTGCAAATTTGTTTACTGTTCCAACAATACTGGGATACTCACAGACACAAGACAGTGACACACAAGGAAGCGTCCTTGAAAGGTGTCGTTAACGTTACCAGCTTTCTCTGTTAATCCAGGCTTTATGATTCAGGCTCCATAAAAAGGACTTTTCGCATGTCATATGACTCATCTTCCACACAGAATAATCCCTATGAGGGATGTCTGCTTCACTCACAGATGTTATCAGATGGTAGAGATGAGGAGAAAATGATGATAAAAATCGATAAAAAAGACGAGTAAAATCCAAGACTGTTGTAAATAACAGGATATTAATGCTGCCAAAAATTGTTACGCCTGTGGGTTTTTTTTACACAGGTTACTGACCAACAGCCTAATAACATACATGTGGAAAACACTTGAGTTTGTGGGGAGATCAAAGTGAAACTAATTTTATTGATGTAATACATATTTTTGGTGATAAATAACATACAAATCTAACCAGTCAATTCCTTAATTTGTGTTGTGTTGAGTAAAATAGAGAAAGCGATATTGGGACCAAATAGTAGTACATTTCTATTTCCAACTGAATAGTAACAGTGTGATTCACAGTTTGCACTGCTGTAACTTAAAAGTTGGGCTTCGTTCAGTGGTGTTAGTTGTTCTGTAGAGTGAAAAGATTTACCATACATCAAGAGCATCATGGTGGATTTGATGCACACTACATCTTTGTGAAGTACTGACATGTCAGATCCTCCAGATCCAAATGAAGCTTTAAACCTGGAGGTCAGGTTAGAGTGTAAAGTTTAATCGTCAAAGTCAGTGTCTTCACGCCATTCTTGCAAATCCCATGCAAGCCGAAATGCAGCAGAAATGCAGAAAAGCAGAAGCAGCTCGCACTAGAACAGAATTTGCCAGACCTCAAATAGACATGGAAATGGAGATAGCTTGCATTGCTGTAATGCTTAATGCACATAAAGCATTAACTGCTGCAGACAATGAAGATGGTAAAAGTGATGTTGTCATCACTGGCCCTCCTTTATCTCCAGCTGTGTCACAACAACACACTGATGAATACATCAATGCACACTTCTTTCATCAGCAGATGAAAAGAAGAATACTTCAGAGTCTTGGTATAAAAGTGTTACATATGCCAGCCAACCTATGTTGCAGCCTTTCTCTCTCTCCTCACACACCTCGACAATTTCAAGACACTGCAACCATCATTCACGCCAACCTTAAAGCCTATTGTCCATGCTCATTTAACAGTGGGGTCCTCATGAAATCAGTGGCAGACCTAAACAGATTTTTACAGAGGTCTCAGACCTTGCTGCCTTCCTTGCTCATCATGATCTTCTTACGGCAGGGTATTTTTATAAGGTATTTGACTGTTGGTGAGAGAATTATCTATCGTGGAAGTCAACCTGCATGCTTTAAGAATGAGAGAAGTCCACGTCAATAATCCAGGAGCTGGTTTTGACAGATTGTGGCAACGGTTAGATAAGAACTTCGTGAAGTTCTCCAGAGGTCATGGAAGCTTTGCTTTTCAAATGTCTTGAGAACTTCCAGAAGATCTCTAATAAAGATAACTGACATCTTCAAGAGCTTGCTGATCTTTTCATTGAGGTAGATGCAGCAAAAAAATTAGGGCTACCTATCTGGTTTGAGCTTCCTCAGTTCAGCAAGAGGAATCAATCCAATTCTGGAAAAGCTCCCACAAAACCTTCAACAGTCATGGGTACTGAAGGCACCAAATACAAACAAAACTATTTTGTTCATTACCCACAATTCTCATTCTTTCTTAACTTTGTTGACTATCATGCAGTAATGAAAACAGACCAAAGCTTTTCCCTTCAGAGCTCCAGTGCAGCCCCCCTGAAATCTGAGAGGATTTTAGACAAGCAGTGGAAGACCAAGTTTCCCATCTCTGCTAATAAGACAGAGGTTGAAGCCTTCAGATCTCCAGATGGCAAAATGCCCGGCATCGATCCAGACAAGCATCATCTGATTCATTAGAAAACAATTACTCTGGAAAAATGTAGGAGTTTCAGAATGAAAACTGTGGATAAGAGGACGAGTTTTCTCAAAGAGCATTCCATTTGCTACAAATGCTGCATGTCTACAAACCATAAAGCTAGAGATTGCAAGGCTGTTATTCACTCTTCAGACTCCAACTCTGAACATGTTCAAAGATGTGTTTAATCAGTGTGTATCTCAAAGGATGTCCTGAACATAGGAAGAAGATGTATGTGATTCTTGATGAGCAGAGTAACTTGTCACTAGTCAGGTCTGCTTTCTATGACATATTCAGCATTCAGGGAGCCGGATCTTCTTACATCTTGAAAACATGTCCCAGCATAATACACACTAGTGGAAGAAGGGCCATGGACTTTGTGATAGCTTTAGATGGTGCTGTATTCCTAGCACTACCAACATTTATTGAGTGCAACTTAACTCCCAACAATAGAGAAGAAATTCCCGCACCAGAGGTTGCTACTCATCATCATCATCTTAAAGCCATTGCTGCCAAGATACCAACTCTTGACCCAACAGCTGAAACGCTCCTGTTGCTTGGAAGAGACATTATCCATGTCCATCAGGTGTGCAGTCACTTTAATGGGCTACACAATGCCTTGATTTAGAATGGGTGACATTTAGAGACGTGTGCCTGAAGGGAGCCCACAGACCTAATGTGAACACATTTAAGACCAGTATTCTGGAGAACGGTTGACCCAGTTCCTTCAGACCATGTGGAAACAGCATCAAGGTCAAAGAGAGGTTTGCAGTGGACTTCCTGTTTAAGATAACCTTAGAAAGCAGACCTTTAGTGCACATAGAGCAGGGGTGGGAAACTGCAGGTTTCAAGGGCCGGTATCTTGCAGGTTTTATCTATCACCCTAGTTCAGCACGCCGGAATCAAATGATTAGTTCATTACCAGGCCTCTGGAGAATTTCAAGACATACTGAGGAGGTAATTTAGCCATTTAAATCAGTGGATTTGGATCAAGGACACATTTAAAACCTGCAATAAAACCTGAAAGTTACAGATGCAAAAGGTCACAGTGACATCAGGTTCATCTTTGGGAAAGCAAAGCTTGCTCTGAAACCAGAGACCACAGTTCCACGACTTGAACTCTGCGCTGCTGTACTAGCTGTCGAGGTAGCAGAGCTGCTCCAGGAAGAGTTAGACATGACACTGGATGATGCGCACTTCTTTACTCATAGCAGAGTAGTGCTTGGCCAAAACTTAAATGAGTCAAGACGCTTTTACGTTTATGTTCACAATCGTGTGCAACAGATCAAACAGCCGACAAGAGCAAGCCAGTGGAAATGTGTCTACCAACAACAACCCAACTGATCGTGCAACCAGGTGACAAGCTAACATTTTCTTCATGGCTAACAGGATCTGCCTTTCTAGTGGATGTAGCACAGAGACAATGTTACCAGGAGATTTTCTGCCTCGCTGAACCTAATTCAGATCCAGAATTACAGTCAGAGATCACAACTTGTGTCACCGGTCTGGCACACAAGCTTAGCAGCACACGTTTTGAACGGTTCTCTACTTGGAGTACTCTTTGAAGGCTGTTTCTGTGCTGAAACACATTGCAAAATCCTCCAGCCAGGTGTCTAAGGATAACACCTGTCATGGATGGCGTAAGTGTAAAATGTATCTCAGTGAAGAGCAAAAGCTGCAATAATCTTCGCTCTTCAGAGAGAACTGTATTCAGATGATGAAGGCAGTAGATTAGTATTGGTACATCTTAAGGTGCGCATCTAAAACGTCCCTACCAGGTGAATTATTAAAGTTAAAACATGCTTTAAATAAAAGAATCTGTAAAAACATGGAACTTCCAGTTGATTTTAAACCCAAACTCTGAATATACAGTACATACATGTGTTTAGTATAAGTTACGCCAGGAAAAAGGAGAGTCATTTATGTGAAACCGTAGCATTTAATAACCAATTATCCCGCTTTTTTCGCATACCCTTTTAAGCTCCACTTTTGCTAGTTTACTCATTTCATTTTACAGAGTGCCAGCTCATCATCAAACCTGTTGTAGTTCTTAAACTGAATTATTGGTTAAGAAAACTCCTTATGCAAATTCCTTCTCCAGGATGATGAAAATGAAAGTAGAAACATGACTTACCCACTCCCCTAACCTTTCAGGGACCTCTTTTTTTTCCACAAATGGGGAATTTGACCCAGCACTGGTAACATTATTGTTTTTACCCATTACTCTCTACTTATTATAGGTAAACAGGGGCTGGGGTTGGGGTAATGAAAACAGATGTGAGAGGTCAGCGTGAGCACTGAGTTAGCAGCTGTGATCATGACAGTAAGAAATGAGTTTGCTCTGGAGTGAGAGAAGCATAATGTTTCATCATTTCAAGTCCACCTGGAAGGCATAACCGCAACAGAGATAAGATGTGCCTTGCTCCAGGACACAGTGGCAGATGCAGAGGAAGGACGATGCACTAGAAGCTTAAATCAGTAAAGATTAAATATTCAGTATTTGGTCACAAGCTCCGCAGCTTTACTACTATCAGGATATTACTGCACCAGCGTGTTCAGTACATAATCCACTACATATTTCTCTAAGCAAGGCAGAGCGCATGTGCAGGATGCCATCTCTGTTTCCCAGATGCCCCAGGATGCACCTGGAAAGGCAACAGCGATGTGCATAAAGAAACTACACACAGAGATAAAAACACATCAAACTGCCAACACATGGCTTGAATTGTAAAATATATGTCAAAAATTCGGTACTTGTGGGTGAACAACTAAGATGAGATGTTTACTGTCAGTTTCAAAGGACGTAAAGGACACAATCTGCATTTAGGCGAGGGGAAGAGAAATCCAATTTCACTGTGTATACTGCTGTCGCATTTTAATGTCAGCCATAAATGTACTCCAGCTGAATCATATCCAGAAGCAAACTGGATGTGAGATGAATGTTAAAGGGTTTATATATATATGAATTACTGTTAAGTGCCTCAGAGCAAAAACTGCTTGTTATATATCTTCAAGGCATAGAAAAAGGTATTTGCTGTAATTAGCAAGATTATTTGCCTGTTTTCTGATCATCCATCTTTCTTGTGTTTTTTGACCATAAAGGGCCACTGTAGCTCAAATGATGACAGAATAAGAGGAGTTGATTCTTACAGTTTCTGATTTTGTACCTGCCGATCCAGGTTATTTAAGGTCAAATGTTTCTTCACTTCAAGTGTAAGGAGACCAGGTGTCTGTCTATATGGCATTTTATCAGTCTGTCCCTTTGTCTGTGTAATCCCTATCAATAGTCCTTTGCAGTGGTGAGCCACAGGCGGTTGGCCTCTCTCTGTATGAGTCTGATCCCCACCGCCTGTGAAGTCAAATGTTGACAGAGAATCACGAACCCCATCAGAATACTAAAAAGGCCAGTGAGTGCTTTTATGAGAAAGTGAGAGCAGGAGTAGGAGCGCCCATACATGCGTGTGTTTGTGTGTATGTGAGTGTGTCTTCATATTCCTACACTATAAAAATGACAAGCCAGGTAATGCCTTGTATTTTGTACTAAGAATTATCACCTTTACTGCAGTTGCACTTCTTTGTGCAACTGCTCTTTAATTCTTCAAAATGACCTTTTTCGGAGAATAATCATGAACCCCCCCCAAAGAAATAAAAACACAAAAAACCCTCATTGAGACGGTTTCTCTTTTTTCTCTGAAACAGTTAACATACTGCTACAAGTCTGCAAGCTATGGTAGCTATTGTAAAATTAACCTGATAAGATTTCATTCCAAATAAAATCTCTTGCCAACCTTGTCTTTTTTCTTTTTCTTTTTTTGCAGTGCATGCATGTTATTCTTTGTGCCTGGCATTGTGAGTGTGTGTTAGAGGGAAGAAAGAGAATAGAAGAGTAAAGGAGATAGAGATAGAGATGAAAGGCCAGTGTTGAGTATAGTGGCTTCCCTGCACGGCTCTATGGTTTCTGAAGGGTGTCTTGGCCTCTCATGCAAATGAGTTTGCATCTTATCAGCTCTCCACGACACTGAAGTCCAAATAATGAGTACTTGGCCGTAGTGGTCGGGTGCACTCGATTTGGTCTGCCAAGCACACTGAAACCTTTAGAATAAAAACCACTAAGCATTAGTTGGAATGAGGGTAAAGCTTAATGAAGTGTGTGTAACCTCAGCTGACAAGATATAATCGTCGTGCCTAAAGATTCACCATATAACAACGGCATATTTCTGTAGTGTCGCATGGTTTTGCTTTGAAGTCTGGTAAATTTTAATGGAGCACTAAATAAAAGCTGTAATATAACCATGTTAATAACTAACAACAGTGTAGCCAGTGTAAATATGTTGGTTTTCCATCTGTAAAATCAAATTAGTTGCACATAATGCATGCATACAGCTGCTTAGTCATGATTGCAATTTTAATATTTTACATAAAATAGAGAACAATTGTTTATTTACAATATCAAAAATAGGGATAATCACATTTTAAAATACTCCATGCACATGTTTAAAATGTAATTATGTATTGTTTCATTTACTTAAAGAGAGTGTTGTACAATCAAAAGCTCATTTACACTTTCTCTCCGCGATTTTGCAGATTGTAAAAATGGAGGTTTTGCAACAGAAAGCATACAAACAGCTGGTTAATGGAGACATTAATCTCAGAGAACCTACGCTGCACTAAAAATGATTTAGCTGTTGGTAAAAATCTGTCACACTAAAAACAAAACACATGGTGGGACAGGGGTAAAATAATTAGAGGGCATTTTAGCACAAAGATCAAACCTCCTCAGGGTATCTACTAATCAATGATGATCCACGTGTAATGCTATTTTAATTGGATGAAATGGCCAAAAGAAATAAACAACACCATGTAATATACTTGACTAGACTCTCTCGTCTGCTTGAGCACAAAAAAAACAACTTAAAATGCTGTTTCATGCTCTCTTGAAATAATTCTTAAGATGTGCTGTCTGACTATATTGGAAATCAATGTATTTATAGCTGTTGTTGGGGGAGTATAGAGAGTGTTGCATTAACTTGTACACATGAAAAGAGCCAAAAATAGTTGGGGCCAGAATGAAAACTGGCAAGACAGAGAGAGAGGAAAACAATCATCATGATGTGGGTGTGAATGAATGAATTAGCTTCAGAAAGTTACACAACATAGTCATGCAAACCAACCGACTTTTGTGTTGATAACTTTAGCATTCACCGTCCCTTTTTGGCTCTCTTAGATTTCCATTCAATTTCAGCAAAAATAAAATAAAATAAAAATGCACAAATTCTTCATGATGCAGAAAAGTACACAGTAGTAAAAACTCAGGTAAAAGAAAAGACATCCCAGTAGCAGCATTTGTCTGTGCAGCGTGAACGCAGTTTGAAAGATTTACTTTTTGGCCTGATCGGGACAACTGTTGTTTAACAAGCGTTTCAGTGCCGTCACTCGTATCCTGCATTGTTTTGCTGCCGCAGTCGCCCCTTACCCTCACAGCAATCATTTAACCATAATCTTATCTTGAGTTCACATTGATTTTCTCGCCAGCGTTATTGCTATTAAAACACCTACCTGAGGACACTAAGTCAATGTCAGTGTCGTTTTCAGTGTGCGGGGAGGGTCGCGTGTTTCCTCTCCCAGGCGCCTTTTTTCTTGTGACATTATCCAAATTCACGAGTTTGTTTACTGACAGAAAATGCGTGGGTTCTAAAATGACTGAGTCATTGCTGTGCCCCACTGATGAAGTGAGCAGATTGGAAATGGGAAGGTTAATGAGATTTTCACAAAGTGTCCGTCTAGCGGTTTGAACCCAGATTAAATTGACACAGTCTGATTAAAATTAATTGACCTGTGAAATGAGTGTGTCCCTCAACAGTTAAGGATTGATGGATATCGCAAAGGGTTCAAGAGGGAAGAAGACATTGTTGGGGGGGAAAAAGAAAAATTAACTATGTTTGTTTGGCAGTAAAGGGCATATATGGCAAAAGACAGATAATGTCAGCTCATCAAGACAGGTATAATCTGACACACACTTCTGGAGATTATATACATTATATATTATCTTAAACCCAAACTGGAAGTGTTTATGTAAGAGAACAAAGCCTTGCTAGCAGCTCTGCATGTCGCTCATGCTGACAGTGCTGTCAAATAGCAGGCTTAATGTTCACTATGTGGTATGCTAACAATATAGTAATATTTGTAATATCATGGAAATATTATTAGTATTGAAGGTAGTTAGTCATAAAACACAGATCCCTGTATGTTAGACAATGTAAAGCCTCAGCTAACTTTGGACTCCATACTGTATATGCATTATTGTATTAGTGTAAGTCCATATGCAGACAAAACACCTAGTCTCTCATTACTGTAACAGCCGTATGAGTTCATCCCTGAAATAAAACCCATTTCCACGCCTCAAATGACCCTTTTGTACAAATAGTTGACTGCAGTTCATAGTCTACAGTGTTGGACTAATTCACTTTCAGTTGATAGTGATGGAAACTCTAATTGAACAGCCATTAAGACAGTAATGAGGAAGCCTCTTAAGGAATGAACTGAACTGCGACTGAGTTATGCATCTATTCTATGAAAAGGACAGAATTTATCACACTGTTGATCAAATCAATCAGAAAAACAGTGACTGTTTAATTACTGCATTTACTCAAAAATGCAATAAAGATGCAAGGCCAGGTGCAAGACTAAAGATACTACAAACCTTGCTGGAAGCAGGGATATAAAAATCAATGTTCCTCACATTCGGCAAGGCCATGCCTCACAAACATAACAAGGATGCTGATGGTATTAGCACAGTCCAATGAGTGGGCATTACTGCTGCAAGGCCATAACTAGGATGTGGTGGATGGATGGCATTACTGAGAGAATGTCATGCTTGGAAAAGCTTCATTGTGTATTTCATTAAAGGATGTGCTGCTTGACTGGCAAAGGGTACGGCACAGCATAGAAGTGACTAATCCAAACTGAGCTTTCTTTGACACTTTTCATCTGTTTTATCAGTCTTTTCAAAACTCTTTCAGTCCAGTGCTGGAGTAAACAATGTGATGACTAAAACTCGAAATGCAAATATTCATAAACTGTAGCAACCACCTTTGATCTATCTATCTATCTATCTATCTATCTATCTATCTATCTAGATAGATAGATAGATAGATAGAGTACATAGTAACACTATGTTATGTTAAGTAGAATTTTATTAAATTTTTCCACATTTGCTTCTATTCCAAGAAGCACTGCAAGCATTAAGTATGTGAAATTTTTAGAAAGAGTTTAAATAAATTTACTGTGTATAAAACTGTAAATGAAAAAGAATCATAAGCATTTAAAAAAATGTTTATGAAAGAAAAAGGTATTTGTTCCTTTCCAAATCAGATGGAAAGCATTTAAAATTATGGTAACCAATGAGTGAATAAAATATCATAATTTATCACAAAAAATACATGTATAGAAAGTTACCCAAAATATTGGCAATAAAACTATAAAAACATTAAAATCACCAGAAGGTAAAAGGTGATGATTAGTGGTCAGCCAAGGGTGGGCAAAACAAGGCTATCTGGAAGTTGACTACTAGAAACATGAATGCAAGATACATAACTGAAGCCTTGCTGGGTCAAAGGTCGTCCAACTTAACAAGATCCACATCAGTTGTGGAAGAACCAGGACATGCTGATGAGGAGCAGGTTAGTGGAACATGCTACTGTGCCAGCTGACCTAGTAACAGAGGTTACATGCAAAACATCTGGGAACTAACTATGAATAGAAAACCAGCATCCCCACTAACCAAAAAGCACCTAATTGTTCAGTGCAATAATGTCAACAGGAGTCTGGTACTAAGTTGGATCAAAGAGGCTATAACACAGTGGCAACGGTAGTGAGCAATATAGAAATAATGGAAGCACCTAGAAGCACTTGCGTATAAGATACAACAAGCTTTTCAATACCGAGGCTCTACAAAGTGCCAAACAAAGGCCATCACTCTAGCTGCAATGCTGAAGAGATACCAGAGAAGCAGAGGCCAGGAGAATAAATGGCCTGTCCTCCACATATCCATCCAGGGTGTGCTCTCACCTACAAGGGAATAGTAGTACAAGGACAGACCGCCCACAGCTGAGACTGAGCAATACTGGAAGAACATCTGGGGTAAAGAAGTGTCACACAAGACCAATGCCAAGTGGCTGGTGGACATTAGAGCAGACAACAACAACAAGCAAGAACCAGTCGATCTTACAAAGACACACATCCAACAATAAAATCTCTAGAATAAATGAGCTGGACAGCACCAGGCTATGACATGATCCATGCCCATTGGCAGAAGAAGCGAAGGCATTCCATGATTGTCTGGCAGCACAAATAAGGGGTCTGCTGCCAGCAGGCAGTCATCCAAACTGGCTAACACAAGCCAGAACAATCCCAATCACGATGGATTCCCACAAGGGTACAACACCATCAAACTATTATTGGTAGTAACTATTAAAATTATCTGCTCCTCCACAACATGGAAGGTCCTTTCAGACTTTTATAACAGCATCTTAATAACCAAGCTGAGTAAGCATATGAGGAAAGCTCAGAAAGACATTGGAAATAAAACCAAAGGGCCAAAGCACCAGATCCTGGTTGGCAGAGCAGTATTTTATGACTTTAAGATGAGGCTAACAAACCTGAGCACCACTTGGATTGACTTCAAGAACACCTGCGACTCAGTGCTCTACAAATGGATACTGGAGTGCTTGGCACTGTACAAGAGTAGACTGATAACATTCATCAGGAACTCAATCGGACTGACTGGAAACTCGAAGGCAATTCCACAAGTCACAGTTAAATGTGGAATATACTGAGATGGTGAACTGATAGGAGGACACAGATTTCATTGATGTCGAGGCACAAAAATGTCCTACAATGCACAGAGGTCACCCGAAGTCCAGGCTCTTTGATCAAAAGAAAGAGGGAGGGTGAGAATTAGTGACCATCAGTTGCACAATCCAAGATGAAACAGGCACCATCTGCAAACACACCAGGAAGATGGCCTCCTGAGATGAGCTGCTACAAGAATGCTTCAGGCAGCTGAAGACAGATGGTGATGCAGAACAGAAAGAGAAACTATCATGGATGACCAAGCCCCTGCATGGGATGTACCATCCACAGAAAAAGGAAGTGGCCGACTTAAAAAAAATCCTGCCAAAAGGCCGACCTAAAGGACAAAGGTTCTAATCACGGCAGCATACGAACAGGCCCTAAGCACCAGGTCCATAGAGGCAACAGTCTAACTCAGGAGATAAGACCCACATTGCAGACTGTGCAAAGGTCCCCTGGAGACTATCCAACACAAATGATGTAAGATGAATGCTGGGACCACATACACTAAGAGGCACAACCAAATGCCTGGGATAGTGTGAAGGAACATCTGTGCATATGGTCTAGAAGTTCCAAAGTCCCGATGGGAGACACAACAAAGGGTGGCTGAGAACAACAGGGCCTGTGGGACTTTGAGTTTGGACTGACAAGCAGCTCGTGGCCAACCAACCAGACATAGTGGTGGTTGAAAAGGAGCAGAAGACCACAATTGTGACAGATATGTGAATTCCAGCACACAGCAACAAGAGTATAGGAGAGTATAGGAAAACAGAGAAGTACCAGGGGCTGAAGGAATAACTGGAGCAGATAAGGACGGTAAAGTCCAGAGTAACAGGAACATGAGAAGCTATTACCCCAAAACTGGAAGAGTGGCAGATTCCAGGCACAATTAATCTCAATATCTTGTCCTAATAATAATAATAATAATAACAATAATAATAAAAAAAAATTGTGTCAAATAGTGTAAGAATGTAAGCAATTCAGCTAAAATATGGGAAAACCATCCAGGGACAGAATATATACTCAGTCTGTAATCCAAAATTGTGTTGCTATTACTTACCATGTAGCTTGTTAATATGCAGATCAGCTTCCTCCTCTACCTTGGTGGTAACACTGCATAAAGGGAAACGTAGCATGAAAATAGAATTACCATGCAAATAAGTCATGTAAATGACACAACTGTCAGGAACCTGCAGCCTCCACCACTGCAGTCTTATTCTTTGAAGAACAGTAATAATGCAATAAATTAACAGAATTGTTTTAAACTTAACAAATCTCTATTTGCTCTACATGTACTTTATCTGTTTTGAAAGGATAAAAGAGAGATAAGGTGCTACAATCTATTCTACAATCTTGTCTTTTTCCTTTCATCTTTATTTTCATCACCTGTTCCACTGATTTTTCTTCCTTTTTTGCTTTTCCCCCTTCCCCTTTTTCAGTTGCACAACTCTGCTTTATCTTCCTTTACTTGTTTTCCTTTTCCCCTCATTTCTTCCTCCATCTCTCCCAAGACTGACTGATGTTGTGTTAAGGCAAGACAGACAGACGGTGGGTGAGGGATTGCCCCTGCCACCCTCTGCCACCAGGCCCTATTCAGGCCGGGGAAATGATCGATGTTAAATCTAATTTTAAACACCCCCAGTTTAACTATGGCAGACAGACGGTGAGCAGAGGCTAGCGTCTGGCAACACAGCTGGGGCAACCTGATAAGACCTATGGTTAAGTCTACCTGCTGCTGTGTCTGTGTGGGTGCACGTGTTTGTGTGTGCTTCCTTCTTACTTCAGACAGCTTTCTTTGCACAGGAGCCATCTGTCCTGTATTTAAAGGGGAGTTGGAGGGCGCAACTTTAGATGACACAGATGAGGATCTCTCTGCCCTACGTGCTAAATCTACAAATATTACTCAGTGGAATACCACAGAAACAAGTAATTGGTGATATAAAACAAAATGAAAGTTTTGCTGATGTTGGTATTTCCCCAATGTGTAGTATAGGTCATAGGTTATTTAATGGGCTTTAAATTTGCCAGTTCATCTTGTAGAATATATTAAATATGGAAACATGTGGGAACATAGTAGTTGAAGTGTCTCCTTTTGGACTAAAGAAGCCAACAAGTAGTAGTGTCAAATGTACTTAGGTCCATAATTTGCTGGATAAAGTAACAGTTTTTGTAGTTTTGCCTGTTTTTTTGCTACCACAGTGGATTTTAAAATCAAACAATCAATAATTTAATAAGTGCAGATCTTCAGCTTTAATTCAAGGGGTTTGACAAAGAGATTAAATTAACTTTTTAGGGATTTGAGCCATTTTTATACATAGTCCCTCAAATTTAATTAACAATTAACTGACAAGTAGTTTCGTGGCAAGGTGAGGCCCATTCCCTTGTTATTTTATGTCAAATGAAGCAGACCTAATAGCCAAAGTTGATTCAAAGTGATGAATTTACATTTCCATGGTTCACAACATCTAATCCAAGAAAAGTCTTGACAATGTAGGCGTTTCATTGTCAAAGTCTACAAACAAAAGAGATGTCTTCATAAATGGAAGTACAGAGAGTTTATAAAGATTAACGTATACCCGAATGATAGAAAGAGAAAAATACTGATAAGGAGAGCAACAGCTCATAATATGAAGCATACTACATCATCTGTCAAAGTGGTGAAGTCAATGTTATCTTATGGGCACGTATGGCTGCTGGCATTTTGTGCATTCAAGTTTTTTTTTATCTGCCTAACATGAAATATTTATTATATCAATAAAAAAAAATAGCTTTATATTGATGATAATGCATTGCCCGTATTTGCAGAAACTGTGGGCTACAGTGACATACTTTTCATAGCCTTTGTAGTTTGAAGTATAGACCATCAGTGCCCAGAGATGCCTTAAAGGAATGCATGTCGCCTTAAATTGTCAGTGCTAGCCTCAGTATGGATACTATGCAGGATCTGGAAGCTAGCAAGCTTGATAACTATTTGGAAAGCTGAAGCTAGCTAACTCGTTAATGTTGACACTTGCTCAATGAAGAAGAGGTTCCACCGTTGTCTAAGCACTCCAAATATCATCAAAAAGTCATGTTGCAAAAATCTAAAGTGCCTGGCCATGTGGGTCACGTTCACAGCATATGACTGCAAGTGTCTAGGAAATACTATACATGTTTGTAAATAGGGATGTACTGATGAATACCAACTGATTTTTGCCATTCTCAGTGCTGACCAGGGATCAGCTGCTCAGAGTCTCACATATGTCCAATTACGAGTTTGTGCCTTTCATCACATAAACAGCAGCACCACATTTACAGCTTAACATGTTATTACTGTGAGTGAGGAAACAAAGTTTGTCAAAGTAAATCTCGGAGGGATTTGGTTTAACAATCAGACACTTAAATCACCTTCACCTGTTTGAATGGACATTTTAAAGAAACTGACAACGGGACAGTTGCTAACGCTATCCATAAGCCAGCTGCCACTGTCTGAGGAAATGATGATTATAGAGAAGTGAAAAAGTAAAAAGCATTGATGAGACGTGATGAGATGAGATATGATGGCCTGTGAATTTATAAACATACTGGAAATTAATTTAAGTATTTTGTTAATGTAAAATATGTCAGGTAAAGGTGGATGTACAGCAAATCAGTAAATTGTTTGTACCTCTTTCCAGTAACAGAGCTTTTATTATTTTATTCCAAGTGACAAATTTATTGTAATTTTGGAGAAAATCTAAATTTTAATAATAATTTATTATATTAAAAGCTGATTTTTCTTCTTTACTGTCAGTTCTTAGGAAGATAACAGCATCAACAGGTCGCACTTAGAGAAAAATCAGAAATCAGTCAAGAAAATTGCAGTCAGTGCATCTCTTATTTTAAGTTCCTTACTGGGGCTACTCTACAATAAATCATTCAAACCCTGACACTTTCCACGTCCACACAACACATTTATGTCACACGATGTCAGCAGAGATGAGCTTGGTTAATTGAACGTTGCTCTGGCTGTTGATTGCAAATCCTCCTATTGAAAAACCATGACATGTAAAAATGATCACACATGGCTGTTAGACTTACTGATGGGTACATTTTAATATAAATGCATCATGAAGTCTATTTTTGTTCACTTGGCAACACTGATGTCACAACCATTTTTAGTGTCCTCCCCACTGGGCTACAAACCTGGCTCTGCTCATTAATCTTTAAAACAATCACCGACCATACACTGAACCATGTAATTGTTCTGGACAAAAGAGTAGAAGTGGACAGAAGTCAGAGAAACAAGCTTATTTTTCAGCAACAGTGTTGTGAATTCTGGTGTTTGTCAGTGTTTCTCCTTTAAGCTTTTGTAACTTGCCCTGATGATGATTTATGGCTGGCTGGGAGAGCTGATTAAATCACCGAACAGAACGCCAGGTAGCATTACCGAGGCCATCACCACTATATATGGCCGTCGCATGGCAACCACTACATTCCTTTCTGCCTGTTTGTCGTTTGAACTGCCCAATTGTCTCTTAAGCTCTCTCTCTCTCTCTCTCTCTCTCTCTCTCTCTCTTTCTGCTCTCATTTGCTTTTCCTTTCTCTGCACGCGTAAATAGTGTCAAGAGAGAATGCGAGAGCCCCGATGAATTTAATTAATCTCTATGGATACAGCACTACAGAATTCTTAAGTTGTGCACTCCCAATTTAGGAGTTCACAACAACAATAAAAAGAAATCACAAAGGCATGCAAGGATTGTCTAATGGATTTGCAGGTCTAAATTTATTCATGCAGGTTTCAGTCTCACCTCTGCCAAATGTGTTGCATGAAATTCACTGCAATGAAGTGTGCTGGTGCTTTGTTCATTGCTCTGTAGGTGCATTGATTATTATTTTTTTTCTGTCTCTCTGATGTTTTCTTAAAAAAATTAAATCCAAAATCCTCAGCTGATCGGCCACAGGGTCCAGGTTTAGAGTTTTGCTCCATACAGTTGTGTTACAAACTTAATCATAGATTAAATCTACTCAGGTCCCAAAAGGTAGTGTGCAAGCAAACAGGAAAGCAACTGCAGGTTAAATAAAACTGCTGTGAATAGTATGGAATTGCACAAACAGCAATGTAAGCTAATGTCAGAGGTAGTCCTCTTTGTGTTTAAAGCTGGGACTAAACCTGTTGTAAATGCTCTGTCATGTCAGACACATAATATACCAGTTAAACAGCCTCCCAGCAGCCCCAGCAGTTGATGGCCTGTAAATTGTTGATCAGTGGCTTGGCACAGGCAGCCCAAATTGATTCCAGGAGCATCCTCCAGGAGTGAGGGTGTCTCGACAAAGGCCAAATATACAGCCATGCATTAGAATGAGAAAGGGAGGGGAATGGAAGTAGAGAGGCTAGGTAGAGGTAGAGGTAAAGAGTAGAGTGAGAGAGACAGAAAGAAGGGTGGAAATGTCAGCCATTCTGTGTGTGTGTGTCACAATGGAGATATACACGAGAGACATGAGAGTGGAGGGCGAAAGAGAGGGAAAGAATAACAGTGAAGAATGAAAGTGTCTGTGTGTTTGAATGAGTGAATCACAAGAGACAGAAATACATTTATAAAGAAATAAAAAAAGGAAGGGAGATATTTTACCACATAAATAATATAGATCAGTCTTTATGAAGTATATTGTTTTATTTAATAGACTTTTATCCATCCATCCATTCAGCAAGCCAGCCAGACCTATCATAGGGCAGATGCCAGGATCTGCAAGTCCCTTGCAGGGCATTTAGCACACTCATGTAAGGAATTAGATCAGCATTTTGGAAAACAGATGCTGACAGCAGTGTCATGTCTTAACATGAAATATGGCGTGTGGTCACAGCTGAAGATAAATGTAGAAAAACAGGTTAGTCCAAAACAGTAAAGTAAAATAGTATAATTAAGCTATTTACCTCTTGTTTAAATTCTACCAAGAATAATCACATCTGTGGTAAATAATAGGACCCCACCTTTTTGTGTGTGTCACACTATGATTGTTAGGTTTGGCCCTTTGTTTGACACTTAAGCCCTTGGTAAAATGACGTAAAGGAAAAATAAGTAATGTAAATTAGCGAGTGGCCCTCTCTGATTCGTGTGTCACGGAGAGGAAAATGGAGAGACTGGAAGGGGCAGCTAAATGGCTAAGAAAATCAAACAGCTTAAAGGATGAGAAAAAGCAAATGATGAAATTGGACTGACCTTTAAAATGTCTGATCAAACGCTGTATTCTTAATTCTGGTGGTTTCAGCCATCCGTGTCTCTTTTCAAAGTGCATTTTCAGATTTATTGAAGAAAAGAAAATCCATTATTTATTTCTGAATTAATTGGTGTACTTTGGCTGACTTTTCACTGTTTTCTTTTATTTCAGTAAATCAATCTTTTTAAATATTAAAGAGGTTAATAATCTTTTACTTTGTAATTTACTCAATTTTATTTGGATGATTTAATCAATTTGCATTTAAATGTGTTAATCTTTGATTTTTGTGCAATTATCTTTTAATTAATTTAACGATAGATAGATAGATAGATAGATAGATAGATAGATAGATAGATAGATAGATAGATAGATAGATAGATAGATAGATAGATAGATAGATAGATGTGTGTTTAACGCCCTCCTACACACCTCAGAATAGCCACTCACAACAAAATACACCAATTAAAAGCTCAGGAGCTGTGGGACTTCACTCATTAACTTGCAAAGTTTTGGAACCAAACAGAGACCAAATTCATCAAACCAAAGTTTAGAATGTTATTTCTGCCCCGCCAGTGTAATTTATCACGTTTAGGGAAGCTGTCACCAGTTAAGTGGATTGCCCGTAATTGTGGCTGGCCCATCACTAAACAGAACCGACTAAACCAGCTCATCAGGGACAGACTTGTGAAATGGAGGGTAGCGATCTCTTTATCCCTCAGCAGAGAATTGAAGGTGGCAATCTCTCTTTCTCTTAACTTGCCTGTCTTTCCTGTGCAGTGTTTTTCCTTCATTCTCTGGCTCCCTACTTTAATGCCTCACAGCTCTGCTCTGGATGTAAAACAGATGTATTATTGTGAAAGGGTTTGAAATGCTTAACAAAATGCAGAAGGATTTATCTAAATACGCAAGTCCTGCGTGAATACTGGGAAAACTCAAATCCTCATGCTACACAATATCCATACAATGCATTATTTCTCTTTCAAGAAATGTTTATACTAGACTAAATAGTATTTTAGATTTGAGTGAAAACAAATTCCTACATATATAAAAACAGTTTTTTTAACTTTCCTAGATCAGTCATGTTATGATCAGCGAAAATTGCGATTGCTGAATGCTCTCTTTGCTGTTTGTGTGTTCACAGGGACGTGAATTGTTTGCATAACTTCCAGAGAATCCAAAATTTGTGGATGAGTACACACAGCAAATGTTCAGACAGCCATGGATGTGCCCTGAACAAGACCTGTGATGAGGACTGTCTGGGTGCCTATATTTAAAACAAACAGAGATTCAGACATTCATTCAGTCCTGTTGCACTAGGACTGCTGCTTGCACTTACTGAAGATGTGGTACAATGTGGCATCGCTCATATTTAAGCTGCTCTCTCTCTCTTTTTTTTTAATAAAAAGCAAACTCTGAACCATACAGTGACAGTTTGTAGCAGCTAACACTGTTTAAATTGCACTTCAGCTCTTTAGCCTGTGCACACACAGACAGACTTTTACAAGCCTCAGCCAACGGGCCAAGCCCGGTCATTTCATGCCAGAGATCCACGCCAATTTCTCAGAGCTGACTGATTTTTTAAGAGAGATAGATGAACCCAAGGCTTATCAGATGAACAGATGTCACACAGAGAACTATGGGTAATTACACTGGACTCACAACTCCCATCATCCCTATGCCCCCATGTGATTGAGTTTGTGTGAGTGTGGGTTAGAGAAAAGAGAGTGGCCCAGGGGCAGCTGGTTGTCTTCTTTTATGAGGTGTGTCAAGCTAAATAATTACTTTGCTGTGATTTGATCCTGTTAAATGACAGTCTTCTGCTTTCTGTGTGAGATGTAAACCAGCTATAGTTTCTGGGGTAAAGTTCATAATTAAGATGTGACAATATTCACAGAATTTTTAAATACTGTTTGTGTTTGATGTGTATCATTCCTGCTGGAGTTACTGCCTCATGTTCTGCTCTGTTAAAAAGAAAAAGCAGGGAAAACTCAAAATATCAAGGCAATTGAATCCACTTTCAATATTTCTCAACATTTGACTGTTGTTGACTTTCCTAAGAGTTACATGCTTAGACAAGATTTCTGGCTACCTGAAATTTCATGTTCACCTAATTACAATATTAAGGTTAACAATAATATTGAGGTTAACAATAAAATTCTATCTTCAGTGCCACATATTCTACTCTCCCTGAGGATGGGTTTGTGTTTGTTGCATTTGAAAAACCAGGGACCTTGTATATGGCAACACATGAAAGTTTGCTTTTATAAATCGGGGATATCTGTGTTGCTATAATTATATTTAAGTAATGATGAGAAAATGAAAAGAGGACACAGCTGAACCTTTGCTTATTCAGTGAAACACTGGATAGCTCTGAACAAATAAAATACATGCCATCAAGTCTCAAGTACACGTCAACATTAAACATACAGTATATATGCTGTACAATGCTGATAAAATGAACAGCTGAATATAGTTAAGTGCTTCCGAAAATTCATTCAAATAAACTTATTTGTTGCATTATTAGCAACATTTAACGTAGAAAGCCATTTCCAAAAATGTTGGAGATTCTGAGAATCTGGGGAAATGAATACTGGATCCCTGTGATCTTTGTGTGCTCGGGAGGCGCTGCATTAAAAACAGGCGTGATTCTGTCATAGAAATTGCCGCATGGACTCGGGAACACTTCCAGAAATCGCAGTCTGTGAACTGTGTTCAGAGAAAGTGATTTCTGGCAACTATTTCATTCACATCTACAATTGAAGATTAAAGTTCTGTCATGCAACGAAGAAACTATATGTGCAAATGATCCAATAATACTGCTGTTTTCTCTGGGCTAAAGCTCATTTAAAATGGACTGAGACAAAGTGGAAAACTGTTCTGTGGTCAGACAAACCAATATCACTCCCATCCTCCTACACTGTGACACCCACATAGAGCTGTTCCAGAGTTAAAGTGTGTAGGGTAGTGAAAGGCAGCTGTAATCTTTGGAGATCCTTCAAGTAACAAGTGAACTGGAGATACATCCAAACATAAATGAATAATACCTGCATGTTTAAAGTTAACTAACCACAACAAACCAGTTTTAAGAAAAGTTACATCCACTAAACTTTTACTAATAATCAGAACGCTGCACAGACAAGTGCACATGTGCTCACACAGATGCGTACAGGCACAATGCTGTAATCTGTAAGGCTGACTTGAGCAGCAACAAAATCTTTGTTATGTAGTTTAGGAAGAACTCATTAGGGAAACAAGGGGGGGGGAAGATTGTTGGACTCGTTCTTTTTGTCATTGGCATATCTTTAATTCTGAGTCAGCTATATGTGAAAATTGTACTCAGATGATCAATTACTAGTTGTCACTGTTACCCTCCAGATCATACTGCAGATCATTATACTTGCCTTAGAAAATTCAGTTCAGTCAGCACCACTGTAGTTGAACGACGGTTGTTAGTTCCAGCTGCAGTAACTTATATTTTGGCAGTGTGGCTTCGCTCTTGGTCCAATCTGCCATTCTATGTGCATGACCGCATAAGACAGAATAATCATTCCTGGCCGCAAGCCGCAGCAAGACCCAACACCGAACAGAGCAGGCACCAGCGACAAGAGATCTGCTACTCTTTAAGTCAGATCCAAAACAAAAGGAGCAGCTGTTGTGGAGGTGGGCTGCAAAGCGACTTGCAGGCGCACAGGAAATGTAGGCAGGCTAAACAGCACTCCCTATATGACTTCAGCAAACTATGTGTCTGAATTGTGATCAGCTGATCTGCAGGCACTGCAGCTGTGCTTGACTTCTTAACACATCTGCTCAATTATATAAATATGCATCTTATAGAAACCTGTGCAGGGTTCTAGTAAGACTATAATTCCCATCTTGGCTATATCATAGTGTGTGGATAATGTTGGACCCAGAGTTGCAGAGTTGAAGACTGACTTGCTGAACTAAAGGCAAACTTTTATTTCATGAAGCTGAAAACAAAATTCAAAAATCCAACTTCATGCAACCACTATTTGTACTGCAGGATCAATCCCTAGAAAAAATGTGTGAATGAAATCACGAAAACTCCATTAAATGTTGTATCAATTGGAGACTGCAGTTTTAAAAGTTCTGTGCTGATCATCAGGCCAAAACAAAGCTATTGTCAACTATTTTTAGGACTACAAAAACAGCTGTCAGGACATCAATCCAGTGGCAGGTGGAAGCTGAAGGAGAAGAAATGTGTTCAGTATGTGCCGTCAGTTTGAAATGCAGTTTGTTTGTATTTCTTTTTTTTTTTAGTTACCTGACTGCAGCTCTCGAAAGTGATTTAATTCCCAGATGTCATTAAGCTGGCATCGAGCGTTGATTTGCTTTGTAGTGCTTTGTTCTTGTTTGGAGAGCTATTTGTTCAAGGGTTTCACTGCAGGCATTTTTAACAGGAAACTCTGACTTCTTTGAGTTTGTGTGTACGTGTGGGTTTGTTGTTGCCGCTATAAATTGTTGCTAATGAAGCCGTGCTAGCTCCCCATCCGAGCAAACTTTGAAATGAGAAAAGAACATTGGTATGGCTGCTGGCAGACTTGATTGCTGTCTTCAAATGCAGCATCCATTAAGACGATTTAAATGTATGCGGCAAATGCACTTTCACTGTTTTAGCAATATTCTAAAATGTTTCATGCTCTAAAATTCAAGAGAAAATAATTCAAATATAGGCTTTGCATTCCAATTGCACTTACATGCAATCACGTATCTGCGTCTTTGTAGATCGTACGGATAAAGTAACAAGGGTTAGCTTTCAGTGCATCCAATATAGTTTGATTTACCTGTAGCCATTTAAAAAAAGGGGGTGCACAATATTCCCCCTAATGTGAATTGAAAAGCACTGGAGGAGAAAATCATTTCATCACTCTATCTGAGATGGTGTCACAGGGGAGAGGGAGAATTGACTAATGTGTGTGTGTGTGTGTGTGTGTGTGTGTGTGTGTGTGTGACAGACAGTCATTTCAGTGCATCCACAGAGGATAAATGATTACCTCTGTTAAGATGGAGCTTTGAGCTGAAGAGACTGCGTGATTCTGTGATATTGAAGGCCCAGTGTGAATCCTATCGACCACAGTGCATCACCACCCACACAGCCTGCATTCATATAAACTTGCTAGCTATGCACTGGGTGCACAGTGTCACCACAACACCTTCTTAATATTGAGCTGTAACACCTTATGAAGAATTCATGATTTCACTGCTACCCTTCTTTGCATTTTCTCTTCAATTGTATTTCTCCCTGTCAGACTGACGGTCCATTTAAAAGAACTGTCTACACATTTACACCCCGGAAAATGCTTTATGAAGTTTAGGACAAAGCTAAACATTATTAAGATTTTTACCTTTGTGGTTATTTGACAAGTTATAAAGATTCTGCAGGGCAACCTTTTGTCTCTAGTTTGACTGCAGTGAATTTTGAATCCATTGTGTTTCTGCCAGACATGACCACTGGCCATGTGGTGCACACCATTTTATCAGTAGTAATCACAGAAAATCTATTCAGAGCTGTTATGACCGCTAAGGCTACAACAATGAGGTCTGTCACCAGAATGACTCACGACTGTTATAATTATTTAACAAAGAAAAAGAGTTTGCCATATAGAAGACCCCTGAAAAACAAAAGAAACTACAAAAGAGAAAATATATACAGTCAAAGACAAACTAGAGCTAGATTGTCTGATATAAATGGAGAGTCGAGGACAGAAAGAGAAAATTGACTTCCAGCTAAAAAATTTTTTATTGATTTTCACTTCATCAGGTCAGACCAGACACGTTTGAGGAAATAGACCAAAAGCCATGAGTAATACATCAATATTCAGATCATAACCAGTAAGGCGTAGCTATGAAACAAATGCAATTATGCCAGCACTTTTACTACAGCCGTGAAAGGTTTTGATGCTTTGTGTTCTTTTTGTGTCATTTTTTCTCCCAAAAGCATATCTAAAACTTGTCTTTATACACCAGTCAGGCATATTATGACCACTGACATGCCAAGTGAATACCACTGATCATCTTTTCATCGTGGCACCTGTTAGTGGGTGGGATATATCAGAGAGCAAGTGAACACTGTGTCCTCAAAGTTGATGTGTTAGAAGCAGGGAATTGGGCAAGTGAAAGGATTTGTTAAGGACCACATTGTAATGGCTAGATGACTGGGTCAGAGCACGTCCAAAACTGCAACCCTTATGGGCTGTTCCAGGTCTGATGTGGTCATAATCTAGCAAAAAAGAAGGAAGGAAGGAACAATGGGGAACAAGTGGCAGGGCCATGGATAGCCAAGACTCACTGATGCATGCGGGGAGTGAAGGCTGGTCTGATCCAACAGATGGACGACTGTAGTTCAGATTGCCAAAGAAGTTCATGCTGTTCCTGATAGACACAACACAATAATAGGCAGGTGGTCATAATCTTACACCTGATCGATGTAAGGCTGTTACTGTAGCATGTGCTCTGATATCCCTGTGCTGTTGTTGTTGTACCTATCCAGACTGTCATACGATAAGAAGCAGGTTATACCCTGGATAGGGATGGCACCGGTTCTGACATAAATGGTAGTAACCAGACCAAAAAGCAGCGCACATTTCGGTGCTTTTTTTTTCTTGAGATGTCATACACTTTGGATTCTAGCCAATCATTTTACCTTTCCAAGGATAGTAGGCGGGCCCAGGTATGTACTTTCTTTTAGAGCAGAGCTACAGATTAAAAATGCCCAAGGCGAAGCGGTCAAAAGTCTGGCTGTACTTCACAGCAAAAGATGCAAACTCAGCAGCCTGCAACAAGTGCTTTAAGCTGATATTGTGCAAAGGAGGTAATACCTCGAATCTGATGAAACACCTGGCGACGTATAGCGTTTTTTTAAAAGCCGAGAAATGCACCGTATTTGATAGCTTGCTGCGAGACCTCACACCGAGCACATCTACTGCGGGTGTGGTGCCTGTTAGCGGACCTGGAGTTAGCAACATCCCCCAAGAACCCGAAGAGTAGAGTCCTGGCCCCTAGCCCTGTCAGTGTAGCAGAAATGATGACGATGATGATGGCAGCAGCAGCCGTTCTTCTCTGCGTGAGTAGCTTAATGTTGTTCGTGTGTAATTTACGTTGAGTAGGCTAACCACATTATTACATTAATGCACATAAGGTGAACTAGCAAACACCGTCGTAGTTACATGCGGCTGTCTTCTTGTTTGATAGAGCGATACCATATATGTCCTATAGCTGCAGAAAAGGCTAACATTGTTATCTTTTTACAAAAAAAAAGCTAAACATGAGAGGTTTTTGGACAAAGTTTGTGTTTTCCATTGTTTAAGCACCGGTTCCAACCAAAGGAGGTATGTTGTATCAACAGAAAAGGCTAACTTGGTTATCATTTTGCAGAAAAAAAGAGACTGCTAAAAAATAAAAAAATAAAAACAAACTTTATAACACAAAGTTTGTGTTCTCCATTCTTTAAGCACCGGTTCCAGCACCGTTTAAGCACCGGCACCATTTCAAAAGTACCAGTTTGGCACCGGTATCGGATAAAACCTAAACGATACCCATTCCTAACCCTGGACAGGGTAAAAAAGGCAGTTTTCTAACCTGTGTTTATTTGTTGAAGTTGCAGCGGTGTAACCGACATGGCACCAAATCAGAACTAAATATAAACATATATTTATGTATTTTCTGCACCTCCACCTGAATGCATGTTAATTACTCTGGCAACAGGATGCATACATAATCTGCTACTGTAACTGCACAACACAGCTCCAATGGGTAGTATTACTGACAAAAAGCTAAACATGTTTGCACATCTAATTACCTGAGAATCATGGAAAATGTCATCTAGAAAATATCTTACATCCATGTGGTATTTTTTAAAGCTGATTTTAAACCAAAACTCTAAATATAACCTGCTCTGGAGTGTTTTATTTGTTCAACAAGAATACATATAGTTATTTTAAGAGCTAGAAAAGAAGGCAACTGGACTTTAGGTTTTTTTTGAAGATGTCTTACCTTTCATCCAAGAGGCTTCTTCAGTTCTGAAACCAACCGGTGGAACGTCTGTAATGGGTGGTTAAAAACCTTTGGTGGTAATGACCCATGCCTTTTTTATCTCACATTTGCTCATGTGATGATGCATATGATTAATAATTGGTCAACAACCACCTCCTAAAGGAGAACCCCTAGTAAGGTTAATATACCTGAGACTCTCCACCTTTTCTGATTTAAAACTTTTTGGGTGAGAGCTGAAACGTCTTCCAAAAAACCTAAAGAAGTCCACTTGTCATCTTTTCAGGCTCTTAAGACTATCGTGACCAAGATGACTGAGGACCTAGACAGATATAAATATAGTATAGAGAGTATAGAGAGCCATATTTCTAAGATTGAAAACCAAGACTTGTCAGCATACCTCAGTCTTGTTTTGAAGTAATCCCCTCTGGACCCAGGACATGAGAGAAGTTAAATTTGATATAAAGAAAGGGCTTCTCTTATTGCTATTGCAAAACAATGATAACTAGTACTGGACAATAAAGCAAACAGCTGATGCATGTAATATAAAAATCACACAAGAAATACAGAATTTAGGTTAAAATATCTAAAGCTGACTGTGCTCATGGTAAACACGCCCAGATTTGTTAAGGCAGGAGAAAGATGGTGGTTATGATGAATACAAACATTAATTTGCAGGATGTCGTCTTCTGCTGACAGTATGACTCACTACAACAATGCACTGCCACGACCTTCACATCCTAACGATCTGTCTCTTTACATAATCCCACAGTTCAGACAGGACTTAAATTGCAAGGTGAAGAATTGAATATTGATGCAATTTATTTGTTATCCTGCCAGACTTGATTTACAGCCTCAGAACCAGTCAATCATGAATCAGTCTACAGATTCCAAAATTCAATTCTCACACACCATTAATGATAAAGTCATGTTGACAGAACTGAAATGCCACTGCTGTGTTATAAGGGCATAGTGAAGTTCAGCAAATACACAGTAAATGTATCAAATTAATTGTGTTATGGGATTTTCAGTGAAAAGAAGTAATTTAATGTAATTTGCTTGCAAGTTGTTGCAAAATGAAAGCATTTACACCCTGATTCAGACAGTGATAGTTAATCTGGAACAGGTGACTGATTGTGGCTCACAGATCACTGGAGTGTCACATAATGCTCCGTGTCTTTTGAACTGGGGACTAATTGTACACTGAAACATGACTCTGATGCAAATGGTGAATTTCCCCAAAATGATGTACCTATTTTATTTGACACGCCACTTGTGCTGTGCAAACAAGCTGCTGCAACAGCTTACACTTAACACTGAGGTAGTTCCACATTACAAATGGAACACAAGGAATTTTTAGAGGCATAAATGCTACATAAACAATCAAATGTGATGTTTCACATGATGCTCAATCTCTTCAACATATTTTCAAATACTCAAAAACAGCATGCAAAAATGCACTTTTACCGAGGCTAACCAACTGATACTGCGAGATAGATTTGACTAAGAAGGAATTACAAGAAAACTGAATCTAATTACAGTCTAAAGAACACATCTTGCTAATTATTTGAGTAATTTCTGGATATCCATCTGTACATTTTCTACCCATCTTGAGGGGCCCACTCATACATATACACTTGTTTAGCCTTTTTGAGAAAATTCACTGACATAGCCTCTGCTATGACAAACCGAGAGTCAAGCATCTCCAAGCCTGGTAACCTTTGGCCTGGGTGGCTGCAGCTTAGAAAGCAGAGTAGGTCATTAAATAATTGGAAGGTTGGTGGTTCAATCCCTACTGAACCCCAAGTTGCTCTCTAATGCATTCATCAGAATATGAATGTTGTGTGAACGTTAGATAGAAAACTCTTAGATGCAGAAAAAAGTATGAATGGGTGAAATAGGCATGTAGAATAAGTGCTCAGTAGAGTAGACTTATCGTAACCCTAACATGAACCTAAGTCCAACCTAAATCCTAAAACAAAGTCTTTGCACTCAAACAGGTGAGGAAAAAATGAGCTGGAAGTGTTCTGATGGTTTGACAGGTTATTGTTTATTTATTTATTTTTTTGTCCATGGTTCCTGTACCAAATAACTTTAGTTACTTACTCATAATTTTTGGACAAAAGCTGCAACCTGTAATCTGCCACAATCTGTCTCTTCCCCATAGTCTCGTCTTGAGCGGGCACATTTACACACACACTGTATCCATAGAGGAACTTTTCAGTCCTCTATAGAGTACCCTTTTTAAAACAGGCATTTAATGATTGCCTGCATGTGATGTTTTAGGGGACAGTAAAATCAGTAAATTGTGGCTACAAATCCACGAGTTACACTCTGTCCAAACTGCATTGAACAAGTACTTATTTAATGCACTGAGGGCAGAGACTTGAACACACAAACACACACAGAATTCAACATGTTCAGATCTTTTCTATAGCTGCTGCAGAAGAAGTCCTATATAGTCCACTTCTTTAGGCTACATTCTCATTTCAGTGCCTCGGGGGACGATTCTTTGAAAAGGGCAGTGACCAAACAAGATGCTCCATGTATCTCACTACTCATGTTACTATAGCAACACAGTCATCTCAAGTCTCTTAAGGAGTGTGAGCGTAAATATCCTATAAGCCTGTGTGTGTGCCTACATGGGTTCAAACAACAACTGTGTGCCTTAGCAAAGTGTGTGTGTGTGCGTGTGTGTGTGTGAGTGTGTGTGCATTTGTGTGAGTGTGTATGAGTGTGTGTGCGTGCGGCCAAGATGGGAGAAAGAAATATGGTTGTATTTTGGTGTGTTTATAGGCTCCCTGAATCCTGGACCTTTTATTGAGTTGCTTTATGAATTAACATCTCACAGATATCACAGTAAAGACAAGTTAGTGTTTTATTCATTGAAAATAGAACCAGTCGGTGGATGATTTGTATATACAAGACATCGTTTTTGGGGGGAGGGTGTCCTAATTCTGTAATAGAGCTCAGGAATACTGCACTGAGAAAATGAAAGAGGGGAGTTGGTAAAAAGTAGCAAGGTGGGGCACAGCAGCGGGGTTTTTTCCTTCTCTCTGTTAGAAGAAGAGCAAGCTGAGACATTATTATTATCATTATTATTATTTGAGTAATTGATGGCGCCTGCCACCTATCGTGTAATCAAAACCTTTTTACATTCCTTTCCTGGTGTGAAGCAATTTAAGTTCTCACTAACCTCACTATATTGCCAAAAGTATTCACTCACCCATCCAAATCACTGAATTCAGGTGTATCAATCACTTCCATGGCCACAGGTGTATAAAATCAAGCACGTAGGCATGCAGACTGATTCTACAAACAGCTGGGGGTGATTATGGTGTGGGGAGGTTTTTTAGGAGTTGGACTTGGTCCCTTAGTTACAGTGAAAGGAACTCTTAATCCTTCAGCATACCAAGACACTTTGGACAATTTCATTCTCCCAACTTTATGGGAATAGTTTGGAGATGGCCGCTTCCTGTTCCACCATGACTGTCCACCAGTGCACAAAGTTAGATCCATAAAGACACGGTTGAACAAGCTTGATAAGGAAGGTCAGAGTTGTGACCTGATGGAACACCTTTGGGATGAATTAGAGCAGAGACTGCGATTCAGGGCATTTCATCCAACATCAGGGATTGGTTTCTGGAAGAATGGTCAAAAATTCCCATAAACACACTCCTAAACCTTGTGGAAAGCCTTCTCAGAAAATTTGAAGCTGTTATAGCTGCAAAGGATGGGCCGACATCTTATTAAACCCTATGGATTAAGAATGGGACGTCACTCAAGTTCATGTGTGCAAAGGTAAATGAACGAAGTGCTTTAAATGCAGTGTATAAACATTTCTTTAAACCATTTAGTCTACCCTCAAAGAAACTTACATTACAAATATAAAGGACACGACTTCCTTTAAGTGTAATCACTCCTCATGTATCCTTGTCATACAGTGCTGCATGTCTTTCTGAGTCTGCTGAATGAATGAATCACATCAAATACCCACAGTGTTGCTTGAGTTGTTCAAATATTTGAAAAAGAAAGTGGCAGTGAAGGAGACACAGACAGGCAGGGGAAGTTGGATGAAGAGGAGCGACACTAGCGGTTTGACATTTGTGTATATGTGAGAATTATATCTGCCGTAATTGCTTTCTCAGTTGTGCATGTAACATGCATCTCCATGACAGACTCGGTTTTAAAAGTCATCCATCATCGTCCGCGTGCCATCACATAGTTTGTAGCACAAATTCAATATGAACATGTCGTGAAGATAGAAGCACATTACGATGTGATGGTTTCACTGTCTGTCTTTATGTGTCAGGATGCATGCTTATGACTGCCGAGTGCTCAGTCAGCAAAGGGCTGCTTGCTCTACAGGCTGCAGGCACCCTTTGATGGGCTCTCTCTGTTTTGCTGCAAAGTTAACAGGCTAATCGTTTGCTCTGCTATTTCCTTACAAATGACCTAAAATTAGATTTAAAGTTTAAGAATGAATGATTCCATTATCATCACAGAACTTGATACAAAAGTTTTCAATGCAAGAATATCTCAAGAATCCAGCATGTTGAGTTGCAAATAAAGAGCAATATGTAGACATGACACTTACTTAGGCCTTTTCTGTAACAGGGTCACATGCCGGATGTGCAGTGGGTTACCAAGGGCACTGGTGAAAAGATCATATCTTGATCGTGTCTAATTAAATCATATTTAAATTAGTGATTAAAGGTTACCTTAGCCAACATTCTCTTTTTAACAATGTATCCAATAGCTGCACGTGGTTTGCATGTGCATGCATGCATAGTGGCAAACCTAAAGCACCGTCTGTTTCACTATTTTGGTTTTATGGCATTTTCATTTAACTCTAATTATCTGCTTAAACTTAGTGAAGATGATCAACCCTCATACAGATAAGGATAATGGCTCATTTCTGAACACAGTGACACATTTAACAGCTAAAGAGGTTTATCAGATTTGCTGGACACAGACAATAGTCAGAATCAATGTTCGCAGCACATTGTGTTTTAAGGGACAATGATTTAACTTCATACACCTTCAGTGTTAATATGTTAAATGTGTACAGCTGCTTCAAAGGTTATCAGATCATTAAATGACCCTTATCCCTGATATCAATCCATTAATGGTACTACAGGTACTTTACCTAAGTGCCTGTAGTACCATACTAATAGGCCAGAATGTCTGCATCATCCATTCTGATCACTGATAAAGCAGAAATGGCCCAGATTACATAAGCTACCTCTCCAGAATAAGAGCTGGTAAAATCTATGCTAGTGTTGTCCAGTCCAGTGTCGCACCCACGTGTGTACTAGATTAACCTGTCCACTCTAAGAAAGTGGGTTTTTGCTTCTATGAGGTGTGGAAAACCTTTTTAACACCCAACAAATTTAATTAAAACCACAGTTATTTCCTAATTAATTGGTTTAGGATGTCGAAAAAAATTCTGGTGCCTCACAGGACACAAATCTCTCCAAAGGGAAATTTTAACAAATGTTCTATTACTTCCCAACTGTTCTCATAATTTTCAAATGCTGTTATAGCTAAAAGATTTTTGGGTCCAAATGCAACGCTCCAGGCAACAAATATCAAAAAGGTTATATGATATAGCACTTAGTGTTTCAATGATTATTTATAGGTGATATGTGTCAGCACATGAGGTACTAGAAGCTCCAAAAAAGAGTCAATAGCAGAATAAGCTGTTTGGCACCAGCAGAGAAGATCTGGCAAGTGTTTTTTTGGCGTAACCCACATACTCAACGTTGCTGCTCAACCCACAAATGCATCTTCCTTACAAATGTGGCATCATTTAGGGGGAAATAAACAGGCTTTCCAACATTCTTTATCCCTATGAAGCATCAGTACAACAAAGAAATATTTAGCCATGCATAAATGCATTAATATCCTTTCTTACTAGAAAATAGGAAAGAATCCATTCAGTTTCTTAACCACGTATCCAACTATCCCCAGCGCTGCGGAGGCACTGAAGTCTATCCCAGCTGACATGGGTCAAGAGACAGTGTACACCCTGGACATGTCTCCAGTCTATCACAGGGTACAGACAATCAGCTATTACTAAATATGCCATACTTTTTGTGACACATTGCCGGGTAGTGTGTGTTTATGGGAGGTACCTGCTCTGCAGTCTGCTTACCTTTGCCCTGCATATACATCTCCCACACACAAGCAGCAGAGCGGTGACTCAGCTGAGCAACAAGCTTCCAGTGCAGTTGTCATTTTTAGAGCATACCTAGGCCTCTGTCTAGAAAAATAAAAAAAACATTGAGTCAGTGGCTGATTTGAGGATCTTTTAAAAACCAAGCTGTATTTTTTTGTGTGATGTCTAAGACTCCTTTTTTATCATCTGTGCAATAATCACATGAATGAAGTGACGCTCTGTGTCTGTATTGTATTGATATGCATATATGCAGCAGTTTCTCTGCTCCAGAAATAGAAGCAGCTTTTGGCAGGTACTGTAAAGCAGACAGCAGACTGCTGCAAGCTAAGAAAGAGAACATTCTAATAGAGCCTAAAGTATTTTTTTCTGAGGGATTTTTGGTTTGTCAAGTGGCCAGTTTCAATTCAGCTGGAGACTGGGAGAGCCGAAGGGATGGGGATTGTTAGCATCTTCCCTTATTGGTCCACACAAAGTTTACCAGTGACTAACTAGGATGTTAGGTACATTTTCAAAAAAAGGATAGCTGAATGGATGCTCAACTCAGTAGGTCCTCTGGGAAATTATTTTCAAAATACTTAAATGTTAGTTTATTGGTGTTCATTTTGTTGTTTGTTCTTTACGTGAACAATACCAAGAGCTGTGTGCATTTTTAAAAGCTAGTATCAGCTTCTAAAAGTACACACACACACACATAAAAACAGTATAGGCCATTTTACTGGTGGTTAAAATTACATGTACTGGTGACACTGGTGAGTGTCACAGCTAAGGGTCAAAACACCCAGGGGCACTGTCTGATGACATCATCTCCAGGTGAAAGGCTGCAGTTCCTTTATAAGAGCGACAGCATTTGTGGCATCTTTGGATTTATTAAGCAATTTTCTAATTTTAGTGATATTATATTCTGAACGTAAAATATGAGGATTTGTCTTTACAGCTACTGTTACCCACTGTGTTAACATAGTTTTAGGTATGTTGCCATGGTTAAAGAGGTGAGATGGCAATCACACCAAATGTGGCATTGCACATGCACACTGGGAACCTGGTCACACAGCTGCAGTTAAACAAGCTTTTATACTTGTGCTGTACTTATGCTTGTGTTAACTCCAAGTTTAACATATCACTGCCTTGTAAATACTTTCAGCTGTGTGGGGTTTAAAAATCTACAAGGTTTTATGGGCGGCTTTGGCTCAGGAGGTAAAGTGAGACATCTTCTAATCAGAAGGTCTCCATATCAAAATGTCCTTGGGTACAATACTGAACCATAAGTTGCCCACGACACATCTGTGTGAGTGAATATTAGACAAGGTGAATGTGTGTGATTGGGTGAATGAGGCTTGCAGTAGAAAGCACTCTGAATGTAGAAAAGTGCCATATAAGTACCATTCTGTTTACCATTTTAAAATCCTGTCCCAACTCCAGTGAAATTATGAACTAAGAATAATATCTGCTGGGCAGCTCTTTACCACCATCAGGTCTGGGAGCTACCAGGAGGATGACAGTACCCATCTGGCAGACTTCTTGGACACAGTAGAGAAAAATACCACCCCGTCAATGAAACTGGAACAGCTGATGGTCGTGAGTCAAGCACAAAATCTGTGACGTGTGTTCACTTTTATCTTGCAGGCTGCATAATATAAAAAAATCATCAAGTTTGTCAGCATGTGTGAAAAATGCAAAACAGCACAATATGGCAGTGCTGCTAGAGCAAACTGCTGCAAGCTTATAAGAGATCAACAAAAAGAATTTAAAAGATGGCCATCCTGGCACCAAGTCGAAAAAATGGAAAGGAACCATACTGGACAATCGAAGGCTCAAGCAACCCCCAAACAAGTATATGACCAGCTCCCAATGTGCTATCAAGCCTGCTATCATGACTGTAAATGCTCAATCACCCAGCCACCATCAGCCATCATCATTTCTCATCCATCAGGCAATATCACTGTCCTCCAACTATGAGGACTGAGGCTGTACCCTCTTCCACCCACCTGCACACATCCAAAACCACTGCTTCCCCACCTATCAGATCCCAGTCAATGATCTCAAACTTCCTTGCCAGAACCTGGCCAGCATCACTGCTCCTTATTGAGAATAAATTACGCATTCTGGCTGAGAGCAGGAGGTTATCGTCAAAGACTTTATGGCACATGGTCCCGTCCTAGATATTACAAAGATGGTATAAATATAGAGTTAATCTAATCGCCATTATCCACTTAAATGATGATATCTGCTTTGATGTAACCTACCAGTAACCATGAACATCACAGCTGCCTTACAACATAGTGCATTACTGTTACATACTAAACTTAACCACAGTGGTGAAAATCAACCTCTTGTGCACTTTGCTTTGTTTTCATTCAACCTTTAAATAACAAAAAGTTAATATACTTCAGTTTCTTTTTCAGGATGCTCACAATATGAGAACATTAACTTCAACCTCACGTCATGTATGGATCCTCTATCTGACAGAAAAAACAGAAAACTAAACTAAATGAGGACATTAGATGTAAGCTTTACATTTCCAGTTTATCAAATGTCACTGCACACTCCTTACCTTCTGATGTAATCTCTCTTCTTCCTCATCTCACATTATTTTCTCTCCCTGAGTAATACAGCATTTGTACCTTTAACTAGCAGACACACTGTGTGATAATTTGCACGGAAACACTTTGTGTGTTTGCTGGTATTTGTTGAGCTGTTAGAAATGTTGCATTTGAAATTACCTTACTTTAAAAAAACATTGCTCCTCTTCTGTAACTCTAACTAAATGCTGGAGCTGTGCTGTGACTGCAACTTCATTTACATCTGTACAAAGAAACATAATTCTGGATCATTCCAACCCACTTTAACACCGTTGTACAATAAATGATACATAAATTACATGCTTTTGTGTCTTGCATCTTTTTGTGTGTGATAAGCAGTGGTTATGGATACACCAATAGCACTGTCGTTTATGTGTTATTGTTCTGTCCATTTAAATTTAAATTGGTTTGATGTTTGAAGGCGTGCAGGGAGAGGAAATAACTCCTCTGAAATGGCTTAAACCTAAACTAACAAACCTTTTTTGAAAATGCAAGGGATGGGAATTACAGATATCTGTTTTAGAATGTATAATAGCAAAATTTGCCAGAAAAATAAATATTCAAATGAAGTGCAGATAGCTGAAAATTCTAGTTAAGTATGGTAACAAACTATTTTTGCTTTGTTACAGTCCGCCTTTGCAGATTAGTACATAAGAAACCAGTTAAACAGTGACTTGCTCATAGAGGGTCATATGATTGTTGGGTTTTTCTCTGTACCTATGAAGCGCCTTGAGGCGACTTTTGTTGTGATTTGGCGCTATATAAATAAAATTGAATTGAATTGAATTGACTTTGCTAATACACCATCTCAGTTATTCAGTTTTATTTTTCCTGCTTCTAACTCATCAACTTTGAGGACAGAATGTTCACTTGCTCCCTAAAATACCCCACCAGCTAACAGGTGCATGAAGAAGAGATGATCAGTTCGCCTGTCTGTGATTGGTATATATTGTCAGGCTACACAAAATCATGATGGAGTCCTTTTATTAAAGTCACTATACACCTTTACACTAACTCCTTTTGCATGTCATACTCGTGCAAACAATGGAGAAAAGCTTTGGCCACGATGTAAAAAGACCAAACGCCACAAGTAAAACACCCAGCAGCTCAGTGCATGGCCAGAGTCTTACCTGGCAAGTATCACCATGCTAAAAGGGGCCAAATGTAAGGCACCAAGAGGCATGGCACATCCTAAGAGATTAAAACTGAGCATTTCTATCCAATATAAGAGCTAAAAAAATATAATACACACATACAGGCTCACAACAAAGTATTTCTTTTTTCTTAAAGTACCAGTTCCTTCTGTTAACAATCTTCCTTTGAGTCTACATCCAGAAATAAAATGGAGACATTTTACAAGCACTGCAGCATTCATGAAGACGGGTTATACAAAGCCGAACATTAAATACTGAATGAATTAAATTATTTCCAAAACAAAATTCCAATTACCTCCTCCGAATTTATATAAAGTGTTTATTCCATTCCCCCTGTCCCCTTATCTTATTTTCCCTCTTTTGTTTGTAAGTGTATCAACTTTAATTCTCTTTGGTATGGTGACTTTTGGCAGAAAATTAAACTTCATATTTTCTCTCTGTACTTCTTTGTCTCTCTCTCTCTGTGTCCCTCTTTTCTGCCCTCTCCTTTTGCTGGTATCAAAATGCGTGCAGCGTGAAATTAAAGCCAATGCATTTCTGACTCTGAAATAAATTCACCCTCCTGATGAGGTTGGACGTGGTCCAAGGCTCAGTGATGAAAACACTTTTACACTTATTTTCCTTCATGGTAGAATTATCCACTGCCTATTATTGTTCAGCATACATGACTCTTTCCTCTGGGAATGTGGCTGCCATGTTTAACAGGGCGTGCTGTTTTTCATGGCCATTTATGAATTCTCTTCATGTCCTCAAGTGCCTTAAAGAATCTGTGTTTCTCTTAGGTAAAGTGTTAGATCTGACCAGTACAAGCTATGATTTGAGCATATGGTTTCAAGGCCTGACCATGTTCTTTGTATGGGCATCATCGGGCCAGTGATAAATTATTGATGAAAGGAAAATGTAACAGAAAAAAAATCTTGTTAAAAAATATGTAGTTTGTCAAGTTACAAATGATCCTGTGAAAATGGAGCAGTTAACCCAATACTTTTGTCAAACACCTTGAATTAAAGGGTAAAGTTTGCACTTTATCTTTTCAATCACAAATATTCATTAAAATCCTGTGTGGTGGTGTAATGAGGCAAAATTACAATAATTGATTTTTCAAACCTACTGATATGAAGACTGCTTCTGAAAATGCACAAAATGTACAGAATTTTGACTTTTTATTTCTGTTTAAATGCGGCATTTGAATAGTTTACAATTACTCAGAAAATAAGTGGGGATAGGTTGATTGGAAACACTAAATTGGCCTATAGATGTGAATGTGGGAGTGAATGTGAGTGCGATTGGTTGTCTCCTGGCTATGTGTTAGCCCTGCGACAGACTGGCGACCTGTCCAGGGTGTACCCTGCCTCTTGCCCTAAGACCTCTGGGATAGGCTCCAGCACCCCCCGCAACGCTGAAGAAGGATAAGCACAAGCGAATGGATGGATGGATGGATGGATGGATGGATTCTCAGTCAAATGTAAATGATCAAATCTTCTCCAAAAAGTGCATAATCAGTCTGTTCATACTACAGTTGGATGTCTCAAGACCGGTCTTGAGACCACTTTTACGTGGTCTTGGTCTTGTCTTGGTCTTGACGGACTTTGGTCTTGGTCTTGTCTTGGTCTCGGATCCCTCGGTCTTGTCTTGGTCTCCCTGTCTCGGTCTTGCTGTCTCAGATCGACATAGTGGTCAGGAGATTTGGAGTCAACAGTATCCATGGCACACAACGTAACGTTCGATAATGTGTCATGTGCAAAAGCATCAGTGCTAAGCGTGCGTCTGTCCTCTCAGTAAGTGAGTGAGACAGTAGCGGTGAAGAGCTGTGCGAGTGCATCTCAAAAATACATAAATATGGCCGACACCCGTAAACAAACCAGCATCTGGCTGCAGTTTAAAGACTTTTTTGTCTCCGTCTCAGTCTTGGTCTCGGTCTTGACTCGGTCTGTCTTGGTCTTGGTCTTGTCTTGGTCTCGATACCCTCTGGTCTTGGTATTGTCTTGGTCTTAGTTTAGGCGGTCTTGACTACAAGTCTAGTTCATACATGATAAACAACATCGGTGTGAACACATGTAGTTTCAACAGATAGCATTATCCAATTTACACGCTATACATGTGGTTAGTGAGTGCTCGCTGACTCCACATGGTGAATGCAGGAAGTGATCTAACTCCTTTGTGCACTACCAAAAAACAGTCCATGCCTAAAGACTGGGCTAATTATGCACGCTCTCTTTATACTTAGCCAAACAGCATCTGCCTCTCAGCTGTTAGTAACATGGCTGTTAATGCACAGTCATGTTTATGGTGTCTAATTGAAACTAATTTGCATTTAAACTAAACAAAGAAACCAATTAACCAGCTAGTATTACCTATGGATCTATGTACATGTGTATATTCAAAAGCTTTCCAGAAGTCAGTAAAACTGGAAATCTAAGGTTTCACCACCCAGCATATACATATTGTGGGATCTGGGGCTTTGCCATATATGAAAAGGCTGCTTTAGTTTAGTTACCTTTTCCTGCCATATGCTGTTTATATACTAGAAATACAAAAGCACATAATTGTCTTCAATTAAGTTTTTTTTTCTAACAAGAATTCCCAGAATACACACACTTTTTTCTTCAAGTAAAACACAGAGTATTACTTGCTGTGAGTATGAACAAATAGCACCAGTATGACTGCAGAATAATAACATTATGGTTCTTCTAGAGGATGTTAATAGAGATGAAACTGCAGACTGTAATTCTTTTAGTCTTTAAATTACCCCGGCTCACACGTTGAAGCAATGCAGTTCCAGCTCTACAAGCTATAACTTACTGTTTTGAAGGCATAAAAGTTCCAACTAAACTTCTGCTGTTACATATTGGATTTTCAGCAATGCTGCCTCTGAGGCAACTTTAGCAATCGGTTAGCTTTGATAGTCTAATAGCACCTTCCGCGGCAGCAGCTCAACGATGATGTATTCCGGTTCACAGATGACCAAAAAGGAGCCGAAGGGAGATGAAAATGACTCTGTAGCTCATAAAATATTGATTATTGAAACATATAGTCCGATTTTCTTGAATCATGGCCTCTTGGAAGCCATGGAGAGTGTTAAGAATTACAGCCAGTCCTGTTTTATTCATGACTTTGTTCCTTATAGCCCCCAGAGGTATCATTATTGCTCAATTGCCAAATAACCATCTTTGAACTTTTTTTTTTTCCTTCTCCACTCATTCAGAAAAATTGCTACGGCTCATCATGATGCAAAGCAGAGAGCCAGGACCATATTTAAAATTTGAGTTTATTTCCCCTTTAATCTTTGATGATTATAACTCACGCAGCAGTGCTCCAGCACTCAGGTGGTGATTATTCATTCACAGGCCCTTTTCTCTCTTGGCTGCAGGTTGCTCCCAGTCCAGCCATATTAATCAAGTGCTGCTCTAATTGACTGATTAAGTCGTGTCTCCAGAAGCCAAAATGGCTGACTGACTCATTAAACCATGACACATATTCTGGTTGCAAAATGGCTGACTGCAATCCAATTTCCCTGTCTTTTATAGGCACTCAAAATTGTCCTTTTTTCCATTAATTCAGATTTAGTGTTGAGTCCAGCATCTTCTGCGGGACCACACGTTTAATCGATGATAATCGATCGTTTCCAAAGGAAGAGAGTTGCATGTGGCATAGCAACAACTTCATTAATTTTTCAGAACTATTATTCATTCCTGACACAGATAAGTCAAGACCTACACTGATGCTGTGTGCTTTTTTCATTTGAGACAGGTGAGCTCTCACACACAGTCACAGCTTCTGAACTTAAAGCTAAATAAGCTGAGCTTAGTGACGGCTGTCTGAATATTATTTACTGTTCATAAAAGTTTAATTTGTTTGCTAAAGTCTCAAGAACATTTTCAAGGATTTTTTAAAAAGGAGGATGTTCCTGTTCTGACTTTATATAACTAAGTCACTAAGTTAAAATTTTATCTATTCAGCAGGAATCCAGCGACTGTAAAAGAAGTGTGATTCATTTCATTGCCAGAGCTATCATTTTTATACCTGGCAGGATTATGTAGGTAAGTGTATCACCATTATTATATCACTCTGTCCAAGATTTTGTTGAACTCCCTGCCTTCTGTCCTCCATCAATAAAATATGAGAAAACTCAAAATGACCTCTTCTTCGCTGGCAAAATTAGCAATATATTTTCATAAGCCTTGGTCGCAGAATGAGGATGAATTTGTCATATGGGTCCCAGGTTAAGAAATAAGGCCTGCATTGGAGAGGAAATGTGCTACCTGTGGGCTGCCAAGTGTCTGTGCAAGAACCCGCTGGGACCAATTCATTATATTAGCATCCCCCATGGCAAGAGTTTGTCTACAGGAAAATGCAGGAAAATATAGCGGCCAGGGAAATCCATCTGCACTGAGCTAATGAGGCAGCAAAGAGTTAGTGAGTACTTCTTCTAGCAAAACATAGTCACACACTCACAAGCAATGCATTTGTAAACAGGATATAGAAACAGGGCAGAAAGTTATGGTGTTCATGGTAGCATTCAGGAAAAACACAGCTTTTGAGATGGTTTTCAATTTTTTTTCTTTCTGAAGTTTCTAAAATAATCTATGAAATGTTGAATCAGTGTTATCTGTTCTGAATCTGTGGTATTAGTGGACTTTAAGAAATATATTTTCTTCAGAGTTGTGCTGATGGAAAAAGTTATGAATAAAAAAATCACATTTTAAAAAAACATAGTTACAAAACTTGAATAAAACCATGTTTTAAAGACAAGTGTGCGTGCAGTTAAACATATGGTCTTACATTCATTCCAACATACACATTTCCAGGTACATGTTAGATTTGAACTATGGACAAAAATAATGGGAGAAACAAAGGAAAAGCTAACCTATACAAATCTGTTTTAAGGTTCTCAGTAAGAGTCTTAGTTTTGCCAGGACTGAGATGAAGGAAATTTGAAGATATTTAATTAGTAGCAGACACTAAGGTCTGCAAAAGCCTTCACTGAGAGGCTACTGAGGTTGGTTGGCTTAACAGAAAAGTACAGCAGTATATTGTCAGCATAGCAATGGTAAGAAATAGTGTGGAACCAGTCATGCATATGACCCTGAGAAAAAGCGATGTCAAAGGCTGCAGATAAGAATAGCAGGACTAAAATGCAATATTCATCTTGATCTATATCTATTCAGAAGAATATCACTAGCAGTTTTCACCAAAGCTGTTTCAGTGCTTTGGTAAATAGATTGAAATTTGTCAACGATAGTTTCCATCAACCGGCTGACAGAGCTGATGAGCAACAACTTGCTCAAGAATTGTTGAAATGAACGGCAGTTTATAACTGGGTCTGTAGTTAGGGCTGGCCTAATTGTAACTGTAGTTAATTACTTAATTTAGTGCGGTAATGTATTGCATTAGTGTATTACTGAAAAATGTAATGTGATTACAGTAATACATAACTTTGGAACATGTTGCATCCAACACTGGATCTAGGAAGGGTTTTTTTAAGTAACGTGAAAATGCTGGCTGTTTTCAAGCAATCTGGTATGCACCCAGATGAAAGGGATTGATTAATAATAGAGAGAAGCCAGGGAGAGATGACAGGTAGCACTCATTTAATAAATTTAGGAGGGATATAATGTCAGTTGGGCAGGAAGATGTGTACATCTGAGAAATGTTATCAAGGAGATGTGTCCTGGAAATGAGATTAAACTCAGATAATAGCACTGGATGATACACTTGGGCAGGTTGATAGGATCTTGTATGGAACTGTGACTGTGACCTGTTCATGTCACATACCACTGATCTTCCCAGCAAAGAAATGTAGAAGTCATCAGAGCACATGGCAGGGAAAGCATACTGAGCAGGATTAAGGATTCTTCAACAAAAACCTTGGATTGTGCTTACAAACAAACCTTGCATCTGAATCTAATTCCTTCATGTGAAGGTAGTATATGTATAGAGCTTTCTGTTTTACTGTCTCCATTCTGCCTTTCTATACACGCTTCCCTAATGACAAATATTATCATTGATCCAGAGTAAAGGATTGGTAACTAGGCCTAAGCTGGCTTTTAATGGGGCTACATAATCAAGAATACATTCATGTAATTGATAAGTGATAAGTCACCGATATATAAATAATTAGGTGTTGATATGGGTACATTATAAAAGAGAACTGAAACCCTAGCTGCCAAATTCTCATTAATGATGCAATACTGAGCAGTTTTGCTGTGGAAAGACAACACTGTCTGAAACTGTTGAAAATTAGCAGATCAGACATACAGTACATCTGGAAAGTATTCACAGCACTAATTTTTTTGTCTCACATTTTGTCATGTTACAGCAATTTTGCAGCAAGTTTTTGAGTATGACGATACAAGCTTTGCAGTTTCTCCAGTCTTGTTTCTTTGAATCTCTCAATCCTCATCATGCTGTATAGGGAGGATCTGTACACAGCCATTTTCAGATCTCTCCACAGATGTTCACTAAGGTTCAAGGTCTGGGATCTGGCTGCACCACCTAAGCACAGTCAAAAAGTGGTGCTGAAGCCACTCTTTTGTGGTCTTGGCTGTGTGCTTAGGGTCATTGTCCTGTTGAAAGATGAACTTTCAGCCCAGCACGAGGTCCAGAGCGGTGCAGAGCAGGTTATCAGTGGTGTCTCTGTCCATTGCTGTATTCATGTTTCCCTTGCCCCTGACTAGTCTCCCAATTCCTGCTGCCAAACAGATCCCACAGCACGATGCTGCCTTCACCATGCTTCACAGTGGGGACTATATTAGCCAGGTGATGAGCATTGCCTGGTTCCCTTCAGATATGATTTTTGGCAGTTTGTCATGATTAGAAAGTGTACAGAATGAGTAAAAATTGCCAAGAGTAAAAATCAGACTGAAACTTAAAAGGCACAGTATTCAAATTAATAAGCCTTTTTATAGAAGTTTGGTCAATATAAAACTTTTTCTATCTGTACCTTATAAACACTGATTGGTAACGTTGAGTTGGCAGTGTAACAGCTATAGCAGTGGGTATGCAATTTAGCTGGTGAAAAGCTATTTCATTGCAATGACAGGAAAACAGCTGTGCCTGTAATGGAGTGGGAATTGACAAGATTTCCCAAACATAATTTTTGAAGAATCAAACCCCTAATCATTAAATATCTGTAACTTGAATATGTTTTGTTAGACAGTTAATGTAAAAGAAAACATAGGGTTAGGGTCTAAAAATATATGGACAACTAGGGTCTTACCCTAATACCTTCTAAAAGTATAGGAACTTTCTGGATGGGGCTGAGAGTCACTGTTTCTTTTTTTTTCTTTCATAAGAAAAGCTGTAGACTGAGCTCACAGGTCCATAATTATGCTTAATGTGGAAGAAAACATCCAGCAAGAAAATGAACTGCTATTTTTATTGTTGACATAATGAGAAGGCTGTCAGCTAAACAATTAGACTAATCACAAGCTTAAGAGTAGCTTTCCACCCTGCATATTCCATGTGTACAGGGACTGACACCAACCATTCCCATTTGAAATGGCTACTATTTGAGACACACCACCTGTGGTGGCTGCACACTGGCTGTCAGCCCTAGTTATATAATAACCAAATATTCATGGACTCTTCAAGTCTTTGATTGCCACCATTTTAAAGTCAAGCAGACGTGTGTTGGCCTTAGCAATGAGTGTGCCTGTGTTTGGACGCAACTGACAAGGTCAGTATCTTTACTAAAGCTGAAGTCACAATTGCAGAAATGTTCTTCTCCGGCTTTCAGACAAGAAGAGAATAATCTGATGCCTCCCAGGCACACTTGAGAACTGTGGACAGGGATAATTTATCATCAGCCACTGGCAGGTTGGATGGCATAACATGTCGCTTATACTCTCAATCTCAAGCAAGAAAGCAAGATCTTGGAATGATATTACTATCTTCTTTGGTTCCAGAGAGACAGCTCACTAGGACATCAACGTCCCAGGACTCCTTTCCTTTCAGCCTCCTGCATCTACTCAACAGAGTCCTGGTGCAACAAGTGAGCCTTATTTCTTGTGGATAGTTAGAAGATATTGTTCTGAGCAACTGCACCATTCCTTCATGGATGCTTCTGGGAACTAGTGATCCAACATGACCTTCTGCCCCAAGCACAGGGAAACTGCATTATTTATACAAATCTACTAATGATCTTTCTTCACATTACACTCCTGGTAATAGATCTTAACCAGATGATGGAGATGGCAGTCCTGGAGAAAGGCCTTCAGTGCTGTTCAAATGATCATTTTGGGGAATGTGAGGTATTCAGACAATAATATAGACAGGCTTGGTGAGTTAATTAAGACTCAGGTGGAACACAGTGAACATAGTTTGATGTGCTTTGAACAGCATTGGGGCATTGTAGCAAGATGGACCACGTACACATCGCGCAGACCAAAGTGTGACCCAGCTTGGCTTCAGGTTTGGGTTTTTTCTGGTGAACTGAAAAAAAAAATCTAAGCAGTAATCTGAGCAAAGTAAAGTGATTGCAGAAAGTGGCGTGATTACGGACATGTTGCTGTGAGGGGGCGTTTCTGTGGCCTACATACTGAACTGATACTACTGGAACGCGTCCATATAACTCACTAATGGAATTTATCATTGTTGCTCTGGTGTGAATCCAGATTGAATCAATACACTGTTTGTTTTGCTTTGCGTTCCTGTAACAAATTATTTTCCACACTTTTGGGATAAAGTGTTTATTCTATCTTTTAAATATAAAACATTACATTAGAGTTTGCATGTTCTGTCTGTGCATACATGGGTGTTCTCTCCTGATACTCAGGCTTGTCAAGTTAATTGGTGATTCTAAATTGAATGTGAGCTTGAATAATTGTCTCGCTCTCTGCTGACACACTGCAGACCTGTCCTGGGTGTGCCCATCCTCTCCTTTTATGACAACCGGGATAGGCTCCCTCAACCCTAAGCTGCATAAGTGGATAAGGCATTAATGGAAAAGGTTGTAGACAAAATATCTATACAATAGAGAGGGTTGTGTCATATTTTATCAATACAGCGGAGGGTTACATTACAACTAAAGTTCTCCCACCTCCAGCTCCAGGCTGCTTAGAAACATAATCTAATTATGACTTACAAAGATGCCAACCATGTGCTTAAAGCTAAACATTTCATGGGAACAGCAGCTGTAATATGTATCGACATAAGCAGTAGCATGTGGGGCATTTGTTATATATATATATACATATATATATATATATATATAGAACATGTAGGCTTGTCTTTAATATATATTTAACAGGTTTCAGTGGGTATTTTGGAACATATTCTAATCCATAATATTACTGATTCTTGTTCCATTTTGTGTTTTGTGAGATGTGTTTTGTTAGCGCTTTTTGTATTAGATTTTGTGTGTGTGTGTGTGTGTGTGTGTGCGCGCGCGTGTGTGTGTGTGTGTGTGTGTGTGTGTGTGAGTGTGTGTGTGTGTGTGACAGGTGACAGGGTATCACTAGTTAGGTCATCATATTTAGACTCATTCACTCCAAAATTATTTAGGCCAAATATTTAAAACAGTGTCATTGCATACACATTTTCAACTGACTTCAATCGCACAAATGCAGAAATAATTATTTGCAGTATCTTATTTATTATGAGAATGTCATGACTGATCATTTGCACCTACACCACCAAAAATGGGGGCAAAAGGGAGGAGATCATGTTTAATCGGTTAGAAGAAAAGGTTAGAAATATAAGTGCCGACATGAACAGTGTCCACAGAAACCTCTGAATCTGTTAGGATCCCTGGGTCGTCGACCCAGTGGTTTGTGTTTTGGTTCTTTGAGTTTGTTATTTCATTATATTCTAGTTTTGCTTTTTGGGTTTTTGGATTATTCTTAGTTTAGGTTCTCTGGGTGGGTTCTGTTAGAGTTTTAGTGTTCTGGTTTTCTGTCTGTGATTCTGAGTTGCTGTCTCCCCTGTTTGCTGTATCCCCACGTCCAGTCAGTGTCTGTGTCTGCCCTGGTCCCACGTCTTTGTTCCCTTTGTTATAATGCCTCCCTGTGAGTCTGTGTTATGTTTCCTGTCTTACTTTGAAAGTCCATGTCTCATGTTAGTGTATCTGGTTTTGCTCTCCTTGTCTCGTTAGTCCTGATTTGCCCCAGCTGTGTTTCCCTCCTGTTGCCCATTCCCTGATTGCTCCCTCTGTGTATTTAAGCCCTGTGTTTTCCTGTGCTCTCTGTCGCGATCTACCGTTTACTTAGCTGTGTGTTCTGTTAGTCCTCTGGTTTAAGTGTATTTTGATTTTTTTCCAGTCATGTTATGTTACCCCTTTTTGAGTTCAGTATTAAAGCTGTTTTGAGTTCACCTTTGGTCTCCGGAGTCTGCACCTTGGGTCCTATTCCTGTCTGCACACAGCCTGCACCTAACAGAATCGCAGCTCAAAGCTCATATAAACCATTTCTACAACCACTAAACAAAGCAAAGACACCAAACAGTTAAAAGAGCAGTTATGTCACCACGAATCTGTGGTCAGGTAATATCCATATTTTTGATGTTTTTCTGGAGTTAAATGTGAACCAAAGCATATTTTCAAAGGTGTTATATGCTATAAAATACTTTTAAATAAAATAATCTCTAATAAATTAGGTGTGGGAAATAAAAAAATCGAATTTTTCTATGTTTGAGTCACAGTAACTTTTAGTTACAACACTTTCAAGCACGTTTAAGAGCCACATCTGAAATTCAAGCACTTTTCAAACCTTGAAAAGACAATATTAAAATTCAAGGATTTCAAGAACCCTGTATATGACTCCTAAGTCCATGATCTTCATCATATTGCCTGTTCTGCAGGTCACGGCTTCAGGGCCGATCCTTTAAAAGTCTGCAGTGTCGATTAATGCATAGAGCTGCAAAACTCACACTTCTTCCTCTCACACGCAATATGTCACTGTAGTGATTTTCTGATTCACGTTACTGCTTTCTACACACCTTTTGTTTGATTTTTTTCACCTTACATAAAACACTTCCCTCGTCTCACAAAATGACTTTCACATTAATGACACTGATTGCATCTGCAACCTCTTCAAAATGTAGCATTTATTTAATCAAATAATACAACTTTTTAAGAAACTCTTTTGTAATTAAAAATCCTGGTCAACCAGCAGTGGTTACTTACACTAATAATACACACAAATCAACTTTTTCAGTTTTTCACTTAAAAGATGATCCAAAATACAATCTGGATGGATGAATAAAAAAATAATTTTTTATTCTTGTCACATGGAAATATTCTAATCAAACTGAAAAGAGAAACCTGCTCTTTGAAAACCTCAACGACTCTCTGTCGGCTTTGAATTACAGGATCACATCTTGCTGCTTTAAGGTTCTGTTCCAGCTTAACATTTTCCAGGTCTGACTACATTTAGCTTATTTGCTACTGTGCTTCCTGTTTTATTTTGGTAGCGATTAATGGAAGAAAACTGCTCTCCCAGTTAGTTTTACTTGTCCCAGTCAGATCGCTCTACAGTCAATGGTCTCTATAGTTGTGTCTCTTCTTTGCGTGTACTTTTGTTAAAACTTTTCTTTTTTCTTTAAAAAAAACTTTTATTATAGCTCTATGGCGTAGAAAAAAAACTCTTGTTTTCTGTTGTCTGTTATATAATATTAGGGATGTTTGTGACAATTAATTTCTTAATCGGCTGGACTAACCAATAGTCCACAACTAGGAAACACTGACATTTAAAGTTAAGTTTGAAAACAGTTTTAAAAAAAAATACCCCATTCCAAAATGTCTTGTGACAATTTTCAAAGTCATCGTATAGAAACTCCAACATGTTTCCAAGAAAAAACCAACCAATTCAAAAAGATTACGCCGCCACTCCTTCCTGGCGTGGCCGGCCAATTTCCCCAAATGGCATCTTATCCTCCCAAAGGGCATTAGAGGAGAGTAGGAAGGAAAACTACCTTCTCCAGAAAAAAATGCAACAAATTGAAGAAGAGAAACTTCAACTGGAGGACAAGTGTAGACGAATGGAAGCCCAAAATAAAGAGCTGGAAGAAAGACAACAGCACCAGCCGGACATAAAAATTATTAATGAGGGCTGGGGAATAAAGTTTGCTCAGGCCCGAGAGCAGATTGTGCACCTCATTAAAGAAAACAAGCAAAAGAGTGCAGAACTAAAAGAAATGACCAACCAGCTCCAAGACAAGAAAACGATGACTGATAAGATACAATGGGATCTCCAATACATGGACCAAAGGTATCAGCTGCTCCAAAGACAGCTCCGTGAAGCTGTGGAAGAAAAGAAAGAAATCCTCCAACAGAAGGAAGAGCAGGACAAAAAGCAAAGGGACATGCAGCACGAACTGAAGAGCATGCAGGGAAAATACCGAATGCTGAAAGAAAGCCTGGATGAAACACTGCGCCAAAATAAAGACCTTCTTCAACAGAAAGAGCAACAGCAGGAAAGACTGAAAGAAGGAAAACGTATTGTCCAGGACTTTGAGTCTAAAAATCTAAAACTGCAAGAGTTTTGTAATCAGCTGGAGGACAAAGCAACTAAAGTGGAAGACGAAAAGGAAAAACTGGAGAAACGCTGCTCACAGTTGCAGAAAAGGATCGATCAGATAGCGAGAAACAACTCAGAGCTCGTTAAGGGGATTTTGGTGGAATTCAACAACTTGAAGCGTGAAAACACTGAAATGCAGGCACAAAAACAACAACAAGACAAAATACATGAAGACCTGCAGCTCACGCTCCAAGAAATCCAGAAAAGAAATGAACAGTTAGAAGACGAGCACAAAGAAGTACAACAGAGAAATGCAGACATGCACAAGGACAAGCTGGTACAGGAGGCAACATCCAAACAACTCAAAGACAAGCTTGAAGAACAACAAGCAACATTAGAAGAGGTGGAACAAAGATGTAAGAAACTTGAAAAGCAAAACGCAGAAACAGTCGATGAGTTGAGAAATCTCATCCTGGAGAAAAAAGCGCTTGTGGAAAAGTGCATGAAAAAGAAGACAAAATGGTTCCGCTTGTTCCGGAGGAGAGACGCTACTGCTTCCTCACCTGATGTAGCCTCGTCTTGCTCCACCTCTGTTCACCCCCCAACCAGTCCCGGCAGTTGACTGTCCCCTCCTGAGCCTGGTTCTGCCGGAGGTTTCTGCCCGCTTAAAGGCAGTTTTTCCTCCCCACTGTCGCCAAGTGCTTGCTCAGAGGGGATTGTTGGGGTTTTCTTTTTTTTCTTTATTTACTTGTTTAACTTTTTTCATTATTACTTCATTTTACCTTGTTTCTTTATTTACTTGTTTAAGGTTTTTTCATTATTACTTCGTTTTACCTTGTTTCTTTATTTACTTGTTTAAGGTTTTTTCATTATTACTTCATTTTACCTTGTTTCTTTATTTACTTGTTTAACTTTTTTCATTATTACTTCGTTTTACCTTGTTTCTTTATTTACTTGCTTGTTTAACTTTTTTTTCAACTTATCTAAATAATAAACCAATTGAATTTATCCTTTGAGTATTTTTCATCTCATCTTTTCAGAATTCTTCCAAAACATTTTCAAACATTCAGATCTGCCTTTTATTTTCTTCTTGAAACCTCATAAATGGTGAACTAAAAACCCTGGAATATGGTTTGAAACATTGTTTCAGCTGAAACCGGCATAACATGCTTGAGTGAGTGTGTGTGTGTGTGTGTGTGTGTGTGTGTGTGTGTGTGTGTGGGCTTGAGCATAGCAAAAAGACTGCAATCAGACTCTTCTACAGGATTAACCAAAGCCGCACTGATCAACACTGAATGACAGTCCAGGCAAGCAGCAATTCAACTACTACAGCAAACAAATAGCCTCACTGACCAGTGCACCTCCAGCAATTGTGGGCTACATCACCGTGCAGCATTAGCCAACGTTGCTAATGAGCTATTACAGCAGTGACCTCCGGGACAAACTCATTACCAGGTGACAATAGACGCCAGACAGAAGCTAGATTCATTATCATAATTATCAGCACCGCCTTTATTGCAGCTCGCAGGGGTTGTTGATCGAGATACACGCTTGTGTGCGAACCTGCATCTGTGTGACTGAAAGCACAAGACAGAGAGCATTACAAGTAGTTAGAGACCATTACAATACTGTGAAAAATTATCTCAGTGCTGTGCAATAGCTTCGAGCAATTTGACTAGAATTCTCTCATATTTTATAGGCTGTAATGAGGAGGCCTGTACTTTCAAATAACATTTGGACAAGTCCATTTATAGCCCCACTGAATCTTGAATGAATATTCTTTTTTTTTTTTCTTTCTGACATAACAGCGTCAAACATCGAGCTCAGAACTGTGTGCAAGGATGCCGTATAAATACTGTCTCACATGAATTTGAGAATGGACGGCCACTTCAATGCTTTGCAGCTGTTCCATCTGTTCACTTGAATCTATCAAATGGTCATCTATCAATGGTCCCTCTTGCTGCTCCCTCTCTTGTCAAACGGCAGAGGGAAGTTTACAAACTTGCGCTTCTCAGGCTTCACGACAGCAGGGAACTTACTCATTGGTGCCAACAATGGAGCCAATGAAAGAAATGAGAGAACAGGGACACATAGGTATACATCTGATACTTTAGCAGGTAAGTATTTAACAGGTACAGATCGTGGGTAAGTAAGTGTATTGCAGGAAGAGAGAACAAGTGTGTTACAGGTATTGAGAGCAGATAAGTAATCAACAGGTACTTAAGCAGATGTGTTATCATTCTCTGACCTGGGTACACAGCAACTTCAGCATGGGTTTGGCAAGATGCAACTTTGACTCACTGTCTCCCCTTCTCCTGATGGGATAAGTGGTGGCAGTACTTTGCCATGTGAAGAATGTTGTATTTACAGCAAGTGAGGCAAGAGTGAGCAAGGCATCTTACATATGACAACTAAAGATGGTTACTCCAAAATATGTGTTGATCATCGTTACTGATAGTGGTGTAATGTGTAACCTTGTAAAGATGTGATATTACCAAAAGCGGCCAATAGATGCCACTGTGGAGACAGATGTCTGATTGTTTCGTTAGAGTAGAAAAGCACTATATGAGTACCAGCCCATTTATTGTGAGTAACAAAACAGTGCTACCACATGAGCAAGTTAGCATTCAGGCAAGGAGCAGTAGCGAAGTCCTGGTTTAAATACTCTGTTACCTGCAGATGGAGATTATTTGAACATGATATCAACTTGTTTTTCAGACAGCCCTGCTAATTGAGAATATAAATATGGGACAATTAAGACACTCATAATTAATTTTTCTTCTCTAGCAGCAAAGTATAAAGTCTTACTTTACATAAAGTGGCCAACATAAAGATGGCAGGGTAATTTGAATTCACTTTGTAAATTTTACACATTCACAGTGCTGCTATCTGTACTGTGTTGTGTGGTGCAGAGCTCTTTTAGTGCCTTTAACAATCTAGCAAAAGTTGGGATACTTTTAATCAGAACAAAATTATAGCAGACAAAATGTGCTGACAGTATAGCAAATTATTGGTTTCTTGCCCCAACACATTTACCTTCGATGCTTTCTGTTAAGCAGGCTCTGTATGATGTAGTAAATGTCATGGAAATCGTGCATGTAAGCCCAATCTGGGTTTTTGTTGCCTAAACCAAAACAAAATGGGACTGAAAATGACTCCTGCCTCTTTGGAGCATGTGTGGAAATGCATGCAACAGGTTCTGAGTTAGCCACACTGCTGATACTGGTGGACAAGAAGTATTTGTGGTACAAATACTAGTATGAGTTGGCAACAAACACAAAGTCAGCACTACTGAGCGCATTTCAACACAAATAGCTTCCAACAATGCGCAAGGTTAAAATGGTCACAGGACTTACGATGTCTCTGACAGCAGTTATTTTCTATATGTCTGTGCATGGAAATTTCTTCTATGCAGGTAACACGAACAAGGAACAAATCCTGGTCTCTTTTGTTATCACTTGCATCATTTCTTGTATCACAATGAACCTAACCTGCACAGCCTGTAGGTTAGGTTACCCTGCACCCTTTTCAGCTTGTTACACCTACTTTGCACAGAATGTAACTGCACTGGATGGAAACTGTAAAGTGCAGCAGTGTTCAGTATAAATACTCCTAGAATGCTAGCCTAGGTTATATAAAGTTCTTTAAGGGTGAAAGTTTTTGTGCGAGGGTGATTAGTCAATCAAAAATCCACATGGCGCATCCTAGCAACCCCAACCCTGAATTCAGATTGAACAGATTTAATAAACTCTTAATTAAATACCGCAAATAAGCATATAAATTAGTTTCTGAGCATTTAGTATTCCATGAAATAATATTTTCTTCAAGATGCCATCGTTAAAAAAGTGGAAGTGGTGTCCTCTGCAATGTCGCCTACTGTTTTCACTCTTTAAATTTTTGCTTTTTTTAGTACCTAAATATTAAGAATAAACTGAATACAACATCAATCAAGGATAGGCAATATTTGGTGTATAGTAAAACAGCAAATTTAAATAAGCTCTAAATTGTCAACTCGTTTTCTTGAGGATCTTTCTGCTTTCTGAAAAAATAAGGGAGAGAGAGAGAGAGAGAGAGAGAGAGAGAGAAGAAGAGCAAACCCACCGCCAGGCGTATGCGCTGTGTATAATGAGGCTTTTCTGTTTTAGCTATAGTGCCAAAATATTTCAGAACTGAAAACACAAAGTCAGTGCAAAATCACGCGGGTCCGTTTTACAGGTGTCAAAGGTGAAAAGACAAAACAAAGCAGAAGAGAAGAGAGGACGGCAGGGAGAAAAAAAACTCCCAGAAGACAAAATGTTATCAAAAGGAGGGAGAAGAGATAAAGAGAGGAAGGATGGAAAGCAAGATGGTAAACAGGAAGGAGGGATGAGAAGAGGATATTCAAAGGAGGAAAAAGTGATCAAGATTAACAGGGGAGATGGTAATGAAGAGCAGATGGATGGGAGGGATGAAAATCAGTGAAGTCAAGAAGAAGACAGGGAGGAGGGGTGAGGGAAGACAGATACGAACTGACAAAAGGTGGAAGGAAGGAGGCATGGAATAAGGTGACAGGCAAAAAAGAAGCGAGAAACAAAGATGAAGAATTTTTTTTTTTTTTTAACGAGGGGAAATGTGAGGGATGGATGAAGAAAGGGGGTGGGTGAAAAGGGAGGGATGATGAGAGAGAGGGAGGCCGTGACGGGGAGCCATTAATAATTTATGATAGCCTCGGCTTTCCAAAGCAGCCCAGCGGTCCCGCTCCCTGCTTTCCCCTGACGTTTAATTTGTCTGGAAATCAGCGAGTGTGGAGTCTGATTATCGTCTCCGTCTGCCAACGCCTCTGCCTCAATCTCTGACACCGAGGTGAGATCACAAGCTGTTCAGTACGCACGTCAGCCGGAAATCCTTTAGGTTGAAACGCTCCTCATCTAAAGGCTGCACCCGTGCAGACACAATGTATCTCTGTGTAAAGCATCTTCTAATCTCCCAGAAGTGCCTGAAATGAAATGCCCAAACACAGACAAGATCTTCTATATTATTCCATTTACAAGCCCATTAAACTGACAGGGAACAGAGGAGGTAGTGCTGGAAAAAAAGAAGCTCTTATCCAAGCTCACTAGGTATAGTTTTACAGGCTGATGGACCTGTTTCCGAACAGAATAAGGAATGAGTATCTCTCTTCCCATCACTTTTCAGCTTCCTGGGTCTTGCGGGAAGCTGAAAAATAACCTAAAGTCAAATGTTAAAGTTCACCTATATCAGGAGCCTTTGATGATATCCTCTGACCCCCCAAAATCTACTGGGTTTGTTTTTTTTGCAGTAAGTTTAGCAGTCTAAATTTCAGCCTCTTACTTGCATGAGAGGAAGAGCTAAACTAAAGCCAGTGTGGGGAAAAGATGAAAAGAACCTCAGAGGCAACATTAAAGACATTAAAACAGGGCAAACTTTCATTTCCTGGTATTAAACAAACAGCTGCATGAGGGAGAAAGTAAAAAACAGACAACTGGAAAAGCCACTGCTGCCGCCTGGTGGTCTTTTTGTGTTACAGCAATGCAGCTCAGTCCAGCCTCAGATAAAAACAAAAGGGGGGAGTCAAGACTGTACTCATGTGTTGTTCATATTTCTCATTATAGAGAAATAGGCATGATACTGAAGGGTTTTTTGGCCTGTATCAAGGACAAAAAAAATGATAAAACCGAGCCTGTCTGGTTTACATTCAAAAAGAAAAACAAATATAAACTTATTACCTGTTGCATGAGTAGAAACGTAACATGAACTTAATGTTCATTTATAGGTCATGAATCTCTTCACAAACTACATATTACGCTTTGGTCCCCCTGACAGCAGCTTTGAATTATTTCATGAAAGAGCAGTCGGTGCCAGTTTTTTGGAATTTAACCTTAAATCTCATCGTCTCCCTGAAGCAGATATCATGCACTGATAATCTATATATATTTATGGACGGTATTTCAATAAGAATAGCTTCCAAGTGGGAAAAAAAAAGCAGGTCTGTGTTTTTATTTAGTCATAGAAAAAGGAGATACAGTATAATAATCACATTTTGTAGGACAACACATACAGTTGTATAAGAAATATGCTACATTCATGCGCTGCTGTGTCAGGGACCAAGCAGTAAGGCATAAAGAACACAGGTGTTTAATTCTAAAAAGGGGGTTTATTGATCCAAAACATGAAAATTAATTGACAAGCCAAAAACCTAAACAGGCAGACAAATAAAAGAGGTCAACTCAATAAACTAAACTCAGAATAAACAAACATAAGACAAACTGCCCTGAAATGACACAGGAGGGAACTTAAATACTGGTTAAGCTAAACCAAATTACACACAAGGAGGAAACAAAATGGCTACTATATAACCAACTAATACAAAACAATTAAACAAACTTGAAACACCCAATAAAGAAGGTGGTTTCGTCCAATTAGGCTGTCCGCAGTACTTCAGCTCTCCCACCCCTTTGCCACACATTTTGCCAACCGGGAAAGAGAAGCCACACCCCCAGGTAACTCAAACAAAGATGTATTAATATAACATAAAACTTTGACCTTGCAGTGTAAATATGCGTGCACGCCATTTAAACATTGGAAGGTGTGATGAAAAAATAAATAAATTTAATAAGTAGAATATATTTAAAGTATAGACTGCAAAGTAAACAAACACACTCTGTAAACTTGACATCTTCACCCAAGTTGTGTTCATGACAGAATAATAATAACAATAAATCACACTTTTTCCTTCATGTAACATCATTTGTATTCTTCAATAGTCAAAAGGTTAAAGTGTTACTTTAATATCACTTTTTAATTTGTTTTACGCTGATGAACTCTTCGTAGTCATTATGCTGTGACAGGCACTGTGTGGTACCACCTGGAAATGATGTTGGGTTTGTTGCTGTGTGACAAAGTGGCCATCAGCAGCTTGGTGCCAGGTGAAGTAGCCGTGATGGACACCTTCTTCTCTATCTTCTCGCCTGGCTGCAGGAGAATTATCCTGAGAGACAGAGCAGACAAATGTATTCTTTTCACATCTCACCTCCCACAAAGACACGCACAGTACAGCTCCAGAGCTCGGAGATCTAATGTTTCGCACAGGCGAAAGCAGGTAGTAATAGTACAAACTGAATAAAGGAGAAATTGGTGAGGGATTTTCTATCCCACAGTACAAAATGATCCTAATATCTCCATGTGTTGTGGATGATGAATTTTGACTAATGCTACCAATTTCTCAAGGAAACCTTTGCCAGGTAGAGATTTTTTTTCTGGCTCGCAGACCTTACTCTTCTTCTCCACTATATATCAAGCCAAAAAGCCAATGCCAAACCAGTCTCAGTGAATCTGATGTATAACATCTTAACAAGATACATTATTTCTGCATAATCTCTTCCCTTGTTAGCTAATTTATTCCTCCCTGGGGTGTCTGTGCAAATAAAAAGCCAATGGATACAGATTTACAATATCTTACACATCCTTGAAGCGCATAAAAAGATACTGAATTTAACCAAGTGAAATTCAGTGTGTAAAAATCAGGGTCCTGTATATTTTGTGTGATGCACGAAAAAAAAGGTTGGATTTTATGAAGAGGTTTTTAAAATGATATTTGGCACAGTAAAAAAAAACAAAAAACAAGGCAAATTAGCTGAAGCTAAATACACTCACTGCCAAGCCTGAAAATACAGACTGGTCAGTAGACGCTCGGTGTTTAGTTGGGATGACTGAAACAACACTGTTTTTAAAGGAGGTGTTGCACAACTGTAGACTTTTCAAGACTTTATGACCTCTCGACATTCCTCAAGACGTTCCACCTTACCATCAGCCACAGATTTACAGTACTTGTAATCTTAAACAACAACCATGAACCTTGAGCAACCTAATTTCTCGATGAAGAAATCTTGCGTTTCTAAAAGTGAGATAATGTAAACAGGTCATCATTAAATAATTGGAACAGTAAATTAATTGCCTGTGGGCAATGGTGCACTAATGTATATTCCTAGTTAGACGACATATATGACAGCAACTTGTTCCTACTCTTGCAGAAACATACCTGACCGCATTCTCAGGCCACATTCCTCAGACATCTGCCCAGTTCAGATTTGAAGGGAAGATAGTTTTGTTTTTTTGAGACACTTACTTGGCCACTTGTTTGCCCTCCAGCAAGCCGGCTCCCTGCACAGTCAACACAGCTTCATACAGAGCTGTGCTGAGGCAGTTGGTGAAGGACACCAGGACTGTGCACTCCTTCTTCACCTGGATAGAGTTGCCTCCTTCAATCTGCAGAGCAGCCACAATTACAAGAGCACACAGGAAAAAAAATGATCTGTAAAACTGATTGTGGCAGGTACTACTGTTTTTAACCCAATAAAAAAAGGAAAAAAAATATGGATATTTTTAAAGAAGTGTGGGAAGTTTTCATATGAATTCGAGGTGGAAGCTTGTGTTTTATAAAGTTTTGAATGCTAGTGGTGTTCTTCTTCACACAGCGTTTTTCACCAATATCTTCTCTGGCACCAAACATTATCTATCAGTGTTTTACAAGTTAGTTAGTTAGTGAGATGGATCCACCTTTCTTTTGGCTTTTGTAAATGATTCACCAGACACTGCTAAAAATGCTAATAGCATTAGCATTTTGGGCTCTATTCTGCTCTTTAGCAAAGTGACTTATACTCTGTGTGAAAAAAATCAAAAACTTTTTGATCAGAGTAATGCATCAAGTCTGGGATATTTTTTTGGTCAGTTAAATAGCAGAGAGGGTTGTTAATCAGTTTCAGCTGCTTTGGTCCTAATGAAATGAACAAAAGCTGTAAAATAGGGACAACAGTGAGACAATCAGGAACTGTTTTACAGGTGGAGGCCACTGACATTCTTTCCATCCTCATCGATTCTGTTTTGTTTGTTTTTTTACTAGTTTTGCATTTGGCCAGAGTCATTGTTACTAATGGTAGCATCAGGTGCTACCTGGAACTCACAGAGGTTGCACAGCTGGTGCAACTCCTCCAGGATGGCACATCAATACATGCCATTGCCACAAGGCTTGCTTTGTCTCCCAGCTCAATATCATGGTGGAGATTCCAGGAGACAGACAGGTACTCTAGGACAGCTGGACAGAGCCGTACAAGGCCCTTAACCCATCAGCAAGACCGGTGTCTGCTCCTCTGTGGAAGGAGGAACAGGATGAGCACTGCCAAGCCTATAAAAATGACCTCTAGCAGGACACTGCTGTGAATGTCTGACCAAATAATCAGAAACAAACTTCATGAGGGAGGCCTGAGGGCCCGACATCCTCTACCTCTGAAGGGCCCTGCGTTCATTGCCTGGTATCATGGAGCCTGATTGGCATTTGCCATAGAATACCAGAGTTGGCAGGTCCACTACTGGTGTCCTGTGCTTTTGACACATAAGAGCAAGTTCACCCTGAGCACATGTGACAGACATAAAAGGGTGTGGATAAGCTGTGAAGAATGTTATGTTGCCTTTAACAAGTTGCACCTCAGAGTGTCCAGGAGCTCACTAAAGCCCATGTCCATATGTGGGAGGAGATCCCCAGGACACCACCTGTCATCTCATTAAGAGCATGTCCCAACATTGTCAGGCAAGCTTGTGAGGGCCCTACAAAGTACCTAGTACCATTTTATTTGCCGCTAAGAAATTTCATCAAAATGACTAGCCTACTGTATAATTTTTTTTCACTTTCCATGAAATGATGTGGCACCTTTTCATTCCAGTCCATGTCACTATAGATATCCAGCACTGAGATCTGATGTGTTTTCAAAGTGTTCCTTTAATTTTTAAGCAGTGTATAATTCTACATATTCATATGTACACTGCACAATGCTCGTCTTCTTGTAAATTTTAGTTTTCATTGCTGTTGTTTTCTGTTGAGCCCAGAAGGACCAGTGATAAGACTGTGAGAGCTTACTGACTGAGAGTAAAGAATATGGTTTTTAGTGAGCCTGTGATCATAACGCTTCATGACCTTTACTCTAACACTTGTACCTCTCCAAATTTGAATACCGTAACATGCTGATAAAAATGAAAAGAATTTGTAAGTAGGAAAATGAAAGAAAAAGATTATTGAGAAACATCTAAAGTCTTCTGAATACTAACAGCATGTCATCTTTACAGTCATCAACTACTTCATTAGTTAGTTTCCAAGGTACTGGAAACATTCCTCAGACATTTTGGTCCATATTGACATGATAGCATCACACAGTTGCAGTAGATTTGTCGGCTACACATCCATAATGTGAATTTTTTTATATCAACACACCCTAAAGTTGATCTGTTGGATTGAGATCTGGTGACTGTGGAGGCTGTTTGAGTACAGTGAACTCATCATTATGTTCAAGAAACCAGTTTGACATTATCTGAGCTTGACATGATGTAGACTGTGCTCACACAAAAGGATGGACATGGTCAGCAACAGTGTAGGCTGTGGTGTTTAAACTAAAATAAAACGCTCAGTTGGTACTAAGGCTAGCAGATTTTTTCATGAAAATATCCCCTGCACCATTACACCAACATCAGCCTGAACCATCGATACAAGGCAGGATGGATCCACGCTTTCAGATTCTTTACGCTAAATTCTGACCCTACCATCTGAATGCTTGACCATAAATTGAGACTCATGTTACCACCAGGTAATATTTTTTATTTTCTAGTTTTGGTGAGCCTAATGAAGGTCATTAATTACACTAAATAGGCTTTGGAATTTAATATATGGTGTAACGTGAATGAATACAGTTGGTCAGGAAACAGCAAAGGAAATTTATATGTGCTGCTGAATCTTTTCCTGCAAGGCCGACATATTATCAGTTGACTGACATCATAATGTGAAAGGTAATTTGATTTAGGTCACCAAACTATGTTAGAGAGACTGTTGTTGTGGATGCTCTTTTGATGTGATTTTCACTTTGCTCTTCATTACAATAATAACCTGATCTTGTCATATTCAGCTGACAGCCATGAAATAGATAAAAGTGAGGAAGATGAGGAAGGAAGAGAAAGGAAGACAGTGCTACGTAATTCATATATAATACTTTGTGAGTTGCAGAGACGGGAGGGTTGATGTTGCTGTACCTGTATGGTTATTTGTGGAGGACTTATGCTGAACTCTTCAGCAGCCAGAAATGTTTCTTTGGTCATCATGTCCTTTAGCACCACTGCCAAGTTCACAATATCATCACCAGCCAGGAATGACTGATATTTACAATGAGAGATGGTGTGATTGAGTGTTGTCACTGGAGATGAGGAAAACGTCATGGGAAAAGGAAGAAAAAAAGCAAATCAAAGGGAAGGTTAGTTATTTGATTTATCAAACAGTAATCTATATATAAGCAGTGCAATAGTAAATGTATTGGAATCGTGAATGTATTGAGTCACCTGAAAATGGCTGTATCTGCACCTCTGTTTGTGCGTCCCAGAAGGCCTCACTTGGGCTGCTGTCGTACTCTTTCACCTGAGCGTTGATGTGTCCCACCAGAACCCTGGGGTTGTTGGACTGGTTTGTGATGGTCACACATATGTGGATGGGCTCACCCAGTTTTGGGACCCCAACTATTTTTAGGGTCACGTTCAAATTGGGTGACATTATACCTGGTGATAACATGTACATTGTTTCAGGTTAAAGATATGCGGCTAGTGTTGGTTTGATTTTCACCCCTTGAACAATCTAGCTTGTTCTAGACCAGGGGTAGGGAACTCCAGGCCTCGAGGGCCGGTGTCCTGCAGGTTTTAGATGTGTCCTTGATCCAACACAGCTGATTTAAATGGCTAAATGACCTCCTCAACATGTCTTGAAGTTCTCCAGAGGCCTGGTAATGAACTAATCATTTGATTCAGGTGTGTTGACCCAGGGTGAGATATAAAACCTGCAGGACACCGGCCCTCAAGGCCTGGAGTTCCCTACCCCTGCCCTAGATGATTAAAGGTGTGTGGAAATTCCTCCCCTGTTAGTGACTTCTGCTGCCTCAGCATAGCCCACTGATCAACACTGGCAGTGAACTAGCTCCTGTTAGTCACTATGTTGCAATAGTGAGCAACCATAAAAGACTGTTTTCTCAGTATCAGGCATGTCTTTTGTTGACTTTTACGACCCTTAACTCTTATGTGTTAAGAAGACAACTGTCCCTAATAGCAACAGTCAATATGAAATGAATGCTATTTTGATCTGTGCAAAGTAAATTCTTTCATTAATATTGCCACTGAAATAAGGGGAGTCTGAAAGGTTGGTGGGGGTGCTCTGAGGTACAGACACTGACCTTGGTGTTGCAGTGTTCTAGCACAGACTGATGTTTTTCCTCCTGAAAGAAAAAGCAGAAATAAAACTACTTGTACTTCTTTTCTCATTACAGTGTCTGTTTTTCAAGAAACAATTGCTGAAGATCTTTAGCTTTTTAAAAATTATAAGAGAAACGTTTTGCTATGACGAGCCTCAGAGATAGATTGAGCACATTCTCTTACTTTTGTCAGGTTTATATGTCGGCGTCAGATTCTCTGGTTTATCTGATCCGATGCTTTTGGTGTAGATGAGCTTTCCCACACACTCAGTGTCCACCGTCTTTCCCACCACCAGTCCATTGTGCACAATTAACCTTACAACATCCGCATCAACAGAGGCACAGACGAATGGGATGTCATATCGGGCGTCCAACCAGTGGTGCTGGATGGCAGCTACCGGACAAGGTCCACAGCAAAATATCCCTGAGGATCAATGTGTTTACAGAGAAATATCAGTCAGTATCATTCACATCTGTTGCATTATTTTGTCACTTTCCACCTCAAGAAAGACACTCTTTTGTCAAACATAAAGTTTTAATTATGTAGGTGAACTCAAATCATTTACTTAGTTACTCAAAAAAGTAGAAAGAAATCAATCCAATCTATAAAGAGCATCATTTTGACAGCTATTTGGAACAGGGGCCTACATGTACCTTCACTCTTTTCCTGCGGTGTTGGATCCACTACCTGCCAACCGTTACACCCTGCACCAAGATCTGGTCTCCTCATCCAGCACTCCACCCACACATGGAAGTTCCTGCAAGAGGTCAAGTAGAGATAACTACATATGATGTGCATATACAATTAATATACAGAACAGTCAGGTTAATTTTACAAAAACAAAAATATTTGTAGTAGTAAACATCCTTTTAGCAAGTTACACGTTTTTTTTGAAAGCCACTTTATTAGATAAACTGTGCTAGTAGCAGGTTGGGCCCTCTTTTGCTTTGCGCACTGCCTTAATTTATTTGTGGCACATATTCAACAAGCTGCTTCCTCACAGATTTTCTTCCAACATCACTCAGTTGCTGTAGATTTGTCGCTTCATCTATAATGTAAATTTGTCATTACACTACATCCCAAAGGTGATCTGTTGGATTGAGATCAGGTGATAGTGGAGGCCGTTTGAGTACAATGAACTCATTGTCATGGTTAAGAAACCATTTTAAGATGATCTGGGTTTTGTGACATGGTGTGTTATCCTGCTGGAAACAACCATCAGAAGATAGGGACACTGTGCTCAGTGGATGACTTGGTCAGCAACAATACTCAGGCAGGCTGTGGTGTTTAAATGATGCTCAGTTGGTACTAAGGTGCCCAAAGTTTCCAAGAAAGGATCCACCACACCATTACACCACCACCAGCAACCTGAACCATTGATACGAGGCAGAATGGATCCTTCCTTTCATGATGTTTTATGACAAATCCTGACCCTACCATCCAACTCTTATAGAAGATTTTGAGAATCATCAGACTAGAAAACATTTTTCCAGTATTTCTTATGTGTATTATTCCGGTGTGAATTGTATCCTTAGTTTCTTGTTCTCTGGTGACAAGTGCACTCTTCTGCTGCAGTTGAGAGTCGGTTCTTCTATAACTTTGGTTGCAATGACTGGTTAATTGAGTTACTGTTGCCTTGCTGTCAGCTTGAAGCATTCTCCTATTACCTCAACAACCATGCCACATTCAGAATAACTTAAATCACCTTTCGTCACAGTTTGAGTGATGCCTGGTTTCAACTTCGACAGGTTGTTGAACATGTCTACATGCCTATATGCATTTAAGTGCTGTCATGTGACTAGCTGATTAGATCTTTGAGTTAACAGGAAAGTGAACACTTCTAGCTAATAAAGCCGTCACCGAGTGCAGATTGCAAGAACCAGATATTTAACCAGTTACAAAAAGAAATTGTATATTTATGGTTAAGAGCAAGTGACACCAACCAAATGCTGTCCTTTGACATGCCGAACTTCTCCCCTGTTCTCGTGTAAAACTCTTCAATTATCATGTTGCCATTTCCATCATGAGCTGCATTGAAAACTGTTACCACCCTGGAGGGAATCCCTAGAACTCTCATTACTGGAGAGAGAAAAAAAAAACAGGCTTTAATATCATTCAGAAACCATATCTTCAATAGTCATATAGCAATGCTGACATAATGCCTATGCCAAGTTACCATGGGAGTGCAGACTAAACAGTATGTACTTTCAAAGAAAGAAAATAGATCCAATAATTGATGTGTATCTGACAGTCAAGAGGCATATGATGGAATTCTGTCAATCTACAGCATTTTAAGCATCACAAGAGCAACATCCATCCTGTGTGGACTCGCCTGTATATATTTAGATTTTGGGTCTGTGCTGACTTGTTTGGACAATTCTTGCTTTAAGGACAAGCAACCAAAGTATTATTGAGACTAATACTGGTATCACTATTGTACTGTAGAGAAATTAAGACAGATTTAGGTCAACAAATCTAGAACTCCATGAGACGTAGATAACCCTAACAGCTCTGCACTCAGTCAAACACAAATTTCACCAATGATCTCGTCCTAAACACACATCCTACCTGTACAGAGGACGGATGCAAAGACCCAGCATTGGCCATAACGCACAGGTCTGCATTTGGATGAGGCCCAGCGGAGAAGGATGTCAGCGCTGCCACTCCAGTCTGTAGGCTTCACACCATTCTTGTAGCTGCCCTGCCACTTCCCCTCCAGAATACCCAGGTCATCGTTACAGTTTATCTAGAGCAGGAAGAAACACATTAATGACTTCACTTTTGTTTCCTTTTACTGTGGACAAAATTGCTTAGCATTATATTATATTGTCTCTCACCATAGCACAGACCACTCGGCTGAGGTAGACAGGATTGGCTCGTAATGTATAATCTTTGTTTTTGTCAGCGAGGTGTTGCGGGCTGAACTCCAGGAGCTTCAGACATGCTTCCAGGACTCCAGGCTCATACTGCATACATGTGGATGGAAATTTAGCACGTTACCTGCTAATAATGCTACTATATATGATCTATGCAGACTTGTTCTACGATTCTGGGTGTCACATACCTGACCAAATGACCATGGACGCTTGCTAACATTTGAACTGCTCCCCATATACACTAGCCCATAGTCACTTTTGATGTACTCTTCTTTATGGGCATCCAGTGGCATGTATACTGGATCATCTGAAAAGCGGTGATAGGTGGAATTATGTCTACAAAAGGATAACAGCAGACTGTGGACAAGAACAGCAAGTGGCAGCAGCTACATGGACTCACCTTTCAGCCAAGGGTTGCAGAGTAGGACAAATGTTCCCAATACATAAGTTTTTTCTGCTCCGTCTGGTCTCTATGTGGGCCAGGAGTTCATACAGAGCCACTGATGACTGAACAGGAGAGCAAATGTGGATAATGACTGACTGGGGATGCATGTTTCCTGGGTAGATTGTAGCTGTCCAGTCATAGGGCTGGGGGGTGGGACTGTTCTTCATAGAGCAGGACTGGGATGTTCTTTGACAGGCCACCTGTAAGGTAAAGAAAATAAATAAATGAAAATAACAGCAGCATCATTTCCACCGTATAATTTGAATTCGTAATAAAAAAATATATAATGGCTAAACTTAGCTAGTTTTTTTCTAAAACTAGCTGTTCTAGAAAGCTGTTCTTTTCTCTCACATGAAACACTGAAAGTAGAATTACCATAAAATAAAATACAAACCGATGCCAATGGCCAAAATGCTAAAATTGGACCTTGGCATGCCTATCCACAAACCATTGATGATGTCATGGTCCATCCATCTTGTATATGAAGTCTATGCTAAAGACAACAAGTTCTAACCAGTGATTAATTATTTGGAAGTCCTTTGACTGACTATCAAATAAATTTGGGTGTGCACTGATGACTTGTTCTTGTTTTAAAGAACCCACACTGTTGTATAACTGACAAACTAATCCCCAGGTTATTAATATGCACATGTCTTACACAGTGAGATAAGCAACATCAAAAATGAAGGTGTGTCAGGCAGACGGGCAGCATTCTTTTGTGGAAGTCCCTTTGGCATGGACTTCTGCCTTTGCAAATTTGAAGTATTTTTGCAGGCCCAAAGGAGCCATATAGCACACTAAAAAACCTTTGACTTCAGGAAGAATGGCATAGATCCAATCCCCTCTACATCGATGCTTAGTATGTAGAAAGGGTCCCAAACTTCTAATTGTAGGGTACCTTCATTTCTGATGACCTGTCTTGCACTGCTGAGACTAAACCAGTCACTAAAAAGGCACAGCAGTGACTTCGCTTCCTGGGAGTGCTCAGGAAGAACCACCTGGGCCAAAAGCTGCTAGTGATATTGTACAGCCTCCCCATAGAGAGGATGCTGGCATTGTAGTGTGGTGCATGAATCTGCACTGAACCGGAGAGGAGGAGCCTTCAGCAGATCATCAACATAGCTCAGAAGAGTGCTGGTTGCTCTCTGTCTGCCCTCCCTTTGGGACCTGTACACTTTCCAATACCTCAGAAGGGCCAAAACATTGTGGTTCTCCCCTTTTTGACCTGTTGCTGTCTGGCAGCTGCTACAGTTTCCTCAAATAAAGGAAAAACAGTCTTTAAAAAAGCTTCTTTTATTTAGTGGTAAATTCACTGTGAGTCATCAGTAAAAATAAAGCCTCCACCCAATATTACCAGTAAAAAATACAACCTCCGCCCAATATTGCCACATTTTTTAAATGATTACCTTATCACCTTAATTTTATGTACTTGTTGTATTCATTGTGTAATTACTTGGTAATTTTGTTATACACTGTATCAAGGTTTCCAATTCTAATTTTAATAGACAAAAACAGGTATTTACATATTCAAATTTTGTCATATCTTTATATAATTGGAGAATGTGACAAATTTGTCCCTCTAATATCAGCACTGCCCTGGTGCAAAGGTGCTCCTGAATGCTTTTGAGTGCAATTTTTCATTTGAAGAAGTATGAGTGTGGTATTTATAAATCAGAAGTACTGCTTTAAATGTGAACAGTCTTAGTCTTTGATACCTAAACAAACCTCCAGCACCAGCCTCTCAGTGGAGGGATTCCACAGCCAACTGTCAGACTTTAGCGTCACTTTGAAGGGTTTCCCTCGTCGAACCACAAGTCGGCTCCTGCTAAGCCCCTGAGTTTCATGGGAAATGCTGTTTTCGGGAATCTCAAAGTTCATGGACTTTAGTCGGCAGTGGCCGTTAGTGGTACCTGTAAAACAGATGGCACAACCCATACTGATCTGAAGACAGTACACATGACAAAGATCTGTCAAGAACTAGAGAACAGACGGGGATAAGAAGGTAAGACGGCAGCTTTGGAGATGAATTTCAGCAAAGCCATCAATTTTAATTTACAAATCAGTGTTAAAGGAATTACAGGTTTTCTGGATTACCGCTGGGTAAAATGAACTATAGAAGAACACAAAAATAAACAACAGCACAAGAAAAAATATTGCAATGAATGATTTGAAATTGTTTCTTTCTACTTAACAAACTAAATCACTTAACAAATGATGCTGCCTCTCTCATTCATGTTAAAAACTATCCTATTCTGCTTCACAACTGTAATATTTATATTTATTACATAAACTCCATGTATCAGATTACTTGGTAGAATATTAGTGTTATTTTCCTTACTCTTTGCACTTAATGTATGCTGGAATAAAACTTGATTGGATTACTTCCAGCTGGAAAATAAACTGTTTATGCAAAATCATAAGAAATTTAATCAATTCATTTAAGCAAAGCTCTAAAGCAACTCAAACGCACACATGTGCCTTCCTGTGGACAAGAAAAAGATTAAAGTTACATCTGAGTGGCAGAGTGCACTTACCATTGATGCTGTATATTGTCTGCTGCATGTTGTCCATGGTGTGACAGCTAGAATTGCAAGTGTCTGGAAGAATGACAGGCATGCTTTAAGTAGCCCTTCCCAGTGCTAAACATCTCACACCTCTCCAGTGATTACCCAATCACCATTCAGGGTTTTTTTCTTCTTATCTGATTTTAAGTATTCAGGTGTGTGACAAAGTGTACGTCATAGATTACAAACAAATTGCACACAAATCACAAATTGCAAAAGCACAGCAGGAAATTGTGTCAGTGTCTTTATTCTTTATTCATAGTGCAAAACCTACAGAAAAGTCAACAACCCTAACACAAAAAACATTTCTCCTCCTCCTCCTTCTTCTTCTTCTTCTTCTTGCTTGGCTTTTTAACCTTCTCACTCTGCACACCTGTCCACGAGACTTCATACCAGCAGGAGACACACCCTCCAACTTTTCAAGTATTCGCTATTCAAGCATTCAAGTGTTGTCCCTTCAAACTTCCAGAGAAACTGCGTGGTTTATTATTAAGTTTATGATTCACTTTCTCTAGAAAATGACACAGGTTTCATGTGACGCTCGCTGAGACATCTAAAACCTGCCAAGCTCTTCTGCAGCATGATCACGCTAATGAAATTTGTATTTGCCTCTCAGTCATTAATGATACTCTATGTACTCCATGAAATATTCAGTATTTTAAAATACAGACCAAGAAAATTTTGGAGCGCATTGTCATTGTTATTTGATATTCTATTAAAAGTTCACAAAACACAATCAAACAGAACAACTCTAATATCAAAGTAGTCTACATCTTTAGCTTCTGAGGTCAAATAGTGTGGTTCATTTTGGTGACACTCAAAGTTCATCCATGAGTTTATGAAACAGTATGAAATGAAGTCTGTGTGCTTTAAACCAAACCTTAAAACCTATTTTCATACCTTTCACTTAGTGGGTCCGGAAAATAAAGCACTAACAGAGGACTGACTTTCATCAGCAGAAAGGTTGCACAGACTCTTACTTTTTTTTTCAGGGTATGCCCCACCTGTTTCTGTAACACAAACACGTCACACATTTCCCCAGAATGATGTTGCAAGTGGACTGCAAGAGTGTAGCGCTCGTGGCATAGGGGCGACAATATGATAAACAGCTGTGCAGTGGTTAGCGTGCAAGCGAGAACTCACAGGCCAGCTGGGGCATCTCTGTGTGAAGTTCTCCATGCCTTTTCATCGAGAACTCGCTACCCCACACATGCATGTCAGATTCACAAAGTCTACCCAGGAAAAAAAAATCTCCTGATGTCTGAAAAACGCCTTCCACATAACCCATTACTATAAGTGAAACACAATAATGTCAATGATCAAATGCTGAGCAACAGCACTGTGAGTCAGCCAGTCAAATGTGTGGTGATGGACTTGCAGGATTAGATGAATACATTTATGATTTATCATTTTTATATCACAAAGAACTTCAGATATATTTTTAAAGTCCTTTAGAGTCAATATAATGGACTGAACCCTTCAGGAATTACAGCCATTTTTGCATAGTGCCATCATTTTCAAAGGCTCAAAAACTAATCGGACATTTGAGCAATTTCATTGTGGCTTGTCTCCTCATTGTTTAATTAAAATGAAGTCATACGAGGTCTTTAGACTATAGCAAGTGCGGAGTTTGCCTTCGATTGCGTCATTTAAAGACTGCTTTGGCTGTAGAGTTCAAATTACAAGAAAGGAGGGGAAAAAGTCACCGTCTAAACAATGACTGCTCATAAAAGGAGTAGGCCTATTTTGAATGTTCTGACTACAGCATAAAATGCCAGGGAGTTGAGAGAAATGCCTGTCCGTCCGTCCGTCCGTCCATCCATCCATGATTATCACTAACTCTGTAGATCAGTCCTGAAGAGCAGAGGGACTTACAGGCTCGCAAAACAACCAACAGACAGACAGACGGACAGAAACAGTGTGACAAACAGCAGCACATGGATGAGAAAAGGTCCCAAACTCTCCCACAGTTTTCTCAAAGTAAAAAGTCTCCAGTGCTGCATCATAATCATTTTACCCAAGTGTTGAAAACATGGCAGATGTGCCTTGCTGAGGGTGTAGCCTGTTACACAAATGGTCACAAATACACATTTGTGATTCCACTGAATTCCTTTCCGATCTGATACCAAGTAAAATTCAGGGTGGCATCTACGACACTGATCTGATACGGATACTTTGTACAAAAACTTAATGTGTTATTGTATTTCAAATTATAGCGTCATAATGATTACAGGACATCAGACTTGTACTGATGTCCTGTAACCTTGTTCTTATTGTTTAATTATGAAGAATTATCACATAGAAATAAAATAACTGAAGTTGTGTGTTAATTGATGCTATTTGAACACGTGTATCTTGTCATTTAACATGTATCAAATCAAATCAAATCACTTTTATTGTCACATCACGTTGCTGGTACACCGGCACATGTGAGTGAAATTCTTGGGTGCAAGCTTCACAAGCAACAGTGGTGTGCAAAATACAAGAAACCCAAGAAACAAAGCAAAATATAAATATAAGAAATATGAGAAATATAAGAATAAATATATGTACAATTATAAGAATATATGCACACATACCAAAGATATATATCTACACATACATATGTATACGTGTATGGGTATATATACATATATATAACATATACAGAAGTCAGCAGATGACTATTGTGCAAAAATGGGATTTATGTACAATATGGAGTGCATACGTGTTGTAGTTTCGATAAGTGACAGTGAAGTGTCTATGAAGTGTTAGTGGTCAGTGTTCAGCAGTCTGGTGGCCACAGTAGTGCTGTGCCACACTACAAAGTTTGGGATCGATCCAATAGCAACTAAATACAGGGCCAGTATTGCCGATTTAAGTACCAATAATTTTAGGTTATTCAGGCAGCTGTTTTTAAAGCACTCAGAAAGGTTGATGTGGATGTAAAAGAAAGCATCATTAGTCTTAGGTAATAGCTACACCTCGTACTTTGTTTATATCACACAAAAACAATTTGCGACACAAATGATTCAAATGAAAATAGTTATTTTTATTTTTGTCAAAAGACATTTTGATACAAAAGGGCATTTTGGGATCCATAAGTAAATCACAAGTACAAACTTTAACCAGAATGAAGGAAGAAAAAAACCAAGAAGATTGTTAAGTTTCTCGATAAGCCAGCACTGAGAACAGCAACTTAGTCAGGGCTGCACTCCGTTCACTTCTGTTAAACCACATCATTTTTTAAAGATTTGTCAGTAGATCTGGATTATTTTATTTTGTACTCAAAGGCGACTTCAACAGAAAGAAATTTGCCTTTCAAAATGTGCATTTTATAGTGTTATAAATCTAGGATCAAATGTCATTTCATGATAAGTTCAATATAGCCCATTGTTTCAGAAAAATCCCACTTGTGTCCTTATGCGTGCTTTGAATCTTACAATTGCAAAAGATTTGAGTACTGAAGGTGCAAACTTTTTCAAACAAAAATCAAACAGATTCTACAAACAACCAGCGGAAAATCAGGACGCCACACATTAAGATATCCTGATCTGAATATGTTCAGGGACTTACTGCTTTACCTCAGCAAGGCACTTGCTGCATTTGTCCTGGGAAGGGGGAGGCAGTGAACACAATACGCTTACATTTGTTGGTCGGTTCAGCTGCAGATGGGAGCTGAAGTCCAACACGGAGACGAAACGTGTTACATCACCTGCTATAAAAGGAGTCTAGTGGCTTGTAACAACAGTTGAAAACCTCTCAGATGGTATTTTGAAGTTATATGGAAACAAGACAGCAGTTACAACATTTGAAAACATTTGGATGAGACTGAGGCACCCAAAGGCTACAAAATACTTCATGTACAACCTTAGAACAGCAATGTTGCCTGCAACATGACAAAAACTTAAATCTGAACTGTAAGTAAGTTACAGATAAATCAATCAACAAAACAAAAACAGACTTCTCTTTTTCAAATTTTGGCATCACACGCCAATTCAAAGGTTGCACATGGACAACAGCTTAAGGCAGGAAAATGCACTGAGTAGAAAACACAGCAAAAATCTAAAAATGTGCTACGAATAAGAAGCTAATTTACAAATAGCACATTTAGAAATTAATGATTTGCATGGATTTACAAAATAAAAGTCCCTTCCTGACAGAAAATAGATCAAAATTTTTTTTGTACCCTTTTTAAATAAATATTAAATTCCAAAAAATAAAAACAAAATGTGCATTTTCCACACACATGCACCTGCACACACGAAATCCAATATTTAAAGAATGATAGGGAAAAAAAACAAAATGAGAAACATGTTAGCTTACATAACTTAGGACGAGAAAATACGACAGACATTTCTAACTACAATTATCATCTCATACTCTTGAGTACATGATGTGAAAATGTCTGTTATTGCCACATACTTCTGAAAATCAATATGGTTTCCTTAACAACAAAACAAAACAAAACAAACAAAGTAGTACGTGCAGTGAAGCCGGTGTGACCGTCGCAGAAGACGACACAGAATCGATCACTCGCAGCTAAGATAAGATGTACCACCCTGTTGACCTGACTGGGTATGGATTTAAGGCGTGAACATCACAAACAACTTTCTGAACTGACTCGATGTGCATGTACTGAACAATAACAGGATGCGCCTGCTCTGAACTCCTTTCAAGAATCCTTCCTGGAGTCGTCACTGCTTTACACTGATTGGATTGGTAAAAGTGAAGCTCCAGCTGTCTTTTGATTCACCCAGGACGATAAACAAACCACACTGAATACTTCTAGAAAACAATGACTAGTTTGGGAGGTCCGGGGCTCAGGACCTGCTGGAAGTTCCTCCCCACCTACACGACACGAACAGTCAGGTTGTTTCAGGAACTTCCATCTGCAGACATCCGGTGAACTCACTCGAACCTACAGCTAAAATATTTAAACGACAATTTTTTAAAACACACACCTTTAAAAATCTACCATTAACCTCCGTAACGCCCACACACATTTGCATCGAAACAATTGATTTAAGACTTTGCTCTGCTCCGAACACCTGAGACTATAGCTAAACGCTTAGCTAACTAATAAAGAAGATATTCAGTATTAGTTTTTACCCACCTGGTTTCCTGCACACTGACAACACATACCTTAAGTTTTCAGGCTAAGTTCACATCGATCCACAAAGCGGCCATTTTTTTTGTCATGCAGTGGAGTTTCTATCTTTGCCATTTTCATACTTTAAAGCGCTTGACTACTGTGCAGATGTTTTCTTTACAAAAAAGAAATTTAAAGTGTCGTGGTAAATCTTTTACCATTTATTAAGTTCCAGTTTCCCACAGTTTTTAGTTTGTTAACAACAGTAACACTGTATCCAAATCCACTGACTGTGGTAGAGTTTGGGTCTGTGCAAATCTAATTTGGAGCTCACAATGAAGCCATGTTACAGGATCCAGTTCTATCAAGACTCCAGTATTTTGAACCACATTATTAAAAAGGGAAAAGCCTTTTAGATTTGGGTTTGTAATGATCTCTGTAGGTGTGAAAGAAAAATATTAAACTGCACCGCAACGCCAAAATGCTTCTGTAAAGCCCAGCTGGCCTCACTGAAGCAGCTTTGGGCTGAAAGTCCTGGACGTGTGTGAAGTTTCTCGCTTAGTCCGAGCCATCTGAGGAACAAACCTGAAGAGGTATAACATGTCAGTGTTTAGGAAACCAGCCCTAAGAGTCCCAACGTCACACACGCAAACACACACACACAAACACCTGCACAATCCGCTTGGAAAAAAACATCAATAACGAAAACTCACAAGGTACAAAATATGAAAATAACATTCATATAAATAATTTAAATAGCTATTCTAAAGCTAAACTCTTGGTCTAAAACTTTTGAATGGCCAAAGAGAAGTGCTAATGATATGCTGTACAATTTAGGGGGAATTATTTGAGATTTTGTAGTCAGGGTGGTATTTCGGGGATCACAATTAAAACAATACACAAAACATTTCTCCAAACCCCCACAATGAAAACACTACATTTTTGACAATGATGTGTCCATAAAATATTGACTCCCACTTTTTTTTTCTTCTTTTTTTGTTTTAAAGGAGCTCCAGATCACTGAGGAGAAGGCCTGAATTTATAATCATTTGCCCGCACGCTCCTCTTCTTTTGTTTTTTAACTTCTAATCGGCCCCCAAAACTTGTGACAGGTCACCAAAGTCACAGTCAAACAGTTCACTGATGCCTTCATGGTCCTCTAGTCCATAGTGGTAGTCGTGACTGTGAGGGGGGGACAAGTTGATGAAACCGTCCAATGGGAGAGGAAGGCCCTCTACATTCAGGAAGTCCGTAGAAGAGAGCGGTGAGAGATCAAAATCAGGTAGGTCTCCAAGGTTGGAGAATGGGTCGCCTCCCAGGATGGATTCTGTCACAGAAAGGAAAATGTAAGAAATAGTAAGAGATTAAAGAGAGGATTAAAAAGCTGCACCAAGTTACAGTATAAGATGTCATTTCTAATAAATACACAACAATCGACCGACACAACAACAAAATGTCGGAAATCTCATATTACAAGACTAAGCGTCTACTTTGTTATTATAAAAAAAGTGTTACAAAGTTTCTGAACTGAGCCGTACTAAATTTATAGATTGGTATAATTGGTAGTAGTTTTAACTTATGCTTACTTATGCTTTACCTTTGTGGAGTGATTTGAAGCACTAAAAATATGTTAATGATTACAGGATGTAGTTACACTATGCTGTGTTAAATCCTCCTAGATGTGTTCATCAATATGGACGAAACTATGGGAAGGATTATCAACATCTATATAGCTTTAGGAACCACTTTTATAAAACTCAAAGCCTTACAAGTTCAGAAAAAACTGTGACATCATGTCAATGTTACATGAACATTGTTGACATTGTGTTTTTGTTAATGTTTTCCTGTATGTTTCTAGATAGATTCTGATAAACAATTTTTAGTGCAGTGGCACTTTAAGAGTCGCTGGAGTGTGCCATCATCCATATCTGCCTGTGCTTCAATACTTTGTCTTATATACTGGATACATAGCTTACACAAAAGCATAAATATGTTTTTATTATTCATTTGTTTAGTGTTCTCACTATATATAGTGATATAATAAAGATAAAAAGAATAATACTATAAATAAAAGTCTTTAAATTAAATAAAAGGTCTTTTCCAACACTGATGCTCTCTATATGTCCAAGCAACACACAAAAAGTTCAGTGTGAAGAGATCTTTAGCAGGTTACATTAATAAAACTTTGAAACCATCTCACAAAACCCTGTCAGGTGTGAGTCTCCTATGGACTGTGGATTCTCCCGGGCCTGACGATAATCCCAACCTAAGAAAACACTTCTTGTCGTGGACAGCCACAGAGCTAGGATTCATTTTCGCTCTATTTTAGAGACAGACCACAAAAGTCCTTGGAGAAATTTAAGCAAAATTGTGGGACTTCCTGGAAATATATTAGTTCAAGAAAGGTGAGGCAAACATGCTCCTCATGTTTTGGCTGCACTGGCTAAAATGTCAGTGTTGGAAACAGACTGTGTTACGCAGAAGTGGCCTTAAAAGAGTTCATGATGATAATTATACAAATTAAAACATAAATGTGGTTTATTTACAACGCTCACCTGTGTCGCCACCTAACACCAGTGATGAGGGGTCCTGTTGCGACACTGCTGTTACAGTGGATGATGTGGATGCTGGAGATGACAAACCCACTTCCAGGGCTGTGGAGCAGGTTCTGGGTTGTGATTGGTCGGTGGGTTGTGTGGGAGGTTGAACAAGGGAAGGGTCAGCATTGGGTTTAGAGGGACTGCCTCCTGTCACAGGGCTGCAGACGCCAGAGCTGTCTTCTGGACAGAGGAAGACGTCGATCGGACCTCGCGTGCTCTTCAGCGACACCTGGTAACCCTGGGATGTGCAGGCAGATGTGCACCGTTAGGAGAAACCTCGACAACAGTGAGTCCAGTCACCTGGGCAAAATGTTTTCAAAGCTTTTACCTCAGAAGGTTCTGAAACTTGCATCTGGGTCTCTGGTGGAGCTCTGATCACCATAACCAGCTGGTCAGGGGAATCGAACGACTGCCTCAAGTCCTGACAGCGCACATACCCCAGTGTGATGAACTCAGCGATTAAGGAATAATTTCATTTATTCATTAATGTAAATGCTTAGGCCATCTGTTTTTTGACATCCATTTCTGAGTGAAGCACAAATCACGAGTGTCACATGTTCAGCTCGGCTCCACTGCTGCTGCTGGAGCTACTTTCCATTTAACAGATCACAGCTCATCACTTAGAGATCACAGAGCTGTGCACAACGTGACGAGTCTGCACACGGCAACACTCTGAGCTCTGTAACACAACCTGATACTCAAAACAAAAAGGATATTTTTTGTTCTGTGGGTCCTCTGTGAGCAATCTGAGCTGCAGATTGCATTTGGAAATGAGATCATCCAGCTGCTCCTCAGCATCTGTGAGGTCACACACCTCCCTCTGCAGCTCCTTATGGCGGGAAACCAGAGCCGCATCAATGCGATTACCGCTGCAGGGGTAGACGAGAGAAAAACCGACTGCTTAGGATCTCCAGACACACCCACCAAGCACTCAAATTTATTCTGCCACAGTTGTTGCTCCCGTTCCCAGATTTCTTTCATTTGCTGTTTTAGGCGTCTTTGAACACTTACAGCCACTGGATGTTGTTCTTTGACTTCTTGGAGATGAGCTGGATCCCCTCCAGGACATTGGTTATGTCGTAGATGCGTCTCTTCTGAACATCCAGCACCTGAGACGCCCAGTTTAGATCCACCACGCCGTCGGCCGACTGGGACAACAGGTCCAGAAAGCGCTTGGTGGTCAGGTTCAAAGAGGTGTCATACCGAGACTTCTCTGCCGTGGTCCGAGGAACTGGGCAGAAAGAGAATACATACAAGAATTAAAAGAAATGCACATATTACTGGTCTAGAGCGTAAGCTGAGGCAGCGGTTTGGGGTGGGCAAAAGGTTCAAATGAAGATTATCAGTCACTTTAAAAAATGGGACTCTTCCTCAGGGTCACAGAGGAGCTGGAGCTTATCCCAGCTGTCTTAGGGCGAGAGGCAGGGTACGCCCTGGACAGGTTGCCAGTCTGTCGGAAGGCTAACAATAGAGACAGACAACAATTTGCACTCAGTCACACCAATGGGCAATTGAGAGTTACAATTAACCTAACCCACTAACTACATTGTCTTTGGACAGTGGGAGGAAGCCAGAGTACCCATAGAGAACCCACGCAAACTCCACAGAGAAAGACCCTGGCCTGGACCTATTTGCTGTGAGGCAACAGTGCTAACCACCGTGCTTTTGATATTTAAAGGAAAAAATTCCCCTCTTTGCTATCCAGCTGTGGATTTCGTCAATGACTGATACTGAAAAGCTGCTTTGCATCCATCTCCTTCCAAACAGATCCCAGTGGAAATCCACATGGACTGCATTTCTAAACGGTTCAGAAGTCTATCTTGCATGAGGGATAGACTCGTATTTCCACATTATACCAATTAATATAATGTGTGTGTCACGTGTAGCTTTTCCATTTCAAGTCCATCATTTGATCCTTTTGGTGCATGCAGAGTGCCCAGATACTCCAAATGAAAGGGATCAAATGAATTGATAAATCGCAGCGCCTCTTCCTTTGCTCCATTCTCAAAAAAACCCCAGTCTCTCTATTATTTGAATAGACAAATATTTGTAAGTATCTCTCAATACAGCCAGTCTGGAGGAGACAGGATGACAGGCCGTGCTGATAAAAGAACAGCTGCTTTTATGACAATGGCTGAGGGCAAAGGTGAGCAAGGATGTGTGGGCGAGGATTTTTTTAGAGTGGGGTGTGGGCTGTTAGCTGTACCTCTGGGAGGAGCAGGAGTGGAAAGCGGTGCCTGGCCTGTGGAAGGTCGAGTGGTGCTGACATACTGATGGTCACTGTCCAGGTCCAACTTCCTTTTTACCTGAAGGAACACACATGTCTGGAGTAAGAAACAGACATAAGACAGTAACAGACTAACTGCTGACACAGTCACGCACTGTTTACGAGCAGAGAAATGTGAAACTGATACCAGCAACAGGTGGGTAACTTACAGCAGCTCTGCTACGTGCAGTATGTAAACGAACAACTTCTCAGTTTAACCACTTCCCTTATTGCTCTTTCACTTTCTCTCTCTCTCTCCCCTTTCCTCCCACACCTCCCTTCCTCACCGGTGGCCTTCCCAGAGGTGGTCTCCTCTTGTCCTGGATCCCTACGTCAGCTGGGCCCTGTGGCGTGGCGAACAGCAGGATCTCCCCCGTGCTGGTCGGGGCAGGGGCCGAGTGGAGTCCTTCATTGCTGGGGCTGGTGATAATCACTATCTGGTGGTCCTCGTCCAAGTTGATACTCCCAGAGTTCAGCAAAGTCTCAAAGTCTGCTAACAGATCCTCCGATGTCTGCCCTGTTATCAGAGTCTCTGACATTGCAGTGTGTCACCAGGAGCCCCTCTTCACTGGACTTGGGTGGCGGTGGTGGTGGTGATTATAAACTAAGATGCTGTTATGACAGTATCAGCACCGACTCACATCTGCCATTTTTTTGTGAATGAAGGCAACAACGGTGAATTCTCGTGAAAACTGTCTCGAATGAGTTCATAAGCAGGTGGAACATTTCATAAACTGTTTTATTTTGTTAAACATTTTCATTACACCACAGCAATGTAAAGCCACGTCCTAAAACTCAGGCTGAGGCTGAAACAGCAAGCCAGGGTGTGCTGCCAAACAGGAAATTTGGCACATGAAATATTGCTAAATGCATACTATAAAAGCTCCGCCGCGAATAAGTCCGAAACTGGCCGTGGGAGAAATCCACTCTGGCAAGCTAGCAAAGGGAGCAAGCTAATCTTTTGTTTTCATCTCTCCTGTCAGTACAGTAGAGCCGAGGCCTGGCCACACTGCCCCTGAACAGCTACCACCCCGGCTAACGAGCTAGCTTCCAACCAAACGACAAAGACTCGAACAGGGTCACAAAACAAACCCGAGCAGCCGCCAAACTCGCAGGTCACGCCGCTAGAACAATATTACTCCTCCTTGTATTAAACACCGAGCGAAGTTAAGAGGCTATTAAAACTTTACAGCAGCTTACAGAAGTGAGCGATCAGAACAAAATATCCACGCCGCAAAAAAGCATCACGGGAACTTAAAATCATCTTTGAGACTATATCCATAAAAGCGAGCATCAGTCCAGCGGATAGTACATAGATGTGGTCGAATATGAATATATAGGGCAGATTAGCATGTTAGCTAACTTATTAGCGGCAGTTGTTCAATCCCCTTGTTTTGTTGGGGCACGCAGGAAGCAGTCCGACAAAACTGGAAATATAAGCACATAAAGCGGCGAAAAACAAGCGCACGGTTTAACATAACAATCGGTGGACCTCGCTTGCTCACCCCGGCCGCAATCCACCCGTTAAACCGCCGTCATTACCCCGTTATCGTCCTTTATTGTTGTTATTGTCTCAGCTGATCTACATCTAAACAAGCCCCTGACGGTTTTCGCGCGAAATCTTTTTTGCCGCGAAACCGACACGTGCGCCAAACAGTCGGTTGGGATTGGTCCGAGCTGAGCGCTTTTCGCAGGGCGGGGCCGAGGAGCTCTGATTGGAAGAAGCGGATGTCTGTCACATTACCGAACGCAGATAAATCGATGAGAAGCGCGTTCGCGGAACTTGGAAAATAAACCATTTTATTTTAGTTGAAGCAAATACATTTCAGTTTATCAGGGTGATGTCAACCAAGTTGTTTGTAATTAATATAAATTTATATTTTTGTTGTTGTCGAAGTAAAAAACAAAACAAAATATTAACCGCAGTTCTTCTAGCCGGTCTCGTGTTCGAGAACAGTTTCTCACAAATAATAATGATAATACTAATACTAATAATAATAATAATAATAAGTATTATTATTATTATTAGTAGTAGTAGTAGTAGTAGTAGTAGTATTAGTATTATTAGTATTATTATTATTGTAAAACATGTCTGGGTGAAAGCGATTTTCCTTAGTTGAGCAGAGTTACCTCAAGAGGCAGCCATAGGTAATCGAGCGCCTACCACGCAGTAGGAGTGCTACAAGATGGCGCAGGCAATATTTGAGGTGCTGGAAGGTATGAGTATTTCTTCATTGGCAGCGTAATTACAATTACCCAAAACGTTTACTCCTACTTTAGACATTTCACTGATGTAGGCCCATTTGGAAACGCAGAAAAAATAACGTAAATCCACGTACGAGCCTCTGGTTTTTGTTTCAATAAGGAAAACAGCATATAGGAAGGACTCAGTATGAATGTAAACAAACAAAGTGATTAAACACTTTTTCGACCTAACGGGCAGCTTATTATAAATCGTAGTCATCGTATTGCTGTCAGATGGTAAATGTATTTACATTTCACGGTAATTTTCTTTCCAGGTCCTCTTAATGACAAGACTTTGTAATATTACTGGACTAACAGCCTCTTTGTTGTAAATGAATTATTACTGTTATTGTTATTGTAGTGAGTACAGTATTAGGAGATTACTGTGCGCAGTGGAGATATCCTTATGGAAAGCTGTTAGTCTTCAACACTACTATTGTTTCTGATCACAGTTGATTCTTCTTTTAATAAGATAAAACTACTAATTCATATTTAGACACTTCAGTGCATCACTGAGTGTTCAGAATAAAATGGATCTTTGCAGCAGGTGAATTCTTCTTCTTACTCTTCAGGCATGGACAATCAGACGGTGCTGGCAGTCCAGTCACTGCTGGACAGCCAAGGAGGTGTTCCTGACCCAAACAACCAAAACGTCTCTGGGACGCCAACAATCCAGTCTATGGGTATGTAATGGCATGCACAGCTGTGGGACAGGTTGTGTTATTGTCCTGTTATTCTTTTATGTCAAGAGACATGTCATCCATCCATCCATTTTCTGCCGCCTATCCGGGTCTGGGTTGTGTGGGCAGAAGGAGAGATGCCCGCCCATCTCTTCTAGCTAATCCAGGAGGACACTAAGACATTCCCAAGCCAGCTGAGAGATTGCTCCCCATTCTTTCCTGGATTTTGTTCAGTGCATTCTAAAGGGATGACATGTCAGAAAAATCCCTCAGGTAGCAGGTATTTTTGAACTGAAAATACGGACCAGTTTACTCTGCCTGGGAGAGGGCTACCAAGGCCCAACCCTGGAGTCAGACATGTGGCTTGAGGCAGAGGTCAGACCTTAACTACGGGCCCTGTCCAGGCATAGTCAGACTGAGCAACAATGAGCCCACCACAAATAGAAGGTACCACAGGGGTTCGGTGCCTTGTGGATTGGGTGGCGGTCAGTGACCCTGGTGGTTGGATTCAGTTTAATTTGATTAAATCATCCCAGAGACCAAGGTTCTTAAAGTCTTGTCTTCAGATCAGTTTATTAAGTAAATGTCAGTTAAAACAATGTAAGTAGTATATAAGCACATGTTTTCATCCTGATGTTATTGCAGCTCATATTTGTGTCACATAACAAAAACCTTACACAAAAAGAAGAATCTAGAGGCAAGAATTTGATACGTTATTACAGTTGTGTTATTAGTTAGTTAGCTATTAGCTGGTTCATCAAACCAAAATTAAGTCCTCGTGACACACTCGACTGCTAGTTTCATTTATCTGGTGGTGCACACTTTTTGCTGTGAAATGCAGTCATCGTGTGCAGACTTCGAAAAATACTTTTCCTTTAAAATAGCTACCAAAGCCAAACGCATCACTGCAAAAACATTAAAGGACGAATATCACCACCCATTAAATGTCCAAAAGTGCATTAACATCCTCAAAATTGACTCATGTGTGTCTTTTTTTTTTCCCCTCTGCTGTTTCTTGCTGCCTAAAACCTTTATACAGACGATGAAGACGTATTCCTGTGTGGGAAGTGTAAAAAACAGTTCAACTCTTTGCCTGCTTTCATGACGCACAAGAGGGAGCAGTGCCAGTCTAGCACCCCTTCTCTGTCCACAGTGTCCTTGGCCTCCACCAATGCCTACACGCCTGTCCCGTCTATTAGTTCAGTACCGCAGACTCCTGCCAACAGACAGGTGAGGAAAGCAAAAGGGTAATTTATCTGTGGGGGTGATAAATAACTTGCTTGGTTTAATAAGTTAGTTGTGCAGAGCGTAAAGCGGTAATAAAACTGATAAGAAACGTAAAGAGAAGTGGGAAAGAGGTAATGGTCGGAGGTAAAGGTGACCTGATAGTAAAAGTATTTTATAAATACGTTATATAAGAGGCCAGGACTGTAAAGGAAAAAAAGATTTTCTTATAATGATTCAAAAAGTAGCTGATGTGACTGTGTTTGACTTGGCACTCACACAGGTGTCCACCTACATCACAGTCCCTCCCTCCCCTTTGACGCACACTCTGGTCCAAGGGAACGTGCTCGTCAGCGATGACGTCCTCATGTCCGCCATCTCAGCCTTTACCTCCATCGACCAGCCCATGGCCCCCATGCAGACTCCCATACAGGTACTGTTTGCCTCCTTCTCTCCTTCACGCCCCAGTGTTTTAATTTATTACATCAAATCTGTCCGCTTCCTTTATGACAGAGTAACCTGAGCATGCACACAGCCGGTGTGTCCTACTTACAGCACCATCACCACCACCACCTCCATCACCTTCATCAACAGCAGCAGCAGCCCCCGCAGCAGCAACAACAACAACAACAGCAGCAGCAGCAGCCACCCTCCCATCCCCTGCCACCTGCACAGCCCACCCAGCAGACACTCACTTCCCAGGTCCCGGCGAGCCACAGCAACTCAGTGGTGCAGGTGTACAGCACTCTGCCCCACATGGTCGGAGGTGGTGGAGGTGGTGGGGGTGGCGGGGGTGGAGCTGAGATCCACACACTGGGTCTGCAGCCTTTCCATCCTGTGCAAGTGAGTGAAGCTTGCCGTTTGGTTGCCGTCACAGTGCTAAATATGATACGCGCCCTTTTGTTTCCAGTTTCTGTGAGCGTACGTGTCTTCCTCAGGTGCCCAGTCAGGGTGTGGAGAGTCATTCGTTCACAACCCCTCCCGTGTACAGCCCCGGGAAGCAGGGCACCAAAACCAAGACCTGCAGCATCACCACCAGCATGACGGAGCTGGGTGACTTTGAAAAGGTTATCGTTCCCAAGCGACCGAGGAACTGTAAAAAAAGCTCAGATGGAGTCGCAGGTAAAAAGATTCAGTTTGTAGGCTACAGTTTTTACCTAATGGAACTGTAGAGGACAACGTGATGGATGTTTATTTAAACTGTATTAATTGTCTGAATTGGACTCTTCAGCAGAGCAGCTCAAGGGAAAAGGTCCAAAGCTCAAGTGTAACTTCTGTGACAAAGTCTTCTCGAAAAACTTTGATCTCCAGCAGCACATTAGGAGGTGAGTTGCTTGCCAGGATGTAGACTCGACCAACTTTAAAGCTGAAATAAAGGATTCATTAAAACAATTTCCCTTTTGCAGCCACACGGGAGAGAAACCGTTTCAGTGCATCGTCTGTGGCCGAGCCTTCGCGCAGAAGTCCAATGTGAAGAAACACATGCAGACACACAAGGTGTTGTGATATAGAGGTATCTGCATGATGTACTTAGATGTTAATCAACACACTAACAACAGCTGTCTTTATCTTACAGGTGTGGCCTATGAGTGTGGCCAGCACTGTGTCTAGACTACCAATCACAGTAAAGGTGGTGCCAGTGCCCCCCAGTGAGGAAGAAGAGGGCGGGGAACAGCAGCAGGAAAGTGAGCGGGATGAGGACGGGGTGCAGGAAACACAAGCAGAGGAGCCGACACAAGCAGGTACCGTCTGTTAAATAACACAATGTGAAAAGGATATCAGTGAAAGAAACAATCGAAGTGTCCAAGACTAGGATTCTACTAACAAACTTAGAAATGGACAAGCTGCTGTCATTGCGTAAGAGAAATAAACACCAACGCTCGTAAGCCGGTCATGAAATAAGAGTGGGTCAATGCTCAGGAATTCTTCATTTGATGATGAGTAGGAAGGAGATGTCATCAGTGTAAACAGACTAAAAGCTGGAAATGTTTTAAACTGATAGAAATGTCTCACAGTGTGAGGGAGAGCCACCTGTTAGTAATAACTCACTGCTGGCTCCTCACTAAAGTGGGGTAGCTGGACTCAGGTTTAGAGGCTGTGGAGCATGGTCAGCCAGAGGGAGCAGAGACGCTGTTTCTTCAGGTTGAAAGGTGCTAGTTGAGGGTCAGGCATCTGATTAGGACGCCTTCTGGTTGCCTCCTCTTGGAGGTTTTCTGGGCACACCCAACTGCAAGCAGAGCCCGGTGTAGATCCACAACCCACTGAAGAGATTAAGGCCCACTTTACTTACACATTGTCAGTAGAAAACTGGGCTTGTTTTACTCTCCCTTTATGTATTTTTGGGAGTTCCTTTCTGATTTACTAACATTTGCTAACTGTGCTGATATTTGACGCAGAACAAAAGCACGTTTTTGCGTTTGATATTAAAACGAACTGACTGCACCTGTGTTTAGAAAGCAGCACAGCTTTTGTAAATCATCTGTAAAACTAACCACACATATGAGCACTTTTTGGAGATTGTACTTACATGGTATTTTGTCACGTTTAGTTAATCTTGCCGTATATGCCCTGTCTCACCTGGGAATACCTCAGGATCTCCCAAGAGGAACTAGAAAATGTTGCTGAGGACAAAGACGTCTGGAACACTTTGCCACTGCGACCCCATTTCCAGATAAGCACGAGTTAATCAATGAATTTCAAAAAATACGCTTAAAATGTCATTCAGAACATCAACAATTGAAACTCAGGAGAAAAGAGATATGTAAAGTTAGAAGTAACGATCAGTTACAACATGAGACAATTTAAAAAGTAAAGTAAAAAATGTACCTGATTTAAATTTGGTCAAACTTCTCTTCGAGATTGCATCCTCGCACACTTCTGGACTGTTTCCAGTCTGTGTCTCACAGGAAGTCCTGTTCTGACCCTTTGTATCACTGACTTCCTGTGTTGAACCAACCTGACTGTCATGTTGAGACTTTCCGGTGGTGATCTGACCAAACAGCAGTTTTCCACAGGGTCCAAGCCCAGATGTGGTGCTCCAGGTCAGGACCATGACCAGGCACAGACGCTTTACCACCTCAGGTCCTGTGATAAAGTTCTACTGGTTAATATTGTGACATCTAAGTAGGAGCTTTCTAGGCAAACACTCTGAACTGCTGGAGCAATGCAGTTGTCGCTCAGAACTACTCAGCACATTTGCCTCCTTTGTACTCCTCGCCAAAATGACACCTGATAGGTCTGACGCTGACACTGCCTGACACAAAGTCAGAGTGAATGAGCGAGCCAGAAAAGGCAGCATCAGTGAAATCAGTCCAGTGATTCTAAGGAGACAACGTTGAATGTGACAGCAGACAGATTTAAGTTGCTGCTGTAACCCTCAGCTGTAGAGATGTGGTGGTGTTCCTCAAGAAGTCTGTGTTTTTGTCATGATGAGGGTGACTGTCACTGATAAGTCAGCCTCCACTATCTTTTCATGGTTATGGTTTCTTGACACATGTGGACACTCACAGCCGTCACTGTAAACTCGATGCTTGACTGCAGAAGCACCTGGGGAGCTGGAGGAGAGAGTGGCCGAGGTTCGGGCTGATCCAGAGGGCAGCCAAGTGGAGGATGTGCAGAGCAGGCAGAACCAGCAGTGCCCGGCTCAAACCAAACAGATCGTGGTGATAGACAGCTCCTACCAGTGCCAGTTCTGCGCCAGCAGGTTCAAGACCTACTTCCAGCTCAAGTCCCACCTGACCCAACACAAGGGGGAGCAGGTGAGTCATAAACACATGATGGGTACACATTAGAAAACTGTGCTAATGAGTTGGATTGACTCAAAACCTCCAGACACACACGGGGTTAGTCACTTGGACTTTGTGACTGTTTTCCCGCAGGTTTATAAGTGCGTGTTAAAATCATGCTCCCAGACCTTCCAGATCCTGGATCAGTTTTTGGAACACATCCGGACGCACCAGGAGCAACTGACCTACCGCTGCCACCTGTGCAGCAAGGTGTTCCCCTCGCTCTTTGAGCTGGGACTCCACCAGTACTCCCACTCCCTCTGCCCGCAGCAAAACACACGCAAGGAGGCCACTGTGTACAGGTCAGCTCAAGCACTTATCCTCAAGTGGAGGAAGGAGTAGAGAGAAGAAGTTTGGAGAGGTGGAGAGAGCCTGCTTGCATAAATCCCATAACAGAAATATCATATTCCTTTGTTGCATAGTTTGTCTTGAGCAGGTCTCATGTTCACTGTTCTGCTGCTGTAAATAATCACTTGTACTTTAGCCTGTAGCAAAAATGATATATCATCTGAACTGCTTGTCTGTTAGTCATTTTTACATTGTCAGGCTGAATGTGCTTCTTCAAAGGATTTGTTAACAGTGACAGTTTACGTTTTTCCTTCAGATGTGTGAAATGCCAAAGCCGATATTCTACCCAAGAGGCGTTAGAGCAGCATCTGCTAACTGCATCACACAGCTTTCCCTGCCCACACTGTCAAAAGGTACACTATGACACACCCGACGTTTCACCTTTTATTCATTTGTTATGCTCTGTGTATGCACATGTTAAAGTAGGCTTCAGATTCCCTGTGCCTAATGCAACTTGGCTTGAACGGTTTAGTTTATGAGCAAAGGTTTGAGCTGTTTAGGCTTCTTGTTTCCCGTGTCAGTGCAGTGTCTGACTCACGCCCTTTGCGACAATCAGGTCTTCCCGTGTGAAAGATACTTCAGACGCCACCTCCCCACTCACGGCGTTGGTGGCAGGTTCAAGTGTCAGATCTGCAAGAAGGCCTTTAAGACGGAGCACTACCTCAAACTGCACACACGGATTCACTCAGGTTATTTTTCCATCTGTTTGGCTTCGTTATACGACGATACGACGATATGTAAAACATGCACAGTTTCCCTTCTGTTCAGTTATTTTGAAGGAGGGATTTATTAATCCCAGAGGAAATTAGGTGGTCACAGTTGCTCCAAGAGACTAAGAACAGCAACTATTAATACAATGTATTACAATGTTACAAAATAGCTCTAATATATACAGATACAAACAATGGAAGACTATGGGATTGGAATAACAGGACAGACTAGAGCAGACGACAGACAGGTAACGATTAAGTCAGGCTGCATGACAAGAAAGTGCTGGGAGGCGGGGGTTGTAAGGTGGTCTGCAGATGTGCAGTGACTCTAGACTGGTTTTAGCATCTCATGAGATGTGAACACCTGATTTTGTTCGGTGTGCATACAGCTTAGTAGTCAAAGTAAAGGCGTAAGTTTAATGCTGATTCCGTTTTCCAGGTGAAAAGCCATATAAATGTTCCCTCTGTGAGGCGACGTTCAACAGGAAAGACAAAGTGAAGCGACACATGCTCATTCATGAACCCTTTAAGAAATACAAGTGTCCTTTCAGGTGAGACCTTTAAGTGGGAAAGCCCTGTTCTCTTCTGTTTGTTTTTCCTTTTCTAGAAGTTATTCACTTTTGTTTTTCTCGTTTTCATCAGGACACATGTCGGTTGCACCAAAGAATTCAACAGACCAGACAAACTCAAGGCCCACATCCTGTCACACTCTGGTGAGTGGATAACACCAAGAATATTTTTGAGGAAAAAGGTGAAGAAGCACTGTTAGGGATCGTCTGTTTCCCCGATACGTATATTTTAATGCATCATCACATGAACTTTCTTCCAGGTATCAAGCCCTACAAGTGTCTGTTCTGTCAGAAGGCGTTCAGCCGCAGGGCTCACATGCTCGAGCATCAGCAGTCCCACACAGATAACTACCGCTTCCGTTGCTCCACCTGCAACAAGGGCTTCACCAGGCAGAGCTATTACAGAGATCACAAATGTCCTGCCGCAGGAAATGAGCTGGGAGCAGAAATGGGGACGGGAGAAACAGAGGGAGACGAGGTAGGCAGCGCGCACGTGGCCGAGGAGAAGGACGGAGAGGATGAGGAGAGAAGAAACGGGTTTACGAGGAATGCGAAAAGGACTGAGACAGGGGGAGATGATGGAGAGGAGAGCGATGGAATAAATGGCAGCCGGCAGCAAGTGGAAACGCATGGGGAGGCGGGAGAGGGAGAGGAGAGGAGGAATGATGAGGGCTGTCAGGCTGCACTGTCCATCAGCACCATCGAAAGGCAGACAGAGGGAGAAGAGGAGGAGGATGACGAGGTGAATCATGGTGGCGGAGGACTGGAGCAGATTTCAAGCGATGACCAAAACTGTTTGCAGCAGCCATGTTTGTAGTCCTAATGCCAAGTCCGAATGTTTCCAGGACCAGTCGACAAGCTTTGTTATCTTTTTTTTTATTTAAACCACACATTTACATAACATTATTTGTTTTAAATTAAAACGTCATTTAAATTATTACACTGGATTAACAGGAACTGGAAGATTTGATAGATCTGTTGGATCTATGATGCTCAGTGGAAAGTTTCTAAATTCTTGTGTTATGTGCAAGTTATGTCGTGGCTCCGTCACAACAATCTCAAGCCTTTGCCAAAATGTTGTTTTCATGGGATTTCATGTAACTACAAATAAAATTACTTTAAGCTTCGTACGTGCATTTGTGTCTATTTAAATGCACATTCCTTTATTGAAACGATCCAAGGAGTTTTGATACAGGTGCCACTAAAGCTGCTGACATTCCCCACATTTCATAAAATAAATAAAATGATGCTAAAATAGCCAAAAATTCAATTCAATTCAATTCAATTTTATTTATATAGCGCCAAATCACAACAAAAGTCGCCTCAAGGCGCTTTATATTGTACAGTAGATAGCACAATAATAAATACAGAGAAAAACCCAACAATCATATGACCCCCTATGAGCAAGCACTTTGGCGACAGTGGGAAGGAAAAACTCCCTTTTAACAGGAAGAAACCTCCGGCAGAACCAGGCTCAGGGAGGGGCGGCCATCTGCTGCGACCGGTTGGGGTGTTCTTGATAATGAGCAATCTCTCAGATCTAACTATTATACTGTGGTACATTTATTTCAAATCTCTGTGTGCCTTGATGTTGAGCACATATATACAGAACCATTCAAAGGTTTGGAATGGGTATAACAGGTCTAAATAAATAGTAGAAACTGGAAAACAAACAGCACATGTAGCTGCCGTGCTCACAGCTCACCAAACACTACAATATATGGCAGCATTCATTTTATATCCCGTGACAGACAGAGTCAAATACTTTTGCATATGTAACAATCAGAAACAGAAATGTCTTACAGAGACATTCTGATTCTCGATTCATTAGTCTGTGTAAGCCCTGTTTAGCATCACATGGTGATGGTTTCAGTTTTGGCTTAGGTTGGGCCACACAGCAAAGCATTTCAAAGCAGCCCCGGTTTAGTCTCCACTTTGCATCTGTCATGAAAGGGGAACTCATCGTCAATGCCATCTGAGAGTATTTTGGTAGCATTTCACAAAAAAACCTAAGAAGTCAGGAAGTACTTTTTCACAGCACTATACCAAATAACCAGTTTTTACCATTGCTTTTAATCTAAGCTCAATTCTCAGTGGATGGTAAATTTTCATTGCCATTTCATTCATGATGGTGAATCACCCAAAAATGTTTCCAACACCAAATTTCACTTCTGTATATTCTTTCATCCGGATTAAATTATGCTTTAGACCATTGATTCCCAAAGTGTGGAAGAAACTCGGCTTGAAAGTAAACACATGTACAGTTACATGTTTATTGAAATTTATTAATATACAAAGGTTAATTAAAATCGGTAAATAAAGGTGGTTAGTTTGTGATTTCACTCATTACTCTGACCAGTTTATTGATGTTGTTTGTCTCCCAGTAACAGGTGGGTCACACATTGGCCTTTACAATTTGCATATGCCTGGGTAGATTTAGCAGTTTATAACAGACGGCTTGAGCTGACTTTGAATTTGCGAATGGCTGCCTTAGACCTTGACCCTGTTGCTGTTGGGTAACTGCAGTTGCAGAGGATTTTAGGTCAGAGTCCCAAGAAAGCATGCGAGCTTGCTTAATGGAAAAAGCAAGCAGGATGCATCTGGCATAGTAAATATTATGATAGTGTGGGTAGTGAAACACCACATGTAAGGAAAATATGCTTAGCATATCAGAGAGGATAAGGAACCAAACCACACCTGTGTCCTTAAACCTGCCAGGGCAAGCAAGACTACTGGAAAATGGAAGAAAATCAAAGTGATAAATAAGATGATATGAAATGTCTTCTTTACCAACTGCATCCCAATAAAGGCGCACACAAACACACACGCACACACACATTTTTTATTTAATTTATTAAGGTGGCATTTTCTATATTACACATCGTTCATATACATCAGAAATTAAACAGGGAAAAGAAAATAGTGTTACCATAAACCTCTTTTTAAAACCTCTCTTAAAAAAGAAACTTTGTTATTGACACCATTTACAACTTTGTTTCATGTACAGGGGAGTGACAGCGGTTTATCTGGATATGGAGGCTTCTAGACAAAAAGACAAAACAAAAAAAGACCAAAAAAAAAAAAAAAGGAGCAGTTAATATTTACATATCTATTCAACGATGTTCCCAAGATTTTAATATGCGATCGACCCAGAACAAGATCAAAACGTCATCCTGCATCAGGAAAAACAATCTGAGGCAAAACTGTAAATAGGCCACTAGACCAACTTTCCATCTTGATACATTCATTAGTTTTTAATGCTAGCATTTTCTCAGTAGTTGTTATCCTAGCTGAGGTCACACTTGACTATTTAAAAACAGGCCACGTGACCCCCCCAGCTCAATCTGGTGCAGTCCAGAGTATTCATTTTAGCAAGTGCGGTGGATCATCTCTGCCGGCCTCAAGCTGCTAACAAAGCATGCCTGAAGCCTGAGGGTGGAAATAAGGCTACCTGAAGGCTAATGACAGATGATCTCACCATGCACGTGGAAACTGTGAGCCCAGGGGTACAGACAAAGCAGGATGGACCTCGCACACGCTGGGGGTGTTGGGAAAGAAAGTGCTGTGCTTTATTAGACTAACACCGCCTGAATCCAATGCCCCCATCAGTGACCGCAACAGTCTTTCAAGTGTGTAACCTGAATCATTCAAAGGAGCGCTCTAAAAATGAGAAACCACACTACCTGCTGCTATAAATTTCATATGATTGATGCCAAACTACACCAACCTCAGCACACACACACACACAACTCTGGATACCACCTTGGTAAAGCATCAGGAGGTTTCTTTGTGCATTCACATTTTTAATACAACAATATGCCCAAGTCGGCTGTTCCATGGATGCATAACCAAAAAGGAGAAGCAAAAACTCTCACACTCCCTCTCTCTCCCTCTCACACACACACACACACACACACACACACACACTTTCACTTTCGCAATGCAATTCTAGGTAAGGTAAAATTTAAGAATATGAAGCTGTGGAAGACTTATCATTTTGAAGAAAAAAACAAAACAAAACCAAAAACAAAACAAAGCTTAAAATCATGACATTAAAAACTAATTTGGGATTAAAAAAAACAAAAACAAAAAAAAAAACAGTATGCTGTCCGAGATTAAAGTAGTTATTTTAGGAGAAAAAAAAAAAGTTTTGGTAAGAAGTGGTCATATTACAGACTGCTGGTCTGTGATAACAACTATCACATCATCTCAATCTGTATGTTGTTTTCATTTGAACAGGCCTGATTCATGGGTGAGTGTCTTCAAAGTGCAGAGGTTTATAATGAGAAGGTAATTCTTTGATTACGTGATCCACTGCAGGCATGAACCAGCAGGTGGTGTCGTCTCTGGTCTGAATTTGAAGTCCCTCCTCACCACCGCCACTTTTTTCCCCCTCTTGTAAATTCACCACTTCAATCTCAGACTTCTTTTTTTTTTTCAGGAATTCATGACTTTTAATTTTTTCCTTGGAGCAGTGCAATGCCTCCCTCAGCTTTAAAATTCTCTGTTTTCTTAGAATTACCCAAATCCACAAACTATAGAATTACAAACTGCTTTGCCTGCTAAAAACATTTAGAGGTAAAATGTTCCTCTAAATGGAAAAAGGAAGACCGAATTCAACCTTTTTCAATTCTAAAACGCTTCGTCTCTTTCATTTTGTCTCTCGCTGTAGGGTTTGTAAAGGTCCAACTAAGGCAAAGAGCTCGATCCAATTCAAATGCTACATGTGTATGAAAAGCTACAAACTGCTTATTTTCAAGCTGTTAAGTGAGCATTCAAAACATCCATCATCATTAAAGTTGATTAGGTTTGACTTGATTTTGATGTCTTCTGTTTTCAAACTTTTAACTTTAAATAGCATTAAAACAAATCTTGATTAATTAATTACTAAAAAAAAAAGTTTTCCTCAGAATGTTAATTTATTTGATTTTTAATCAAGACTAGCCTGTGAAATAAAAGGAGGAAGCTGGAAAACATTTTAAAGCTGATATTGAGATGAATAACTTAAAAGATTCCCCCAGGATACTCTAATCCACAAGTCCTCATCACACATCACAGCGTGCAAACTCTGGCCCTATAAAACTAGGGCCTCTAAGTTGTCTTGCACTCCTCCCACCACTAAAGACAATGGAAGTTACAACACTTTTCACAATCATCGAATCAATTCACAGATCAAATACTAAAGAAGCAGGAACGCAAAATAGGCATGTGGCCAATTCTCTCTGAAGCACCAGGATTGTCTGTTAGTAATAGTTTGAAGCACTACTTTTGAAAATGTCACCAAATTAAAGCAACTGTTATATATATATATATATATATATATATATATATATATATATATATATATATATATATATATATATATTATATATATATATATATATATATATATATATATATTTTTTTTTTTTTTTTTTTTTTTTTTAAAAAAAAGGTCCAGTTATAATTAAGATGCAGACCAAAGTGTAAGTTTGATTCTAAAACAAGAGAATTAAAAAAATGATTTTTGGTGAATCTCACGTCAGTTTTAGAAGAAAAAGCAGACCCTCTCAATCTCATTTAAAAGCTTTACTGCTGGAACTTCTTGTGCTCCATCAGGTCAAGATGTTTTCAGTTTAACCCCTCCCTCTTACCTGACATGATCATATGAGTTGAAAGCACAAAACAAAAAACTGTAGTCTTGTTAAACAGATGTCACAGAGGGCGAGTTCACCGGGCATAAAGCGGTGCACATTCTGAGAGACGGGAGCAGCGTCTGTGTTTTGGTTTGAAACGATACAAAAATTTCTCCAAGCTGTCGGGCGTGCAGAGGCCTGCTGAGACTGCAGTGTGCAGGGCCCGAAACCCAACAACATGCAGGCAACAGTCTAGCACATGCTCCCATAGAAGTACTACACATGTGAGTGCATGCATGAGCACAAACTCCCAAAAACTGCCTATTCTAAAGAGGCTCCCTGATTTGAACACTGGTGGGTTTTTTTCATTCCTTCAGACTCCCGCACCCAGCTCCTCCTGGTTTCCTTTACTCCTGTCCAAAGCCTTCCGTTTCCTCGATGGCAAACATCAGCTTCTCTTTCAGCTGCTCGTAGCTCTTGTAGGGTGGCAAATCCAGTCTGTTGAAGCTGGAAAATGAACATAAAAAAATGCAATTTAGCTTGAAAAGCTGATTCTGGTGCTACCACAACAAAGCTAGCCTGATTCTGAAGTGAGCCTATGTTTGCAAGTCAGTGTGGAGCTGTGTGCTTGGATGAAAACTAAAGAAGTTTATGGACAGTTGAAACAACTCGGGAGTAGGTTGTAAATCTGCCTTCATAATATCCAAGCCCAATTTGAAAACTGTACTGTCTCCATGGTTACTTCACCACGGGCCATAACAACTCAAGACAGTTCTGTTCATTCACATGAGGTGGGGTGTGAGGTGTATGCCCATTATCGTCCATCCACACCGAGTAGTTTCTGTAGTCGTCTGTATGAACTCACCATGTGTGACTTCTGGGAAGCCAGTTTTCTTTTCCCACCTTCTCAATGCAGAACTTTTGAGCACCGTTGCTTCCTACGAGGTGAAGCACAACTCACTAAGTTTGATGCTTACAGAAAAGGTGAACTTTCAAAACAAACTAATAATTTGACAGTTTCCTACCTAACACACTAAAGGCTACAAATGGCTTAAATCTCAACCATGAGAACAAACATACTACTGAAATAAACCACCAACAAAACTTTGTAGGTTTTCTTTCGGCCTCATGCTGCATGTAGAATTATTTGGCACTTCAAATGGTCATCCCTGCAATATTTACCCATGAGGTCATTGAAGCCTCCGACTGGCAGGCGACAGGTACCAGTGACGAACTGCAGCAGTCTCATCCTCTTCTCATTGTCCATCTCCTTCACAAGCTGCAGGAGAAAAAAGCAAAACAAGAAAAATTAAAGACCATATTATCATATTATTATTCATTATCAGTGAGAATAGCATCATCCTAAATAGATGGCTGTTAGAGTTAAGTGAGTTAAGCTAATATTTAAAAATGTATCACATCACACTTGGGCATAATGTTTGTGACCAAGTCATAAATTAGTATTAGTACTTCTTACTTATGTGCTCCAGGCTCACTTTTAAATGGAAATGTAACACTCAGGACTAAAAAGAATCTTGTATACAGTAATACATAAGCAGGATGTTCAGAATCTGCGCTGCAGATCAAAACACTTCAGTTTAATGGGTCACTCCTTCGGCTTCACACTGACCTGCCAGAACCAGACGATCTGTTTACTGCTGCGAGCATAATGTCTGTAGATGGTGTTTCTCTGCCAGTCTACCAGGTCAATCTCCTGCATACCACACAGCATGACCTGGGACGGAATACATTTTCATTAAGACAAGAAGTAGACCCCCACTCCATTCTTGAGTATTTGTCTTTAAGCATACCTCCAACTCTTTTGCATCAAAGTACTGCAGGTACTGCTGAGGCAGGACCTCGTTGAACCCTTCAAAGAAAGCCTGTGTCTGCTCTTCTACTCCTCTGGACAAGCGCCACTCTGCCACCAGCCTGCACAGGCAAACACAAGCCCAACCTTAAAACCTAAAAGAACTCTTATCTTAATAAACAAGTCGTATCAGCCTTACATCGAATTGACATCATCATAATCATAATCATAATAATCATAATCATAATCATAATCATAATCATAATAATAATAATAATAATAATACTACATGACAATGGACTGAATTAACAATAAATGGAAAAATACACTAAAATCCACCTGATGTACTCCTCCTTGTTCTCTTCTGTGACTTGGATGTCACCTCCTCCTGGTTTCAGCTCATGGGTGGAGATCTCCCCCAGGATCTCCTTGTCAACAGAGAAGAACATCTCCAGCCCGCACTCCTCAATGTCGTTATCCCTAAAGAGCAACAAGGTCCCTTGCAGCATTACTGTTACAACAAGCCGTGTATGCATATATATTAATCTACCTTCCATGTACCTTTCCCACTTTGGAGTTTTCATCCATGTCATATTATTCCGCTATCATGACATATTCTACACTTAAAGCTCTGAGAGTCTAACACCACAGGAAATTTGCTGCAGCCAACAATGATTTGAAAACCTGACCAAGGGTTTCCCAAAGACTAACGCATTAAAGCGATTATTAACGCTGCTGACAAGGAGCGTTAATAGATGTTAAGGAAATGTTAATGTTAAGCTTGAATAGCATGATTAGTATTAGAAGGTAAGTAAAATTGACTGAAGAACATGGAATCAATTATTTTGTAAAAATGTAAATTCAGTTTTTAGATATGGAAATGTACCACAAATGTACTACTAGTCTCAGTTATTCCTGTGACTAAAAAGGACTAAAAATCACATGAGATGATTGGCTAACTGCAGGATGTTAATGGAGGTTTTTGATCATTGTGCTGGGGTTCTGTTGACAATTAATGATGGCATAAAAACATTTACGTCATCTGTAGCTAGTTAATATAAAACTTCCAGAACTGAAGAAGCTTCTCGGATGAGAGGTGAAAGGTCTAGTCACTTTTCTTTTCAAGCTTTTTAGATAAGACTTTACTGTTTTTTTCTCCAGTTCTTTTTAGGTTAGATTACTTAATAGGACTAGACTTTGCAATCCCAAATGACTGAGCTCAGTACTCGTCTTGAGGCATCATTTCAGTTGGCTGTCCCCACAAAGTCAGGAAATAAGTAATCGGCTTCATTTGTTTTGTTTGTCAGCAGTCTAGCATCCACAGTTATTAGATATTATGTGATTAGTGATTAGATATAAGATATTTATATACATAAGATATTATGTGATGGTAAAAACCCATGACAGCTAGAGTCGATTTAATTGTTGAAGAAAAACAAACAAAATTATCGGATCAAGGTCAAGGACCAACCAAATGTGAAAAGCAGTAAAAGCTTTATATCTTCAAACTTCCCAATAACGAGGCTTCTGAGGATGTGAGCAACTAGTTTGGCCAAGCATTTGAACTTGACCTTCATTGTTAGTGCCCAAGGTCAAAGTTGACCAGTGCAATATGAAAGGGCACAGAGGAAATATGTGATCCTCCAACGTCACGATGGCCCCATAATGTTTCTCAACAAAAAAAAAACCAAACAAACAAACAAAAAAAAAAAAACAAACAACCCCACACACACACTGCATGAATACATCTTAAAATCTCATGTTTTTACAGCTTATAAAAGCAAAAGATTTCAGCCAATTCTGCCCCAATCATGTGGGTGAAAAAGATAGTAAATACACCTTTTTATAATGTATGTGCTTCAAAGTCACAGGTCAAAGGTCAGACATCAGTGCGTTGTTATAACAGCAAGCTGACGTCGGCATGTTGTAATAAAATCATAAAACATCAAAGTTTTATTACAACCCCTGCAGTTCGGGCAGTTCTTGTTTCATAAATGAGTTAGTGTAACAAAGTGCAGTGATGTGTCACAAATAAACATGAGCAGCACATTAAGCTATATGTTACTCTTCTCTTCATAAATAAAAACAGATGTACAGGGTGATACACACTAATACAAGCATATAAACAATCTAATGTATTAGTAACTTTGTAATAAGAAATGCCAACAAGTTCATTTAGAACGAGAATAATTAAGAATGCAGCATCTCTGAAACTGCTTTACACACACAGCAGTTTTGTGAACTCACTTGATCCACATGAGGGAGTTGTAGAACTCCGGATCAATGGACTCCAGGTCATGGAGGGTCAGCGGCTTGTTGAGGATGCGCTTGTAAAATGGCAGTGAGAAACCAGTGTCGATGAACTTACCATGGAAAAGAGCCTGAGGGGGAAACACATGTTCATCATTATTACACACCTTACTGTTTTATATTTTATGTTCTAAATAATACTACAGTGACTCTTACAATATCTTACTTGCCATTACAGCTTTAAAACCAGCATATGAGAAAGTGACTAACCATGGCAATAAAGCGTCCTATGAACCTGAAATACTTGAGGTGGTCAGGGTTGATGTAGGAGGCTGGGTTGATCTGAAGACAGTAGTTATCTTTACCAGCATATTCAAACAGGCAATACATCGGGTTCAAAACCTCATGGGACAGCAGGAAGAACCACTCCCTGTGAGAGAGGAGAAGACAAGGCAGAAGTGAGTGTGGGATGAGAAATCCAGCAAATACATAAATAAAAATGACAGCAGCAGCCCAATAATAGTTCTATGCTATGAATTCTGAGACCTCTCGTAACTAACCTGGAAACACCGCCATAGTCAAGACCTTCTTCTCCAGGGAAGATGATCCACAGCCTCCTTCGCAGATCTTGAGCATTGAAGCTCATTATCTATAACAGAGACAATAGACTGAATACCACCTGTGAAATCACTATTATTCTAAAACAAAATACCCCAGTATCATAATTAGGAATTTTACAGTCTGCTTACTTTATGCCCTGCACTTTTTTTGTCATTATTATGCATTAATAAATACAATGAACAGTGTGGCTTAAGGTGGTTGCTGTACCTGCTGGAAGGAGTCCTCAAACAGGGTTTTTCTGGTTACGTTGATTTTGACGTGTTGAGGCATCGCCAGTTGCTGGAGAAAAGAAAAATGCCAGCAAGAGTTAATTTTGCAGTGAAGACTCACTGGTTCGCTTTAAAGGAAGGATTACGTCTTTTTATTTAACATGGTACGCACACAAGCATTACACATGAACACTAAATAAAGCATAAACAGTGCACTCCTCTATTTATGATGACTTGGGATTTTTTGTTATCCATCGAACACCGTGGGAGTTCAGACTTGAAAACAAGAAATTGAGTTGAAATGAACCTAAAGTCGTCATTCACCGTGAATAAATTCATGACTGACTAAACTGAATTGATCTCTACTTTGTTGCTACTGACAAAACTAAACGATAGCAAAAAAATAGGGAAAAATCTTCAGTCTTCAATTAAAAACAGAACATCACTGAAAGGATGATACAAACTGATGCTATTTTTTGTTTCATCATGCAATCTGACTCAATGTTGGTATGCTGATACTGACAGATCCATTAGAAAGATATGAAATAATCCAGTTTCCACATAGTCACAAAATGCCAGGAATCTGCAGATTTTGACTCTAAAGACAACAACTCTCCTTTCCTGTAGTGACACCCACCTGGCACCAGAATCTGAAGTACTGTACTTTGGCTTTGAAGTCTCGAACATAGGTGATCTGGGGTCCATTTTCACTGTGACAAAAAAGAAGGAAAAACCAGAGTTTCATTTCATTCATTAATACCTTAAATATTAAGGTCCTTGAGGCGTTGTGCGTCAAGGATCAGTTTTAGGCCCTATTCTTTTCTCACTGTATTTGCTCCATTTAGGTGCAATCTTTGAAAAATACAATATCGCCTTTCACTGTTACGCCGATGACATACAGATCTATTTTGAACTTACTGATGACTTTGCCGTGTCTCTGCATTACTTTCGAGAATGCATGCGTGAGGTCAAAGAATGGTTCCTGAGTAATTCCCTTGTCTTAAATGATGACAAAACTGAGATCGTGGTGTTCGACAGTAATATCCCTCGAGTCCAACTTCGTGCTGCTTTGGGTCCCTTTGCTAGCTCTTCCTGTGATTATGTCAGTAACTTGGGTGTATTGCTGGATAGCTCGCTTAAACTTGATAAGCAAGTGTCTGCTGTAGTGAGATCTAGCTTCCACCAACTGCGCCTTATCTCGAAGGCCCACCTCTTGACTGGTACCAGGAAATTCTCCTCTATTGCTCCTGTTCTAGCTGGCTTGCACTGGCTGCCCATTAAGTACCGTATTCAATTGAAAATATTGCTGCTTACGTTCAAAACTATTTATAAATTAGCGCCGAGTTATCTTAGTGAACTTCTCAGGCCACATATTCCTGCTAGAACACTTAGATCTGCTACTCAACTACTTCTGGCGCAACCTAGATCTCGGCTGAAGTCTCGTGGTGACCGTGCATTCGCTCTGGCTGCCCCGGTACTATGGAATAACTTCCCTCTCACTATCCGCGCCTCTGATTCTATTGCATTGTTTAAATCACGACTAAAGACCCGCTTATTTAATCTTGCCTTTCCTTCTAGTTAATATTTGACTTGTGATTTTACATTATGTACTTTTATGCTTATTTTAATTCTTTGTTTGATATGTACTGCTGCTTTTATGTATCAGGGACAATGATCTGCTTGCATACCCAGTACTTGCTTTGGTCCTATTTCTTTTTACCTCTTATTCTATATGTTTACTTGTTAAGCACCTTGGTATACCCTTGGTTTTTAAGTGTGCTTCATAAAGTTTATTGTTATTATTATTATTATTATTATTATTACTACTTTAAGATATTTCGATCTCACACTCGCTTCCACGCCCATGATCGCCCACATAAATTTCCTTGCAAAATAGATTTACTTAAAGCAATCCATGTACAAAAACGTACACTAGAAGGTTTTAAACATGCAAATTTTGCCACTGCTTCTCTTAATTTACATAACCACATTCTCATCACCTTCCACCCAAACTGGTTCTTCCACCTGAGTGAAAAAACCAAACCCAAGTATCAAGTCAGTAACCATCAGGACTGAGAATGCTGTAGGAGACTAGGTGACCCATTAGTCATATCAGGCTAATGCGTCACAACTTCTAAAATTAGAGAGGGATTCTTAGGACAGTGACACATATGACTAAAAATCAGCTGAAACATAATTACCTGGTATATCAAAGCTATCTTGTGAGATGGTAGATCAACTGTGAAATTAAAACTATTTATGTTGATTCACCCCCCCCCCCCTTCCAAAACAAAAAAAAGCAAAACAAAAAACAACAACAACAACAAAAAGAACAAAAACAGAAAAAAGTCTTCAAGTACCTGCCTTTGTTACAGTAGCAGCTTTATCAGCACACCTGAATGACTTTCTGCATAACATTAAACCAGTCTTTGGTATTCTCTGGCTGGAAACCCAAACCCACTTGCTTACTCATCTGTGGTATGCAGAAGCGTTGAAAACACTTTGTGCAGCCAGAATGTCACTCACAGTGAACCTAGATCACATGTAACTAACAAATAATAATTAAAAGGGGACTACTAAAGGGAATTTTTTTTTTTTCGAAAGACAAACCATTAAGTTCTTTTAGAAACTAATTCATATAACAGCACAGTTTTTTTTGTTTCTTTAGTAATTTATGTACCTTCTTCAGTCAAACCAGATTCTAAAGATAAAACCTGGTAGTTGTTTCCGAAATACTCAGAATATCTTTTAAAAGAATCATGATTATGTTTAGAAAAAACACAAAGATGCTTTGAGATATAGACATGTGTGTTGCTTCTGTTACAAAGTACCATTATTGCATTAATTAGCAATAAAACAATTTTTGAAAAGAATGTATGTCTTTTTAGTTAGCCAATGTGACTGTGTCTTCTATATCTTTCCGAAGCCTTAAAATTTTAGGAGAATGGAAAAGAATGCATTGAATAACGTACAGTGAGGATTTCCCAGTTCGAGGGTCGATGTAGGTGGTAGTTCTCCTGGTGTGATCGACAAAATAGGGAATACCATCTACAGTGAAGCGCATCTCCCAGCCTTCAGGAAGGGGCTTCTCATTCAGCAAACTGAAAAACGACATTAAACCATTTCCTGTTAAATGCTCTCAGTAAAGGTTATCCCAAAAAAAAAAAAAAAAAAAAAAAGGATTATAAAAGTACAGTGTTTTTACATGTTTATCTGATAACAAAAACAGTGGAATATGCAAACACACACTAACCCCTGTGTTCTTGGATCCTCCCACTGTGTTGACCGTGTAGGGTGATGCACAAAATAAACTCTGCCATTGGAGTCTGTTCTCTTCTCTGCGAACACACAAAGTGAGACAGTTATCTTGCCCCACCCTAACTCCATCTTTACTTTACATTATAATGATTCATGCAAAAGCCACAATTAAGCATGGCTACCTTTCAATTCATTAACAAGAAAAAAGTCCCCAATGTAGACATCCAATATAATCCAACAGCAACAAAGCTTTGCACAACAAGCAAATGGCTTCCTGTGTGGATGTCTTACAGCAACAATTGTAGTTAACAGTGACAGAAACTTTTGTATTTAAATTAAAAAGCCATTATGATCTTACCCCATCCCTGTGGTAGAGGCCCAAGAGGATCATACTCCTTATTTTGAGTGGCTGTGGCCTGGTCTTGGGCCTAGACAGCAGAAGATGATCGTTAATATGAAGCAAAAACAGTACTAGAAGCATGTACACAGGTATGTATAACATAACAGACACGCCAAACTTTGTGTTTACCAAGCTTGGCGTGTTTTCAAGATAGCGGCATGTGAGGACGTATGCAGCGGCACAGCGCTCCCAACTACTGTGCATCACTCCCCTCTCATTAAAAAAGGAGAACAGGTGGAATCTGCGTCCAAGTTCAGGTTTCTGGGCACCAACATCTCTGCTGACCTCACCTGGACCCACCTGGTCTCTGGCCGGTGCCTCAGGTCAAACAGGTCCCACACCTCCAGACTCAAAAACAGCCTCTTCTTCTTTCGTGGACTGTTAACAAACACTATCTGGGGGGGACTGTGTACTATTTGTGTTTTATTCCGACAAAGCTGGCGTGGAGCACCCACAACTTTGTTGTACATGTACAATGACAATAAAAGGGCTATTCTATTCTATATTAGAGCAAGAGGACTGTAACTACATGACCAAAGTAACATTTCAAAACCAGTGAGCCACTTTCTTCATTAACAGTCACGTCACAGAAATACAACAACATAAAGAAAACTATAAGCTATATCCAGCACAGTACTTATGTATATATTCTGTATAAAATGCTTCAGGAAAAGAAAGATATCTAGCTTTTTCCTCAACTTACAGTCTTCAATATACCTTTAAAATCAGATTTCCTAATCATTTAGTATTTGTTTCACCAGGCTCTGTAAATTCACGCAGATGACACACACCTATAGTTACCATATTCCAGCTTATTAGCATCCAAAAGTCAAAGACAAAAAGTCAAAACACAGCATCACATGACAAAGAGAATGTCTCACCCCGAATATAAATCTCTGGTTGAACTGCTGCATGGCGCCCTGCAGCTGGCTTCGCTGGTGCTGCCACTGTTCATAATTGCGCACTGTCTCCACAGTGGGGCGTTGCCATGTGGTGGTTCGTGTGATGTGATCAACAAAGTAGACCCGCCCCATTTGGTCAACACGACGCTCCCAGCTGAAGGCGTAGGAGGCAGTCGGGGGGGGGAGAGGAAGAGGAAGATAAGTGCTTTAATGACAGAAAAACCATGCACTTTTTCTAGTCTAAAGTACATGACAAAATATAGCACTGGACAAAACGAACAACAAGCATATTACCAGTATCTAGTGTTATCACAGTCCAATAACACTAGAGATAGATTTTTCTTAGAAACCTAAGTGAAAGAGGGTTTTTTTTTTTTTGTTTACCCCGGGGGCAGTGGTTCAGGCCGTTCCCACGTTGTTTTCTTCTCCACGTGATCAACATAATAAAGCCTGCCATTCTGATCCACTCTCTGCTCCCATCTAGAAAAAGCAACAATGATAAAGTTCAGGCCACTTGGTAATGGTGCAAGACTCTACTCTAGTAGATTATGCATTGATTTATAATTTCTAGCATTTTCTACATGAGTCATCCAAGTAGAAAAACAGCTAATAGCCAGTGAAGGTCACAATGCACAGGAGCACTGAGAGCTCAGAAAGGGATGTTTAAATAATTACAGGCTGGATAAGGCCAGACACACCCCCCCCCCCCCAAAAAACACCACAATCACGGAGCTGGCTCATCACAACCACGTTGAAAACATAAAATGTGAGATAAAGTCATTCACTGTTTAGACATATCTGCTATCAACAGACAAACGAGTAGCATGTCACCTTTTCTTTTCAGTAAGAACATTCTGCTATGCTAAAAGCTGTGCTCACATTTATTACTCATTTCTGCATATTGTTTGTTTTTTATCTTTACAATACTCAGCATGCTCGACCATCTAATGCGTCATTAGATTGATGAATGGAATATAAACGATCATTTGACCTTGCCTTGTTCAGGTATTATTGTTGTGTTGGAGAAAACATTAATTTACAGCTAAGCAACAGCCCCTTTTCCTTATTTTTTTCCCTCAGTAGTTAAACATTTTTTTCTCTGGATGAAGCTTCAACTCTTTTTTTGTTCCTATTCTTGGTCTATTTATACTACAGCGCAGTCAGCCGCATTAGCAATTAGTAGTTCTGGCTTGGGCACTATTATTGCTTAGCATGGCTTTGGAGATTAGATAATCGTTTCCATTCTTTCATGTTCATGACTTATTACTGTACAGAAAACCTCTCTCATTTCTTCTGGAAGAATTAGAAAATGAGCACTAACCCAGGAGGTAATGGTCCCGTGTTGACTGCGGGGACTCTGGGAGTGACAGCAGGGGTGATGGTGCTGGTCGGCTGTCTGGTTGCTGCAGCTCCAGACCCGGAAACCACTGTGGAGTTCCTGTCAGAGCCCCATGATGGACTTGAGTCTGGGGCTAATGAGGGACCCGAGGCCGGCACTCGCACCGGGGTATCAGAACCTGACTGGCCGTCGCTGCAGTCTGCTGCAGCAGAGCCATTGCTGGAAGATGCTGAGGAAAGACAATGGTGGATCCTCATTTTAAACATGGCCAGACCATATGAACAAATTTCAGGCTTCAGACTGCGCTAAACAAATTTTAAGACAGTTTTTTCTTATCTTAGATGTCACTACTGTGTGATGTCACTATTTCCTTAAAATATTCACCTTAGGGACATGGATCTAACTGTGAGCACTTTGGTTCAAATCTTTTTTTGTTGGCGAGGGCCAGCCAATTAGAAGAAAGTTAGCTTAAAATGTCTCGTTTCAAACAGCGAATGAACTGCATAGTTGAAACAAGGTGCACTGTAGGTGTTAAAAGAAAATTGTACATAATGTGATCAGCTACATGAAATGTGCTCTTTTATGGATCACTAAGCAAACCACATGTTTACGTGACTTTTCACCTAATAACTTTTGTGATGGTAAACTTATTAACCAACTAACAGCTTCCTCTGTTCTGGAACATACAGACTTAGAAAAGGGGAACCTCAGTTCTGAGTTCTTAGAATAACTCTGTTATCGTGCGCACGCACGCACACACGCACGCACACACGCAGAAAAGTATAAGTAAAGCACGCAGACAGTGATGAGACGCAGGTCGTGCGTCCATGACTGCCCTCGCGACTGAAAGACAACTGCAGTGTTTGTGTTTTCTAACTCAGTTGTCTTAGCTGAAGAACTGCGGGGTGATTTTTAGAAATCCCCTGTCAGTAGGTTAAAGATTATTTTGAGCTGTCAATCATGAATCGTGTGAATCAGCCCCATTTTGGAGTCCAAGAACAAAACTGGAGTTAAAATGATTATAACAGATCTCCATTAAGGTGCATGTATCAGAGGATTTAGCTAGAAATGAACTAATTGTGCATCTCTGTGTTGCTGTGCATGAAGAAAGCTCATATTTACGGAAACCGGTTGTACAATCATATCCAGAGCAAGTTGAGTTTTGGCTCAATTCCAGATCTACCTCTGGGGTAAATATTTGACACTGGAATGATGATAGAGAGTGGGTATAGAAAAAGAGTGTCGGTTCATTGCTTTCCTTCAGTTGATAGTTTCAGTGTCTCAACAGATAAGAGTAGTTTTCACTCATTAAATCTCTTACCTGGTGAAGAGGTGGGTCTGCGTGGGGTGGGAGGCGGAGGTCTAGATGGCCTAGGTGGTCGAACGGGCCTCAGCCCTGCTGAAGATACTGACGGAGACCCTGTGCTGTTCGCTGATCTACGGCCACTTGGAGAGGACTTGTGCTCTATGGTGTCCACAGCCGGAGAGTTGTCTCGACTGTGCCTGTGGAGGAGGGTGAGTGGATACAGATAAAGCAGGAAAAAAAATAAATAAAAGAAGAAACCAGAAATGTGGCACTGGTAGAACTAAAGACAGGAAGATGTACTATACCTTATGGAATGATCCCCATTTGGCTGCAACTCCCCATTTGATGTACCTGAAATAAAAGCACGCAACAGAAATGTAGTCAAAATGAGAGATTCTGTTAGCATGTAACATAACCAGTCAAATAATCAAGAACTCTGCTATTAGTACTCCTGATATGATGAAAAAGTTGAACTTGTCAAAATATGTTCAGTCCCCTTTTTCAGTTAAAAAAAAAAAACAACAACAACAAAAAACAAAAGGGGCAGTAAAATAAAACTAAAAACTTTTTGAAATGACACATTGAAAAACTTAGCATGCTTCTAATGTAAGTTCCTCTTGGCGCTCTTCTGTGACTCACTGTGATGGTCGACTTCTGCTTTTGCGAACATATCAGGATCAACAGTCATGCCGTCAAGGCAGACAGACAGGTCCCCCACCACGTCTGTCTCGTCTCTGTCTGCACACAGTTGTAAGGTCTGCACCACCTCAGAAACTACATACAAGACACACACCATGGTCAGTGCTACAATGGCATCTGAAATATAAACCTTGCCATTAATGATGCCATCAAACTTTACCTCAGTCAGTAATATAATGTCCCTTAAAAAAATTCTAACCAACAATACACAGTAGTATTTCATACGACACTCAAAAAAACCAAAATGAGATCCTGAGATCACATACTGGATACTAACAAAAATAAATAAATATAAAAGTACTGCTATAGCCATTTATTGATAGCACAGTGACAGAAGCAGTTTACCCTGCTCACCGCCAGGAGATTTAACTATATATTATAATAAATTCTCTAATTAAATGAGAAAGATTACTTAAAAGACTGTTTTCCTGTTTCTGTTATGGCTAAATATTGTTCCTAGTACAATAATGAAAAGGTTCATTTTTGAGAGGGAAAACAGCACAAAAACACAAAAAACAAACACGACAAACGATTTGAAACATGAAATCTTGAAAATTTAAATTACAAAGTTATGGTGATTAGCATGCGTTTCAGCTCTTGACATTCAATTTGCTCCCAGAGCTCCCTGTCATTAGCTCTGCTCTGCTGGATAGGGTCCATGCATATTAAAAAACATAAATAAAAATGACCGCACAGTGAACTGAAATGGGGTCTGTATGAGGGAAAAACAAAAAGATAAACAGACCAAAAACCTTCCAGCACACAAGCAGATGACAAAGATTATAAATGGAACACTCTACTGATTGTTTTACTGGGTGTAAGTCAGATAAACCACATCTGTAAGCTCTCTGAAATTCTTTTTGTATTACACGGTTGCCTGATTTCTTTTGTTTTTTTTTTGGTTGTTGTTTTTAAACACAAGCCTCGACAACCTCAAACAGTTTCATCAACATAGTTATGACGTGTGCTGCAGTGAAACCATTTAAACCTGCACCAAATCACACAGACAGCAGTAAAGTCTCTGCCAAAAACGTTGGTGGGCAGGAAGTGATGTGGTTTACACTTGCAGCAGTTTACTTTTGCAGTAGAATAATACTAGTTAATCATTGCTGTCTAATTGTCCACACACATAATTTCTTATATGTAGCAATCTCCTTTGTTCTGTGTGCAACTGTTGTATTACTTGGGTTAGCCAAAGCTCATTTCTCCTGTTTTATCCATGATCTTATTTGCTGGATCAGTCGATCTATTGGTTTTCGGTTGCTTATTAATATGTGGTGGAGCCTACCACAGTTGTCTGACTTGTGTATCAAACTTCTTTGTCAGGGAACAGGAAGTTGTGAAACAGGGACTTTTTCTCCAATTTACACTTTCTGTGGTCGTTTTGAGTAAATTTTGCTTCATCACTGACAAACGTCTGTATGTGATAAACATCCTTTAAAAGGTTGAGGGTTTCCTTTTCTTTGTCATCAGATGCTCACAGAACTTATTCTCTATATTTAATCCCTTTGCAAAGATTTTACTAAATCATATATCTTTATAATCATATATATTTTAGCTCTGATGCATACAAGGTTCAGAGTGACAAGACACTGTTTTTACCAAGCTAACATGTCACTGCTTTTGTAAGCAGACATGTTCAGCCTCCAGCTCTTCTAGGGGTAAGTTGAGTTATTCCTCAGACAGCCATGAAGCATAATCTCCCAGCTGTTTCCTTTCAGTTGGACATATCCCACACAGCTCACGTAGGAGGCATCTTAGTCAGATGCTTCAACCACCTCAGCTGGCTCCTTGTAGTGTGGAAGTACAGGAACTCTACTCTGAGCCCCACCCAAATGACTAGACTCCTTACTCTATCTTTAAGACAGAGCCCAGGCACGCTGTGGAGGGAGCTTAAATTCCACCGCTTGTATGCATGTTGTGTCTTATATACTCACTTTTCATGTCATTAGATTTGAGTGTTTCACTAACATCCAGTGTGGCCATGCCTAGCAACAGATCTGACTTCAGGGTCTGGTGGCTCCACACACGAAACACTAGTTTGCTGAATGGAGTTACGATCCTGTGAAAAGAAATATATTTAGAAACAATTACCTTTGAAAGTTTAAAAAACAAACTAAAAAAAACAAAACAAAGATGCTTTTTTCTATTGAAATGCTAACACAGGAAAGCCCTTCATGGTCGTCGTGTACACCATTTCACCAAAAACCAGGTTGACAGATTAATATGTGCTGATAGTGTTTTTATAAGCTTTCCAGTGTCTAAAAAAATTTAATTTGTAAGAAGTTCTTATTCCACATCTCAATCACAAGTCCTTAGCTAGCCAATGTCAAGTGAATACCATTTTGTGTAAGTCTTAAAACCTTTTACAGCTCCAATCTCACATTTGTTTTAAGTACAATTCCCAATGATAAGTTCTACAAGCATCAATAATTACAAATGTAGGAAATAACAACCAATTACTGTCAGGAATTCCCAGCACTGCAATCTGTTTGACAATTGTTTTTACCAAGCAAAAAAGTGAAAGCCACTGTGTCTGTGTGAGCAGCAAAAATCTTTGTGTTGTTGTGAAAGCGAACCACAGACAATAAAGTTCAAAAGCTATTCAGGGACAGTGAGTGTCCATGACCATCACTACAACAGTTATTTAACAGTCACCAGGAAAAGAGACAGTGGATATGTGGACTGGGTCCGGTTACACCCCATAGTAAACACTTGTTATATAATAACGCTTCCCCCGTTGGTCTAAAAGAAACTGTATGAGAGTTCTATATTAAGAAGGCCACTTTGCACAGGAGGAGACATTGGATAGGCTAAAATTAAGGGGGTGCTAAATGTGTGAATATTTTTGACTGCAGGAAGCCAAGTGGTGTGAGTGCACTAAATGTGAAGTGCATGCTAAGAAACAGGATTCCTGTAAATGCAAAGAACACTCTCTCCACTGTGCGGGACTGTAATTGCTAATAGAAGCCAAACACAAAGGTCTTTAAACTGGAAATTCACTATGAAAACCAAGACCAAGAGCGTATGCAGGAAAAACAATTGCACAGTTTCACTGAAATTCTATTTTTACATTCTCATGAGAGAAACCACTGGACAGCTTGCTGGGGAAATGATGATTTGTCTTACCAAATAGTGCAGTCAGCAGTAATTGTGCATGGTACACTTCTTCCTTAGAGCCAAAACCCAAATTACCACACTGTTTTTATTAATCACTTAATGCAGTCTCTAGGGATCACAGCCATTAAATGAGCTGTAAAAATGTTTGAACAATGGAATGATGCACAGGCATCAATTACTATATGCTCTCTTTTTGATATATACATTTTATAAGCTACAAATATAAACTACTATCACTTTATTAATGCTAAAACTTTTGTTTTCCTTCAACATAATTAAATGTTTCTCACTACATAGAGATGACTGGAGAATCTTTAAAGGGTGCCCTTTACGCTTTTGCTCATTTTCATACGGATATTTATACAAACATGGGCAAAGTTTCAAATAATGAGGTCAGCATTTGTACAAGTAGTTCTGGTGAGTTAAAAGTTCAGGTTTTAGATGTTCTATGTGGTCAAAGACAGGGGATATCCTTAATATGGTCATCTCACAGCTGTATTAATCTACTGTTCAAACCTCCTGTCTGCAAGAAGAGGACTGAAAAGGGTCTGTCCCAACAGAAGTACAGATCTATTTAAACTGTGACTGATGCAAATACTCTACTCTGCTCTCTATTTGATTTGTTTCTCCCTCTGAAAACGCCACATCCAGATGAACAGAATCAACTTTTCGGGATTTGGTAAAAACACAGTTGTTTTGGTTTCCAGAAAATATAAGTAGTAACATTTATGACAAAAAACAGTCTATGGTATCTATCATCTGAAGAGGGGGGTTTTAGATGTTTTATGGGCACATTTAAACATTAGAATTCATTCTGTGCCCTTTGTTATAAATTCAAACATTTGCAATTTAAATACAGGTTTTATTTAGACAGATCTGTCTCGAGTTAAATACCTTTACTGTATAATAAAATAGAAGTATGGCATAGGAGTATCTTGGACATGAACTAATATCATACGAGTCTAGTAATGGCAAGACTGACTCACACAGTGAGCGGCTGCTTCCATTTGGGGCTGTGAGTGTTGGTACATTTCTCTGTTTTCTTGGACTGGCCGTCGACTGTCACTTCCACATAGGGACTGGGACCAAACCAGTTTTTCTTGTTTTCTTTCAGTTTTGCTGATAGCACTAAACAGGGAGAATACACAGAGTAATGAGCAGTCAGATGTTGGAGTCCAAAACAAAACAAATAAATTGTTTACAACTTTAATTTAGGAACAAAATACTAGTACGAAAGCAGTGGGGGAACAATTATTTAATACCCTGCTGAATTTACAAGTTCACACACAAAGAAATGGACAGTTATTTTAATGAACAGAAACAAAGCCCCAACCTCTAAACCTCCAAACCCTTTAGGTTTCTAGCCTGCCGCTTGGCAGCTTGAGGTTTCTGTTCCCTTCACAGATTTTTCTACAGGATTCAGGTCTGGAGACTGGTTAGAACATCCTGTGACTCTAATGTGCTTCTTCTTTAGCTACTCCTCTGCTGTCTTGACAGTATGTTTTGGGTCATTATCATGATGGAAAATCCACGACCCATCTTCAGTGTCTGGCTGAGGCTAAAGAATTTGATTGTGTTTTACATTTCTTCACTTTCTAAAAAGAAAATTGCACCAACAGCCGTCATCTCCTCACCAAGCATTTTGCCATCAGGCTTGTAGCCCATTCAAGCCTTGTGAATGTCTACGACCCACCTGACGTCTTGGGCAGCTCTTTGGTCTTACCCGTGGTGACTGATATGTTGGAATGGAAGAAATTGATTCTGTGGAGAGGTGTGCTTCATACACAGTATGAATTGAGATCAGGATATATAGGAATATATCTAAATGACTGATTGATTGTAATTAGTGGGAGCCAGAACTGTGGTGTGGTTGTAGGGGATCAAATTCTTATTTCAGTCTATGACATGCAAATCAGTTTTTTCAGGGTTTTTTGGTTGGTATTCTCTCTCTCTATTAGTACCATAACAATTAGAGAGTGTTCATTTCTTTGTGAGTGAGCAAACATACAAATTTTGTTTTTTAATTGGTAGAAAAAACAAAACAAAAATGCAGTTATAGCAAGAAGCACAGACTTTTAGTAATGAGAACATCTGCAAAACTGAAGCAGCTATCTGAATGCTCAGAAATAAAATAAGTCAAACTGACTTTTACTTTAACCTCTGTCTTCTTTGATAAAGACTGAAGACTCACCAATGATTTGTAGCTGTGCCCTAATAGGGTATCCATTGGAAGTGCCCGACTTGGTGGCTCCACTGGCCATGACATAGGGCTGGTATAAAGGCCTGTAGACAACACATCATTAGGTTGGTGACAATCATGCAGAACTCATACAGAATGGTCTAAATGATCTCATCTCTAAGTTGCAGATGTGCACCATACAGGTGAGATCATTGTGAGCTGAATTGATTTCTGAATATTAATAGGTTAAAAAAATATAAAACACTACATTAAAAATAATGTAGTGTTTTATATTTGAAAATATGAATATATATTTCACAAATTATCTCTGTAAATCTACACTGTACAGTAAAATAAAAAAATTATCAGAGCTTTAAGCAACTTTTCATTAACTACAGGAGTTACACGGCAACTGTCTTTCTTACTGAAATACTCTTACAACGTACAACATCTGAGATTAAAATAGCACGCAATGTCTCTCATTCACACACAGTCACAGACAATAGCGGCAAAGCTGGGAAACAAACCATTAACTATTTGATTAATGGAAAACTCGCTCCAACACCTGTCTGTAAAGTGCTCTGAGATTACATTTGTTGCAACTAAAACCAAATTAATATCAATTTAATCAGCTGCAGTTCATCAGTCAAAGCCATAACAGTCAGTCACTGTAAGAACCTTGCAAGATGGATAAAGCACATCAAGGTCATTACATCTCCTATTGCTGACACAAAAGTATCATAACTGTGGGCTCCAAATGACCTCTAATGCATATTTCTTCCTATATTCCTGTCATTTTACAGTGCAAATGCTTTCACTGGTTTCGGCTTGAAGCAAGCAGCCTTTACCCAATTATCTTCACAGTTTAAGATAAACAAGAAATACACCAAATCATTACTCTTATTTTGTGCAAACCAGTTCAATGGGCACCCAACTTAGCGTATCAGCAACATGTATACATATTTTTTCCTTTGTACAAAGACTTCTACCTAAATAATGTCATCATCTGGAGAGTCATTTTGAATAATGTAAAGTCTACATTAAAAAAAAAAAAAAGTATTTCCTTTCAGGATTCCATTGTTAACAACACTAAATCACCTGTTAAACATCCGCAATAAGAGAACAGACTGACGGTAAACTCAAAATGAAAAGAATATCAGTTCAAGCAACAGTAAAAATCTCCTAAATGCTGCGTCATCATGGAAGGTAATAAAAGACCACAAAAGGAGGCAAAGGCCAGGTCTGCAGTCTGTGAAAACCTGTAAGGTGGCTGTAAAAATAAATCTTATGGGTCTAACAAAAAACTTGTTATCTTTGTCATCGGTCTTCACTTTAAGATCACTATTTTACATATAATCCATGAGAGCAATTATATAAAGCTCACACCAAAAATACACTGACAAAAGCAATAATTGGTTCTGGGGATAAGGTTGCCAGGGCCAGTTATACCATTTGCTTATAAACACGTCAACAGTATATGAACTCTGAAAGCTCTGAAGCAGGTCCTGTGATCTTTTCTTGATTCTGGCTACCTCAGTGTGGCACTGAATAATGCATCGTCCTCAGCTCTAGCTCATCCAACAGTCTAAGCACACAGCTGAGCAGGAGAAAGTGAGGAGCTCCCGGGTAAACTTTCACATTGGCTGCTGGTCTCAGTCAATAATTCATTATAATTGCTGACTTTGCATCTTTGCAAGTAGGCTGAATGTGTATCGTGTATTTCCTGGATACTAAACTCAACAATCATTTGCGCTGACTTGGATTTTTGTGTTTCCAACTAAGCAACATTTCCCACTATTTCACAAAGTGCATGTGGGGCTTCTTGACACTAATCTGAACTCAGACTGATTCAACTATTGCCTGTCAGTGCTGTGGTGTTGCAGCTGAACCACCTATTTTGAACAGTATGACCAAAACCGCACAAGAGGAGCTTTTCATTACTATTTGCTGAACTTCTACTGTCAAGGTTACTAACACCTTGTTAAGTCACATGGATACGTTGTTTACATCATGACTAAGAGGGCAAAACAATGCAGCATATCATAAAAACATACCGTCGCAATGACGAACTCGAAATCTTTGTAATATAAGAAGGACAGATGGCTTTTCCTAATATTACAATTCAAGTAAACAATACTCAAAAACCGTTTCATATAAGTCATTATACGTATAAATCAGAGACTGTTGAGAACAATTGCGACTGAGGGCACAAAATAACGTAATCGTCATTCTTGCATTATGTTTACAGAGCAATTATGTCAAAAGAGAAAACTATGCGGTCAGGACAGCTTGCTAATGGAGGACACTTGGGACCAGTGACGTCTGACAGGTGCAGTCAGTTTGCCGAAGAGTCAACAAGCTTCCGTATACCTGTAATAATACTTTTTTACTGCTTCACTAACACGAACCCATTTATAATAACATAAATTCCTACTTATGTGACTTCAACATTTCTCAGCGTACTGAGAAATGACTCCATGACGTCAAAGCGTAAACATTTTATCGAACTACTAAAATAGGAGATTGAGTGTGTCGCACCTTCATTCGCAAATGACAGCACATAGCTGAGAAGAAACGACTCAATGTACCTACACATTCCGTGTCTTGGATGCTAAACCAAGAAACGTTCGTAAGATTACATAATTTAATCCAACTAGGAATTGATAACAAGCTAACGCTAATTCAGTTAGCCGGAGAAAGAAGAACAGTATGTCCTGGTTGCCAAAGTCAAATGCCATGAAGCTGACCACTTTTAGTTATGTTCGCCGCTGCGGCTTTTTAACTAGAGTTGCTGAGTACGTGTTGAATGTCAGCTGGCCACCAGAATTGACAGCCTGCTGCCATCCCAGCCCAGGCTAATTGCTAGCCTGCTAGCTTGTGTCATCATCATGGCTGGCTGGAAATCCCAAAGTCCAACGGCTGTGGAAAAAGCTAATATCACCGATGAGAACTCTAGTAATTGGCTCCCATTACTTACCGGAGTCCGAGCGAGGAGCTGTTAAACTAATGCGCGGTACCTGAAGTATCCTCCCAGCCTTCGCTCACCAGGATGTTTGGGTTTCTGGTGGGGGTTTCACTTCAAGGAAGAAGAAACTTCCACCATCTTCGTAAGCTCATGTCACGTGATCGAAACAAGGTGGAGTGCGCACGCTACTCCCCCTTTGTGCCGTGATTGGACAAGAGTTGGAGAGCTACGAACCAATAGACGGTCAGTAAACATAATGCTGCATTTAAGGTACTTGCAGTCTACTCATAAACCTTACATTAAGGCAAGTTTTTAATCCCAAGTGCAGCATTTTTTTAATAATATATATATTCTTGCGTTGCTTAAGGGTAATAATACAAAATATGAATACATAATATGGAGGATATTCATAATCTTCTCTGGCAAACTTGATACATAAATGTGTTTACCAGTGAAAATAAGTTTAGGTAAATACAGTAAGAATCAAATATCCAGAAATCTCTTGTGTGCACAAAGAAATTCCTGTTCAATCTTAATCTTCCCTATGTAGTTCTTGACAGTGTAAAATTTAACATGCCATTAAAGTATCAAAAGACTACCTGATAACCAACATATTTTGTATTTGCCTTTAAATGTGGTTCATATTTCTAATTTGGTTAGAAATATTTCTCACGGAGGCTGTTTCCTATTTACAGATGGTGGCCCAACAACAAACAGCAGATGGAAGTGTTGTGCTGTATAGCTGACTGTAAGGTCACTTAACCGCTGTCACCTCCTCAGTGAGGACAAAGAGCTGTAGGGACAAAAAGAAGAGTGTTTACTAAAGCTTACTAAATAATAATTCATAGATATTAGAACGGAGATTAATTTCTTTTATTTATTATTAGATTATCATAAAAGTGGTTAAGTAGAAATGATAATGTAACACACGCACACAAACACGCAAATCTAATTAAATCAATAATCTCACTCATAGAACATAAATGTAAAATAGGATGTATTTTACTATATACTTAATGAAAACAAATGTTTCATTTCAGTTCCGAGATGCTTTATTTTGAAAGTGCTAACAGGAACGTAGTATTCGCTATGACGTTTGTCTTGACTCCTATAGCGGAGTGGTCGGGTTTGGTCACTGTTGATACAGAGACAGCATGAGACAGTTCTCTGCTCGGATCATGCAAGCATTGGGATATTTGGAGGAGAAGACAGTTTGACAGCTAACTCAAAGAAAAGGTAAGCCACAAATCTCAACATCAGACATTAGGAACAGTCCAGGGCACGACTTATTACAATGTTTATGAGCCTTCACTTGAATTGTATCCACACAGCGCAAGATGCAAACGTGTTGTATCTTATGAAAAAGAAAAACTGTACCAATGCAATTCATAAGAAAAGTTACTCCATAACTGTGGAAAATCCACGATGTAGCCATGCAAGTCCGATACAAGGTGTCTGTAACACGTAGTAATAATCATGAACGTTTTTCATTTTTCGCAAAAATAATAGAGTTATTTATGAGTATGTTTACTGTGATAGAGAACAATAAGGTTTTTGTAGCTGACACTCACTGAAAGCATTTTATGCAATATTAAAAGATTCTAACATTTTTTTTCCCTTATGGGGTTTTGTATATAGGGTTCATGCAAGTTGAGGGAAGGTCACACCCTGAGCTGACTCCTTGGCTGCTACCGCTGTTGCAGTTCTAAGTAATATATGAATAGAATACAGAGGGATAAAATAGTGTATGCCATGATTATCTTCACTACTGTGGAGCACAGATGGCAGATGGTCAACATCAGGGAGTCTGCAGTGAGTCAACATGGCATGAAAAGTAAATGACATCTGACAGTAAAGATGGACAATATAGCAGTGCTTTAGTGGGAGGTGATAGTGTTTCCTGTCATTAGGAGCGCTCTGAGATTCAATCAAGCGCTAGTCAGCTTCTAATAGAACAGGTTTTTAAAGCAGTAAGCCATGTGGGGAAAGGATTTCTCCTGAAATTGACATTGCTGTTGTAAAATCTTCATATCCTTGACTAATGCTGGTTGATAAATTATTACAGAATGCAAATTAAGGAAGGAGTCCCCAAGTGCATGCTCTTGTGCTGTTAAATCATCAGTCTGATTTAACAGCACAGAGAGTAAAACAATATAGGAAACACAGAGGTGTACACTAGCTTGCTCGAAGTTGTTCACAGCAGACTGACAAGTGCTTTGTTATTTCTCTTAGCATTTGCATTTCTCCTGGGTGATTTTCATTTCCTTCTACATGCACATTAGCAATCACTAGAAAAACTCTGCAGACTGGTAGGACTTGCTTTGTATGTGTGTGTTTGAAAAATAAAGAGAGAAAGAGAGAGAGAGAATCACATGCTCTGTATAAGTGACCCTCACTTGTTTTATTACATTTCTATCAAAATTTCACAAGACACTTTTATGTCAACAACAGTTTCCTGTTTTGCTTTGTGCATTTGTTTCTTATATTTGCCATTCGAATGAGGTTTCTTCAAGACTACCCACTGTGCTCTCGACCTACTGTTGCCAAGGTGTAGTCATCGTACCTGTGCATTCTCAGCTCTCAGACCACCTCATTGCTTGATTTCTTTTGAATGCTCTAAGCTCTAAGCTTCCTGGTCTTTGCATGTGCCTGTGGGAAACTTTGCACCCCTGCACTCTAGTGTGTGTCTGAGTGGAACAGCCTGGTCTTGCCAGGCAGCTATCAGTGTATTAATAGGTGTTTGAGCTGCTACTTTGGTCCCAACCCCCAACTGGCTTTTCAGTTTTCATAACACAAACAGGCCAACAAACCCCCCACCCCCACGCCCACCCCCACCCCCACTGCTACATAAAACAAAACAAAAATTTTTTAAAAAAAATCTGAGCTTATTTTAGGCTCAGTGGTAGATAACTGTTTGGGTTGCATGCTGTATGTTAATAATAGGTGGTGAGTTGCAGGGTTTGTTGTTAGGTTGCCTAAGATGACCTGTCATTCTGCATGATAGGAGTCATAGATAGAAAATCATTTTTTTAGATTGTGTTATCTATAAAACTTTACAAATAAAGGTCATTTTAAAGGTTATTTCTACAACAGGAACCAGCTTGTTGATGTCACATTTGAATTATTCCTTTTTTTACATGGCGATATTGGATTTTCTTTTTCCTAGGAAGTTGAATAAGTGGGGGAAAGAAAGAACAAGACTGAGTCTGTTTATTCTCAAGGGTAAACTAAGGAAGAACTTTAGTGTGATATATGGGAAATGGGGAAAAAAGAATCATAGTAGATGCTTTGGTGGTGAACATGGTGTCAGGCTGACCATATCTGGGAACTGTGTCAGGGTGTGCTTGCTCCCACGCTGGCTGATAGATGGGAAGGATGGCTAAACCTGGCATATTTACCATTTTATTAGGTTTAATTTCCCTTTGTGTCATCATTAGCCACGGGTGTTGGCAGTAATCTGTTAGGTGGGAGCGCTTGTGTTTGGTTGGATTGAGCAGTTAAGAAGATGTCAGACTTCCTATATTCACTGGTCTGTGCTGCCTGTGCTTCTTTTATGGTCCTTGGGACAAAAAAGTATAAATAAGAAACAAAAAAGGAGCCGCATGGCATAGCTCCAAGCTGCAGGAGCTATTTTTGGGACCAGCTATGGGAACATAACCAAGCCCCCAATAAGTCATACATGGACAGCGTGGTGGCTGTAAATCCTGGTGCTATTGGTGGGCTGGCTCTCATAAGTGATTTACAGGATCAGATAATGTTAAGAGACCTTAAGTCCCTCCTAAAAATTGACATTTTTAGGGTGGAAGATGTTGCGTTCATAGCGTTAAACAAACACAGAGCCTCAACTGTAGTGTATTAAATCAAACAATGCATTTTGTCTGGATCACTTTACAATGTGGAGATCATATTTCTTTGAGGTCACTCTGAGTAGAAAGCATTTGTTTTATGAAAGTGCTGTGCATCCTTTCCATCAACCCCTGCCTGTAGGTTCAAGTACCCTGTTTGACCTGTAATTAAAGCTCCTTGTGGTTATTGCATAACAGGCTCTTGTGTGTTGACTAGTTGCTGGCTCTTGTTGTTCTGCAACAGGTTAGTGGGCAGGTTTTTAAAATATGTGTTCTATTTCCAAACAGCTGCTTATAAAGATGTGTGAGTATAGCTATCGCCAGACAAATGAAGAAAGAAGCTACCTTCACTTTGTTCCTACATTCACAAGGGGTCTTCCTTGTAGCTCCACATTTTCGACTTGGCTTTTTTTTTTTTAATTACACCAGACAAATGCAGAAATGCAAAGACCTCTGAAATTTTTCAGTTCACTTTTGATTTCCAAAAGGAGTTATCAGCCTGTGTGCACCAAAATGCCTCTGGATGCAGCTGGATAGAGATATACTCACAAAAATCTGTAAAGCACAATTTCATTGACCAGATTTGATCAAATTTAACTTTTTACACTGTTCCAATGTAACATGGAAAACTGACATGTAATCTGATTACTTAAAGTCAGTATTTGGGGCATAAATTTTTTTTTTCAGTGTACAACCAACTATAGCAATGAGTCAGCATTTGTAAACAGATCATAACTTGCAGATATGACTCAGTAACATATGAATGAAAATCTCTTTGCATAGAAGGGAAAACTGAAACACGAGCCCTCAGATCAGCCTGGATCCAGGGTTAGCATTCTTACGTAATATCAGTATTCAATGGAATCAGATACAAATATGTAGCTATGATGTGAAATGATTCAAACATAGTGACAAACATACTGAGAATGACCTCCTAACTCTGAACCGCCATGATACTTTTAGATCATTGCTTGCTTTTCAAAACACATTTATCATATGGTTGAGTCTCGTGGCTCTCACTAGCTGCATCAAACAACAGACAAAATAAGGAAACATCTGCTTAGCAAGTTAAATACCTGAGTGTAAAAGCAGTGTTATATGCGGGGGGGATGCAATGGAATTGACTAGATATTTCCACTTTTGCCAGACTTACAAATCAAGTGAAAAACATTTTATACAGCTTGTGTTTTTGGAAACATTTCTGAAATTAGAAGACATACCTGAGGTAACCTCGGGTTTAATATTGGTTTTTATGCAGCAGTTATTTTCAGAATATTTTCAATTCAGTTTAGTTAGAACTAGTGAGATATTCAACTCTCTTCAAAGCTAAGCGTTAAGAGGGGGCTTCCTCAGAGACCAGCAAAATCATATCTTTTGCTGACAAGCAGCTTAATGAGATGTTTTTAGATATAATCTTAATTAAAACCCTAAAGACTTGTACAGGTTGTCACTATAAGGTTGCAACAAATTTCCCACCTGTGGGACTAATAAAGGCCATCTTATCTTATCTTATCTTAGTACAGGTTTTATTGCTAGTTGTTTAGCTACTCACCATTCAGCACCAACACAGTTGCAATGTTAAGGACAAGTGTAATCCATGCTACATGCACACATCTAAGAAAGACATTAATTTAGTGGAACACACAATTGTAACTACAGAGGGATCTACCTTTTTGTTAATGCAGGGGCAGTTTTATTGATAAGCCTTTTAACTTGCACAGTCTGGCCAGAGCCAGCTTTTTTTCCTGGCTTTGGCTTCACCAGCTGTGTCGCTTATTCCTCATATTTGTTTAGGTTTATAGGTTTTTCTCTTTGTGAGAAAGAGAACAAGAAGTGTGCATTCTCACTCCATGTTTACAAGCTCCTGGCAAGTTGATAACCCCTGTTGTGTGACTGCATAGCATGATTAGGTTTAGTAAAGCCAGCTCATGGAAATTATTTCTGGGTTAGTGAACAGTACTGAACTATGAGTGCAGATGTGGTAAATAGACAGTCTCATCCTCCTGTTGATTAAAAAAAATAATAAAAATTATGTGATGTGTGTTACATTACTTAAGGCAAACAGATGAATCTGTAATGGTATTGATATCTCCAAGCACACTCCAAATTACTGTAAACTTCTGCCTACTTGTGAGAAAAATGACCTCGGGGCTTCTGTTCAGGACTAGCCGAGCTGCTCTGTGCTGCATATAGTCTGTTTTTTCAATTAGTACCTCCTTGTTTGAAATTACAGCAGAGCTTATTTTTCTAGTGATGTAAGTTATGAGCAACAAAGGAGGCCTTATTTGACCTTTCATACTGTTCAAGCATACTGTGTAGATTTATTGCATGTTTACACATTAGCATGTTAAACAAAGTTGTGACTTACAGCAAACTTGCCCTCCCATTTTACTTTGTAATCGACACCCACCAACTGAACTACAAAGATAGCAAGGGTGACAGAATAGAGATGCAAAGGCTATGCAACACTGTTCAGTTTCTAATTCTGCAAGTGAACTTCCTCACCTCTCTCTACCGAACTGAGTGTTTTTATATTAAGAAGCTTTGAGAATGTTATCTGTGTCCCCTCGCTATAAAAGTCCTTTCCATATCCCTTTGTGTACATGTAACAATGGCTTATTTTTAACCTGTTGGGCTCTTTAGAAGTGGCAAGGGGAGAGCAGGGAGGAAGCTGGTGCAGGATGACAGAGGATCCATCCTTCCTGTCTCCCTTTCCTTGCATATTACTATGGTTTGTGTTGCCGCTCCGTGATGCCCACCCCACCCCCAGTGAAATACAAATAAATAGGAATAATGTGTGAACAGATGCACAAATGCACTGCGGGACACACACACACACACACACACACTTCCTCAGCCGCAGCAGACCTGTATGGGAGGGAAGCAGTGACAGTTTGACCTACTAGATGGTGTTCGACAGCAGCTTACTGAAAGGAACTTTAAATGTTGGATATTTAAGAAACTAAACGGATAACATTGAGCAGATAATAAAACATGAGAAGCTGAATTAGCTGAATAAAACATAGCTGGATGAGCCACAAATACTTGTTTGACTCTGTAAGCATTATTGGAAACAAAGCAAATTCATTCAAATCTAAATTGACTGTATATGAGCACTTTATTTCAGAATCAGAATCATCAGAATCAGAATCAGAATACTGTATTGATCCTTAGGGGAAATTATTTTTGGTTACAGTGCTCCAGTATAAACAAACAGTAACAAAGACAGACAACAGGCCCAGTCATATGGCCCCTTCCGAAAATTAAATTCCCCTGATTGTCAAACATGGAAGAGTCATATAAGGTGCCTGAAAATGTAGACACAGTAGCTTTAGTGTTTGGGAATGATTAATGGGCCTCACCAATAAGCTTATTGGTGCGGCCCTCCACAGCAGTCCCAGTTTTTCATGGGACCCCTTGGGAAAATGAAGTGCCCGGCCCTGCAGATTAAATTCACTTCTGCTTGCGCGTTGGTGAGTTAAATGAACCGATATTCCACAAAAAAGAGAAGTATTCAAACCAAAGCCATCAGCACCACCCCCTCCTAATCATCTTACGTCACCTCCAGGGTTATCTACTGACCCTGAAGGTTGACCTTTGGTTGGATTCTACCATATCTAACTACTACAGTACGTGCAACTTAAAGTCCTTCCATCCTGCAAAAAGTAAGAATGAAATGTTAACATCAACAGTTCATTAGCACTTTATGAATATATAAGTTCAAATATTTACAAAATGAGGAGTGTTTACACTTTTAAGTATGCTTTACAGACAATCACTCAGTAGTTTGAAAGACTTTTGTTAATGGAAGTTTAGGTTAATTAGTTTTTTTAAAAACACATTGCAATATTGGCAATTATATTTAACTCTAAGTACTTATTGATACATAAACAAGCTGTAGAGCATATTAGAGCTTTTATGTACAGAACAGTTTTCATCTACAGTTGAAATATGGCTTGTAAATAAATATCAAGGCCAGTTTTTCTTTTTCCTCCCTCTGGTTCTCCATGGTGTTTTTGGGATTTAATCTTATCACTGATAAACTCTCACCTCCAGTGGAGTGCATTCATTGTTGCTTTGAGTGGCATTTGTTTTAGTTATCTAACAAAGAAGACTTTTTAATTACACAGTCCTTTTTTCTGTTATGTTGCTGACAGCAGCATAAGAATTCCAGCCAGCTATTTGCTCTTAGGCCTGTTAGTTTTTAAATTGGTTTTTCATAATTAATTTAAGCTTTTGTTCTTTGGTATTTACCCATGTGGTCTGGATTTTCTCAAACTAACTGCATTCTTCCCAAAATAACTTTCTCGAGTTACTGCTTTTAAGGCAAAAATGCTTTTTTTCCTACAGTTCAAATTCCTTTAACCCTGCAAAAATGCAACGCTGAAATTGATAACACATGTACTAACAATAATATTCTATTTTTTTATACAAAATTAGCCATTATGCAATAATGACCACTAAGGTCAGTGGAGAAAAAAAAAGTTTTATTTCACAGCAGCATCTGCAGTCTATTTTACTGGGTAAAAGTACCGATAAAGCTAATTCTGGGACAGCAAAAACAAAAACATTTGGATTTCCTATTAGTTCCGGATGGTGACCTGTACTGCAGACCATATAGTCATGCAAAAAAACTAGTAAGTTCCCATGGAAATTATAGGAATTTCTTTTGAACCTTTTTTTCACATTTCTGAGCAAGAAGCAAACATTTTATCAGCATTGATAGTCTACCTTCAAGCAACAAATGTGCATTTTCATTCATTTATTTATCAAAAATATTAGCAGATGTGACATATACTTCTGATGGAGGTTACATTAGTGCAGTCATCTCCTGGTTTCACATGAACAAGAGTTACCTGCAGATCCAGTGATGAAAGTTTAGGGTTCTTTAAACAGACTGAGTTTGCTGGGGTGCCTAGTGTGCTAAATGAATACTTTTTTGGCGCAGCTGGTTTTTAAATTATTTATTTAAATTATATATGCCAAAAAGGCCAATTTTAATTTTCTTTAACTGTTATCTACAACCACTGGATAACATGTTTTTTAGATTAATTGATAATATCATTCATGTCTATATGTATATTATATATATTATTTGAGACTCTGTGATTTGTGCATCAACTACAGGTGACTGTCGTTGTGTTTTGGCACTATATAAATAAAACTGAACTGAATTGAATATCTTTTGCTACGATATCCCAGATCATGAAGAAAAAGATTCAATAATGAATTAAATCTCTTCAGTAAGGACTGAGGAAGGTCTGAACTCTTACTCTACCAAAGGTGATTTTAGCAAACACAGTAAAACAGGGAAAACAGTGCTTTACAGGTCCAAAGAGGCTCGGACTGCAGGACATACTGACCACACTACGGAGACACAATTTCTCCGAAACAGTTACCTCAAAAGACCGGAATGCAGTGATGTTATGAGACATGCTGTGTCTCTCGTAGTTCCCCCCTACTTGAAAGTCTTCTTGTATCTTCTGCTGATAACATCACCACTGCTTCTCCTGCCTACACATGTTGCACATGTAACTTCATGATGGAAATGACCACTCTTTGGATGCTGTCAAACTGGCATTGTGGAAACTATAGGAGGTCACAAATGATTTAAAGGAAAAGGCAGTTTGAGAAAAAGTAGGCGTTTAAGGAGCTTGTCCGTAAATAGCTCGATTCAGATGGAAATGACTTCATTCGTCTCATTTTTGGAAAAGAGCGTCCTTTCACACTGAAAGATAAAATAGGAGCCAGGTTTAAGAACTGTGAGACTATAAGACTAAATATATTGTTCAAATTAAAATGGTCACGTAAAGCTCAAATGAAATAAATAAATCAATGAAAAATAATAATATTAGCTGGATAGACATAGTTCAAGACAAATATAAAACAGTGTATGTTCAAAAGGCAAAGGATAAATGGTAAATGGACTAGTACTTATATAGTCTTTTCTACTATATAGGTACCTCCAAGTACCAGGAGGCTGATGGGAAATTTGCTATGGTTATGTGCAGCTGGAGAAAATGTGTACTGATTCTGTAGACAGCGTGTTGTGTCCTGATTCATTTAACCCATTTAACTGTAGTTTGTTCCTGTAAGTGTTTCGTGAGTCCTGATCTAGAATGATTATTGTATTCCTGACCCAAATGTTCTTCGGAAGCTGACTGTGTTAATATTCATCATAGCGACAAATCAAGCTATCACTGAAGCTCTTACAAAAAGACCTGCAGAATTCTTTCGATGACTGTATATTTTTACATTTTTCACCCCCAGAAAATATAGGCACTGTTGACTTTTTTGCAAAGATGACCTCACCGATTTAAGGTGTAATCCATCCCTTCAAAAAATGGAAATCAACAACAATTGTATTGGTTTTAGATGCGCCAGGGTCAAGCTTTTTCTCCCCTGGGCCCTGGATAATGCAGGAGAGCTCAGGGCATCCTTTATGCGGACCACAAACTTCAGTATGTTGATGTGGTTTTGACACCTGCTGTATCTGAAGAACAGCAACCGCCTCAAAGCTCCTCATTACAAGAAGGGTTAAAGCTATAGGGTGGTGGTTTTCTTGTGGGCAGGATTGCTCTTCTTGGGTATTTTGTGCAAAAACATTACAGTGTGGTGATATTTAACCCTAGAACACTATCGCTATAAATAGTAACACAATCACTAATGCCGGGTGATTTTTACCCGATATAATATAACCAATAAAAAGTAATCAAATATATCAAAATATGACAACACATGACAAATTAGAGTGGTTGTCTTTTACTTTCAACTGTGCCATGTCTAACAAAATGAAAAAAAACCCCTCCTAAAACAAAATAATGACTCTGGAAAGCTGGTCTTTGGTCCACCCATTCCTGGGACATTTGAGACTTCCCTGGTGAAGGCACAGGCTCCTCGACACGCAAACAGCTGCAGGAGAGAGAAATCATGTAAATGTATTTTCCCGGGTGTAAATCACCCGGCGATAATGTTCTAGGGTTAAACACTGGAAGGAAATCAAAGAAACATAGCACGGTTGTTGTTATTGTTAATCTATCTCTAAATTATCAATATTTTTCTCTTATTTTTGCTTAATACGGGCCACTCCAGTCAGACTCCCATGTTTCTGTTTCTCATAAACTTTCAAGAGGTACAGTTTGTACTTTTTCAGATGTAGACATATTTACGTTCCGTCTTCCAGAAAGAGGGAAAGGGACGATTTATTAGAGTCACTTTGGTTTAACAAAAAATAATGAGAAACACTTCTGTTTAAGGAGAGAAAAAGTCTTTAGCAATAAAGGCTTCTCACAATATCACCGATGACTGATCTTTTGTTTTTAAAGCATTTTATGACATCAGGACATCAGGATCCTGGTGTGTTTCTTCATTTTCTATTCCATAAAACGTGTTAGGTTTTATTGTTAGGTCGCTCCTTCTTTTAGAGTCTGACAGTTTATCTTAATTTAGTCAGAATTCATTTGCCAAAATCACTTGTGAAGTAGCAGTTTGGACTAATTACTTCAAACTACTGCGCATATGTTGCGAGGTCTGTGAGTGAAACCTCGCCATCCACTGAAAACATCACCTTGAGCTCTGTGGTTGCCAAGAAAGGCTACAGCATCTGACACGTGTTTGGACTCATGTTAGTATTTTCTGTTATTAGCACTTCCAATAGGTGATGACTCCTTTGCATTATTACTAGTGTGAGGCTGCTACATGTGGTGAACTGGTGGCCCTGATTTGTTTTTACAGCTGTTACCAGACAAGCAAGCAATGCATACCAGTTTGACAGTGACCGCTCTCAGGCCATCTAAACATCTCACTATGGAAAGAAAGAAAGAAAGAAAGAAAGAAAGAACTCTATTAAAGGAATGCACTGAGCCATTGGAAAAAGCCTGACCTATACTAGACTTTAGTTGCTGTTATGTAAAAAAGTTTTTATTTTTATTAAAAAAAAAAATGCAAATATATGACATCAGACCTTGATAGCATAGGTGTCTCTTATTTCAGATCACCTTGCTGTTGCTAATTTTACTGCTTTTGTCACTAGTTCAGTAATCATATACATGTTAATCTAATTCCAATTAAATTCAGTTTTATTAAGATATAATATTGGTGAGAAAACCCCAACAGTCAAATAATCCCTTATGAACAAGCACTATGTGGAGCAAGCCCTCCTTTTTAACAGGAAGACACTTCAAGTTAAAAGGTCATTATTCCAGGATCATGAGCCTGGAAGGAAGTTTTTCCAAGATCAGGATCAGCCTCATGGAGGACTGTAATGTCAGCAGCTAGTGGATCACATAATTCATAGTAACAGTAAGCTTTATCAAAAAGTCAACAAGAAGAAGGATAAAAAGAATAATTTCATAACTACTTTGATAAAAATGAAGATAGTAAAAGAAACAGAGACACACTGGGGAAAATAAAACAGAAGCTGGCCTGAAGCTGGAAAATGAAAAGAAGAATGTTTTCAGTTGGGAATTCAAGATTGGTAGTTGGGTAGATGACCTAATCTGAGGATGGAGATGATTCCAGAGTTTTGGGGCTATGACTAAGAATGCAGGGTCAGCTGTACAAGACCACTGGAAAATTGCTATTACGAGCAGGTGCTGATCAACAGACCTAAGTGTACAAGATCTGCCCGACAAAAAAGAAAGTTCAAAACCTAATCTTTAAAGTATTTAATTTAATTCAGGTTTATTTGTTTAGCCCCAGCTCACAACAACAACACCTTGAGGCATTTATACTGTAGGGTAAAGACCCTACAGTATAAATGGGGAAATGATAACCTGTGAGCAAACAGTAGGTGACGGTGGGAAGGAAAAGCTCCCTTTTAACCGGAAGAAACCTCCAGCAAAATCAAGGTCAGAGAGGCGGTTGTCTTTTACCACGATCTGTTGGGTTTGAGAGGAAAGAGAAAAAAAAAGGATAAGTAGCGTATGAGCAGAAAAGTAGAGAGGATGTCTGCTTCCTGAAGTCAGACTGAGGGTTGATTCCACAGGTGAGGAGCCTGACAGATGAAGGCTTAAATTTTGGAAAGTCAAGGAACCACAAGAAAGCCTTAACAGACTTTTAATTATTTTTTATAAGAAAAAAACCTCATCTGTGGAAAACTGATCATTCAAGTATAAATATGGTGTAAATCACAGCACAGCTGATTAAAGCCAAAGCCGTGTCTCAGGAGGTCTACTAATCAGGGGGAAACCTCCTTGCAAGTTACTGAACCATCATTTATCATGCATGTAGTGGCACGTGAGTGCGCATGTGCTGGGCAAAATGCACCAAAAGGGCATAGAAAGAACTGCTCCGTGTACGTGTGTGGATCTTTTGTTTTTACAGTGTAAATATTTGAGTGGTGGGTAAGTGTAGCATAGCGCAATATAAATATCTATCCAAGTAAGCTCCAGAGCATGCCCTAATATAGTCATACAGAGTGTCAGACTTATATTGAAAGTGAAAAATGATGGTGCCATGCAACACAAGAAAAGCGCAGTGACTTGACCCACATCAGTGTCTGCTCAGCTGTTATGCTACTCTGCTACATGTACTGCAGACAGTGCTGGGACTTTTAATAAACATGGTCAAAATTGGGAGATTGTTGGATTTATTGCTGTTTATACTTAAGCAGACAGTATAGTGAGTTATAAAGTAAAAGTTCTTAATATAATGCTGTGGAAAGGTAACTAAATTAGGGGGAAAAACTATTGTTTTTGTTGTTATTTTACACAGTATTAGTGATACTGTCCCAGCTGGCCTGCTGTAGCTACAGTGCTAAAGGCGCTCAGAGCTACAGTATAAAGACTCATTGTTTTCTTCATGAACCAGGTTATTGTAAGCTGCATGTGCTGATACTTTGTCAAAGTGATATGCTTTTTTATGTCTGGACTCAGTACGACTTTTCTTTTTCAAACACTGTTTGAATCTCTGAGTTCAAACACTGGCCAACATGATTCCCAGCTTTTTTTCATAGCCGTAGAAGAAAAGCAGTCACAACATTCTTCAGTGTCACTGACATGTCAGTGATTTTCGGGTTTTTGTTCTCACCTGATGAACCGGTATGACTGAGATAAATGCTGACAGGAAGCAGTGTAGGATGAGAAAAACCAGAGGACAAAAAGTAGTTTGGGAGGAAGAGTCTTCAAGAACGGGAGTAAGAGAAAAAGAAAGAGATCAAGCGGAAAGGGTGTTGGCTTTATTGTATGTGTGCGTCTTAATGTGTTTGTCTGGCCAAATATAGGACACACAATTCTCTGGGTACACTCAAATCAACATGCATCTGGATCACCTAAGTTCAAATTGAGAGGTGACGACCTGGGAGAAAATAAAAGACAACAAAACCACAGGGACAAAGGAATGACAAATCAGCAATAGCATCTCAGTTTGTTACCGCAAAACAAAGACAAACCAAACCACTTGGCTACAATTCACAGATAGATTGCAAGCAGTGTTTATTGGTGACAATGGCACATAGCGAGCACTTGCCAAGGCATTATGATATGTGCGGGTGCGTGTCCTTGGGTTAACAATGTTCTGATGGGGAACAATACATTACGAGAGGCAACTGTGTACAAAACAGAAAGAGGGGCATTCATTGTTTGGTTCTTGATGGATTGAATCATAATTATAAATATTTGTGTGTGTTTGTGCGTGTCATCATTGTCACTGACAGAAACTCAAAACTGAAGTTCATGGGAAAAACTGTCACAGCACAGATTGTGATGCAAAGAAAAAAAAAGTAATGGTAGGCTACAATAGCCTGTGGCTACGATGTTGCTCTTCGCTGGTAGGACGCCATTAAAAGACCAAATCAGAAATTTATTTGCACAGGGTAGTAGTAAAGATTCTTAATGTAAAGAATGCAAAAACACAAGTGACTTTTTTACTTCTGTAAGTTACTTAAAGATCAATATTCACATTAAATTCCCCCTGAGCTGCAGTCAATTTGAAATACTCCTCAGCTGGAGGAAAAAGCTGTGGTTAAACAATCTAAACTAATCCGTGGTTGCACTTGATCTTAGCAGACTCAGCAATACCAAAACTTTCTCTGGGTTGGTGGAGGAAAACTGCAGAAGCAAGCAGTTCGGAAAGAATCTTGCAGGCAAGCTTTACTGTAATGAGCTTGGGACATTTCCTGTGTGTTGCCTTCACTTCGAACCTAGTTACAAGTCATTTTTGTATGCTTGTGACCGACTCGTGAGTATTTGAGAAACATTGGAGTTTAACATTTAACATTGCCGAACAGATATTTTAATTATAATAAGTGTAGTTTAAGCTGTTTTATACAATACAAGTAAATGACATCCATTTAAAACCAAAGGTACACCAAAATGCTTCACAATAATACAATAGATCAAAATAAATTTATATAAAAGGCATTACCAAAATACAAAACAAGCACTAGCACTAACACTAACAGATGGGAAGCACTAATTAGACCAGAAGTGTGGGCTAAATAAAGTAGGTATCAGACCTCAATTAGGAGGGTCAATTCATACATATATAATATCAACTAAAAGGCTAAACAAAGATACAATAATAAGATTAAAATAGATGAGATGAGGGCACTAGCTAGTCGGGAATGCCAGATTAAATAGGTACGTTTTCAACCGTGATTTGAAAGATTGGATAGAGTCCGAGGCACGCATAGTAGTAGCAGAAAGGCTGTTCCAGAGGTTAGGTGCAGCTGAGACAAAAGCACCATCGCCTCTGGTCCTCAGCCGAGACCTAGGCTGCACCATGAGTAACTGACCTGATGATCTTAGCGCTCGACTAGGAGTATACAGGCTGAGAAGGTCAGTGAGATAGCTAGGCGCAATATTATTTATTATTTTAAAAGTAAGCAACAAGATTTTAAAATCAATACAATATTTGATGGGTAGCCAATGCAGTTCCAGTTAGGAGGCGAGCCGCAGCATTTTGAACTAGCTGTAATCTGTGAAGAAATCAGCATACATTTAATTTTCTGTGTTATTTTAGTTTATTTTAGGTATGCTTAGTACACTAAAAAATATTTATGTCCATAATGCTGACTTAACTTCATTTGATTATATGGTAATTTTACATGTAATTTGTGTACAATGTAAAATGTTAAATTTAATGTAATTTGGTCAAATGAAATTTACCTAATTGATATACATTAAGTTTATATTTTAAGCATTTTTTCTTAAATGTTTAAGGGTCCTGTCTTTTGTTTGTTTGTTTGGATTAATCTGTCTACCAAGCCCTTTTCTGCTTATTCTCCTCACCTACTCTGTTCAGTGTTTGTTTCTTTCTTTTCATCAACAGTGCATGTTTAATTAAAAATAAGGGAACTAAATTTTCATGAGAGTTACAAAACTATTTTTAATGTATTCTATTGTCACAATGAGTAAATAAGCAACAGAGACAAAAGCATCAAACAAGAATATTTCAGTTGTAAACTTAAATGTTTTCATCTTATATGAGTCTGCTGGATTGAGTGGGGGAAAAAATTTCCAGTCACGCAGAAGACTTTGGACAATGAAATCAAGTGTGCCTGTATTCTGAGAGCTCTTCTCTCCAGGCTCTTTTACACACAAAAAATAATTATAAAACTGAATATTTAGAGAAACTACACCCAGTTTTGGCACTGATAAAATGTTTAAATTTTAAAGGGTTGCACAGTAGATCCTGTAGTCGCTGCAGCAACTGCCTGTCTGGTTGCTCCTCCCATATAAGGCTATGTCTCGTTTTTCCTTCGACGAGACATGGACGCTCTGCATAGCTTATCATGTGAAGAAGTAGAGCAAGTTACAGTAAGAATGCTTTATTCATACCATTAAAAGCACCAGATCCACACACCCTTACACCGCTGACTCACAACATTTCCACACATTCTTTTACCTCTTTGCTTTTCTATCTCTCTTATTCGCATCTGTCAAAATGCTTTCATTACTCTGTCCCCTACAGAGAATTTATTGACAATAATGTGAACTCTTATTGCTTTTTCAGATATTTTTCTCATACACTCTTCAGTTTATATCCCTTTCACATCTGGCAAAATGGTTTTTTTGTAACCATGTTGATAAAATGTTGCTATTTTATCAGTTGTGTTTGACTTTAATAATTTAAAATCTTTAAAAAAAATGTAGACACCAGAGTTTCACAATACACTTTGCTTCAAGGAAAAATTAAACAGAATGTGCAGCTGTAGATTTTTGCATTGAGCAAATGCCCGAAACAAAGTCTGACTATAGAAAGCGAGAACAACAGAATTAAAGCGCACAGCCTTTTGACACCGACTGTGTATTTGTTGTTCGAGACTCTGTAACTGGCTGGCTCATTAAAGATGAAAAGCTAAAGGGAACTCGCTGCTCTTTTGCCCAAAAATAACAATAAACACACATCTGTTTCTGTGACCCTGAGTGGACAGTAGAGAGAAATGACTGCGGGAGCATGAACTTCCTTTGCTGATAAATGAGAAGATACACAAACAGCGAATAAACATACACGAACGTGCTTATAAAAGCGTGCGTTCACACAGAGGCATTTGAGTTCGGCCTGCAGCAGTGACGCTATACGGAGCACTTGATTTCATGTATGCTAGTGGTGGTTTTATGTCGTACTTGAATGAAGCAGCTGAAGCCACTTCACATGTACATATGGTGGGAGACTTAGCGTACAGATGTTTCACAATTACATTGTTCATGTTCTTCTTTTCCTTTTAGAGACATGTGGAAAACCCTAACACTCTCCCTGCTGGTTGCACTGGCACTCTTCACAGTGGTGAGTACTCCTTTCACCCATTAGCTGTTTAAGTGTCTAATGCTTCATGTCAAAGCCAGAATGTGCTTTGATTTAATTAGAGGACATAGATTTGTAGTATCTCTAACACACTCTTTGTTTTTGATGACTACATTGCCCAGGTGGCCCACTGTCAGGATATGGAGTCCCTGGCGGTCACTGAAAAAACAATGCCACGACAGGAGAATTTTACTGACATGGACTTGGCCAACTTACTTGGACAGTCGAGACGGCAGATCCTGGCTGCTCAGTTTGAATGCTACTTGAAAATAATCCACGATCCAGTAACAAAAGAAGGTGATGATAACACTTTACCCATTGTTCCATATGCTCACTATAAGCACTTATCCCAGCTGGATGAATTTCTTTTAAGTATATTACTCCTGGTAGATGGCAGATGCTGCAGTATTAAAGAAGCATTGAAAACCCTTCTTCTGCAAATATAAACATGCACAATATGCATGAAACAATTAATTAATCAAATTAATTAATAAAAATTCATCTGTTTTCATTGTGTTTGGAAAACATTCCACATAATTATATCAGAGCCAGTGCTAGAACAGATGACTTGTTGCATTACTAGTAAATGAAGAGGAAAAGGAAAATAAAAACTCTCAGCTTTCACTCATGATCTCACCAAGGCAGAAGAAAAACTCCTCAAATTCCTCACCTATATCGGAAGAATTTAAATGTTGCTAGCAATGGCATTTAAAAGCTCCGTAGAGCAAGCATACACGGGAGATGGGGTTGTTTACCGCTAACCCACTAAGTTGTCTTAGAATGTGAAATTGGCTTGAAATAAACCCCTGAACCACCATCAACAAAAGTCTGGATATTTTCCATCCTCCACCTTTCGGGGGCAGTAAAGGAGTCCATTGCTGTTGTGTAGACCTCTCTCTGTGATAAAGCAGTTGCTGTATTTTCTGTTTATCAAGAAAAAATACGTAAAGGCACTTGATGATGTTGATATCAGGGATCTGTGGGGGCCATACCATCACTTCCAGTACTTCTTGTTCTTCTTTACGCTGAGTTCTTAATGACTTTGGCTGAGTGTTTGGGGTCATTATCCTGCTGCAGAATACATTTGGGGCCAATAAACAATCATTTATTTTTCTGAAAGCACTCTTTATTTACAGCATTTTGTTTACAGCACAATACTGTATATATATCGTAAAGCAACATACACCATATTAAGTAACTGATAGCAGTTGAATAGTAAGGAAAGTTAGGTGTATTACTGGCAGTCCTTCCTATTTGGTGTGTTCACATTCCTTGGAAAAGAGAAAGAGAGAGACAGAGAGAAAGAGGAAGAGAGAGAGGAAGTGAGTCAGAAAGAAAGGAAACTTGCCCTTTGTATTTCCCCAGTGCCTGTTACTCCCATTCAGTACTTCACTGCCTTTGAAATGTTATTGTGTGTTTCAATTCCCAACATGCCTCTGTGGGACCTGGTATAAGCGAATTTCCGAGTATTGTTGACAAGCTTTGTGTAGCCCAGCTGTGGTTACACACTTTATATAAGAGTAACACACTATTTATATTGGATGGAAAATATATATAAATAATAATAATAATTTAAAGGGTTGCCTGCGCCTGATAAAATAAATTCAAAATGAGAGGCTGGTGTATAATCACTTTAGGGTGCCTCTCGCCCCTGTGGGTGTTCTTTTTGCTGTATCTTTGCTGTTCCTAGGACTGCGCTCTTCTGGACAGAAATCTTGGATGTTCTTTCTGGGATCTGCTGGTGGCACTCGCCTAGCTTTAGGGTCACTGCACTCAGTGCTCTGATTACCAGTGGAACAGTTATTGCCTTCACCCTTCACATCTTCTTGAGTTCTTCTCTCAGCCCCTTGGTACTTCTCAAGCTTCTTGTGTTCCTTCGTCCTGATGTTGCTATCACTCAGTATAGTTACATCTATCACTACAGCCATCTTCCTCTGCTTGTCCACCACTACCATGTCTGGCTGGTTAGCTAACATCAGTTTGTCGGTCTGTATCTGGAAGTCCCACAGGAACTTAGCTCGGTCATTTTCAACCACCCTAGGAGCCATGTCCCATTTTGACCGTGGGACTTCCAGGCCATAGCACAGATGTTTCTGTATACTATGCTAGCCACTTGTTTATGTTGTTCCGTGTATCCCAGGGAATCTTTACACAGCCTGCACCTGGGATCTCGCTTGGTGTGGCAGAACCCTGCTTCTATTGAGCTCGTGCTGAGGCCTATTTCTTGTGGTGCCATGATTAAGGCCTCTGTATTGTCCTTCAGTCCAACTTTGTCCAGCCACTGATACAATTTCCTCAATCTGCCTTCATACATACCATGAAGGGCCCTGTCCTACCATGATGATTCTTATCCTTGCTCTTCTTCTTTCTTGGGTTTCTGCTGCCTGAGGAATTCATTTCTGGTAGTTCGATCCCCTCTGTTCTGACTACCTTCGCTCTCTTTGTTACTATTCAACTTTCTCCAATCCGAATGACATTCCAATGTCGCTGCTGTAGATCCTAGTGGTGTGGATTAATGAATTGATGTCTTATTCACTCTTGGCGTATAGCTTGATGTCATTCATGTAGAGGAGGTGGCTGTCAATTGCTCCATTCCGTAGTCAGTATCCATAGCCATTGCTCACCAAGGGGGTTCAGGCCTATGCAGAACAGCAATGCAGTTGGCTTGAAGTTGGCTTCTAGAGTTGTTTGCCATGTCCCCATTGAGTTCGTAATGACGTCTCTTAGGGTCCTGTTGATCAATGAGTAATATGCTTTCTTGTAGTCAATCCAGGCAGTGCACAGTTGGTCACTCTGCTCTTGCACTCTCGAGCAACTGCTCTGTCTACAAGTGCCTGGTGTTTTACCCCTCTGGTATTACCGCCAATTGCTTTCTGTGTGCCGCTCATGTATTGAGCTTTGTGTCTATTCATCTTAGCCACTTGGTTAGAACTTCCAAAAGGCTTATAGTGTTACCACTACACTATGCAGCTGCTCTGTGTGTGTGTGTGTGTGTGTGTGTGTTTGATGGTTATCTTTCCCTAAATCACCATTGCACAGACATACAAATCTCAAAGACATTTCTCCTCTGCCCTCTTTAGACCCTTACTGTAACCGTACATGGGATGGCTGGCTATGTTGGGATGATTCAGCTCCAGGAACTGTCATGCAGATGTGTCCAGCATATTTTATGGACTTTGACCCTAGCGGTAAGGCTGTAATTGACACAAATGTTAATTTTGTGTCTCTTTGTATTCTTCTTTTTTATTTGTACTGATACAGTTAGGGCAATAATAGATTGAACAAAGATAGTTATAGTTTTGAATTTACACCACCATAGTTAATTTTAAATCAAGTAATCAAGATGTGATTGAACTCTAAATCACAATCAAATGGGTTTAACAAAAATGTTGTATTATTTGTTTAGGAATTAGAGGCATTTCTATACATTGTCTATACATAGTCTATACATAGTCTATACATAGTCGCCCATTTTCATTTTCATTGGACTGACAAGAAGTTTCTTGGACAGGTGTCCATTCCCTTGCTATTTCATGAGAAATAAAGGACACATAATGTCTGAATTTCATTCAAAGTAATGAATTTGTGTTTTATGGCTTTTTTTTTAGTCATTTTAAATGTAAGGCTCAAAAAGTTATCAGTGCAAGTGAAGAAGGCCGTCATTAGGATCAAAACCAGAATAAATCTATTAGAGTGATCGAAAAAACTTCAGGAGTAGCCAAATCAACAATCTTTGCAGTGTTAAAACAATTGTTTGCACTGATCAGAAGACAACTAGAGAGGATGATGAAAGAATTCTGTCGATGGTTCAGAAAAACAACTCTGCAACATTTAGCCAAGTCAAGAACACTTTCAAGGAGGTAGACGTGTCATTGTCAAAAGTCTGCGATCAAGAGACACCTTCATGAATGAAGTACAGATGGTTTACAACAAGGTGCAAACCACTGGTTACACTAATGAACCTGAAAACCTGATTTGACTTTCCAGAAAAATCTGATGAAACTAAGGCTAATTTACTAGAAAAGGAAGAGAAAACTGAATCATCTGTCCAACATAGTGGAGACTTTGTTATGGCATGTGCCTGTACGGCTGCTAGTGGAACTAGATCACTAGTGATGAATGGTGTTTTGACTTTTAGTTGAAATAGCAGGATGAATACTGAAGTGAACAGGGCTATACTCTCTGTTCAGATTCAGCCAAATGCTGCAAAACTGTTGGGTAAGGGGAAAATGGCCCAAAGCATACTGCAAAAACAACCCTTTTGCTAGTTAAATGCAGGAAGTCCCACAAACAAACAGTAACTTAAATGAGCTACAGTAAACGCATGGCAGATCATTTCAAGGGTGAAAATACAGCATTTAAAGATGCCCATGGGTTAAAGACTTAAGGCAGTCATTGACTTCATGTAAAAACAGTCCTGATATTTAAAAAATTAAGTTAGTTTGTCTAACTAATTTAGAGACTTCAAAAATGGGGGACTGTGTTTAAAAGTTGTTGCAATTGTTAAACTGTGATAATGGCCCCAAAGGGTTAGGGTTAGGTTTTTAATTAAAGCTAAAAGCCTTCACTTCAAGGACAATTTGATTGGTTTATTTAAAATCCACTGTGGTGGTTTACAGGGGCAAAACTGCAAAAATTGTCCCTTTGTGCAGCAAATTACAGACCTAACTGCATGTACTACAAATCATGCACATGCTGTATTTCATGTGTAATGGGCCTATCATTGCCAACTATGACAACATGTAAAATCTGTTCATTCAACAGAGAGGGTTACCAAAGTCTGTAATCCTGATGGCCAGTGGTTCCATCACCCAGAGAGCAAGAGAATCTGGTCCAACTACACCATGTGTTCTGCACACACTAACCACAAACTCAAGGTGAAATGGAGCTGTTTTCACCATTTACTGCATTTCTTTAATTTGGTTTGGTTTTGGCTGGATTGACCAATTTGGAGCATTGACCTTGACTGTAATCTGGACTCAGTAATAAATTGTGGTTTTGGGAGCTATTTTTCTGAATAAATGAATATTTTTTGTGAAATTTTATGACTGGAGTTAGAATTTATTTGCACTTTCATCTTTAAACTTGCCATTTTATCTTATCTCATTTTATTTGATTTGGAGATGCCAATTTAACTATTAGAAAGCCATAACACTTCATGTCTAGACTAACAAGCCAGTTGTTTGAAGAATATTCCTGTCAGAAACAAATCTCTAAAGCCTGTCAGACTTTTTGTATATTGTCTTTAATCAGTTAAAAATTCCCATGCCATTTCTCCAGCAATGATTATTGTTTAGTGCATCTTAATTGATGGCCATCCAGCAAATAATTTCTCTCTCAGAAGAGAGTTTGCAGTTGTTTTCTTTGCATTGCTGTGTGCTGCTTTCACATACTGTGAAGAGAAGATGCAACGATTTTATTACTTTTACTGTGCTGGCTAACATCTTAATTTTAAAAGAAAATCACTCTTAATCAGCGATAAATCTATTTACATTCATCATAGCTGAGCAATTTTTTCCCTGCAGCTTGCCTTCAGTGTCTACTACATGGCCATGGTGGGTCATAGTCTTTCCATTGTGTCCTTAGTCATCAGTCTGACCATCTTCTCCTACTTCAAGTGAGTCATGGGAGGTTTCTTCTGTCTGGGTTAATTGACTGCTTCTTGTTTTCCCCTCTTCATAGTCATATGATTAAATTATCATGGAAAATAATGGTGATTGCTTGAATGGGAATAATAATCACCTGAGAAAAGTATTAGTTCATTCTGAAGTACCCGTAACTAATACGGTAGTCCACTGATGCTGTTCCTTTGCTCTCTCTGCTCTCTTTCAGGAGCCTTAGCTGCCAGAGAATCTCCCTGCATAAGAACATGTTTCTTTCCTTCATCTTAAACTCAATTGTTACTATGATATGGCTCACATTCAGTGTAGTCAATAGCCAGGGCACAGACACCAGCAACTCTGTGAGCTACCAACTAGTCTTCATCTCATTACACTCATGAGTTTTCTCTGTTTTCAAAAATGCCCATATCATGTGCATAAAAGGCCTTATAATCCATAGTCTAGTGCCTTTCTCAGCTTTCTCCTGTGGTCCGCTGTTTGTGTTTAATTACATATTTATTAAAAATCTGCTTATAACATATTCGGTATATAAGGACTTACGATATCCCCTCCATCAGGTGAACTGTAAGATCCTGGCTGTACTGACTCAGTATACCTCTACTTCCACCTACTTCTGGATGCTGTGTGAAGGCATCTACCTCCACACACTCATCATAGTGGCCGTCTTTGTTGGGGAACAGCAGCTCTTCTGGTACTACATCCTGGGGTGGGGTGAGTCAGGAGGATCAAACACATTTATGCCTTTTCCAATTCTTCTTGGAGTTGCTTAGTCTAGTTATGCAGGAATCATGTTAGCAGCAAATTTGCAGACCTGGCTCTGGCCACAAAGGGCCAGGTAGGTTGGGATAGCCCCTTAACATTATTGTTAAGGGGATTATTATTTCCCCTTAATTATTTACTCTGGTTATCTTTGTCCACTATTAAAATTTGTTTGATGATCTGAAACATGACAAGCATGACAAATATAAAAAAATCCCAACAAAAAAAAAAAGAAATCAGGAAGAGGGTAAGTACTTTTTCACGGCACTATACCCAAACACGTGAACGTGTATTATACATACATATACATCCTCATTCACTAATACACTAAAATGTAATGCTGCAGCTGCAGCAGCCTCTGCAGAGATCCTGGGCGTCAGACTGGTATTCATTTCTGATTCTCTCTCTCTCTGTCCAAAGGTTTTCCCATCGTTCCTGCTGTCACATATGCTGTGGCTCGTGGGCTTTTCCATGACGACCCGTAAGATGTAGCACATTTACTGTTTTGCCATTGTCATCTCTGTAAATCAGAAGTTCAGACTAAGATGAGAAATGTAGTAAGAAGTGTAGAGATATCCGTACTGGAAGTAGAGCAAATCACAAGAGAGTTTTTCATCTTTTCTATAGTCTCAAAATATGAAGTGGATTCTTGTATAGAAATATTTGCCTGAAAAATGTTCAACAAACTAAAGTCACTATATAATCGATATAAGCTATAAGCATGACTCGCTGAGAGTAATTTGATTCACTGTAATCCACATGTACAAACTGCAATGTGACCCATTCCCATAACCCACAATCTGTACAGTCACATGGTTTATATTGCCGGATTCATCACAGTCAGACCTTCCCCCCCCAAAAAATGCAGTTGGTGTTTACTGATCTTTATATTTTTATATATGTAGCGCTCTATTCAATCAGTCCATCATGATATTTATATTCTTTTTTCAGATACACAGAAGAACCCTCTGCCCACTGTCACATCTAATTTGGGTTGAATCAGAGCTTCCATTATGAAATTTCTCCCATCTGAACTTTGTTCAGGAGTTTTTAAAATTTGGGGAGTTTTTTTTAGAATATCTGTCAATTTAACTGCTTTCTCAGTAAAATATTTTTATACAATTAAACATCTTATATATAAGAGACTATATAAGAATATTAAAAAAAACACTGTGATCCTTTGTTCTGCCTCCAGTATGGACTCAAAGAATAAAGTGCTTTTGCAGGTCTTTACTCTAGCCTCACAGTACAGTCTTTGCCAGAGTTTTTCTTGAGAGGAATTATAAAATATAGAATTATCTTATCAAATTGCATTGTTCATTGAGTGTGGCACAAATGATGAACAATGATTTCCTCTTTGTGTTTGTTTCAGGTGCTGGATTAGCACGCACACTCTGCTGCTCTACATCGTACACGCCCCCATTCAGGTTGCACTCATTGTGAGTTGATAACAGTGTATTTTAAATATCTTTTACCCAAATTTTAAATATTGAGCCACAGCTCATTACACTGCTGCACACACTGATACATGAAATAGACACTTTACCAGATACACATTCATTTATTAACAAAGAGATCAAATACGCTGTGTCTGCCTTTAAGTGCCATGATAACTATTGCCAGGATAATTACAGCAAAATGATCAAATGCTACAATTTTCAAATCATAGCTTTGGCACTAGTTTCAGAACCTGGATGTCATTTTTCAAAACTCAAAAAACAAAATTCTCGTTCAAAACACAGCATTTGCATTCGTATTTTTTCAAGGGAAAACTGGCACAGTTTCAGTGTTTAGTTGTTCAGAAAATCATTGAATATTAGAGTACATGCAGTACACATATGTCATTGCTGTAAAAGTGGAATCAATGAACAAATATTAAATTTACTAATGAAATCCACTGTAAGACAAGGAGAGCCTCTGCTTCTCCACATTGAAAGGAGACAGTTGAGGTTTCTTACTAGCTTAGCTGCTGTGCACCTCCTAGATGAGTTGCTCCAGGCATGTCCCACTCAACAGGAGGCCTCTGGGGCAGACCCAGGACATGCTGGAGAGATTACATCTCTCGTTTGGCTTGGGAAAAAACTTGGTCTCCGATTAGTCTGCTGCCCCCACAACTGGGACCCAGATAAGTAAAGAAAAATAGACGACTAGATAGATAAAATACACTGTAAATAACAGCATGGTTCCTTTTAAATGAAAGCAATTTACTAAAAATAATATACATATTGGAACATATTGGAAAGAACCTTTGGCGAGTCCAGGCCCGACACTGGTCTGCTGTCATGTTGCATGTCTGGAGGATGATCACTTGTTGATGCAGATGCCTGTCACATATTTTCTACTTCCATTTGGGGAAAAATGCTCAGTCAGACAGAGGAAAGGAGAGTGCATGGACAAGTCTATGGTGGTGAATTGTGGATGAAACCATGGCTGCACCTGAAAGCATCATGCAAATTATCATTGTCCCACACAGTATCACAGAATTCCCCAGCAGTCCCAGAGACCAGATTTAGCTCATAAGGAATGCTACAAGGAGCTCTGCATTGCATGAGCCAACACAAGATCTGCATCCCACCACACCATCTTCTAATATAGCAGCAGACATGTGATATTGGCCTCACGTTGTCAAGGTACTGTGATGATGTTCCACTGGCCAATGAAATTCTGACCTCGCTCTTTGTCGTGGCTTGTTGGAAGCCTGCCTCATCTACAAAAATGAACTTATGAGAGTTTTTATTTGCATCCAGAGCCATAAACTGAACATACTTAATGGTCTGTTGCTTCTCTATGCCTGCATTTCTCTTGAAAAGCACATAGTAGAGCTGTTTTAGGGAAATTGGGTACCTTTTCAGCATATGTGCAGTGGTTGGCATACTTACAGCTTCCACATTGCTGAAGTTGTCTTCATTGCCTGGGATGTGTTGCCTGATTTCTGTAAGGTGTCATTTCTGGTGCAGAAGAAGCCGATCACAGCCAACTCTTGTTCATCAGTTAGGAGTGTGTCTCTGCCTTCACTGTTTGGTTTAGTGTCAATTCCACTGGAATAATTATGGGAGAAAATTGATGTAATACTGTAGAGCAGATTTGGCCTCAAAACATGCTACACATTAGCATGTAGTACCCAACATGACATCCAGGTTCTGAAACGAGTGCCAAAATGATTGTATTTATCTGTAAAAGGCGCACAGAGTAAGTAGACAGTAAGTAGTCATGTATTAAACTTCAGTCTCCTTAATTACTGGGACTCCAGTGCCACCATCAGGCCACTTGTATTTTTTGTATAAAAGATTTTTTAAAGCCTCATAATAAACACTATGTCTCCTTCTTCTCTTCCATATTTGTTTTAACCACATATTTTTTTCTCTATCCCCCTCCATGCATCTATCCAGGTGAACTTTTTCTTTCTCCTGAATATCGTCCGGGTTCTGATAACGAAACTGAAAGAGACACACTGTGCTGAGTCCACGACCTACATGAAAGCAGTGAGAGCCACGCTCATCCTCATCCCTCTGCTGGGAATCCAGTATATCCTCATCCCTTGGGCGCCGGAGGGACGCATTAGCCGCGCCGTCTATGAGTTCTTTCTTAACATCTTCACTCACTTCCAGGTACACTCAAAACAATGGCACACTTGAGATACATTAAACTCTGTGATTAAACCAAAGACTGCTTTCGATAATTTGCAACATGCAGTGACAAAGGGCCACTTTTTGCTCCTAAAACTGCATAAATAAGCACTGTGTATTAATATTAGCCCGTTCCAAATTTACCACATAGATAGTGATCTCACTGAGAAATGGTTTTTTACTGCTATTGAATCTGTGGCTGTTACTTTTCAGGGACTCCTGGTGGCATCTATTTTCTGTTTCTGCAATAATGAGGTATGTCTAAGAAGTTTTCAAAGTGCTAAACTGACTGACTTCAGTCATGACACAAATAATGCAGATTTTTTTTTTACTCATTTGATATAAATTCTGTCCAAATTCCCAAAACGCTGACTTAGAATTGGCTAAAGAGCATAAATAAGATGACATTTATTCACTGTTGATGTGCAGGCTCAAACAGCAGTGCGGAGGAAGTGGTTTCAGTGTAAATCTGCCTGGGGCAAAACCGGCTGGGGTGAAACACCTCTCACCAACAGCCCCTTTAACTACCACACCAACTCTTCCATCACCGAAACCAGCCGCATCACCATGAACTCAGAGACGCCTGCCAATGCACCTTCAGAAAAAAAGGACTCGATCTCTGTGGTGCCGGAGAACGCCAGCAGGAAGAAGAGCAATGCATGCACCAACGGGGAGATAGGCAACATACTGGAGACCACTCAAATCTGACTGAATAAAACACAGAGGTGACGGTTTTAGTGCCATATACACACACACACAACACACACACTGAAAAAAACAGGGACTGACGATGAGTTTTCACAATAAAAGTTAGGTTTTGTATGTATGTACATAATGTCTGGAGAGCGATTTAAAAGCATGTAATGTGTAGTTCATACAGGCACATTTCTACGCTTACGTTTTTGGACTTTTAGGAACTGATGAAGAAAACAATCATTCATTATCCTCGTTCATCATATCCAGTAATCGTATTGTAACGTTTTGTTATGTCGCTGCAGTCAAGTCAAGTTTCAGTTGTTGTTTGTTTTTTGTAGTTTTCATCAGAATAGAGAAAGATGACAGTCGGGACGCTGTATCTTAGATGCAGTTAGGAAAATAGATTTTTGGACAATGACACATCTCTACACCACCAAAGACGATCTATTAATGCGATTAATAAGAGTATTGCATTAGCTGTTTAGGAATTCCAGCCATTTTAATACATTGTCCCTTATTTTTCAAAAGTAACTGGATAAACCAGCATCATTTTAATTTAACATTTTTTTAAGATTTGGATGAAAATCCTTTCGGAGTCTAAAAACTTTGGATATCATCAAATGCTGCATTTCCTTTGAGATGCTCTGCCAGGTCTTAACTGCAGCCACATTCAGTTGCTGCTTGTTTGTGGATTTCCCTCCCTCTAGTTTGTATTTAGTAACTGTAAAATATGCTTTATTAGATTGAGATGAGGTGACTAGCTTGATTGTAGACTTTGAAATTATACAGCTACCTCCCTGAGAGTGTTCTTGGGTTGGCTAAATTCAAAGGGTCTTGTTAAACAAGGAAAGAATTTGCGATCATCCACTTTAGTTGCCTTTTGTGGGCTTCCAGATCTTTTAGTCCTGTTAATGGTCAGTAGTTTTTTCTGCTGAATGTAGTAGATTGTTGATTTGGCCACTTGAAAAGCTTTTGCTATCTGTCTGATAGGTTTATTTGGGGGGAATGATTTCCTCTTTCACTTTTGTAGACACCTTGTGGGCCCTCATATTGAGAGTTCCAGCAACTGCAGTCAATCCAGATATTTTATCTTAATCCTTATTTAAGCCTCTGATAACAGGGGACTGTGTATGAAAACATTGCTCATTTCTAAACAGTTAATGCATATTTTCAGGTGAGTGTTTGTGTCATTAGTTGCCCCATAGAGCCACCGAACGCTTGACTGTATATCAGAGTGACCAAGTGAATGTCGTAGCCCACAGATGTGATTTTTTTTTTTTTTTACAAACTTTTATTTAAGAAAGATAAAAACACCTCATGGTGTCTTGAAAGCCAGCATCCTCATTAAAGTTGTTTCAGATATTAAATTTCACACCACAGTGAATCCTATAATAGAGATGGGATTTATTACCAGAGGGAGTGCTGTGCCCAGAGAGTTTGGAAAATACACTGTTATAGAACTAATGTGCCCTATACAAAATGCAAAAAAGGCAAAATGCAGTAATATTTAGTTTGAGTTGATTTTTACTGTAACAATGTAAAAAAATAAGAATAAGATGTTAACTTAAACCAAATGATACGGAAAGGCAGCTAACTAGACATGTAAATCTAAAAATTATATCCAAAGTTTAAGCTAGCTGGCCCAATAGCTGCAGCTGGATAATCTGAAACTTAAACCCTACTTAGTCTTTAGCATTTTGTCGAAAAATACCAATTTTGGTAAATTGAAGTGGCATTATGGTACTTCATCACCTAAGTAAACAACACAAGCAAACCCACTACGGTGAAAAGCTGAACTTAGTTAGATTTTAGCAAAAGGTAAAAGCTAGCAACTACTATGCTAGCTGTTTATTACGCAAGGTAATTCAGTTAGTTCAGTTCAAGAGAATGTAAGGTAAAGACTAAACAATATTGTGTGTGTTGTGGTTTAACTAGACTTGTCGTGGCTAGTTATAGTTTGGAGTTTTATCCCTTAACTTCAATCTGTAACTGACCAGTCAGCATGTTAGGGTTTTATGGACAATCAGCAAAAGAGCTAAAAATCCAGGAGTGGTATTTTATTTATCGAAACTTTATTTACATATTATCCAAACTATATTTACATACGTGTGCAAAAAAATATTTCTATTGCCAATCTTTTCTCATTGTCTCTTGCTGAGCTCCAGTTTCAGTTTCTCTACAATGAGATTAATAAGAACTAGAACGGCTCAACTAGGTTGGCTCAAAACTCTGAGGCTGAGCTTTAAGTACAGGAAAGGCTCAGAGAAGTTCCATAAATAGTGTGTGCACTAGACCCTGACCAATTTATCAGCAGACCGATACTATCAGCCAAAATGTTGGCCAATCTGTTGGTACTGAAGACATTGAATATGGCTGATAATTCAAATTTTTAAAAGGAAACGAGATGGGAGAACTACCCTTCAACTATGTCATGAATGTTGACGATATTTTGTCCACCAGGGGGCACTCTGCAACTGTTCGTAACTCACCTGTTTGGAATGCCACAAACACAACAACCAGCTGGGCGGAGCATATAAAAGTAAATAAATAGCTACACATAACAAAATATAAGGAAAATCTATTCATGTTTCATGTGTTTAAAGGGGGGGGGGAGACATCGAACTTTTAAACCACCAATTATTGGTATCAGACAATTTGTTTCTTCACAAATTGCCACTGCTTTCTTGTGAACAATGTATGAAAAAAATGCACTTATTTAATGTCTGCCATTAATGTTTCTTTTATAATTACATTAATTTTATTGTAATAGAACAGGTTATACTGATCTGATGTAAAGCTTTAATACCCTGAGGTTTCAGATGAAATGAAGATGAGCTTTTGTCTAACTTTTGCAGACAGGAGAAGAGTTTGTGTGTAACAGATATGTGTGTGCCTTTTTTGTTATAGTTTTTTCCATAGTGTTGCTGTTTTATTATTTCAAAGAGTGCTTATTATGGTTACACAATGCTTTCTCTCTTCCTTTGCACAGTTATACTTTACAGTGACGTCACAGAAATACAATTTAATAGTAGTGCACTGTATGTATCCTGGCTACAGACCACTGGAAAACTGAGCAAGTCTTATTGTTAAAGGTGAGCTGTTAGCAAATGTATTTAGCTGTTATTACAGCATGCATACACACACATCATAACAGAAAAACAAAGGCTCCAGTGTGAGTATAGTGAGGTAACAGGAAATTAACGAAGTATGGGAAAGCACTGTGAAGGAGCTATTTCACTTAATCCCACCAACTTGGGAAGTACCTGCTCAGCAGAGAAACAACTGTCATGGATGCATTTGCAAAGCAATTTGAGAAACATTCCAATAAAGTGCCAAACAAATTTTCACTTCAAACATATTACTCTAAGGAGCTTGGAAAGAAAAGCGACTCAAGGATGGTCGTTCACAGTGGACATAGATGGCGTCTTTCACTCCTCTTTCAAACCATCTGTCTTCAAGAAACCTAAAGAAGCCCAGTCGTGTTTCTTTCACAGCTGCTTAGATTGCCATGACGTGGATGACTGAGAACCTACACAGACAAACATAATACTGAATTTATATTTTTAACACTGCCATTTATGTATGGAAATAAATCTGTGTGAACATAAGCCCGCTGTGTCTGTTACTATTCTATACTCTGGGTTATTTTGGGAATATTTGTATTTTACATAAGTGTTTCTGCTGTTATTTTACATACTTATGCTCAACTATTTTCCCATTAAAATATTTTAAGTTTTGCTCATTACTTTATTATTTGGCGTATATTTAATATGGCAATCGTGTGGTACTTTATTTATTTTTTGGTTTGTTTATTATTTATTTTATTTAATATACCTTGTTTAGTGTAAACCAACGCTATATAAAGTAATTAAAATAAGTACTATTAAATTTAACAGGTAATTGAGATTATATGTTGGGAAATAAGCAGTTTGCTAGGATGACCTAGCAATTCGTTTTTCGTTGTAGGCATTTGTTAATGAATTGACAATTAGAATTATTCATTTAGAATTCCATTCCATTGACCATTAAATAATCAAATAACAAATTACTTGGTGGATATGACAGGGCAATCTTCCCCAAGTGTTTACGTGTATAATCCATTATTTTGTAAAATATCTTAAATAGCAAAGAGTTAAGCGAAGCCAAAGAATAAATATCTGCTTTAAGGTTTTTCGCTGTTTTCTAAGTACATGTCGGTTTACTTAAAAGAAAACCGCATTTTCTTGCATTGTAGTAGAAAAGGACGAGGTCCCACCGAGATTTGAACTCGGATCGCTGGATTCAAAGTCCAGAGTGCTAACCATTACACCATGGGACCGGATGGTATCGCCACATTGGGTCGTCGACTTTTGAAGGAAGTGAAGAGACTGCTTAAACTCTTAGACGTGTTTGTGTGTTTAGGTTCAGCTACATTACAACGACACCGCTGAAACGATGACAGTAAACTGTAATTTATCTTTATAGCCTATTTAAAGATAGCTGACGGGATATGAGTGACGTTAGCTGCAAAGAGGCGTTGTAGGTTTTAAGCGAGCCCCTTTAGCTAACTCAAACATGCCAAAGACTGAAAAGGCAGCGTTGATTCTATGCGCTTTTATATGAGTAGTAGTTTGCGTGTACTCGGTAGTATAACTAGCTAGTATCATGACAACACAACGAGATATTTCACTACCGTGAGTTCTCATAAGAAACGCCGCTAATCTTAATCGTTGCTTCCAGGTTCATTCTTACGTACACGTAGATTAGTTCGGATACTAGAAATGAACTGAATAATAAATCAGAAAGCAGCAGTGAGAATAAAGTATATGTACGTCTGTTAATGTTATGTTATTATCTTTAGTTGGTTGTTGTTGTTTATTGCTGAGTTGTAGTAACACAATACGCCACGTGGAGGCAGCAGAGAATGTGTTTTTAACCATACTCCACACCGTCGTCTACTTCTCTATGTTTTTGTATGGTTTGCATTTTTATCACATAATTTCACTAAAATGTGCTCTTTATTGGGCTGTACAGGAAGGAATTCCACCCATATTAAATCACCACCCCCGGATACTTTGTTGAAAATGCAGGTAATGAGGCAGGCTACAAGTTCTGTCCCTACACTTGATTAAACTATTGTAATGACATTTTTCCCCTAAATGAGATTGATTATATTTTAATCAAACCTAAAAATAAATTTCCACTTTTCCACGGTCACTGAGCTTATGCACTACAGCCGAATAAGCACGATTGGTTTTGCCCCAGTTGTGCAGACCTAGATAATTACAGAATGCTGTGGATGAGCTTCTCTGTATAAGCTCTGCAAGTCCATCCAATACAGCTCCATCCACCCATAGTGTAATAGAGGGGTGCTCTGGTGATACATTCACCTGATTCCCCACAGCTTATCTATACTAACAGCTTAAAGCAGCCATACTCATTACAATCTCTAGCATGTGAGCGGATGCCTCCCGCTTGACCTTTGGCCCCATTAAAGACTGGTTTTAATGCACGTATGTTTAAGCAAACAGGCCACTTGGTTACACTCACATTCGACCTAAGAAGGATCAGAGGGAGATCAATGTGGTGTTGAACTTTGGATGCAGGAATGTGACTGAAATCAATTCAGTGGAGTGTTTGTTGCAGATCGTCCTATACTGTGGTAACCCCTATATGCAGGTAGTAGGTCAGCCACACAGAAGGAAATAAGGTATGATTTCAATCTTTCTTCACGAGAACAGCCCTAATAGTTATCATTTCACCCAATTATCAAATGCAGGGTCAATATCGATGTGCTACATTTATCTCTATCCAACTTAAATATACACACACATTTATTGACATTTTGAAAGTGTCATGATCAAAGATCATTTGAAGCATTCAAGGTGAAAAACTGCTGAATGCAAGCATGAATAAATCCCATATGCACATCACATGTGAGCAGGCACAGGAGTAAATGAGCCTCTGTTCTTTTCCTTTAATCCCAGCCTGTCAGATTTAGGCTAAATCCTGTTTTAGTGATAGCCTCAGTTCTTGTCCAGGCAAGACAAGATGGTATGTGTGGCCCTTCAGTCTGTTCTACACACTATACACTGTTTAATTTTTCTGTAATACGCTTTTACAATGTGCATAGATTTAGCATTTTTAAGTCCTTTTTTAAGCTATACTATGCATCAGTGCTTATACGTGCTTTCAGTAAAGTTTATTTTAATCATATGTGAACTGGGGTAGGATCAGTGCAACCAAGTTAGCACATAAACTATCAGTGGACTTATTTTTCACCCAGTTTTCACATCTATTGACTTAATACTGTTTCATGAGTCAACAGCTTTAAAAAAACAGCTCTATCAACACAAAGCAGTTACAAATCAACCATCTAATCTTCTGAAGCTTAGAAAAAAGAAAAAGAAAACCTCTTTCATGTATGACACGTGCAGTGCACTAAAATGTTTAACCTTTATTATTTAAGAAATTGGAGGCTGAGCTTAAGGCATTATCATTATAAGAACATGTCTGACAGACAAAGCCAGCAAGTGCTTCCCAAAAAAAAAAAAGAAAAGAAAAGAAAAGAGCTGCCTGTCATTTTTAACTCCTTTTTAGCCATAAAATGATGGCTCCGGGCTAACTGCTGCTGCCCTTCACTATTACGGTGGGGAAAAGGAATGAGCGAAGGTAACAGGTTTTAAAAGCATTAAGTGAATCATTTTTTAGGATGAGCACGAAAGGCATTCTGAGAAAAACATTATTTTTAGCTACTAAATTGTAGTTGAATTATACCCATGTTACAATAAATGTCAAAGCTTTATTTCAGTGTCTAAGCTACCTGAGCAATGTCACTGCTCAGTTTTTGACCAGTCAAAACTGACAGCATAAAGTATTTGCTCCGATCGCCTAAGTCTCTCTTTGCAAACACACTATGGACAGAAAAAGGAGTTCAAGTACATTGCAACGCTGCAATACATATTTCAAATCCTGCAAACAGCGTCTTTAGCTTTCATGTAGCTCTACAGGCCATAACTGCAGATAGCAGCGTCTAGCTGGGGTTTGTCTGGTCTGATTTTAGTGGGGTGTGATTTACAAAAGGTTGATTATTCTTGTGAATATTTGTTATTGATTTAAAGGGAAGGCTAGGTCTTATTAAGGCTTATCTTTTGTGGCAACATCACAATGGATTTCAGTTTTTCACAGGAAAAAGTGTCAATGAAAGGTCTGGCGAGAGATGATGAAGCAAGATCCAGCATTTGCAGTAAATTCAAGAGAGGAAAAAGACAGTAAAGCACACTGTTTCTTCTGAACTTCAAATTTACAGGCAGGCACCTCAGCTAACCCCCATTACTGTACGCAGGTGTGCTTTGCAGCGTCTCTTGAGATTTGTGATCTAGCTCTTTGATGACCGTGCAGCCTCTCTTGGTATGAATACACTCGCTCCCTCTTTGGCATTTTAACTGAAGCGTGTCCAAATTTCGCCCTTGCAAGCCATCACATATTTAATGTGCCATTCTGTGATGTTAGCCAAGCTCGTAAAATGTAAGGTGTGCGGCTCCAGTAATGTGGGTACTGCAGGTACTGCAGGAAAGAGCAAATGCAGGCAGTGTCCAATTGGTCACACATGAACGACACTTTGTTGGATATAAAAAAAACTATACCTCAAACATGCACTGTGAAAAATGTGTGAACCTTTTTGTGTAGCGATAGGCATATTTACTGTACAATCCAGATCTCCAAACCCCACAAAAAGCTGAAAGATGTGGTTTTTTGTATTAGCTAATTATTATGTACATTAAAAAATAACAGTGATTTAGTGGTCATTAAAATGTGTTGGAAATTAACAACCATTTATCTCATGAATCCCGACACACCACTCTCCCTCACATGAACTGCCATTATAGATCAAAAGTATTGGTACTGATAATACTGGCCCTGTATCTGGCATCGGATTGGTGCCAAAATTTGCAGCAACACAACACTACCTTCAACCACGCTAAGTGTACAGCATCTTGGGATGGGATGGTGATTGAGCCCCTTCACAGATTAAATTGTATCCCTAACAGGATGAATCTAAACAACTTTTAACAATTATGAAATTAAGCCCTTTCCCCCCCTAATCTCCAGCAAATCTGTTCATCTTGGTTAGTTTTCAAAAGGCAAAGAGTGCAGAGCACTTGTGAACACCGCTATGAGGCAACAAGCCAAAAACATATTTCCTAGCCCTTCCGTGTACCCTGGTGTACTGTAGATATTATTGGTGTCTCAGCCTGCTGTGTCACCTCTTGGCTGTACATAGTGTCCTGGCCGTGATTGTGACCTTAAATGCTCTGACTGGATGCTGCAACCCGATTTCCATCCAGCAGCAAAGCAGGCAGGCAGGCAGGCAGGCAGGGGTCAGTGTTTATGTAACTCACACAGCTTCAGATAAGCACCTTTGGACCCACGCCCCCCTTCTCAGCTTGCTCTTATAATCTCTCCTGATCTCATTCTAACACGTCTCTCGCTCTCTGCGGTTGAGATGTGGTCTCTTGACAAATTGATTTTCTTTTTTTTCCACACAGACTCACGGTTACAGATCACTTTAGTTTTTCTTCCTGCTTTCTTGGTGATGGAAATTGTATATGAACCAATTACAGCCTCTTCCTTTGTGTTCACTTCCGCATGGGCAGCGACTGCCACCCCCTTCTATGTCTCCATAATGTCGCTCTGTCAGCAGTGGTAGACGTGCAGGCCTCCTTCAGTGCACTATTGTCACATGTGATCTAGTCACGTCCTGTCCGTGCTTCCATGCCTGCCTGGCCCTGGTGAGAGTCACCCTGCCTGATTGCCACAGAGGAGACAGCAGCAACAGAAAGGAAAAGTAAATAAATAAATAAAAGCCAATGCCATTCTGGTTCATACTGCAGTGACACATAATAAAAACCGAACATGTCATCCAAAGATCAAACCTTCCTTGGTACCATGAGTAGAAATTTTGTGGGCTTTTTATTTTTAGCCGTGACTAAACTTCAGTCACAGTAAGCACTTTAGTGAAATCCACATTCTAAAGGGCCACTTAAAGCAAAATGAAAATGAAATTGTACTAATCCTTGCTTAAATATGCAACCAATAAAGCATGTGCAAGACTGGCAAATTTATAATCACTAGAAAACTGTGAGCGCTATCTCAAAATAAAGCTCTGAGAATGTTCTCATTTCAGGATAATGAGCTGAAATTGAAACCAGAAGCAGCGCAAATTGTAGCCTTTCCAGTAATACTCGCCTTCTTTCTGTTTTATTTACTCAGATTTCACAGTGGTTTATTGTTGTATCATCTTTACTTTCAATTACTGGATCACTCTGAGGCTTTATCTTATATTCTAATAATAACAATATTGTAAACACAGCAGCCAGGACATCCCTTTAACCTTGCTTTCACGACTTTGTGCAGTTTGCCTCGGACGTGCTTCATTTCTGCTGTCCTAGTTCTCTGTCTTTCTTCTGTTGCAGCTGTTTCATGTATTGACTTTTTGTGTTGTCATTATTATACATAACAAACACGTACAAGTATAAAGTGAACATAAATAATCCTACATTAATCCTAATTTAAGATTCTCTTAAATTCTACAATGAATACTTTATATTTAGTGTCACACTTTTAGGTGTTGATGTTATTTTATTATGTTATTGCTCCATACATATTCTTCTATTGTTATTATTTTTCAGTGTGATTTTTCTGAGCAGTACAAAAATTGTCCTTTGGGATAAATAAAGTTTGATCTTTTCTAAAATTTTGTTTGTTTGTTTTTTAATCTAGAAAAATAACTCACAAAAACTCAGGCTATATATAAAGTTTGATGTCAGTAGCTATGACTGTACATCAGATCCTTATCAGTGCTAATGCTAATATGTGTGCCATGAATGTTATGTTAGCACATGGCATAATCTTCTGAGTTGCCTCTAAGTTGATCCCTGCCTGCATAGGTTGAACATTGTTTTAAAGCTTCACAAACCTTTTATCTCAGCGACGCTGTTGTGTGCCTAATGGCTCCAATTGCATTTCTTTTGTAACCATCGGTGAGAACAATACATGTCGAGCTCTGTGATGGTCACGTGATGTGAAATTTAGAGCGTGATCAGGGGGCTAAAATTGCCTGGCAGTGTGCTGTTGTTCCTGGGGGACCTGAGCTAAAGGACACAATAGCTGCACTACAAAGGCACAAATGTAGATGGTGGCAAATTATTAGTTACATGGCAGCTTTTCCACCTTGCTCAAATATATAGAATTATATTATGTTCACAAATTCAAGCAAAAGAAAAAATACTAAATACTTTTGCTACTGTTGAATACTGTTGCAATATATATATACTAGGATTGTATTTTGGTTAGATACTTCAATAATACACTGGAGACAGTCACCATGAAGAGGGGCAATATTAATCTGAGCTCCACTGCATTCAGAGTGGTCACAGAGAACTGTGGATTTATAACTATCATTTATCACATCACATTCCCTCCACTGATATATATACATATAGCAGTGAGAGAGAGAGAGAATCATTATCATGTGGCATACCACTATAAACAGACATGTGTTCTGATCCACATGTACTTTTGACAAGCCATTAAAAAAGCATATCATCATGCATTTTAAACGTGTTAAAGAAAAGAAAAGCATAACCACATTAGGTGAGGCTTTTGTGCCAAGCTTAATTTGGGTTTTAATCTTAGTCAGCCTGACTAAATTAAATCTGAGGCACATATCAGCCTCAGAAACAGGCATGTGACCTATTTTTGGCCCTTAACTATATTTTAAGAAGATACATAGTTCTCAGTAGTGACAGCTGCCGAACACATGTCTTCTTCATCCATTAACAGAAAATATATGACTGGATATGCCCAGAGTTGCAATTCAGACTGCTCTGATTTTAATTCTTAAACTGGAACATTTATGCGTCCCATCTTTTCTCAAGTGTCCTCTTTACCCAACATTAAACAAGGTGCTAAAAAGTTATGGGGAAAGCCTCGCATGGGGAGATTAATAGCTAACAAACTGGGAACATGCTTGACTCCAACTTTCTTTTTAAAAAATGTTTTTTTCATTGAGGCTTTTGTCATTTCTCTTACTCATTGAAGGCTGGAATTCTGCAGAACACATTGTTACTCACAGGATGAAAAAAAAACTCTTTGGCATGTGGAAGATTACTCAAGGCTAACTTTTCACTGAATAATAATGATAAAAAATGTACAGAAATACTTTGCTTTCCTTTAATTTTAATCTTTTTGTTGCTTCTGTGTGTTCTGTCACCATTTTACAGATGCAAGACTTTTATCCAACGGCATCATTATGCATCCTCACACCCCAGGAGCCACTTTCCAATGGGAGGCTCGCTCCCAAAAAGAGAACTATTCAAACACGGTGCAAGACAAACACCGCTCGTTCATTCCTGTGGAGCAGAAAGAGCTCTAAATCTGTCTGAAGCTGTGTTTTTGCCTCCAGACTCCCTCCAGGTGGGACGCCTCTGATAAAACCCACAGACTGCATACTGTACTGAGGAGAACTCCCACAGACAGGCTCACACTGTAAGCAAGGATTCAGTGTGTGTGTGTGTGTGTAAAATAGTGAGTCTGCCTTACAAATGAAATGGAGTCATAAGGGAAGGCATCTAAGGCGAGAAGACACATCAGAGTATTATTCTGACAAATGCAAATCAGCATTTGAATATTAGTTATTATCACACAAAAAATGCCATTTGGATCCAAACAAGCAAAAATATATTTTTGCCAAATGAGCTAATTTTCCAGTGAATCTTATCCTTTGCTTGTTTTTGAACCTGGAATACTACACTGCTTCACAAGATCTGTAATACTGCCCCCTGCAATATAACACACAGTATATACCATAAGTGGCCAGGATAGTGTTAAAATTGCTGCTCCACTGCGGTAGTTCAAGGCATGGGAATTGATAAGAATTTAGTAATTCCGATTCCATTGTTGATATCACTTATTGATTTGACTCCTTATTGATTCTCATTAGGTTCCCACTGACTCCGTGTTGATATTCACCACCGTGTCTAAGCAGTGTATCAGCACAGCTTACATTTGTGCAAATTAACTGAATTGTTTGTGCACGTTGGAGGAATTTCCCCTCTTTATTGTGATCACTGTTGGGGTCATTACTCAAAAAAAACCCCAATGTATTACACATATTACACAGAACATTTTTCTTAAAAGTAATACACTAATCACATTTTTCTGTATAATGACCTGAAACACATTGCCTCATAGTTACCATTTAACAATATAAAGCTATAGGCTGCAGTTCCACACTGACACAAATCCCTTTCCTAATGAGGAGACACATATGATCCTGTCTACAAGAACTGGTGCTCGATTCCCTTCCCTTGGTAGTTCTACATTCTACAATGAAATAGACAATGACATCTGTCAGTAAAATTAAGTTATCTTCAGCCAAACAGGAAATGACACTTTCGTAAGACTATGAAAAATAAATGATGGCTACAGGGTTTTTGTCACTTGGGAGACAGATGTGGTGTCGTGTTGCATAACGACTGCACGGAGCACCTGAGATTAGTGACAGGTATTGCCAGTGTTAGCTCAGACAGCCTCCATGACCTTTGGTTTTCAGAAAAAGATAAGCCAGTCAATGCTGCCCTTTACTGTAGTCACACCATCATCAATCTGACCATTCTTACAGCTTGTTGTGAATTAAGCCACACACATTTTTCACTGAAAACTTCTTGAGTTAGCAGGAAAGGAACTCGCTTTTTTAATGATGCCCCATGTTCCATTAGCCAGCATGCAGTTTCCCCAGTAACCAAAGTCAGACATAGTAATTTTTTATAATTGAGGTGTGGAGATTAAACTGAACTTGGCAACAGCACACTGTGTACAGAGTCCCAGGTCTATGAAGAATTATTCCCCTTTTTGTTCTCAGCCATTTACAGGTGTGGCGAGGATGGCATGAGATGTTCCCCAGCATAGTGCCTAATTTTATTAATGAAGGGGTCCCCTTCATCAAAGAAGCAAAAAGGCAAAGGAAAGACACAATGTGACCCGAATCTGGATCAAATGTAATCCTCACCTGAAGCTTCATCTCCTGAACTAAAGTCTGGGCTCTGTTACATGAAAATATGCATAAAATTACTTTAAAAAACAACAACTTATTGTCAGCAGATTAGAGATGCGACCCTACCATCTCTGGGCACCTGACAACAAGCCAGCTAAACAATAACAACTGGTTGTAAGCTAATATTCTAGCTAATGTTAGGTTTGAGTTATCTAAAAACCACACTTTCTATCCGATAAACAGTCTGATTACAAATTGTATATGAGAGTTTATTTAAGTCCAAAAATGTTAGATCCACTTCAAAGGAAGTCTTGATGCTCAATCATCCAGGTAAGTAAATCCCAAATGGTTGATTCTGTTTATCCGGACGCAGCGTATGGGCGCAAATTGTGGTCATAAATATTTTGTACTTGTAAATCAAATGCGTAGTTGTGAACTGAGTTTTGTAACAGTTGACTGTCATCTTACACTTGCTACAGATAAACAGCAGCCAGAGGTGTTTCGGGAGGTGAGGAAAAAAAATTAAGTTGACTGCATTCTGTAATCTATTGACACCTAGTGTTGAGATATTACCCAAAAACTTTAAAACCAGTCTTTACAAAACTGTCTTTTTTAAATTTAATTTAATTCTTTTGTACAGTGAACATTGGTATGGCCAGTATATATTTAACCTTCCATTTTTAACCCTCCACCTCCAATCACGCTGGCAATGAGCCTATCCAATCATCACTATGCTAAATACAGAACAACCAAACACGTGTTTTTAAGCTTGCTGTTTGGATTAGGTAAGTGACATATTCCTTGTTGATAATTGAGCTTCTGATGTGCTAGGAGCAGTTTGTTTTTAACCTTTGGACGGAGACAGACTGGCCAGTTCTGCATGCCGAGAACAAATTAACTTTCCAAGCTAAGCTAAAAACTGTCTGCTAGCTTACTATAGCTTCAAATGCATCATAGAGAAATTGGAGTGATTCGCACATTCAATAAACCAGAATATCCCAAAATATCAAACTAATTTGTGGCCCTTAGAGTGTTGTATCATTGATTTCCCACATAGATGACTACAGTTTTACCTTTCAATTGTAAAATAAGATTTAAGCCATGACTCCATTATGCAGAACTACTAGACTGCTTTGTTTGAAGAAACGTCTTCCCCAAAGATTGATTGTTCACTGGAACAGTAGTTTAGTGGATCTTGAGATATGAATATTTAGTCACACTCTTTCCTAAAGTTTAGAAGAATTTATATTTAGTTAGTTCCACTTGTGGTAATTTAAATCATGCTTTCGCAAAGAAAGCTGCTGGCGTCCTCCTGGGATCCTTCTTGTCTGATTGGCTTAGACGGTCCTGGGCTGAAATTCATTCCAGGTTTTTTGCAGGTGGTTTGCAAACAGAAATATAGTGTTAATGGTCTTATTTTAGAACTTTAAAGACTTCTGCAGTCACACACTGGACTTTATGCTCTTGATTTGTAAGCCATGAATAATGTTAGAATGTCAAACAAGATGAAAGATGTTTCTTTTTTTAAGCTCATAAATGACAAGAAGTCAGTGTTTCTTGCTGAAAGGGAAAAACCTCTGAATTGCACGTTAGCTATTATGAGACCTTAACTTTCCACTTGAGTCCAACTAAGTTTCTTTTGAGCTTTCTAATGTAATGTAACGTGCAATGAAAATTGAATTAGTGACAAAATGCTAACGTCTTTAATCCCATTTTACCCTTTTTAATTATTCTGGCTGCCAGCTTAAATACACATGGATAAATAAAACTAACTTGTATTGCAAGAGACCTTGAAGATGAAGTGCAATCAAAAAGCTAGTTATTCAGGCTTCTCAGAAGTCTGGAGCAGAATTTCTTTTCAGTTTGAAATTAAAGACATTTTTCTAAACACAAGTGAATACTGTTGAGACACTGATTTCATGAGGACATGGCTTTACAATCTACTTTTTAAAGCACAACAACGTTTTTGTGTATAGTATAGTAATCATAAAAAAAACATTAAAAAAACAACCAAGCTGAAAATTATGCTGCACTACACCACATAAAAATACATACACTATCAAAATGAAATAAAGCATAAGCCTTCTATATGCAGAGGTATACTTAAGTCAAAAAATATTGCTTTCACTCTGGCCGCAGACTGTCATCAACTTCACACCTACTGCTCTTGTAATGTGATGTGCATCCCGCAACCATCTTCTTCACCGTCTGCATCTTTGTATAATTTGTCGTCTTCCCCTCGCCACACCACCACATGTCATCACCCCTTCGTGTCCCGTGTAAAATGTTTATCTGAGTAGCTCAGTCATGCTCACACATTATTCATTTGTAACTCATTTAAGCTTAGAGTTTTTCCCAGTTGCTTTGGCTCAAATCTCAAAATGATCGCAGAACGTGACAAAAGAGTCCAAGAGCATTTATTTGTAGTATTTCTATTTTGTGGTCAAAGTATTCTACAGGCGTAAGTCATGAAATTGAAGACTGTAAAACATCCAACAATTTGCAATCATGGAGGATCCTGGTCGAATGAAGAAGGGGAAGTGAGACAACAGCATTTAAGATAACAAATTGTTTATTTGTCCTGTTTTTAGGTAATACATTACAGAAGGACAGCATTAAGTGTGAAGTTTATGACAATTTGTAGCCAAAGGTAGAAGAATGACAGGATGTTCAGGGATTCCCTGCACTGTTTTGTGACTGTTGTAAATTATTGCAGTTGCAGTAGCATGCAGTAGTCGATGTTGACATGGTTTAGACGTTGTATTTTGTTTACAAAGTCATTAATGGCATAATGTGTGTTCCAGTGTATATGTAAATGTGTGTGTTTTTAGAGTGTTATAGAATGATTGCTTAGATTAAAGGTAGAGACATTATTAGTCTTTTTAAGCTTTGCTTTTCTGTCCAGGACGAAATTAATTACACAAAATCCAAAAGAAAATTTTTAAAAGAATACATGTTTTTCTTCTTCTTCTTCTTCTTTTTGAGACATAAGCAATAAAAACAAATATTGCTGTGGAACAAGATTTATTTCTTTTGTTTTGGATGACATGATAGTGTAATTTTTTTCCCCCTCTGTAAAACAGAGTAAATCATTACTATGACTGTGTCACTATAAGTGCTGTTCACTAAAGGAAAAATCTTGTTTTATTATTTCCCCTTTAATATTATTAACTGCCTTACAATATGCTAGCAATTTGTGCAGGGTGTATCCTTCCTTTCACCCTATGCACCCGGCTCCAGGGCCTCCCTAAATTGGATAATGCAGGAAACTCATGGATGGAATAAAATGAATAGTTGGATTTATTCACTGTGATAGATTATACACTAATCCTTAAATTATAGTCTTCTACATTAGGGAATCAGCGCCAGGTAAAACATGTCATATAAGACATTTAGGAAATCAGAAGATGTATGTAGTCCCTGTCATTCTTTCAAAACAGTATTTTGTAGGTTTTAGGGTCTATAAGCTGTGGGGAAAAAGGGTTTTATGAAAAAGAAACATGTAAGGATGTTTTAGAATATTCATACACCGTTGGGCTCGGCAGGTTTGAAAGTTAGATTTTGACAATCATTCACATTTTACACATTTCTGTAAAAGCATTTGCAAATGCTGTGAAAGAATTAGACATGTTATTCTGTGCAAATAATAGAATGTGAGCAGTTTATATCAGCTATTCTTTGACCATTGAGTCAAACAGTCAAACAGTTGTGGCTTTATATTCTACTATGAAAAGCAAATGAGAACTTACAACCATGTCAAAAAGAGAGTTTTCACAGTCCTGTGAAATACTACCCTTTTCACCCTTACTTCTTCTGTAAAAATAGTAAATCAGGTATTGCTAATCAAGTGTATTTGATTAATTGATCATCACTTTGCAAAGTTACAAAAAACCCCACAAGACTTCTGTAACAATGTCCTTTGGACAGACGAGATCAAAGTGAAAATCAAAACCAAACGCAACAAACCAACTGTCAAGCATGGTAGTGGAGGGGTGAGGAGTTGAGCTTATTTTATCCCACAGGCACCATGCAGTCTTTGAGTGAACCATAAAATCCTCTGTATACCAGAGGAGTCAAATGTGAGGAGGCCATCTATCCAACAGCTAAAACTTGGCTGAAACTGGATCATGTAACAGGGAAATGATCTCAAGGATGACAGCAAATCTACCGTGACTAGACCTGGAAAAGAAAAGAATCAACAATCTATCCATCCATTCATCCATCCATCCATTTTCTTCTGTTTAGCCAATTCAGTGGAGCTGGAGCCTATTATGTAATGCAAGTTGTTGTTGTGAAGGGTGGTTCTACAGCTACTGAATCATGGGGTGTTCTTCATTTTTCCCCAGGACTGAACTGTGTTCTTAGTGCTAAAAGAAGTTTGTTTGTTTGTTTTTCAAGAAAAACTCTAAATGCCTGTGGCCTCAGCAGACTTTCAGAATTAGATGGGCTATACTCCCTGCAATGACATGGATGATAGACTGAAATAATGGTAGGCTCTTGTGGAGCTTTAATTACAATACCATGGATACAACCAATAATTGTTTAAATTGTATTTATTTTTTCCCCATCCATCCATCCATCTTCATCCGCTTTATCCGAGGCCGGATCGCGGGGGCAGCAGCCTAAGCAGAGAAGTAGTCCCCTATATGGGGACAACAATATCATATATCCCCTATATGATATTGTTGATTTGGACAAAAACCAACATTTATGAAGTTTTTATTGTTTTAACAGAATTAACTGTCAATCAAGAATTCAACCAAAGCGAATGAAAAAAAAAAACCATAATAAGTACACTCAGTATTTAAATGCATGGTCATCAAATTACAAAAAGCACTTATATGATGTTAGTCATTCATGTTAAGTAAAAGTGTAGCTAAATATGCAGATATGTGTAGATTGACCTTGTGTACACAGTCCCTATGGTTAGGTAAATACAATAAACAAGAGCATGAATAAGCAAATACAGAGTATACAAGTGTGTGATAAATAGTGCGAAATAAAAAGTGTGTGTAAAGTGTACACATCAGGAAACAGGAGTGGATGTGTACATACCCTGCTGCGAACATAAGTAATAATTTAAAAAATTTAGCAGCTTGCATGCTTACTCCTGCTTACACTGCTTACTGTCTGCTCCCCTCACACAGGCCTCACAGGCCACACTAGCATGCAGCAGATATGACAAGCTGGGACACTCTTAGTCAAACATTTACCCATGATAACTCAGGGAGACAGCAGCAGTGTCTAGGGGCCTAACAGCCCTGTTCCTTTTCTCCCTCTCAAGTCAAGTTCTTAAGCTGAACATTTAAAATGTAAGCCAAATGAGTCTGAACCAAACAGGGGTCGCTACAGCGGAGGCTCTGTCCCACACCGACCTTCGAATGTTTACACGCAAGAGCTTTATTTCCTCTCAGCTTTAAAATGTGTTTATCAAAACCTGACAATGGAAACACTGCCTCAAACAGTCACTTACCGACTGACTGAGCCTGCTTTATTATGTCCTACCTGTCACTCATGCCCGAACACACACACACACACACAGTTCCCTTTTCCCCTCTCACATGAAACATTTAACCTGAGCTTGTCAAGGAGCTTATTGCTCTGCCTGGAGACTTTCAACAATCATCCTTCTCCTGGTTTTACCTCAAAGCCTTTTAAAAGTAGAGGTTTAAAAAATTAAAATAGAGCCGCCTTGCAATTACATAACAGTTTGGTGGTCAGATAGCAGCAGTGGCAGCAGCAGACCTTCATCAGTTGAGTAAATACGAAGCCGGGATGTTAAGGAATAATGCTGCGTGCACTGGCTGTCTCAGTAGGAATCGTGTTTGTGGAGAATTTCAGTGTTTGCATGTCCAAGTTCAAGTCAGGCGGTGTTGGTACGCCAGTGTGTAATTTTCTATGTATAACCCTGGCTCTGAGGCTTTACGCTTTTCAGCGTTTCCAGTTTATGATTTTCTTCTGATGTTCTTTTTTTTTTAATGAGATAAACACACACCACTCATGCACAAAGTATAAATTTATGGACTTACACACACTGTAAATATGCATACGAGCGTGTGTGCTCATGCACGTCTTGGCTCTTCATTTGGCTGCACAGCTGGGGAAAGCCAGAGATTTTTCAAGCCTTTCATGCCTCCTCAGATCTTCCTTTCTCTCTTTTTTCCCCTCTAGGGAAATTATGCAGGATAATGGAGAAAGCATTTGGGCTTATCCAGATTTACACCTGTTGTCTTAGAAGGAGAGCAAAACATCAGCAGCACAAGACAGCCTGTACTTCGGTGGAGTATGCCTGGCCACACACAGACATCCTCGTGTATCCCGCCAAACATGTGGAAACACATCCTGAGGCGCCCATCCATATGTACTGCTGTAATATGCATCAGGCATTTGTTTGCACACATGCGAAGGTCTAAAACAGTACTGTCAAAAACAAAGCTATGTTTTCATCTAGGGATTACTTCAATTATAAATAAGATGGATTTTTTTCTCATTAGACTAATTAGTATATAGAATAATAATAGAATATAATAGAATAATAGTGAAAGGTTCAACTTAATCCTTCTTAAAGTTGTTTACTGTTCTACAAAAGTCATTACACAATAAAATATTTTCACATTAGAAAAGCTAAAACTGTTTGTCAGGTGATTCACTTTTATAATCTTCCCTAACATTGTTTTTTAGACTTCGATCACTAGCACCATGTAGCATCCCAGCAATGTGATGTTAAAGAGCCATGGAAGTTTAAGTGTAATTCAATGCATTTATTTCATATTATTATTATTATTATTATTATTATTGCTTTCAGTTTGGACTTAGTTATATCAGATCACTGCAATTTAATTTAAACCCTAAAGGCCAAACAGAGTAACAATTCCTCCCACATGTTTGTATGTTCCTGGAGTCACATGTTCTGTGCTCAGTTTAACCCCTGGAGCTAAGTACGTGCTTTAGAGTATTGTGATGCGTGTTACCTGGATCTGCTCATGAATAGTCTACAGCTCATGCTAGAAAACAGCTCTAGACATTCTGTGTAGAAATGACAAAGATTTCCAGTTGTTTCATTAACTTTTGTGCACTTAGAATGAGTGAAAGCGTACATTTTCCAGCTGTGGCAGAGGTGGTAGAGAGTCGTGATCATTTCCAGAGACTATAGAAGGGAAAACGAGGGGCAGAGACGAATACACACTGCCTAACCTTCAGTGGAGGGAAAAGCAAACCAGCGGGAGCATCTGTGCCAATGACATAAAGAACAAACAAACAACATGTCCAACAATAGTAGGGCGAAGAAGAACTTGTAAGGAAAATGGCACCATCCTCATTTTTGAAACCTCCTGCCAGTTTCCAGCTGTGGGGAAACCAGTGTGGGATGTGTGGGATACTACATAAAAACAGGAATTTTAGCGGTAGGAAATTGCCAGTAGTCAAAGTGTATGATTTCATAGTTCAGTGAAATCACATCAAAAAAGGGACAGAAATGCCATGAGAAAAATAACACGAGTAAGGGCGAATAATGCCGTTGGAAAAGAAGGGGTCTCGCCCTGCTGTTCTGTTCTCTTGCTTCAGTTCTAAAAAGACAACCCCATTTTTTTTTACATATGAAGTTTAGACGATAGCTGGAGTTATCAGGCTTATTCAGGCTCATGAGAAAGTATGTCATCTGTGGGCTTCGAGCCAACCCTGACACACCATTTTGGCCTCTGACACGGCGGGTATTCCATTACGGTCTTATGCAGCATGTGGACTTTTTAGAAGACATGCGACAAGTAAAGAAAGGGAACGTGAGCGATTGAACGCGGAAGAGTGCATCAGTTAGACTGGCAGGTCCCGTATCTTGTGTTTCTTGTGTGGGAGGGGATATTCAGTGTTTTCAAATACAGATGGAGTCATTTGAAGCTGAGATGTGGGCTTCCTCCCTTCCATTTAGCAGTATAGTGGAGGTCATGAGGGACTGGTGGGAGAGGGAGGGGTGACAGGAATGAAAACAGCTGAGAAAGACGGGAAACCCTGCATTGAAAAAAGCAACAAAAACACTAAAAGTCTTTAAGTAATGTAGCAATGTAGCATATAATGCTGTAGGATGAGAGATGAGGCACCAAACTGTGGAGGGCTCTTTGAACTTTGCGAATGTTGACAAAATGATCTATTTAAAGATTTTCTGTGTTTTCTTCTCATTTCTTATTGTCACCACATCGTAGCGGTTTGGGATGTTTCTTATTTTGGCTTCAGAAAGAATAACTTTCTGTAATTACTTCTCCTGCATGGATTGAGCGCAAGCCTGCGAGGTGACAGGAGATGAAGCAAGAAAGGAGGACAAAAGAGAGGGGGTTTGGTGTTGTGCAACAGCTTGACATTGATCAGGGTTGTCGAATGATGACGCGGCAGTCCATTGTCTCATCCATCTGCACTGTGTGCAGTCTCTCTTCTTGTGACTTCTCCCTCCCCACCCAGAAACTTCTCCTTTATGTTTGTGCACATACTTTAGATAGAGAAACAGTTGAAGTCCACATTACCACAGCTCTGAAAGGAATCTAAGATGTTGTTTTAAATGTGCAGACTTAACCACATGTAATGGTCTTGTGTTTTTAAGTTAAGTTAAGCCAAAAGTTTAACTGACACTTTTATTTATCGAGTAAATTAGAGAGGCAATAGAACATGTATTGACTGAGAAAAATCAGTTTGTGTTTCAAACACAAAGCTTTACTGATTTTTGATCATCTAGCTGCACATGTTTTGAGATAATGTGGTGATATTTCACTCCGCTCTTCTTAAAGCACCTCCCAGCAGGTGGATTGGCTTGGTTAATTCTTCTTCTGTACCACAGGCAAAGCTGTTCCTACGACAGCTCAATAGATAGCTCCAATATAAAGAGAATACCAACTGAAGGCTTCTTCTGTAAATAGTCTTTGCATCGTTGTGAGCCTTTTCTTCGGCTCAGTGTCCTGCCGTCGGAGGAAGTTGCTCTGTTCAAGCTGTATCCACAAGGCATGGCATAACCTCGTAAAACAGGGTGATAATGTTCCTTGCTTCCCACATAAATCTTCAACTTTAGCACCAAAGTATCCCAAACTATCACATTCCCTCGTATTTCTTTTCACCCAAGAATCTCTTTCCTCAGTGTAAATGATCACGACTCTCTACCACCTCTGCCACAGCTGGGAAACGTATACTTTCACTAAATCTAAAATCTGTAGAAATCTTTGTCATTTCTACAAAGAATGTCTAAGAGCTATGTGAGAAATGTGGGAGCTGTTTTTTTCCATATTTCTGGTTTTTTGCCCATCTGAAGCTTCTCTGGCCAGTCTCTCTCTCTCCCCTCCTCTCTCTCTCTCCATACATATATATGGAGAGAGAGAGAGAGAGAGAGAGAGAAAGCACACACTTCATTACTGTTTCATATACATATACACATAAAAAGTAAAAAAAAAAAAAGTAAAACTACAGTAATCTGCAGTTTTTTAAAATGAAGGAATTTCCTTTATTATTCCTTTATTAAGGAATGCATCTTTATTGTTTTTTCCTATATTTTTTAACCCATTGAATACCATACCAAACAGATATACTGGCAGAAAATTAACAGGCCATTTTCTATTTCTTAATTTGTTTTCTTCACAGTGTCAGTGATATATGTATATATATATATATATATATATATATATCTAAACTGCCAGTTATATATAAACTGCCGGTTAAGGAACCTAAAGCTGTCTGTTTCTCACTCTAGAGACTCGGCTCTGCACCAGGGCTTCACTTCTCTTTCCTCTGTGGTTTCAGCCAGTTTATGATTAGTATGTTATAATGTGGGAAGATCAGCTCTTATAAGTACAATGTATATCTTCTTTTCTGTTCTTTTTTCAAATTATTATATCTTTTATTTTTCTGTTATTATTTGCTTATATATTTTTTTTAAATCAATATACTATGTGAACAAGAAGATGTATTATAAAACACATTTTTAAGGTTAATTGAATCTTGGCAGACTATATTTTTAAATCTAAAGAAAAACAATTTATATAGAACAAACTTATTTTTTAGTACTGAAAATAATGAATAACAGAAATTACTGATGAATTTCTTCAAGTCGTTATTTGGTGTTTATCAGAATTATCACGTTAAATATCTGACAGTTCTGATCATTTGTTCCTAATTGATTTGCATAAATCAACATAAATGTTGGTGAAGTCACCAAATAATTTAAATCTGACTGAAGCCGTGGTGACACATAGTTAAACACATTCAAATACTACAATTAAGCACTATCTTAAGCTATACTTAAACTGCACTACTTTTCTAGAAAACTATTTTTACTCCAAGACATTTGTGTGGTTTTACTTTACTTTGTAATGTTTTTGTAGCTCAGGGTTTTTGCAAAATATTTGTATTCATAGCGATCTTGTGCATTTTTTCAGCCAGGTGCTTTCCAAGTGTTTTGGTTTTAAACATCTGAACTATTTAAAACATTTCGCCTTGAGTTTTTTATCACAAGTATTACAAACCCACAGCTTGTTAGTAATTACACCAAAGAATAATTCTTTTCTGAGGGTTTCATTAAAATAACTGTTTGTAGCAAAAAGTAAGAAATCTGTTTTTTAAAGAAAAGTCTTCTGTGTTTTCATCCTCCTGCTTCTATTCAGTCAACTTATATCCCAACTACCTCAACATTTATGTATATTAGCCACTGATGCAAACATATAAATTCTTTTTATTTATAAATACAGCTTTAAGCACTCTCTGATATTGCTAAGCTCTAAGCTCCTACAGCAGCCTGTGTATTTTTCCACATTGAAGAATTCTACAATAATTATTCCATCATTTCACCAAAATAAAAAAAAACAAAAAGAATATTTTTCTCTTTTAAGCGCAGATGGAAACTATTTTTTTGCAGACTCTGTCTGTACACAGGTGGTGTGTTATGATAGAGGTGATTTATGACTGTGTAGGTGTTCGCAGTGGACTGCTCGCTCTCTGGCTGGAAGTGCTTGCGCTCTCTCTCCCACCCAGCCACTTCACATTAAACGCTTCCTGAGGAGCTGAAAAGACTGGAAATAATCCATCAAATAACCCCACCCCTCCACCCTCGTCAGCCAAGTGGCAATACAGTAACGCAACATACTGGTATTGGATTTCTCAGATTGTGAACAAATAAAAAGAGCTCCAGGGGCACAGAAAGGAGTGCTCGAGTGTGTCTAAACGTGCAGTTTACACAGGCAGCATATTTTGTAGTGCATCACTTCCTGAGGAAACGTGAGACACGGATGTGTTCTGAGAAAAAGGAAAGTGCAAGAATGACTATCACAGTAACTCTTTAAAGATATTAGCTTCATATTTACACAATAGTTTCGAGACTTTTATGTCATCAGCATTATCGTTATTTTGAGGGGAAACCAGTTGCACATGTTCTGCTGGTTCTTTAGTTTTCATATCCAAAAACAGGGAAAATTGTTGATGATTTTAATGAATTTAAAATAAATTATATTATGAAGTACTATGACTTAGATATTTCATTCGATTTTATAGTAAAATTGTGTTGAAACATATATAAAATATAATGCAGGTTTCTACAAAAAATGTCCATTGACAATGAATTTAAATGATAAAGTGAATCATTTACTACAACTAATTAAAGGCTCAAATGCAACTTTAAGAGATATTTAAATATTTTTGTGTGTGCTTTTTTTTGGTTTATTTTATCATTATTTTTATTATTGTTTGTATAGAGCAGATTCTGTGTCCCTGTTGGTACCCAAAGGTGAAAAAAATAGCATCTAAAAAGGAAGAAGCAAATTGTTTGAATTGTTCTAAAAAAAATAAATACCTGATGTGTCAGACATGTCAGACAAGAAAAACCTCACATTTGTAAATGCTTTTTGTATTTTGTAAACAGAACAAAAACCACTTTTTTTTTTAAAGAGAGTCAAATAAACAGAATCAGTTCCTCTTTGTTAAAAAAAAAGCCAACCATTTACATAACATGTAACCAGATGAGTAAGTAAAACTGGCGCATCTAGAAAACATGTCATCAAAAGGAAACTTAAAACTCTGAAAAGAAACAACAGGTCAAGTTTCACATTTTCTGCGGCTCGATTCTTTCTTGTTTATGTTCCATAAAGTGGACTGCAGAGTCAGTGGGATCTTGGTGGTCACAGCTTTTACTTGGTACCACTAATCTCAGGATTCAAAACTTCCTTTATGTGGTTTGTAAGAATTTAAACAGTGTGGTCTGGGCACAATGGGCAAGGTGCTGAATAGGCACTATCTGCTGTGTATGAGAGAAATACTCCTCGAGTTTCATAATTATGTCGAAACGCAGTGCCAGACTTGAGTATGGCAGATGGATGGACAGATTGCACGGCGGCTCTGATTTCTGTAAAGGTCCTCCCTGATTTCTGACAAAGCTACACTGATAACACATTCGCTGCATTTCTACACTGCACTCTTGCCGCACCGCGTTCAAGACAGGGCAGAAGAACTTAGCTAAGAAGACTGTCCACAAGAAATATGGCTTGTTATAATACGGACATGAGTAATATGTTATACTGATATTTATAAACAGAAGGAATAAATAAGTCAGTCCTGCTTACTCTGGTGATTCATGGGCTTTAGTCTTACCCCAAGAATGACATTTTTGATTGCAACTGAAATGTCTCAACATTAAGATGGATTACCATGAAATGTAGCACATTTCAAGTCACTGTTGCCTTATTTTTAACTGTTTTCTGTTGAATAAAACTGTAAAATGGATTTCCATTTACATGACTGTAATCTAATCCCAAAAACATTACAGTTCAGGCTTGTAAATTCTAATCAGAGCGGACTATGCTAACAAAGCCTAGTCTATGCAGGAGTGGCAAAAACAATTTGCTGACTTACTGACCCCATGTTCCACTTTTGCTCAGCTCTCAAATTTCCTCGCATCTGAATGGAAAGAATGCAGCAAATTTGTTGTGAATATTGGGCCCAGTTTATTGATGTTGGAGGCTTGTGATGACATTGTCGAAGAGCTGAAGGATGAGGCACAGTCAAGGAGCATAAAAAAAAATCTTAAAATGGGGACAGAGGAAAGGGCCTGATTGTTACTGAGACCGCTCCTTCCCCCGGACAGTGTGTTCCTGTGTGTGGCCGTGTAGGTGCCAAAACATCCCTGAGAATCTTGTGGCTCACTCAGGGGACACAGCAACCAATCTTCTGGCTGCACACTGTGAAGCTGATCAAAGAGTGTGTTTGCCAAGTGCTGCAGCATTCCTTTAGGTTTGTGCAATTGCACTGGTCTTTGTGCCTTCTGACTGCAGCTGAAAAACCAGTGTGAGGACTGCATTCATCCAAGTAAAGGTCCAGTCATATATATAAGAGCCAGTGGGCCAGGGCTGCCTGCAACTATTTGCTTTTCCAGCTGTTTTCTAGACTCACCCTGTGAGTGGGAGAGAGTGCTGTGTGTATGTGTGTGTGCGTTGGTTAGTAGGTGGGGGCATTAAAGTGAGATGGAGACATTCCGAGTTCTAGGAAGGAAGCTAGTGAGGAAGAGAGAGCTATGAGGAGTCCTCGTGTTTCTTCTGCTCCTATTACGCTGTAGTGTGTTTGCACAGTCAAAACACCCCAAGAAAATCCGGGCATCTCATATGATACTCGCTCACTTTCTCTCTCTCTCTCTTTTTCTTTCTCCCTCTCATGCACACACAAACCCAGAGGAAGACTAAGTCCCTTGTGCGCATGCCCCTGACATAAACACGCCCATATGCCTCGCTGCCCATCGTATAGACTGATCCGCCTCTCAGACACAAAGCAACAGGGGATGGCCTAGATTCCAGCACATGCACACACAGGCAACGCTGTACAGAGGAAATATCCCGTACACGTGATTGTCACGTATATTGGTTTACGAATGTAGATGCATATATATTTGCCCTGTTAAAGCTGGCAGACTGCACTGATTCATGCACCGCTTGATTGAGATAATGAAGTCAGAGGGGGAATAAAGAAACATCAGTGTTATCAGCCAAATGGGAGCAGCCATGCTGCTGTAAATTGGAATAATGCATTTATTGCTGTTACAAAGGCTATTTGGCGATAGGAACCACATATCCAGTTTTGAAGGATTCCATTATATTTTTCACTAAACATCAGTTTTTGACATCCATATTTGGTTAGTAAATGGAGATTGTCTAACCCAGTTAATATTTAAATGTAAAAGCTGGAAAGAAATAGAAAAGCTTTGATCTCCCTCCTTTATGTGATATCCAACCATACAGATCATTTTAACCAGTGTGGCCTATTGCTTATATGCAGAAAATGACCACTGAACTACAAGTAGGCAATACAATTCAATTGCTCTTAAAAATGGAGAGTGATGTGAATAGAAGTATGAACATCCGCAGTCGTCAGCTCCAATGACCTTTACAGTGCCATTCACTGCTGACTATCCTCATGGCGCAGAGCTTAAAAGTAAAGATTTTCAATGCAGTAATCAAGGCGACATTAGCCTTTGTATATTATATATATGAACTGTATGACTGAATGACTCAGCGAGATAGTGTATTGACATGCTCAGTCACACCTATAAGGAGAAGAGCAATGTGTTAGTGTTTACTTACATTTGAATTGAAAGGTTAAATAGGAAAGTGTGAATACCTTTGACCTCCGGCAGCTAGACTGACCTGCACAGCCTCAACCTGTGTGTCATCAAGCATTAATGGTGTCAACACACTGATAAATGACACTTGTGGAAATTGTTTCAGTTAGTTGCAACATGGGTCTATAGTGTACAGGATGCAGAAGTCGCTTAGGCTCACATATATATCACACTGTGACGGAAAGACATATAGATGCATCGAGATACCACTGTTATCTCAGTGTTACAGTGCATCTAAGAACACTTAATGCATGTAGGTGCATTCAGACAGGAGGTCTATCAGCAATTGCAGGGGCAGAGAGCAGAGAAAGTTAGCATGGTCTGCTGCAAAAACACAGCACAACAAGTTTCCTTATGCCAAATGCTAAAAAATTCCTAATACTTCTACAAAAAAGTTCAAGCTATTAATAAGCTCACATGGTATCAGTGCTTTCAGTCCTACATGTACAGAAACTTATGGATTTATGTAACTGGCTTGTTGCCAGTTCCAGCTTGGCACTAGGTTGGAAGGCTTGAAGTCCAGCTCAGGTGATTTTCATAAAGCAAAGAGATCAAGCAAAAAAAAAAAAAAAAAAACCTAACATAAACCAAGTGATACAGAGCGATGCCCTGAGCCATCCAGGGAAATGACAAGAGATAGCTAAAAGAAGAGAATCAGTACTAATTACAGAGTGGGCGATGTGGTGATTGATGTGCTACAGTAACCTCCCAGGGGTGACACAGAATAGCACCACAGGGCCGTATCATTCCCACAGAATTCTTTCACCCAGTAAACAAATTAGCTTTGGCGTGTGTCCATATATACTGTACATTATGGACACAGACCAATGGGCGAGTCAGTCAAAATGTTTTCTGTACTAAGCCGTTATCCCGTCATCATGGGTATACTATCAGCTACCACCAGTTTCCAGTACAGAGCGAGCACACAGCGAAGAAGAAGCTGGAACTTTCATATATTATGTATAGGGGAACCATATATGATTCATGATGAGAAATGCGGACTTAAAAGACACATTTAAGTTCCAAATGCAACAGTATTAAAACAGACCCCCCACCCACCCACATACATACACACACCCATGAATTGGTCAAAACACGTGTAGTATATTTAGTATACATCTTTATGAATTCATACAGCTAAACGCCCTGAACTTTGAAAGCTCCCCTTACTTTTTTCACTTTACCCCTTATTTCAGTTTCTATTGTTAAAGTTTATTTCTGCCGTAATTGTTTACTATCTACCGTCAGCTACGTCACGACACACCCCTATATGGTACGGAGACAGCTGGAAACTCAGCACGAGACTGATAAGCTTCTCGACCAATGGGAAAAGACACTATTCCAGAGTGGAGAGTTGTGATTGGACATCGGGGGAGGGGGATTATATATATGTATAGATATGCCCGACTGCTAAACCGTGTGGGGCGGGACTATGGAGAAGTGCTGTCCATCTATGTTGATACAGATCTGAAAAAACTGGACTAACGGAGCGTCTGCCTACGTTGCTTTTCGCATGGACTAATGTAAGTTATTTTAGACTTTCCCGTACCTTTGGGCGTGCCTCGCGCGGTCTGACGTGTTATAACACTTTTGTAGCATTATACTTAGGCCATTTTTCCCCCCTCGTTTCGTTTAGCTTGAAACTGCTTTTCAGGCCGAGTGGCACACGCGCTTTTCAGGCCAGCAAAGTGGTGCTGCCGCTGCCGTTAACGTTAGCTGTTGTCATTGCTCTCTAGCGGTCTGCATTATTTTGACATGCAGCTGACACAAACAATGCGTCCAGTGAGGCTAGGTGTAATGCCATTGTAGAGAGGCCATTTTCACAACCGTCCCGCTACTGTAACACAACAATATCTTCAGTAATAAGCGTGGCGTGTGAAAATTAAAGGACACTTTGGTGGTGTGTGACCGCTGGTACCGCTGTTTTTTCTTTTTCTTTTGCTAGCCCGAGTCCGGACCTCCATCAGGTTCAGCCCGCTCGTGTGTGAAGGAAAAGGAAAGGGGCAAAAAAAAGTCTTTTTAATTATGTGTCAGTTGAATACGTACCGACACATGTACACGCCATGTAACCTCCGGTGGTATCGCAAATGCTCAGTTTGCTAGATTTTCTGCCTACACGTAAGCACTTGGTTGTACGCTCCAAGTCCTATTCGGGCAAACAAAACAGCGTTTAATGGCAAAGCGGTGTGGACGTGTTGCAAAGTTTAGTTTGAATGAAGTGTTGCATCATGTGTAACTTGTGTTCCTCACACATGAGCCCGTGAATTCACGGACTGTGGAAAAAGTCCAAAGCCCCTTCCTCTGGAGGTGTTTACCTCGAGCACGTCAGGTCGTTAAAATCGCCAGATTTATAGAATGACGTTTGGCGCTACAGTGTTTCCATGCACGAAATAACGGCACGTCACCGGTAACACTACCCAACTCCCACCTCTCCGACTGACCGTTAGACAGTCCTGCTTAATTCACGTCTCTTTTTTGGTTTTTCTGTTTACAGTTTTTGTTTTATACAGAGGGCAAAGTTTTTCAACGCGGGGGAAAATTGTTCACCTTTAGCTCCACTAGTTAGCGACCTGGCTGCAACATCTGGGCACCTCTCTGCTACTGTACAAAAGTGAAGGTTGATATGCAACATCAGGTAAGACGGAGCTCACTGGCTTGGCTTTGTGGTGCATCACAGCTTCGCTTAGCATGCGTGGCGATCCTTATCAGTTAAACACGAGCAAACAAAATAAAATCTGTATATATTTTTTAAAAATAAGCGTTTGCTCGCTGTGCCGTGTTTGGGATGTTTGTGGAGCTCTGCTGCTTCTCCACTCGCCTCATCCCGGCTATGTTTTGTGTGTTGTGTTATTGTTACTCCACATTCCACATGTGTACATTCGCCTCCCCTGCAGCCCAGCAGCAGGGCCAATGCGCAAATCCCTATCCTTTATTACACTGCATTAAAATGAACATGTATTGGCCTGGTGTGCAAAACAGCAGGCGGATTATTTAGACACATCAGTAATTTAGGGAGTTGCATACTTGCCTTCGCAGAGGTTGTCAGCCTCTGGTGCTGAGGAGACTGCGGGGAAAAGACAAAGGGACAGATTAGCATGGAGCCAAGGGGAGCAGAATAGACATGCATAGACTTCAGTAAGGTGACATGTTGTCTGAGTCTGCTGTCCCGTTCTACTTTATGTCTTAAATATGCATTAGCAGATAAAAGCCACTAAAAGGTCAAGGCTACACCATCCGGTGATTAATTTCAGTGTTTGTTTTTCACAAAGTAAACTTTAACCATCCTGAAACCTGTGCGTCTTTCATCCTCAGTCCTTAGTGCCATCATTTAATTTGTGTTACTTATGTGTTTCAATTTAACAACAAACTGTTAGGCTTGCTTTAAATAAGAAGAGGTAAATGTTTTACTCGCTGGAAGAGCAGGACACATTTCTTGGGATGTTTCCACCCTCGCAGAGAGTGGTTTCCTTGACTTAATTATCATTTGTTTATATAGCTGTTTTGCTTTATTTTTAGTGCTAAAGTCTCTGTACGTCCTTTCATGCCAAGGCAACCAGGGCATCAGAAAGTTAATGCTGAAATGAAGAAAATGAGCTGGTAATTTGTCATATTATGGTTTTGTTGCATTATTTGTACATCTGTTTTTTGGGTTGTTTTTTGCCTATCTCTTCTGATCTTACCTGCTTGTTGGTCTCCTTTGTCCCGAGGAAAAACACAATGCTACCCTGTGCAATGACATGATTTCTTGGCTGCTTACGCTCATATTGCCAGGAACGATCCATCTATCTATTTTCTTAACCCCTTATCAAATTTAAGGTTGCAGGGTGCAACCTATACCATATACCTCTGTCAACTCACATAGGGTGAGATGGTACACTTATTACAGGGTTTAGCAAAGAATTATCATGCACTTGATCAGTGTTCACTTTATTACACTTCTATGAGTATGGGAGAAGCTAGAAGTTGAGATGAATTTGAATAGAAGCAGAAACCGTAATTTCTGCCACTTTGCAGTGTTATTTCCATCATTTAAAGGATCCTACCTCCCACCTATTACCTCAGCGGGATACAGAGAACCTTTCTTCTGTAATGAGGTGCTTAGTGGGGCACATTGTGCTTGAGAGGTTTGTACTCGCAGAGTTACAGGCAACTTGTAAAATGATAACAGATGCATAGGGTCTTCAAGGTGGAGAGTGCTGTTTTGAAATTCCCAGGAATATGAAATGCACATGTACATACATGTGCACACGCACACATACTTGTTAGTGGGTGTTACATTTTTTTTGTGTAACTTTATGCTGGTCAAGTCATCTGTGGTTTGTGTGCTAAAGTCTCGTGGCAATGAGACTTTAGCACACAGCAACTTTTAATCTGTTAGGTTTCTTACATGTTGAAAGTGATCTTGGGTAAAAACACTGAAGATAAGATAAGCAGAGTCATTGCTTTGATGGGGATAGAAAATCAACCACTTTAAAAATGTAAAACTTTAGAGGGAAGGCTCATTATATAATCAAAATAAAACCAAATCCCCTGGTTGAAATCAGTCCTATAAATATCAGTTTTTAATATCAGGGTATGTATTAGATGGTAACCCATACCCTGGTTGTCAGCATTTTTCAACAACACTTGGTGATTGTTTAAGGGATTTTTCTTTGTGGATTTATTCGGCATGTTGCTCACAAAAACTTTTTGGTCTGATTTGGAGAATTGGCCATTTGCCTGTGTGAGTTCAACTGAATACTTCTGTTCATCTCCTTACTGATTAAAACAACTGCAGAAGCAATAGTGTTATTTTTCTATAGCTGCTTGATCCAAATCGTGATCAAGCTTGTTGAATAAAATGAGTATGTGCTTGATTTAATTGTATTAATTAATAACCTGGGCACTCTAGCTTTTAAAATAGTGAGTAGGGTTGGACAATAGGCTCTGCACAACCAGCAGACATGTTGCATCTGTGTTGCAAGTAAGGCAGTGATATCGCAAATGCAGCAGACTACTATATTGAAAAGACATGGTGCCAGTAAGCACATGTTGAATTTAAGTGGCTGATTAAAGTAATTGACACTCGTTGCCAACTCCCTGGCTAAAGTCACTTCTTTCAGAGGGCATTTTCACAGCTGAAGCATAGAGAGACAGTTGAATAGCTGTGTCTTCTTCTACTTCGCTGCCAGATTGGATTTGTGGTTAAGTTGTACATCCATATATCAGCCTCACTGTCTATGTCACTGAGACAGTGATGCACTTCCTGTACTTTTTTTTAAAGTATCCATTAAATTTGCTGATTGCCTGCTTACCCTGGACCATAAGGGAAATAATACAGATTAGTCTCTTGAGATTTTATTTTGTATTTATATCATGTTCATGTTATTTGTTTGGAATTGACCAAAGAAGTTAGTTTACCGTTTTGTTTGTATGCTTCTGTAACATTTGAAGCCTTTGACTGGTCAGAATTAAGAGTTTAGTTTATTATATATACCTACAGTTGTAAATGTCTTGCAGTATATTTATCATGTTCAAATTCTGACAAAAAATAAATTAAATTAACCTCATATCTTAGGAGTAAAAAGGAATCTTTAAGCTTGACAGAAATAGTGATTTGATTTATATGATGATATATATCGATATCAACTGATGTGAAAAACATTACTGTGATTCAAGTATTTTGTAAGTGGAAATGCATAAAACTATAGCAAACTATCACTACTGGTTTGACAGTTGTCGATCCCTGGTGCTGATGGAAGATGTACTGATGGACATCGTCATCATCCATCGGCACAATCCTAGTAGAGATACAGATACGAGGTTCTTACCACTCGACTTTTAATTTTTTAAAAAGTTTTACTTCTCAGAGCGTTACAGTTTCAGTCAGTCATGGTCGTAAAAAATAGTTTTCCTTGTTTACGCACTTGCATGTGCAGCAAAATTCATGCTGGTCGCTACCATACAGGAGAGCAACAGTGCAACAGCATCAGAAAAAAGAGGACAATGCAGAGCAGATTGAAATATCATGTCCTTCATTTTAGCCAATAGCAGTACCAGTTAGCTCAACCACACTCATCAGATCAGGATGGGTGTGTTGCGGACATCTTTGGGCTTAGAGAGATAAGCACTTGCTGGGCTTTACCACACATGAATGAATCAGGCTATTATCAGGTAGTATTTATAATACCGTTAAAGGTATGTGGACACAAATTTAAAGTATACTGACAGTAGCAGTGTCCTCATTCTTGTGTTTTAATTTGTCCATATATTGTTGTTAATGCTTTCAGTGTTTTCTCTCTGACCTTTTCTGTTCAGTTAAAAAACTCAATACAATGTCTTTTCTCTTTATTCTTCTGCTGCTCTGGTGGTCACACCAACCACTATCTCCTCTGTTTTTTTTCCCTGTGTGGCAAAGTTTTTTCCCCAAGGGAAATGACTAAAAGACACCAGGTGTTTTGTAGTGGCAAAATTTAGGAACTTCCTTAAGCCTGCCAACAGTTGGATTTCTGTTGTGAATGATAAATCGGAAATTCAGTTGAGGAAAACAGATATTTTTCTACTTTGTAGTGTTCACATGTAATAGATTTTCCTTTATTCCCATAGCCACATCTCCTCTCCACCTCCCTTTTTAATGCGAACATGCTCAACAGGGGCTAATGGATTCCTTATGAGAGGTAATTGTGTAGCTACAGCATAAATGCAGGAGAGGTTCTGGTGTTGTGGTTAGTCTGATTAGGTCTTGTTTGAAGCCCTAAGGGATTTGGCGAGATAAACGTCAATAGCAGCTGACCTCACAGCTTAAGGTCACAGGCTACCATGCAAGTAGCGCTCACAGAGCTGCAACTTCTCTGGGCCCCACACTGAATGGCTCATGTTGGTAAACAGTGGCGTAGATCACAGGGTTTGTGCAGTATGTTGTCAAGGGCAACTTTGCATAACACTAATGGGGTTAGAGGTTCAATTCCCACAAGCCAAAAATGCTTGCACCACTGGAAATAAAAAGCTATTTGGATAATAGATCTCCAATCAAGGGACAAGCAGTTCCTCTGTGCTCTTGCTGGAAATTCTTTTCTCTGGGATTATAAAATGCTTTGTCAGGAGCCATTTTAATTTGATGTAGTTTTCAAGATTGCAGGGATGGTTGAATATTGGGTGAGCCTTTTTCGTCAGAGGTCACAGTAACCGAATATTTTTTTTCATTTAACAGAAAAATCAGACTGCACGCTGCCATAGCGACAGATTTAAATGCTGGTGGTGGAGCTACTGTTAAATGAAATAATAATAATAATAATGATGATGATAATGATATAAGGACAGCATGAGTGGAAGTTAGAGCTTGCTAGGGCTGGGCAGTAAATTAAAATCCCAATTACATTTTGCCTTGAATTGACTGAATGATTGTTCACTGACAACATTTGTACTATAAATGTGTTGCTACTTTGTATTATCTATCTATCTAAGGTGGGGTTTTTATAATAGTAATAATAATAATAATAATAATAATAATGTATACTTTATTGATCCACGTGGGGAAATTCCTCTCTGCATTTAACCCATTCACTCAGTGAAGCAGTGGGCAGCCACCAATCTAGCGCCCGGGGAGCAATGTGTAGGGACGGTACCTTGCTCAGGGGTACCTCAGAGTAGCCGTTCAGTGGATTCGAACCCCCCGACCTTCATGGGGTGACCACTCTTCCTACTGAGCTATCCCTGCCCATAAGATATTATGCAATATGATTGTGCTTCAAGTATTGAAACAGATCGGTGGTGCTGACTTTGTTTGCTTGTGCATCAAAATGGTAGACAATGGCAAGTCTAACACAATCTCTGTGTAATATATGATCGTGTTAGTGTTTGTGCACTCTGGCTTTAAACAAAACATTTATTACTATTTCTTGGTCTTGGATATTTCTTTCAGCCAGATCAATTTAAATTAAATTCAAAGTGGCCGTACCTTTGTTGAATAGTTGGAAAATTATGTCTTCAGGCAGAGATCTAAGATCAGTCAATTTAACGTACAGCATCATCCACTTACCTGTTAGACTGATTTAAAATAAAACACGGGCTTGTATTTGTTTTAGCATGGCCTGCACAGTTTAATGTGCCCAGAGGACAACAGGAAACTAAAATCACTATTCTGTCTTTGCAGAGGTAGATTGGTGTTCAGGTGATTAAAAATTGCCAAAATTATAAGTAGCAAACACCTGATACAAGAAGCATATACTTATTGAAACATATAATTCTTTATACCTGTAAATATAGAAAGAGACAAATGCTTTATAAGCTTAGACAACGGAGTGATGGAACTGAATTACTTGAGTGTTTTATGTCAGACATTGTACTGCTGTAGGATATTACAGAATTAATCCACACATTTCTGTTTTCCTGCCCACCCCTGAGCATGGAACAGACTTTTAGAGGTTCTGCGTCACATTTTGTGCTTTCAATGCTGATGAGAGCGATATATGTACAGATGGTATTGAAGCTGGCAGAAAAGCAGTCCATCAGCCATAGATTCAGTCCACAGGCTGGCAAAAGTAAGCCAGTCACAGTTTATTTCTACAGTTCATGCTGGAGGACAAGATACACACTCTTTAAAAGAAGGAATCAAATTGTGACTGTTTATCCTGACATGCACAAATCATTCAGTGTCTTTGATTCATTTTAATTTAAGTCAGGCAGCCAAACTTAAAATGCAAAAGATATTTCTTAAAGCAGCAGAAAAGCTTTTTGTTACCATCGCTGCCTCCTCTGTGGAAGATTAGACACACTTTCCATTGATTTAAACTTTGGGCTTTTTAATTAGACTGATGTGAGACTTCACTTGGATGTGTTTTACAGCCACACTAAAAGCACGACTGGCTCATTACTGTAGTCACTCATTAAACCCAGGAGCACATGTGTTTCAGAGAGTGCATGAGAATACGGCTAACTGGACTATTATTTAACAGAAGACACAGGGAGAGTGACGGACAGCTCTTAACACCAAGCCTTCAGTGCAGAGTGTCTTGAGTTGGACAAAAAAAGTTTTTGTAATTTGAATTAAAATGAAAGCAGCTGTGTGTAGTTGGCAGTAAATTGGTGTAAGGATTGGTCATTGATTAGTGTAATGTTATTTTGGCTTGAGCTGTCTCTTTAAAAGGGGTAACATCATATCATTTTCACCATGTCAATGTTTCATTTTAAAAGGATCTTAGCATTTCCGACTGTTGCAGAGAAATTTTGGAGGATGAAACTCAAATGAGATTCAGGCTTCTGTCTGTCTTATGGTTCTCTCCTACTGTGTCTGTCTACGGAGGCCCACTGTAAGGGGCTTTCACTGAGCTGCTAACCCTTCTCCTGAGCCCCCCCCCCCCCCCTTTTTTTTTTCCATTCTCGATTTCTTATTTCCACTTTCCTGATGCTACCGTAGCACAGAGACAGAGAGACAAGCCCACTGAAGACGATTGGCTGTTGCTTAACGGGCCCCCTACAGAAGACTCCGCCCATCTCATCCTGTTTGTCAGATAATTAGTCATCCAGAAGGCCAGTAGATGACCAAGCAATCCACTGCATGTGTGCACACAGGTTCTGTGGTGGTCATTACTACTGGTGTAATTATGTCCTTCTTCTCACTACTTCTGCTTTCGTGCATATTTTTTGACATGTGTACATAAGCACTTTGGATCCAGTGTAAATTTAAAACAACAGGCAGATGCCAGCAGAACAAGTAAAGACAAAGCATATCTTGGCTCAGAGGCAGAGCACTTTCATTCTGTGTTTGCACACACAGGGAAACACACACTCTCACTATTGTTTTCTCTTATTCAGAATATTATATTATGGTCTGTAATAGTCAGTTACGGCTCTTTATAGTTGGATTTTATTTTTACTTGTATTTTCTGTTTGTTTCTTTGCCATTCCAAATTGTTCAAGGGTTTCTAAAATAGTTTGAAATAGCATTGGAATGCACTGCTTGTGAAATTCTGCGATGATTGATGTCGATGTTTAAAATAACAGTTTTTAAAAATTTTGTTTATGTAGTTATACACAAAACAACACAGCCCAGGAAAGCAAAAAAAGGGGGGGAAAAGCAATGAGCTCAATAAATTTCAACCTAAATATAATATAGTGATACAAGTTTTCTTTGATCTGTTTTTATGGCAGCAGAATTGAAAATGATATTACAGATTATCCATTTAATGTCCATAATTATTAACCACAGTTAGTAGGATCACCTCTGCATCAGGTGATAGAGGAATCCAAATGTTGTATTGATTTAGACCAACAGCATTTCTTCTTACCACTAAGATTAATGTTTCCATCCTCCCGAAAAATCCTGAAGCCAAGTGCGGTCACACTGTCGTTTAGCAAGTGTTAGTGTAGCAGCTCCTCCATAAAACACATTGGAGTACACTCTGTAAGCCCTCTGGGTCTCTATCAGATCACTAAACTTGCCCACATTATTGTTCAAAGAACTCACATTGTTATGGTGATGGCTGGAGCCTCTTAACTCTCCTCTTAGCTCCAGCTCTTAAACTCGGTTGTTCTAAAGTGATGTCAAACTCATTAATAAAATAATAATTTTTTTATAAGAAGGCGTCATCATAAGTGCTTTTTTTTCCAAGAATAAATTTTATAGTTACAACTTTGTCTCGAATAATCAGACAATACAAATCGTGGCTTGCATTAATACTTATAATATAATATAATATAATATAATATAATATAATGTAATAATATTTATTTTGAATTAAATGGAAGAAACAAACGGAACTCAAAAAGGAGTTTTTCCTATGGTGGTGTTATGTTACTTAGTTCCACAGGTGGTAAGAGAGTTTTATTTGCATACTTCTCCACTAGCAAATGAATACAGGATGGGTTTAATTCAAAGCAGCTTTCCCTGTTTTTTTATTTTGTTTTTTTTTTGTTTTGTGTGTGTGTGTATGTGTGCGTGTGCGTGTGCGCTTTGCTTTGGTTACAAAATTGTCCTTAAGTCAGATTCCTGTTAGCAGTAAAGTCTTAATATGTCTTTAAATGTGCTCTGTCTCACTACATCATGCTGTCTCTGCCTTCTTTTCTTCTGTTGTTATTTTGCCCTTCTTCTTCTTTTCTTTTTCCTCTGCCAGCGTTTTACAATTTTTGTTTTTCTCTGCCCCGGTTTCTCTCTGTCCTGTTGCTATTTTCCATCGCTCATTGCGCTGCATTTTGTACCGTTTAAGGCTCTGTTTGCTTCTGCCAGTAGCTGGAGTCTGCTTGGGTCACATTTGTTTCAGTGCTACACTGATAGAGGCTTGTAGTATGCTCTCCAGAGAGTACAGTAGACTGCTGCGCACACACTCTTGGCAGCCTCTTTCTCTAACATATGCATACTGTATGCTGACATCACCAAACGATTTATTTTAGAAAATGATGCAACTTGAACTCTATAAAAGAAATTGAGATGTGTGTGTGTGTGTGTGTGTGTAGTCACTTAGATGCTGCTTTTATTACACTATTTTAACCACGTATTCTCTGAATATTTGCAATATTATGTGAAACAGTACATTTTCAGTTGACAAAGGTCTTACTGTTTCAAACATATAAATGAATCTTAAAGTCCCTTTTTTGTCCCTAGTTCTGTGGTATTATAATTTTTATGGAGTTGCTGGAATATTTTGTTGTTTTTGTTTTCCCATTATGCTCTTTGAGCTGGGTAACAAAGCTGGATAGAGAACACAGCCATAGAAGTGTAGACGGGGTTAGTCGGCAGCAAACAGCAGGAGGTGTGTGAAGAAGTAAAAGATGGCTCAGGCCACCAAGGCTGTTCTCATGAAGCAAAGCCAATAGCGCCAGTAATTATAAAACTGCCTAAAATGCTGTCTTTGTAGACAGGCTTACTGGTGTGTGTTGTTTGGTGGCAGTTTTGTGACTCAAGTCAAATTAGAAGGAAATAAAGTGTCATTACTTATTACTTGCAGATGTGATTGAGCATCGGCATAACTGCGCATTTTAAAAATGTAAAAAAACAAAATACAAAAAGCACCACAAAGAATTTAATAATGCACATATCTTATATATCAGTTTCTTTCACTATTGTTTTATTTTCTGCTTTGTACCTCATGCCCTGCTATTACTGAATTATCCCACACATGTCTGAAATGATGGCACTGTTATGATGTTTGGCAAGATCAGGAGCGGTAAGGGTTTATGTTTAAAGCCAAAAGAGAGAAAATTTCTATTCTAGGAAATAGAAATCTGAGGGAAGGCTACGATTATGTTTATATTTGCACTATGCTAACAGTAATATTTTTTTATGAAGTAGAAAACTGTAAATCAAGCAGGCTGCTGATTCTGTCTACTTATTTGTCTCTCTGCTACGCATACTGACACATCACTAAAGCTTGTCAGCTACTGGTGTCAAAACTACCACACTTTTCCTGCCTTTCCAAAATTAGTCAGTGCATATGGTTTGTGTCCCATACATTTATTTATTTATTTTATTTTTATTTTTTGCACATTCTGAGCATTTAGCAAGATTTGGGTTGATGGATGACTATATTTTGGTGTCTGCCCATTCATGATGTTTCCTGTGCTTGTGTGTGTTTGTGACATACTTTAGTCTGAGTCTATGTGGATGACATTTATGTCAGTGTCGGCGGCTGTGGGTGTCTGCAAGATCCGACATTCCTAGATCAGGCGGCTGTGCCGGAGTCTGTGTGTGTGTGTGTTTGTGTGTATTCCAAACTCGTGTTTCGCAAAGAAAATGCTCTTGTTTGATTTTGTCCACACTGTTTATATGTTTGTGCATGAGGTAGTTTGTATCCTTAAAACTGATACAGCTGTTGTGTAGTAACCCCACACTTTCTCCACACCATGTACAATTCTCCCAGTTTTTGTCACCTCCTGCTACTTCCCCATCACTGTTTTTCTCAGTCTCAGATTTTCCTTTCTCTCTGTTTTGCAGATTCACTTCCTGAGTGTGTGTGTGTGTGTGTGCATTTTAATGTGTTCTCACATTGCCATTATTGTGTCCTTTTGGTCAGCTTACACCATTTGCCGTTATGTAATATATTTACTGCACTAGATGGTTCCTTTTGTTTTCAACTTTGCTCAGTGGGCAGGCGCACCTAGCTACTTCAGATGGCCATTTTGGTCACTCTTTGTGGACACGTCTTCCAGGAAGTCATTTATACAAATTAGCTGTGTGAGGCCTAGTTTCAGGAAGATCACTAAAACGGAAAAGCCATTGCCTGGAAGGAAGGATATTTTTAGTCATTGTTTAAAAAGTGATCAAACGATTCAAATTTTTCAACAAATGACAAAAACCTGTTTTTTGTTGGTTAAGGAAAAACAAATTACTCACCAACGAAGAAAATACATTTAAACAGCAGAAATCACATTAGCGAATTATAGTGCTGTGCAAATAAAGTGCTGTACAATAATTGTATCTGACCACTTCCAGAGAAATGTTTTGTGTGTGTGTGTGTGTGTGTGTGTGTGTGTGTGTGTGTGTGTGTTTAGTCACTTGACCACTGAACATTAAAACAGTGTTGTGGCTACACATAATGGACAACCTGGCAAAGAAGCAGTCTTATCTTTAGTCATTCAATTCTTAGTAGCCTGTAACAAAAACACAACATTTGTTTCCATTACATTAGTTCAGTTGACTTGAAAACAAAAGATGCCAAATTACAGAAAACTGGACTGAAAATCAGTGGTAACACGTCCCATGGAGTGATGGATCTAAAGGTCCGGAGAGAGGTACAGCAGTGAGTGTGCACAGCCATCTGTGAAACATGGTGGAGGCTGTGTCATGGTGCATTTCAAAATTGATGGAGTTATGAACGCAGGAACGTGCCAGATTTTCATCCACCATGCAATAATAACTGGAATTTGGTTGACAACAGTGGTGTTCAGCATGACAGTGATCCCAATCACACTGCCAATGCAGGAGGAAAAGCATGCCTGAATAGAAAAACATACAACCAAACACTATCAGTCATGGACTGGCCTCCCCAGAGCCTAGACCTCAACATTGAAGCAGTGAATGGAACAAAGATAGAAATGGAAAGAAAGGATGGTTAACTCAAGACTTTTATGCAGTACTTTATATTTTTAACTTCTCAAACATTTCCCTGCAGCTTTTAGGCAATTTTCAGTTTTTTGCTAGCACACCACATTGACTCTCTCACATGTTCATGTAACACAGAGCCAATGTAAAGCCATGAATTGTTATCCCTGGCCCGGGCTCTCTTCAAACAGATGCAGCAGTGGGTTGAGTGGCATGCATGATAGAGGCTGGACAATGTAAAGATGTGTTGGTGTCACAATGAAGAAGGAAAAAATTTATGTTCAGTAGTATTTAACAGTGACACATTGTGTTATTTTAGCATTTTGCTGTAGTTTTCTCCATCCATATTAGGTGAATAGAGTAGCAACTGAATGCCCTTTAATTATGCACAGTTCTGAGTTTTATGAGATTCCAGTGTTATTCAGCATGGAGCAAAAACAACCAGTGTGTTTTTTAACTATTGTGGCCAAACAGTGGAATGTTTTTCACTGGTCAAGTTAGGTCGCCTGTCCTCAGTCCCACTTGCTGGAAACCAGAATGAAGCCAAGTCCTAAAGCAGACACAGAGTAGAGTTCTGGTTGAGCGTCACCAGGACGGATTAGCACACTTCTGATGGGATGTATCATACAGAGTAAATTTATATCATTACTTATTTCACGAATGTTCTTCTTATTTTAAAAACAGTGTACTTAAACAGCAAACATAAAATGCTGTTACAGAGGTTTGGACAGTGTTAACTCATTTTTATTGCTTTTTTCCTAATGGATCATAAATTTCACAAAGATCCTAAGAGAGAAAATGAATGATATGGAGTCAGGGTTAGGTAGAGGCTTTCGCCCCCGTCATCCAGCCTCAGAGGCCTCTGGGCTGGCTGGGAGCCAGGGGCAGCAGGGAGGTGAGGTATTTTAATTCACCTTAGAAAGGAAATTGGAAAGGAAATTATTTGCACCACAGTGAGGCAGACAATGGAAGCAAGTTTTGTGATAGTGAGTATGCCACCAGACAGTAGTTAGGCCAGAGAAGTTTCAGAAAACAGATTCAAGGTAACAAATACTTTTTTTTTTTATTGAGCAAATTATAGTGTTATCATTGAACGGTGCAAAACGGACGCATATGAAATTCCAGACATGTTATTATAACTCGTCCACTGAGTACAGAACAAAGCATGTGGGCCATAACATACAAGGAATACAGTAGACATGCAGCAGAAAAGAAAAAGTCTTAATTAAGCTGTATGAAATCTGTTTCACTTATACCACTTATCTGTATTTTACACATCAAAAATTTGGTTTGGGGAAAAATTAATTTGTACAGCGGACAGCATCCGTTGTCCTTACAACCTCTTCTCAGATGACAGCTCTCATTAAATGGGTGAAATGATGTATGGATACAAACTGCAATTTGACAGGCTGAAAAGCACACAGTTGTGAGTCATTGTGTAGTTGGTAATGTCATGATTAATGTTTGAATGTGTGTAGGTAAATTAGTTAAGTTTTCCCTTGTGGTGGTGGTTTGCAGCAGCTGTTATGTTAAGCCTTGGGTCTCATATGGTTTTCACATTAGAGTCGATGCCAAAACCCAGCATGCAGGTACGTTTATATATTAGGAGGTTGGAAAATGAGAATGTCCTATGTTTTACTTAAGTAGAGAGGCTCTTGAAGCAAGCAGGAAGGCCATAAACGTTAGTCATCAGTGTCTATCTCCGCTGTAGATTTATATTAAGTGCTGTACTTGTTTGAAAGTCTGGCTCCTCAGTTCTAGTTATTATGGGTTATGGATGAAAATAGCATTATCTGCATAGCATCTAAGTGATGCGCTACTTTATTAAAAGTGAGTGTGGTCACGTTTTTTTTTTTTATGAGAAGGTCTCTCTCTTTTTTTTTTTTAATTACTTTTTTGTGTGTTTCAGATGCAGCATACATATGTAATAAAGTATATGTATGTATATGGTGATCCTGGTCCATGGTCAGAAGTGAAGTCAACTCAATTTTAAAAAGGAAAACATCTGAAGAACCCAAATTGAACTCGGGCTCATATTTCTTTTCCATCCAGACTCCCTGATGGCAGCTTTGACTGGATTCAGCAGCAGTTACATAACGTTGTCATTCCACAAATACCTTGTAACTTAGCTGATATTATTTCTACATATTGGCCTATGAATCAGATGTTTAGCTCTTCATTTTGACGCTTACTGTCTTTACTGATGTAAAGGAGTTAATTGTTACTCTCAGTTGAATGCATAAAGATGATTGTCCTGTCTTGAGATTACTTAATTTAGGTCGTTTTCAAAATTGTGCTTATTTTGTTTAATCACTACACCCAATTAACACACGTGTTGCTGTTTTATAGCTCTTAAACCTGATTGGTGTGTCTACAGTTAAGTCACCGTATGTCAGTCACATTTTGTTGTGTTTAAACAAGTGGTTCATAGGTGTATTCATATGAAAATATTTATTTTAAATATTTATTTTCTGTCAAAGGTTGAACATGATATATGTACCGCAACGTTGTACAACTGTTTTTAAAATAGATAACATGAGTACATATAGTAAACTAAACTGTTAATTCTGACTAGGCAAATGCTTTAAGTTCTCTTTTTCGGACTTTAAATGGCCAAACTATCTCTATCCTCCTGAACTCTCACTCCTAATGTAGTAGTGTGCAGCAGCCCAAACATTAGCATGTATGCTGTTGCCGCCCACTCCTATGCTGTTAACCTGACATGACGTGACTCTACTTGATTCGTTCAGCACGGTGCTATTCTCGTTGTCATTGGCCTTTTTTGTTGCCTGCCATTTATAGATTAGATGAACTCGAGCACTGAGCATGTTTCATATTGCTATTGAGAAACATTTTTGCACAATTTATTATTTTATCACCAACCTCTACAAGGAAGTGACTTCATGATATATCACTAATGTATACAGGTGTGTTTAGCGTTATGCATATCACTGTATGTTGGTTTTTTGGCTGAAAAAGTGTAATGCTGATGATATGTGTATAGTTATACAATTTTGGGTTTTGCTGTTTGGCTGCTTGAGTGTTAGGTTCTGTTAACTATGGAATACTTTTGATTTTGGCGTTTGATTAATTGTAAAAAACAAAACAAAACAAACTGTTCACACTAATTACTAGGGGTGCAACGATACACAAAATTCACGGTTCGGTTCGGTTCGATACTTTGGTGTCACGGTTCGATATTTTTTCGATACAAAAAAATGTTCATGCCTTTTTAATTTGTCATTTATTAAAATTATAAATATATATTTTAACTCAAAAGTACAGTTTTTAAATTTAATGTTGCTGAAACAACAAAGTAATAAAAAAATAAATCTGATCGAGAAATCACTCATCTTCGGAAAAAGAGAGTTTATTATAGAGAAATGGCTCTTTCCAAAATAAAAGCTATACGCTTCTTCTGGGGTATATTCTCAGCAGCATATTAAACCTATCAGGTCCCCATAAGGAGAATCATGTGCTAATGGCTGTCTAAATGACCCGGGTAAAGTTTGTAGCATGCGTGCTTGTTGTTTTTGTCTGCTTCCAATTGTCTTTGCACTAGGATGATGTTGGAGTAAATGTGCAGTCATATTCGTTGTGTTCCCACTATTGCTGTCAGCGTTAATCTCGTTGAAATGACGTTAACGCCACAACACGGCAAATCTCCGTTAACGAGCTACCGCGGATCGCCACATGCGTGGGGCTGGACGGCGTCAACACGTTAACGAGCAAACTGTGCTAACGCACTAGTTCCCACCAATGTAATTGAGCATTGCGTGGCACATCGGACATGCTGTTTTACTTTTGTCCATGACGCGCTTACCATCAGGGTCATGCTTCACATGAAGACCAAAATAGTTCCAAACGCCAGATCTGAATTAGGGTGGGGGAGGTTCAATTTGCCATGTTGCAACGAGCTTAACTTCTATCTCGCCAGCTTGCGCTGCGCTCAGTGGATCTGCGCTCGACAGTGCAGCCTAGGCGGATAAGTCGAACGCAGATCCACTGAGCTCTCAACACAGACAGCATCGTCAGAAGAAAAGTTGATAAAATAAATTAAAAATTTTGTATTGTTCAATATATATGCGTACCGAACCGAAAGCACTGTATCGAATGGTTCAATATCGATACGAGTATTGTTGCACCCCTACTAATTACAGGCCATAATATGATAAATATCACTGGGGAACAGTGATGTGGTCTAGCAAGAGAAAATGTCTTCATAATGTATATAGACGAAAAAATTTTCTATGATGTTAAGTAGACCTGTAGGATTTGGAGCTTAGGGAAGTATCTCCAGGTTTATCTCTGGTCTTTCAGTTTCACAAAGGTGTTTTTTTTCCTTCCTTTATTGCCATGGTAACCTTTGCTAAACACCTAGCAAGCAACCCCAGACTGCTGATGACCTGATTTAATTTTGTTCCTACAAGATCCCACAGACCTTGGTGTACAGATTAGTTTTTCCTGATGATCATCAACGAGAGATGCTTTTTCTTTTCTCCCTTTTTTCCCCCCTGCTGTCTGCAAGCTATGTTAAAGGACTGCCATTGTTCAATAACATAAAAAAGAATATGCCCTGTTGATCAACAAAAAAACAAAACCAACATTTTTCTTGCTTCCAAGACTGTTTAAGACCACCAGGGTTGTAGATCAGATCTGCCCTAATGAGGGGGCAGCGACACTGATAAACCTAATCGGTTATGCATTGTGTGCTGATGGACAAGAATTACTCTGCCAAGAACTTCCTAATCAGTGCTCCTTTTTCTAGCTTGTTTCCCATGAATGCAATAAATAAATCTAATCATTATTATTAGATTGCTATTAAAAGTAATCTGCCTCATTTTGCAATTAGCAGTCAGTTGTCTGTTATGTGCAGATCCAAAAGGCTCCAATGCTGTTGGCACTGTTGTAGTAAAATTTGTAAATATTCAACAGCTATTCGTATTTGGGGCTGCACATCTCAATCAGCTGAGTATTTTAGCAGGACACTGTGCATTAGGCTTGTGTTGTGTTTGCAAAAACAACATAAAGCTGAATTCCAATATACATACTTTTGTGTGTCTGTGTGTGCATTATTGCGTGAATTTGTGTGTGTGGGTGTGTTTGTGTGTGTGTTCGGAGAGACATTGAAACCGGGAGAAAGCGGTTTTGTTTTTTCTTGGATATGCGGTCAGTAACCCAGAGAAGAAAAACCAAGCAACAAACAACACACACGAGTCTAAACAGAGTTAATCGTTTCCCTCTAGCTTCTCTTCTCCCCACAGTTTCTCCGTGTTCTCCCCATGTTGTTGTGTGGTTGTGGTTTTTGTATTCTGCAATTCTTTGTGTATGTAATGATTTGTTGTAGACCTTGTGGCTGCTGCTTTTGGTATATGAACTTATACATGCATCTGCATGCACAAACAGATACAAATCCATTAATTCAAGCACATTTGCAGGCAGCAAGAAAGCAGGACTAAACGTCTGCACGCTCACCATTTAGCCCAGCCTGTTCCCTCCCATATCCCACTTGTTTACAGTTGTACTGGTTACCGCAGACTCAAAGCTGCCACTCAAAATCAGATTCTACTCTCACATGTGGTGATGTCGACCTCCTGTTTAGAAAATAGTCGTCCTGTTTGACAGACCTGCACTTTTCAGAGTTCCTTCACAGATTTAGATTTACGTATCCTATTTTGACAGCCGCCCGTAGTTGTTTATGTTCAAATGGTAAAATCTTTTGTTGATGAGGCTCCTTGTGTAACTTTAAGGGTGCGTCTTTGTCTGTTATGCCACAAATCTCTGTGAGCTCTCACTTACTGAACTAATGTCAAGACAGTAATCCATAAAAGCAGTGGCAGATGGCACAACTTCAATGAAATCTCTGTAAGAGAAAGATGCCTTCAAAAAAGGAAAAAGAAAAGGAGTGGCTTTTCTCAGTAGAAGGAAATGCCATTTAAAGATCAAAAGAAATTCAAGCTAAATGCTAGGGCACAATCGATAAACATCTTTTAACAGTCATAAAAACAGTTTAAAAGTAAAAAAACAAAAACAGAATAACAACAAATGCGGTCATACAGCGTTAAAATGGATTGTCTGACTGTCTCTGACTGTCTTGAATCTCCAAGTTCTGTTGAATGTGCTTAGCACTCAATGTTAAAATAAATTTGCATGGTGAATGAATTTTGGCCACCTGCACCTCACGGTGCAGTGTTCGGCAATGACTCTGCCCTACTCGACACTCGTTGCTAGTGTTACAGTTCTGGTTAATCAAAGCCAAGAGGGCGTGGCATTATAGATAAAGGTTACAAAAAAGCAGTGTGCTTTTGTTTCAAATCATGACACAAACACACACACAAAAACAGAAGCAGCATATCTGCATGTGATTCTCTGAGCCTTTTATCACATATCAGGTTCAGTATAAACATTTACCCACCAGTGTGGCAGAAAGCCTTCTCTGATTTACTTGCCAAACGGAAAATCTATCGCATTATGGCACTAACCACAGCCTTAGTAGATCAGTTTCGTTTTTTTAACTGAATGCTGTCAGTGTAATCTAAAAGCTGCAGCAGCACAAAGTGAAACTTGCAGGAGAGAAACACGGCATTCTAATTAAATGATTAAACTAACATCGTTGGTGAAGTAATTTTAACTTGCTCAGGCAAAGCTTGGCACAATTAGTTTTTAAAACCAAAATTCCCCTTGTGATGCAGCATCACAAAGTGTCAGCGAGAGTCTCCTGGGCTCTTTCGGTGGCTTTTATAGTCAGCGTTGGAGCCTGTGAGTGAAGTGAAAACGTTGTTCTTCACTCTCCCCCTGCTGCCTGCCTGTCCAGGTGGCAAATGTCACATGAGTATCCGGCTCTTTATGGAAATGCCCTGTGACATTTGATTAAATGTGTAAGCAATATGAGCAAAAGGCACCTCTGCCTGAGTGTCAGAAGGCTTCCACTAAAACAGATGAAGGGCAGAATATATTTTTTTTAATCAAGCACAAATTTGTTTTGGTGCTACTTATCTTGCCCCTCTCACATTCTCTTTTATTTTCTTTCATGCCCAAAGCCTTTTTAAATAAATCTTCATGTAATTCTTATTTCATTTTTCAAACCATGAAATTGTGCTTGACAGGGCCAGCAACCAGGGTGTTGACACAGACTAGGTTATTTAGTTAGTTGCCAGAAAAAGCCAAAGCTGAAGTCGTGCCGTAGAGCATGCGCTTGCAAACACATGCACACACATGCTTGTTGAAAGACGTCCTGCTGTTTGCAATCTGGATCTCCTTTATTTTAAGTGGGGTTTCACGATAAACAAGCATCTTACAAGTGTCCTTCACATGCTGTTTAAAAAAAACCCAAAACACCAGTGCACACACACAGACACACCCACGCATACACACAGATTATTCATTGTTCTTAGTCTCTGTGAATCTAATACCATTACATTATATTACATCAGATGTGGTTCTAGAGTTTCTTATTTGCTATCGTCAAAACTGTTGTTTTCTTTATCCAGTAAAATGGCAATAGATTTGGACTTTCTCATTGTAGTGTGCCCAACTGTTGATTCCTGCCCTTTGCCATTTGAGCTGACATTTGAGGTAAGATTGATGAAGGTGAACCCTTTTTTTTTTTTTAAAGAGATTTTTTTGTTTTCAGTTCAGTGCGTTAATCTGAAAGCATTTATGCAGCAGTGCTGCTGCTGATGTTAATGTTTATGTCTCAGGGACTGGAAAACTGGGGAAAGCCTCAGTTATCCAAAACTCTGGACAGACTTGGGTATTTTGAAAAGACCAAGTTATATTCCTTGCCCCACCAGAATTGGTTGAGGTTTTGTAATGTCAAAGTGCTGCAGTGTGTGTGTTGAGCCGGCCTACTAAAATCCTACTTTTTTCCCCACTGTTTTTATTCTGTCCACAAAATATAATTAACAAAAAGCAAATGCTGTAACATCTAAGTGTTTTTTTTTTTTTTTTACTGAATACAAGGATGTACAGTACTGTACAAAAGCCATGATACGGATACTTAAATTTTTTTTCCAAGGGACCAGATTTTCTTGTAATATTTCTAAAGTGTTTCTTGAGCAGTAGTTTTCAAGGTTTTCTGAAGGTCTTTCAAAATTTTCTTTTAGAAACCTAAAGACTTTCAGGGGATTTTTTCCCCCACTTAAATATGAATCATTCAGGCCTCAGAAAGGCGCCAAACTTAAGGGTTGAAGCAGTGTTGTGGCTACACATAACAGAGAATTTAGCAAAGAACCAACTTTAGACAATTTGTCAAAACCACACAGTTTGTTCCCGTTTCTTTGGCATATTTTATATATTCAACCAAAGATAAAAGTTTGGCAGACATACAGTTGTATTTTTAAACCAAAAAGGAGATTCCCGAGGCGTGATTAGCTAGAAATTTGGCATATCTCTATATGATGTGGATTTTGTTTAAAAATGAAGAAATGCTAGGACTAAAAAGTAAAACTAAAAACTATCTACAGCAGATGAACATCATATGCTGAAACTAACACAGGACCTGAGAAACTGGCTCTGGACTGCATCTGGGCCTTAAGTTAATCTATCCACTGGTTGCTGAAGTCTCATAAGAAATTATCTCAGTGGAAGGTTTGCTGTCAACAAGCCGTTCTTATAGAAGGGGGAGATATGCCAAGTTATACAAGTACTGGACTTAAAATCAGTGGGAACAAGTGTTATGAAGTGATGAATCTTAAAATTTAAAAGAATTTAATTTAAATTTGAGAATTTAGAATTTTAAATTGTTGGTTCAAATGTTTGATGTGCGCAAAGGTCAGGAGTGAGGTGCATCACACATTGAAGGTGATTTATTGCGTCTTTCAATACATAACTGAACTTATTTCCAGTTTTCCTAGTGAAATATAACAAAATGAGGTGTGGCTCAAGACACAGTGCATGAAAACAAAATCTGGATCTTATTGAATTCTTAAAAGGAACTTTCTGAATGTGACTGTAGCATCAGGGACAAATTTCATTGATTAATATGTATAGACATTCAAGCTGAGAGTCTTTAGATCTGCATCAATTTGTGCAATTTTAGAGTTAAAAAATCCAAATATATAGCACTATGCAAAATTTTGTGTCCTGGAGATATTTCCAGTCTTGTCACATGATACCAACAGGCTGGAGTCTGAGGGGTCTCATTTCCCTCTACCCCTGGAATAATGGAGGAGTTTAAGCTTTAATCAGGCTCCAACATCTGCTAGGCTTGCCAGTTACCTGAGCCACTTCCTTATTTTTTTTTTTTTTTTTTTTTTGCACTTTCTCAGCAATAATTATACTTTAGCAGGAGCCTGACCTTCACACGAGGCTTATATGAGGGAGGAAAATGAATCTTATCTAGTCAAACTCTCCCAGTAGATCCTCCCACTAGCTGTTACTAATGTCAGAATAAATCAGCTGATGGTGGAGGCAAAATGCCACAACTACATAAAAAACTTTGGCAAGTAATGCAGATTTCATGCCACCACTTCATATATTATACGTGGAAATATGGTTAAATAAAAAAATGTTTTCAGTTCTTTTTTTTTTTTTAGTTTAAATGCGTATATGTGTGCTGTATAATATATATAATTAAGACTCTGTGTTATTTAACCTTTTTTCCCCCCCTGACTGCTCAATTGCTTCTGGGAACAGAGGTAGTATGCTGGGTAGAGTATTAGGGTCTATGTTCTCATTCAAGTTGAGCTTTGTTTTTATGTACAGGATGTGCTCAAGCTGGTAACGAGAAAAAAGAGGAACATGGAGAGTGAGAGATGGAGGGATGGAGTGAGAGATGAGTCATTTTCTCTGTCAGACGCTGTTGTTTTCCACTAAACCCTGTTATTTTCGCTCATAAATGGATGCCAGGTAGTGGGTGGAAAAAGAGTATCTTTTTTTGTTTTCACATTTGGTGTAATTTTATGATGAGGCAGACTGTGGTTTTTACTTGAAATATTTTTTATGAACTTATCCCAGTGTAACTTTCCTTTCACTTTGCATGAACCAAAACATGTATTGTGAAATGCTCATAGTTCTTACAATACTTGATGCAGTGAGGTCTGAAAAATCGGTAATTCACAAATCTCTACCCAGTATTGATACTTGTTAGCTTGTAAGATTGAGGAAATTTAGGATTGATCTGTTGTTTAGCTATGAGCAAGCACTTGGTTGTGTCTGAGGGATCCTTCTGCTCATCAGGAGTTTTTCCTTCCCACCGTCACCAAGCTCAGGGAAGGGTAGTGGTCTGCCGTGACCAGTTGGGTTTTAGGGAAGGGAGATGAGACAAAACACACACTGTTGAAAAGAGCCAGAGATGAATAAAAATAATGTTGCAGGAGTAGTGGGGCAAGTGCACAAGAAGACTTTAAAGGGGATAAAAGCCACATTAAAATCAGGCGTGGTTTTTAAAGAGACAGTTCTTGATCACAACTTGGGTAAAGCAAACTACTGACAGGAAGAAAAATAAAGCAGTGAATATTTATTTGGCCCTTCTTGGACAGACGCTGGATAGACTGATATGGAAGATGGCATTAAAATCTTTCGAACTAAGTAGAAAGGAATGGAGTATTATTAGATCACCAACAGCTTTTATTGAGCTAATTCAAATGACACATGAACTGGAATTGAATTGGATAACAGGGTTTGAGTAGATACTTATGTCTGCATTTGGATTTGAAGGAACTCTTTTAAGAAGCATTTGCACCCCGTTAAGCCGCCTGCGAGAGTCTCTCCTTTCATTACAGTGACTAATCTCTGGTTTGATCGCTCCACTGTGAGCGCTTCTTTCTCTCCATGATTGAAGCTTTCACAGTATAAGCCATTGTAGAGAGTGGCATTTACTCTTTAGAAAACCTGCTAGATTTTTGACAGAAGAAAACCACTGTTATTGCACCTGCCGCAAGTAGGCTATATTTTGTTGAATAATTATACTCTTACCTGTTAACCTGTGATGGGCCAATAAAGAGCTCAGTGAGAAGTACAGAGTTCTCATTAGCTCGTTAGCTGTAAACTCTATACATTGTTTTTTCTTTCCTATGAGAAACATTGTTTTTATTTTTTGTTCATTTTAGTCATTCATCACAATGTTGTTACCCTAATTTTCTTCTTTGTGCTTTATTTGTTTTACAGCCATATTTTTGTATAGCAGGGCTTCATTTTTTGTACCTTTAACTGCCTGTTGGCACATCAAACACAGTCAATTTAATTTAATAAAATATTTTAAAATATATTTATTTACAGAAATAGATCCTTCCAATAGAGGAAGACATGTTAGGACAAGATGTGGCCATATAGTATATACAGAGTGACTCTATTTCAAAATAGAGAAGTACACAGAAAAATGCACTTTAACTGACTGAAACTGAATTTCATTGTTTAATAAATAATGAATGAAAAATCCACAAGTAACCAAATGGCTTTTGTAAAATATATGTAAATGTATATATGTAAAATAGCCACCTTTTGAAATTTTGTTGTTGTTCAGAAATTGAAACATGCACCTTCTGTTTCTTTTTTCCATCAACCTACTAATGGACTCCCAGAGGCTGCTTGATCTTTAGTCCCCACAGGTGTGTGTGTGTGTGTGTGTGTGTGTGTGTGTGTGAGAGAGAGAGACAGAGAGCGCGAGTAAATGATCAGGTATCCATGCGCTTATCTGTAATACCTTGCTTGAATTAGACGCATTAAAAATTTAAGCCTTTGTGTTTACACTTCAAGGTTGTTGTGTCACATGTGAAAGTGACACTTGCCTCTCACTTCACAAAACAAAAACCTACTTTGTTTATTAAAAACCCTATAGCATTTTGCCCAAAAAGTTTTATTCATGTCAGCTCTAGATTGTTGATACCAAAAAAAATGAACAGAGGCATTCTGAAATGAGCTTTAACTGCACTTTTACCACTATGATCTTGAAAAAGTCAGGCCCTTCTCCTTTAGTGAGAGGCACTTCTGCTTAGCTGAGTGCCAGGCCCAGCTCCTTCTGAGCGACTCTTCTTTTAACAGCTTGCCAACCACATCAGGGAATGTGAAAGAGTCTGTTTTCAAGGACAGACTCGAGATCCTTCACTTCAGCTTTTAATTTCCTAACCCCTTTTCTGACCCTGAACCCTGTCCTCTGTTACAGTCACTTGTTTTTTTATTGAGGTTGTGCTCTTACATCTGTCTGTCCTTCCTGTGTTATCTGTTTGTTTGTTTATTTATTTATTGTCCTGAGCACTTGTTCCTATGTTGTAATGCTTGGTGAGAGCAGCCTGTTAACTGCACTTCTGATTCATGAGAAGTTTAAATGTGAACTTTTGAGTTCGTTTGGTGGTGTTTGTGGCTGTGATGGGGGTATTGATTTACATCTGCATACTTGGCAGTCTAGACAAGTTGGGAGGAGTCCTCACACAATGCTGTGGTGGAAGATAAACTGATACTTGGCTTAATGCTGCCATTATAACTATTACCTGCTCAACAAAGGAGCTGGCAGCTGTACACAGGACCACCCCACGTGCCCTGGGTGTCAAGTCTGAGGATGACAAGAAGGCATGTAGGAGGCGTGTTTTTGGTCTAGTTTGAGTGTGTATAAGTGAATGTGTTTTTCATTTACAGCATATAATTAACACATAGCTGAGACACTGCATTTTTGACTGTTAGTTGTCCAGATAATACCTGTGTTTATCATAATGAATGTTGGGACTTTGACTGTTTCTGTGGGCCTCTTTCTTCTCAGTCCACTGCCTGTTTTTGTTAACGCAACGAGATAATACACAAAGGAATTCACCTTTCTACCTTTAAAGAGAATAAAAGGAGCTGCAAGCTAGAGTTGCATACCGGGCTGGCTTATCTTGTACTTTTGGCTGGTAGCAGTTCCTACACATACAGTGTACCCCCACCCATCAGCTTGCTAAGCTTTCAAGACTAAATAGAGTAATATTTCCCCATGAAATCCACCTCAAAACTTATTTTAAAATATGAATAACCTTTCCTGTTGTCAAGTATTAATAAAAATGTAATCTAAATTGTGTAAACAGTAACCTTATTATTGGCTGCATTTCTGTTTGTTAGTGTATGGCAAATATAGCTTTTGAACACTAATTTTGGAGGTTAGACTGATGAAAAGGGACGCCATAGACCAGTTACATATAAAAGTAGACATTAGGGACAAGAACCCCTCCCCATCGTCTCTCGACTGGTGGAGAGCTGATGGAGACAATGTGGGCAGAAAGCTCATTGGACGAGATCAGTAATGTTGATATTGTAAATATAGTGATTTTTAACAGCATGGGAAAATGGAAAGAAGGCTGGAGCAGCAGGACTACCCCAAATCAACAACAGGAATAGAGGCAGAACTTGAGAGAATACATATTCCTTTGCTTTGTATCTCAGACACCTAGAGAGCAGTTCCCACTCCCAACAGTCTCCTGGTCACCAGGATTAAAAATATGTACTCCCAAACCAGTTGGCGAATAGTTGCTGGAGGCAGCAGCAAATTTAACTAACTAACTAACTAACTAACTAACTAACTAAATAAATAAAACAACTGATTTCAACCAGCAACAGCTGGTTGGCGTTAGTCACAAAGAGGGGGCTGATTGGAGGCAGATTGGCACGGTTGCCTATAGTTTGCATGGAAGATGCTAACTGCTTTGTATTTTATTTTGCTGACTAACTACCATGACGTCGAACAAGTACAATGCAAACTGGGACTCCACAATTGACTTGACTACTTCCAGCAACAACTCACTGGCTGGGGAATTTAAATTTTTCTTTTGCAAGCAGTGGTTGCCAGGCAGTTGCCAACTTTTTTTCTAGGCTTGTGTGTGTAAGGACTTACTGAATGTATGCAGAAGCTTCCTGTTAGAAAATTTTCCAGTTAATAAATTATAATGGGAGGTGAGTAGGGACTGGCACTGGCCATTGTTGTCAAAGTCTACCATCCACCCTCCTAAACAGTTAGCAGTTCTTTACAAGGAACACTGTTGTAATTGAATACACTGACTTTTGTTTCGAAAGGATATTAACAGTAAGTAACCCTTACAAAGTCTCACTCCATCTTTAGTGCATGCATTATGCCTTCATCTTTGCAGAAACAGTGTAGTAAACGAACACCAGCCACAAATTTCTCAGCAATCATTTAATATGGCTGCAAAGGACGCCGTCCTGATGAGTTTGTTTTGAATCCTAAAAACAGTTCTGTCAGTTCAGTGAGACAAAGTTTCCTTGTCAACATTAAGCAACCTGCACGCCAGTGAGCTCATATGTTAGTTTTGGCCTGTTGCCTTTTTAATTTTGACGTTGAGATTTTGGAAGTGGCAAAAAGAACCTTACGTTATTTTTATTTTTTTTGTATTTTTTTTTAAATTTCAAAAACTATTTTGTTTATTTTTTCAAACTTTCTTTGGGACTGCATTTTGGAGTCTGTAACTTTGGCATGCAAACAGGATTTAACCCTTCATAATGGCAGTGATATTGCTTTCTTTCTATGCATTCTATTCAATACAATGCAACGCAACATTTTCTCTTTATTTCTGTACAGTTATATACCAGGAATCATAAGCTGTTGATGCATGCAGGGCTTGCCATTATATTGTGCATCACTACATCTGACATGAATTTTAGCCTCAGTCTTTCTTGAGTAATCTGTCCAAATAGTAACAATATGTGGGAAACACTTCTATTATGCTGCTTAACTCTCTGTGAAGTGGAATGGTTGTTAAGGCCACAAAAACTATATAGTGCAGTTAATGAATAGAGAATTAATGAGGGAGTCTTGATGAGTCAACTCCTATTTTATTTCCTTAAGTTAACACAGATGTGTCAGAGCAATTTGGTAGAACTTTTACCTTGCAAACATGTTGATCCAAAAATGCACATCTGAACTTCAGTTTGTCTTGATTTAAAAAGACTAACTGTGGCCTTCTCAGGTTGTTTGGGGCTTAGGAAATTCTTCACATCTAACGTTTGCTGCCCATGGCTTTCCATTATATGTGACTTGCACCCTTAGTTTATGAGGGGAATTTTACTGGAGTATAGTAGTCACCAACTCAACTACCTTATTATTCGGCTTACATGAGTTCATGGGTGATTTTAGGATACTTCCCTCTGGTTGAATGGCATTTGTCATATTTACATGCTACAGCTAAAGCTGCACTAACTTATATTTTATAGAAATGATGGATCAGAATACTGTTTTTATTTCGCTCTGCTCAAGCATAAATGACGTTTTTTAAAATTTGGATTTATTCTCAGTGCACTGCACTCAGTCTGTTTCCAGATACTTAACTGCTTTCAGCAAAAACTCGACTGTCACAAACTGGCAAGACACAACTACCATACAAACAAAGTTAGTAATTTGCTTCCGAACATAGTATTGAGTGTTTAGTGGTTCAGGACTTAAAAACAAGTGATTACTACACTTTACAATTACCAGGTGGCCTGAAAGAATTATGATAATGTAATTCCTTTCCTTCTGGATGTGTAGGAAAGCTGTAGGCAACTAATAATACATGTGCTTTATCAACTTTATGAGGTGATAATATGTGAATGTTATGTTTACAGGTTGTCCTGCGGCCCCAAGGCCCAAAACAATCTATTATTACTGCTTTAATTCAAGTTGTCTACTAGTAAGAAATCCCTAATATTCTCTCGTATAATGCTGCTTTTATTTAGCTATTAAAATGAATGTCCTGTAAATATACTTAAGGAGATTTATCTGGATTTTTAACATCATTTAATACATTAACTTGGACCACATTATGAATCTGAAGTTGTCATGGATCCAGGGTTTTGTTTTTGTATTTATAGGTCTTTCTTTGTTGGCTTCTTTATGTTATACTCTCTGGTTTTAGTTGAATAAGGAAAGATCACTCGGAAGAATTGAACATAATTTATCGAGATAGAGAAATGAATGTATTTGGCAATTGGACTCCGATGACCCATCATGGCAGAACATAATCCCAGCAATGATAGGATTTAGGACAGGACCCCCTGGAGTCTAGACGCTAGTGGTGGTGAAGATGAAGACTGAGGCTTAAATAGAGCTCTGGCTGAGATGTCTGAGGTGGAGATGAGGAGGAGGAGGTGGGTTGCACAAAAGAGTCTGAAAGGGAGAATGACAGAGAGCACAGATTTAAACCATGTGAAAGGGAGGCTGATCTCTATTGTGTTCCTTTCTCTTATTTTTGTATATATTCTCCTGTTTGTTATTTATTCCTGCTGTCTACTATTTATATTTTATTCCAGCACAGTTGGTGTGGAGCACCCACAATTTTGTTGTACACGTAAAATTACAATAAAGGCCTTTTCTATTCTATTCTTCTATTCTATTCAAAGAAAGTGGGCGAGAAGATGATTCGAGTAATGATCTCAGTATTGAGACTGACAGTGTGGGAAAGCGATAGTCATGTAAAGAACAGAAAAGCAGCTGAACACCCAGGAAAGCAGGCAGATGAGTGATTACAGATCAGAAATGAAGCATAAGCTTCATTTGAGCTGTCTGGGTTCGGTTCATGGTTATATTTATATTTTGTTCCTTGAGTTTCAATTTATCCCCCGTGTTTTTCGTTAAGTGTCTGTCTGTGTTAGGTGCACTTGTGCTCCTATTTTATTTTTATTTTATTTTGGTATTCTTTTGTCTCTTGTGCCTCATTTACTTTTACTTCCCTTGTTTAATCTCTGATTACTTTCAGCTGTGTTACTATTTTGTTTCCACTTCTTCCTGATTTAATCCCTCAGTTTGTGTCTGTTTGTTGTTTCTTTGTGCTGTGTACTCTGCTTGTTTGTTTCCAACTCATTCCTTGAGAGTCCTAATGCTGTAGTTGTCTTCTTGGTATTTTCAGTTTTCTTTGTTATCAATAGACTTTCTGGCCTAAATAAATGGCTCACTTTTTGTTTGTACTCCAACTCTCTCCATCTTTGCAATTGAGTCCCTACTACATCACACTATGACATGACTAGATGATGAAGTCAAATGCTCAGTAACTTTGAGGAGCTTTTATTCTGGATTATTGGGGTTTGTGGAAATGGTCATCTGATTTTCTCACAGAGAAAAAGTCAGTTAAGATCCAGATTAACTGGGCAGTTTCTACTAAACCAGATTATGTTAATTATCCTCACGACATTTTTTAAAGACTTTTTTGCACCCATGATCTCACAGCAGGTGGCCAACCCTTCGCTGCTACTGCAGCTAGCCAGCTTTCTGCCATCGCTGCAGCACCCCAGCTACTCTCTATTATTTCTGCAAAAGCCTGCCTTCCCAGTTCCTACGATACCACCTGAATCACTGTTGATGAGGGTTGGTTAGTTTAGCTTCATGCCAGCCAGCTCCCTTCCCTCCATTGCAGCAAGCCAACTCCACATTGCTCCTCCAACCAGCTCCAGGTGCTTCAGGTGGAATCGGAATCAGCAGCCAGTGACCTCGGTCACTTCACTTGATCTGGCATCTGCCTTGCTGGACTTGGCTCTGGGGCTCACGGACTCTCTGCTTCCCACCATTTCAGCTCCGAAGCTGCCACTTCTTTGGCATTCACATTAAGTGGATGAGGAGCCTCCAGCCTTTGTTCCCACCTTTCTCTCTTTTGCAGGCGGAAGTGGGGCTCTCGCGTTCCATCACCCCTTTCAACACCAGCCTCCAGCCAAGCCACCAGAGGGTGTCCTTCCAGGCCAGCCCCCTGAACTGTTTTTTGGGGGGTTTTCTTTTTCTTTTTTTATTAAAGCTTTCGTGCTCCCTGCTTTTTGTTTTTGTTTTTCTCGCCCTAGTTGAGCTAGTTATCCTCATGTTTTTTCACTTTTGTTTGTTACCATTGGGGTTTCAAGCTTGAATAAATGGCTCACTTTTTGTTTGTATTCTGCTTCTCAGTCTTTGCATTTACATGCTCACTACATCACACTCCAACATGACAAAGTGGTATGTTTATCGTCAATATAGATTAAAGATGTTCCTGCTTATTTACTCTCCATTGTACTATAAACAGGCATTATATAAAAAGGGTGCGGTGCCGCCAAAACACAAGCAGTTGCTAGCTTATTTATCTCAAGAGTTCAACAATTGCTGTAGTAAAAGCTACATCAAAGGTCTCCATCTGCATCCATGCATTTGAATGAAGCCTTTGTCGTGATGGCTAACACATTTTTCTAATTTTACTTTCTTGAAAAATTAACCAAATTGTGGATTATAAAACAGTTTCCAGCAGCTTCATTGAACTTTTAGGACCATTTACACACTCCTTTGATCTAATGATGTCACTGAAATTATTGCTCAAGTCAAAGTGTTGGGAATGTTTGTGCAGCAGTTGTTTCTTGTCAGGTTCCTGCTGAGTTCAGGGAATCCTCATGTTTATTTTGGTTTTCATTAGCTTTTTTCTTCCTCCTTTCACTCTTTCCCCACATTTGCACCTGTTATTTGTCTCATTCACTTTTTTTTTTTCATCATTTGTTTCTTTTTCCGGCTTCCTTTTTATCTGTTAATAGGCATCTCGCTTACAGTTAGGTATTCATGCTTATTTCCTTTTTATTGCACTTCCATTTTATCATCCCATCTCTTGCTTTTACTTGTATTTTTCCCTCTGTTGACATTACGTTGCTATTTTCTCCTGTCTAATTCCCTTGCGGTCATGGCTTTGGCTATATTTATGAGGTTTCCCCCTCTCCCTGCTAAGCCTTATTATCAGGTTAAGCATTAGCCTTCAGGCTTCACCTTGCTGTCTTTAACTTTGTGACATCGTTGACGTGGCCACAGGCTACATTACTCTGTGCTGATTCCAGTATGCAAACCTCTTGTTAAAAAGAGAGGAAGAGAAATAAAGGGAAGTTACCAATGTGATAGGAGTACTGGGAGGAAATGGTCAGGATGCAAAGAAAGAGGCTTGCCGTGGGAGTAAGGGAATATCAATGAATGTTATTGAAGTAGCTGCAGAGTTTTTGTAGAGGAAGGAAAGCATAGGAAGAGTTGAACTTATATTTTTGTCCCTGGGGTTTTTTTTTTTTTTTTTTTTGGAGGAGTATTGACTGTAAGCTATTGTGTTTATCTGTTTCAAGGGAAAAGAACAAGCCTCTCTCATTGACACTGCTCTTAGGTTAGGTTAGGTGTCATATTGTTTGCTTTCTATCAAAATGTATTTGTCTTTCTGATTTAAGTCAAGCAACACTGCGTTATCCTTGGGGTTTGCATCAAAAGGTAGCTTACAGTTTTATCTATCTTTTTTCCCTCCAGAGATGCTAAATAGAAAGTATTTCTTTCTGAATTTATTGTTGTTTTGTTCTTCATAAAACAGCCATGAACCCATGCTAGATGAGTAATGTCTGACTCACACAGAACAAGTTTATGAGGCATGTTTGGCTATTATTATTCCTTTATATTGCAGGGAAATCGGCACGTATTTTAATGAAACTAACAATTAGCCTTAATGAGTCCAGGCAAAAACTTATCCAAAACTCAAAAACCAAAAACAGAGATACGTAGACAAATAGGACTATATTATTTATTATACTGGTAGTACAAAAATCAATTGATTGAAGTTTCTTCTTTTTTTTGTTCTTTAGACAGATGTGGTGGTATATTATAATTATTATAATATGTGGTATATTTGAGGGGTTTAATTGAGTCAATATTCAGTAAATTGATAGAATAATAATAGTATGGAACCCTGTCTGTTTCGAACACCCTTATATGCATAACTTTTACTGAATACACTTTCAACATTCAAAAAACAAAAACATTCAGCTTTCAAAAATGCACTGAACAGTGTAACTTTGTATACACAATCTGTATTTTAATTACTGAAACACATGCAAAGTCCTCCAGTCAAAGCCTTTCATTGGCTGCCTTATCACAAGAGCATCCTTTAAAAATATACCTAATAATAAAAGAAGCACCTAATTTCTGCTGCTCCTTTACTTGCTGGCAAGCACGATAGTGGGCAGCTCTACATGTTTGATTTGGCATGATTTTACAGCAGGTGCCCTTCCTGATTTTCTGTGTCTCCTCCTGGGTTTGAACTGGCGGTCTTTGACTTGTTATGTAAATAGGTAAACTACTACTACTACTACTACTACTAGTGCTACTAGTAATAATCCAAATAATAATAAACTTTTGATACATATAAAATAAGTGAAAAGAACAAGTAATGCAAGTTATACAAAGGCCAGATAGGACTGAGTCCTGTAGAACCTAACATGCTTTGAAGACAGTTTATGAAAAATGTAAAATTGTCTGCAGGTCTAAAGTTTAGAAGACCTCCTAAATCACTGCGTTTTATCTTTCTGGTAACAGTAATAAAAATGTAACTGCTAAGTCATTTTCCACTAACTGTTGACACTGATAACATGAATAGACATTGCAAAGCAATGAAATGCCTCATTAGAAGTTACCATTCACTTTAGGCAAACACTGGAAAGCAGTACAGATGTCTATAAAACCAACAGCAATTTCAGATGAGCGGCAGTCGATTTGGCTTTACGTAATGGAACCCATATCTAGAAGTGAATGGGAATAAGAAGTTGAGCAAATGTGTGCCAAGTCTGATAATGACATTGTGAAAGAAGGCTTAAGCTACTTTCCATTGTTCTGTGGTCTTTTGTTATGGTATAATGCTTAAGTCAAAATGTAATGTACAGCATTTCCTTTGCACTTTGCTGTTTATCTTTAAGAGTTGCCATGGTAGAAAACAGGCTTTGTTCTTATTTAATCATACTCCAATGCAGCAGAACATTTTAATTTACTGTCTAATTTTTAAATCCATGTCGGTTTTCTGTTATTTCACACAGGATATTTTCTACTGTGCAAACATATCTATGTAGCAAAGACTGGTGTATGTCCAGTGCTTGCTACCACTTTTGCCCCACCATCAGATCTCTCCACTGGATCACAGTTTACGTCAGCAGGGATCTGGCCTGAATTGCAGCCTTTATTAATGTGCTATTTGCTTTACTTGGCCCAGCTTTAAGGGAAGGCAGGGGCATTATTAATATGGTACAGCCATTTTGTCTGTAACAGAAACAATGGGTAATTTAAATAGCATAATGTCTATGTTGATATCCACTCAGCTGCTAGACAAAGGCCCTTTTGTAAAGTGTAGTTTGTACAGTTTTAGGTATATGTTGTTTTAGCTTTGTAAGCTAGCAATCAGCTGTGTTCAAAAGTATAGGAGATGCTTTAATCAGTCCTAAAATTCTCAATAGAATCACATGTTTTTTCTTTTGATGTAGTATTTTGACAAGACCCAGTATTTAATCAATTACGGAAATAATCCGTTGTCAGAAGTAGGGACCGCCATGTATGCTGACATTATTGGAAACAGCAGAACTATCTTAGAGTTGAAACAGATTTGTTGCTTGCATCATTATCTGTTTGTATGTGGCTCTGCTTTGCACACTGTGGCTGTACTCTGACTTTGACTCTGCATGACAGCTCAATCTGCTGCTGTTTGCCCTTATTCACATGTTCCAGGTCAGCAGATGATAAGAATAAATTAATCACTAATAACGAAGCCTTAGCTCATCATGTGTGCAAGTGTCTTGTCCGTTGAAAGTGTAAGCTACATATTGTATAAAGAGCCTCTGTTTTATCCCAGATCTTTCTTTGGGCGTTTTGCATTTTACCCAGACATAAGTGTAAGTAACCCTGTATGCCCTTTTAACAAAACTAAATAAGATTTGTAGAAAATAAATGGTCTTCTTGCCAGTGTGTACATCACGGCTCCATTTCTCACTAAGCCAGCAAAATCAAGCTTCCACATCCAGTGCTGGACACACCACGTGACACCCTGTGGCTCCAAAAAAGACAGCTGTAAACTATGAGGACAATTTCCTGACTAACATATCTGAAGAACTATAAGTTGTGTGGAAAACATTTTCAAAATTTGGCCTTGAGGGTGCTACCGCAAGAAAGCTCATGCAGTGAGTAATGGAAAGAAATCATCTTCATTGTTTCCTTCTCTTTATCCACATTTGACTGCCTCATTATTTTCTGTTATATTTTCAGCAGTGGGCCTTTGCTGTGTTCTCAAATACTACTTTTTCTTTCCCCTTTTACTTCTTCAGTTTCCATCTGTCTCTCCCTTTTTCACTTTCTCCTTTCATTACTTAATTCCCTGCTTTCATTTTTTTTCATGACTTCATTCCTTTCTTTACAAGCTCCTCTCTGTCTCACCCTCTCTTTCTCTCGCTCCTCCCTCTTCGTCTCCCTGTCAGTCTGCCAACAGCCCAACAGCCCAGCCTGTTCGTTTTCGTCCTCCGCCTAGAAAACAAGGTCTAAAGTTCAAAGCTGCTGTTGTGGATTGGCGTCAGGAGAGGGAACAGAGAAGGAGGCCAGACCTGGGTCAAAACAGATTTGAATATCGTCTTAAGTAGATGGAATTTTAATTTAACCAGACACCACATTTTAATTTCAGCACACGTAATCACTTTGAATTTGGTGAATAAAACAGGAATCGTTTACTTGTGTCTTGACCAGCGTCTCAACACATTTTATTTAAATGCGATAATGAAAGAATAAAATGTTTTTGTCTTAAGTCTTGTGACTTAAAAGCATTCGGAATAAGGGAAATACCCTCTGCACCAGCAACAACAATATGAAATGTTAATACAAGGCAGGATGGATCCATGCTGTCATTGTTGTTTATGACTCATCATGACCAGCAGCAGAAACCAAGACTCATTAGACCGGGCAACATTTTTCAATTTCTTTTGTCCAGTTTTGATGAACATGTGTGAATTGTAACCTCAGTTTCCTGTTATGACAGCAGTGGCTCCTGTAGCCCAGTTGCTTCAACGTGAGATGTTCTGGTGCATAGCTTGGTTGTACTGAGTGATTATTTGAGTAACTGTTGCTTTTCTATCAGCTCGGATCAGTCTCCGCATAATCCACTGACCTCTGACATCAATAAGGCATTTTTTACCCATAGAACTGCTGCTGGATAGTCACTTTTTTCTAGTTCATTCTCTGTAAACACTAGTGATGGTTGGAAAATTGCAGCAGATGTGTGGCACCAACAAACACGCGATGTTCAAAGCTACTTTCTGAGGAATTATATTTTGATTGGTTGGTCATTTTTCATGTTTCCACATCCTGCCTATGCTTAGTGTATACCAGCATATTTTCTACGTGACTAATCTATTCATTGGTACAGCTGGGTTGTCCTGGGTTGTTCCAATGTTAGAATGTGAGTGTGTTTGCCACAAGGATGTGTGTACTCTATTGTTTGTGGGCCTCCACCTGAGTGAGCTAAGTGCTCACCTGTATTTTCCCAGCACATCTTCTTTCAGCCCCCATCTTTGTGGTACCTGTAATAAAAAAAAAAATAAAACAAACTGACCTACTAACTTGTGCACACGCTCGGCATGTACCATGCTGGCAAGTAGGCACATGTAAAGGAGATAAGAACATGCTCTGGTTTTGCAACGTGTTCACTGAGTTGTATGTAATAATTTGAGTAGGGCTAATGAACAACAGGAATTTATAGTGCATCTGCATTTTAGTGTTTTATTGAGGAGTATCATTTATAGATAGTTTGTTGCTGGCTTGAAATCTAGATTTACTTTTTTTGTTGTACATAATTGTTAAAGACCTTGACAAAGCTGAAACATTACTACTTTCTTAGCAGTTCAAATAATCTTAATCAGCCTGCATTAGTAGAGGACTTTTAAGTTTTGAGTTTGCTTATACAGCAGGAAGATGAAGACTTTGTTGTTGCGTCAATTAAAATTTCTGAGGGCCTCCATTAGTACTAGGGCTGCACAATTAATTGAATTTTAGTCCTGATCTCAATTTTAACTTCCCACAATTACACTGAGTCTGAGTACCTGACCACAGGGTTGTATGTGCCAATTACAGCTGTTCCTGCACAAAGTTTCTTGGACATAGTCTTGATGAGTAACTCTCCATTAAAAGACAGATATACAAAAAATCCAAATGTCTACTACAGTAGAAAGTGAAGCGCTTGTCTCTGGAAAAGAACCATCATTTATTGTTGGAAATACTTGGATTTAGTGCAAGTGGTGCTAACCAAGAAATCATCCAAAGAGTTTTGAAGAGTTGTGTCTCAACTGTAAAGCAACACAACTTATTCAACTGACTGAAAATACACCACAAACTGCTGGATAATTTATGCCTGAAGGCCAAGAAAAGCAATGCAATGGTTACTAATGCAAATCATTCAAAATCAACTCAGTCGTCTCTAAGAAAGAGGAGTCTGCATAGCAGTCCAGCTCACAAAGATGGACTGAAATCACCAACACAGCCATATTCCATTTGGACAAATATTTTGTCTCCTGGCTTCTGGAAAATGGTCAGCATGCTGGACAAAAGCAGTTATTTTTTTCAAAGTAGCAGAACCTGTACTGTGTGCATGCAGGGGAAGCAGAGAGGGAGTACTTTGCTACGAGTTTCATTTGCAAACAGGTACAATTACTGGTGTGTCTGCAAAGATGTTTTAATTAGCAGGAATGTAATGCAATTAAAAAGTGAAAGCGAGTACACTGTTGATTTAGTTTTGTTTTAGATTTCGGTGCAACTTAAATAATGTATTTATAGTTCTCTTTTAAGATATGTACAAAATTTAGCTTAATAAGGGAGATAAATGTTACTTTGATGCAAAGATTTGTACATTAGTCACACTGTAGTCCAATAATTGTGACAGCAGTGTCACAATTGGGTGCAACAATAACATTTTTGTCACTAAAATCAATGAATAAACATGACCAATAATTGTGGTTTCAATACTGATCATAACAAGCATGATAGTCATTTTGGCCATAATCATGCAGCCCCAGTTAGTATCTTTCAAACTGACCTGGACACACTGAAGGACGAGAACTTCCTTTGCTTTCATTGCGTTCAACGTTCAGGCATCTGTTTGCGTAAAATCATAATGTTTGACATCTTGTGACGCTGATTTTTTACTGTACTTTAATCAAGCCCATTGTAGTTTATTAATGCTGACATCCATGCCTTGGATGATAATTTACTCTTGTTATTGTTATGTGTCTGTGCATGTTATTTCTACGTATTAAATTATTTTCTTGTTGTTTTAGTTGTCAGTGGAATATTTTGCTTGTTGAACAAAAAAATTGAATTCAGTTCACGTGTTTATTTTAAATCCTTACAGCCTCCATTCTTCAAAAGTCAGAGGTATTGTGTTTTTGAGTGATCAGACCATTTATTCTTTTCAGTTTGAAGCCATCTAGAGTAGCCTTGAACAGAATTAGTTTTCTCAATTTGTCTGAAACTTTCAGTTTTCTGTTATCAAACAAAACAAGTGTTTGGGCATAACTCAAGAATTTATTGACTGGTGGTTGCCAGGCAGTTGCCAATCGTTCTCTAAGCCTGTGTGATGAGTCCTTTGGCACTTCATCCTCCACTCTGCTTGATTTCTGAGATTACTGAAATTCTGATTCTGCTTACCAGATAGCACCATCATACCTCTACCTGTGGTTGTCTTTCTATCCACTATTTACCTAGTGTTTGTATTGAAAGTCAGCCTGCTTCTGTCACAAACAGACTTTCTGTTTGTTCCTTTTGAAGGAGAATGTTTTGACAGCACTGCAATTTATTGCATAATGTGTGTAAAACATAGACCATATGTCAAGATTGTCTTTGATATAAGATCATCAAATCATCCACCTCCCTCTGTATGTTTTCATGTCCTGGACTCATGGAGCCAAATGGGAATCAAATGTCTTTGGACTGAAATTTTTAAAGAGAAAACCCACCTTGTCAAACAAAATTTGACTTGTAGTTTCTCACTTTCCAGCTCAGTAAACAAAACCAGTCAAGCCCTGAGGTGACACAGCCAGAAGTCTCTGTGTATCACCAGAGTGAGGAAACATTAGAAGTATTCATTTATTTTTCGAGTTGTGGGATTTTTGAGTATGTGTACGAGTTAAAGCTCCTGCTCAGCTGCTGCTCTGTTGTGATGTAGTAGACAAGAGTTTATGGCAGTTAGCTTCTAGTGAGGCCCACTGTGAGGCAGCTGGTAGTAAAAGTAGGCCATGTTCCCTGTAGTGACGCGTATAGAGGAGTTCACACTATATCATATAAAGAACAAGGGAAACTTTTTTCTGCTCAGCTTTGAAGAGAAACTATTTGGAAGGAAAAAGTTAGGCCCCTCTTAAGCCTTGCAAGATTTTGTTAACCAGAAGGAAATGCTGATGGAAAGTATTTTGTCGAACGTTTTAGCCCAACGTTGTTATTACCCCCACCTTAGACAGCAGAGAGGAAGAGGAACCTCAGCGTACATGCAACAAATACAGGAAAGTTGAACCCATATGTTGGTATACTGCTTCATAATTTTAAAATGGGATTACAGTGTGCAGTGCATAGTTGTGTTTCGTTGTGTAAAATATTGTCAAATAGATTCTGGTTAATTTTGACAGCAAATTTTGACAATATTTGACTCAGTTTTAGTTTTAGTCGACTGAATATCATAAGATTATAGTAGAGCAAATCTAACGCTCAGTTAATTAAAATATAAAGTGTAAAGGTTTGTCATGTTTTTAACCAATGAAAGTTGCTTGCTGGTTTCATTGTTTCTGTGGTTCATTAACATGCTGTGTCCACATTGAGTCTGGTAGGAGTTACACTGGTGTTGGACTGCGCATCTCTAAAATTTTATGCATCTTCTCAGGAGTTTCAAGTATTCTGAAGTTCAGGAGTTAGTGTTTGTGTGGTAAAAGTTATTTTTCAACCAGTCACTCAAAGAGTGTAATACTGTAATACGTTATTGATCCCTTTATTGTTCTTTATTATTGATGTTTACAGCAGATAGTCAAATGTCAGCAGCAGCAGTGTAGGTGGTAGGGATTAAGTTTATCTGCTGTGCTGCACTTGCTCGTTGGTTGAAGTGAACTCGGGAGCTCAGTTAGGGCCAGCTTTAAGTTTCAGTATCTGTAAAACACTACAGCAGCATGTGATGTGTTATGATTCTGATCAAACAAGTCAAACATTTTTATTGACTTTAAGATTTTTTTAAGACAGCCAGTCTGCGTTACTGTTCCAACTAAGTCTTTGTTAATCTCTGCATGTATTTCAGTCACTGTTACTAGAAGAACTCCCCTTTGGAGCTTAGATGGCATGTCTGGGCAAAATCTTGAAACTTTCCATGGTGTACCCCACCTCTCACCTTATGACGGATGAAATGCACTCCAGCAATCACTAAAGCACCATGTTTAATAAGCACTGGAGAAAATGGATAGATGGATGAACAGTTAACAACAAACAACAAAATCTCCTAAAATAGTATTATGGGATATTTTTTGTGCCTTTAAAACACTAAGTTAACTTATTGTTTCATAGCACATTATGACAAAGGCTATCATTATCAGGTTTCAGCTCAGTGTTGTAGTGACAAAATGTTCAATCATGGTGAAGATGTTTGATGGAATTGGGGCGTAAGTCAATCCACTGACAGGTCCAGTCCATGTTACATTGAACTGAGAGCCACACACGCAATACAAGCTGACAATCCATGCTCCTCTGAAGTGTATTAAACAGTATATACAATACGCACTGATTCTCATTATTATTCAGGATGTGGCACATTTCTATTTCTTCCTCCACAACCGTGTGGTCTTGCTGTTTTAGCAGCATGTAGGATATAAAGGTCTTTCTAAGTAGAAAATGTGATTTATGATAGAAGGGAAGCCTGAAGACATATGCGGTACGGTAGTTTGACCGGCCTCCAAGGGGCACAGAAGGGGGCTGGAGTAAAAGAAAAGCAGATAGAAATTCACAAGAAAACTACATCCAGCCTTGAAGGAGGGTATAACCGTACCCACCCTGTGGCAAACTGTTGTGGGTGGGCTTTATTCCAGTGGAGTGTTTTCCTATGCAAGAGGTTGTATTTATTGGTCTTCAATTTTATCATCACTCATAGCTCTTTTAGTTGTTTTTTTCTTTCTTTCATCCATTTAACAGGTAAAAGATTTCTTTTTATCTCATATGTGTTAACATCATAGGCTGTAAAAACAATTTTTAGAAACAGTTATAAATCAGCGTAAGTGCATTGAGGTGCATGATTAATAAAGTAATCAAAAATGACTAAAATGTGGTTTTACAGCTGGAAGCAAACACCCTCATGTAATCACCACAGGTGTACTGCAGCGCTGACCTTTACTGCCTGCGTCTTTAATAGATGTTGTTTTTAAAATCTGTGTGGCACTGCCGCTTTCGAAAAAGCTTCAGTGTATTTTATATTATGAGCACACAAACAAATAAAGTAGTGATTCAGTAAAGAATTTCAAATGTCCTTTTGGTGAGTGTTTGTTCTGTATGGCGCACTGCGATGGGTTTTAAAAGCCTGCTTCGTGGAACTAGTTTTTACATACGATGAGGGGATTGATGAATTTTTAACAAGACTAGATGGCACTCAGCTGCACTGCCCACAGCTTCACGGAGGCAAATTGCATCAGCATCAGCATAAACAGCTACTGTAATCCAGCCTGTTTATCCCCCTCACTACATATTTCATCTGTTGACATTAGATGTCATTAGTATGGCCCTCAGAGGCATTGTGGACATGTGTGTTTACAGCTGAGGCTGGAGTGTTAATTACAAAAATAAGGAAGAAAAAAAAAGAAGCCACCAAAAATGTAAATTGGCTTATATATTCCTATATATTTATATACTTGAGCAGTCCTTAAAGAACAGTGAGATTTTGGAACTGGTGTCCTGTTTGAGTCTTTCTGTTTTATTTAAGTCATTAAATTCCAGATGATGTGATGCATAAATAAGATCAGACCTTTTTTGGTTTATTTTCATGCCTCAGTCTACGTATGTACACACCCAGGACATGACATTTTAATGAATCTTCTGGATAACATTTAGTAAAATGATTGTTTGGTACGCTGTTGATTTACCATTCAATTCTGTTACTGAGTATTTACAGTGAGAGATGGGAGTCACAAGGCTCTAATAGTGTGGTGAGCAGGGGTGGGCTTTCGTTTCAAAAACAGCATCGATTCACTTATACATGGAAATAGCCTATGGAAAAACTAGCTCACCCTTGACCTCCTTTCATCTTTTTGCACAGTATCTCTAGGTTGTGTCAAAAAAGAACTTAGAGACATAGTCATATTGACACTAAGACTGTGGCTGATAACTGTTATCATCCACAGCACATCTGTCAGTTGGTTTGTTTAATAAGTCAGCCTCTACAGTTACAAATGTCTCACATCATTTTTCCTACTGCTAAACGTGAGTGTTGTTTTACCTGATTACTAACTTCAGTTGATTAACTAGTCTGATTCGGGACCCTCAGATATTATTCATTCTACGTCTTGATAGTTTAAATATAAATAGTAAGAAACTTAAAGTAACTGAGGTATAAAAATAATTTGAGGTGACTGAGTCAGATATTCACATTCAGTGCTATTGTAAAATGTCTTTTTTGTGGGGTTTTTTTAAAGACAACATGGCAAAATTGTATTCATAGTTGGTTCTTTATATGTGAATGAATCAGCTTACATACAGAGATAATGGGACCTTAGTCATGTAACAACTTTAATAAATCAGTTCTCCAGTGTCCACACATTATGAATCCAAGAGGAATCCATTATTCACAGCTGAACTGTTTTGTCCAGAAATATTGCCTGTGTTAGCTCCCTTAATCCAGTTCAGTTTGTTTTATGGGTGTAAATGTTATACCGGCTTATACCTAGTAAGCGTGCAAAACCCTGAAAATTGCTAAAATGAATCCAAACAAAGCACGAAGACTTCTGGCAGACTGCGGTAGCACTATTCCACCAATTATGCACATTTCAAGTATGATTCCAGATTTGTGGAAAAAGTGATTTGCAGATCTAACTGCTGTTTTAAAGGAAAGATAATGATGATGAGATTAAGGTGGTTTCAGTAACAGGATGAGAGAAGAGTAGAGACTGAATTACCTGCCAGGTACAAAAAAAGGACAGGCACAAGAGAAAAAAAAAAGAAGAACAAAGGGATGTCATCTCTATCAGTTAATCATACTCGCTGTGAATAAATAAAATGGCAGTTATTAAGCAGTGTTACAAATGACAAACGAGAGAAAACACAAAAGGGAAAAAAGTGTTTAAAAGAGAAGTACCGCTTGAGTTTTTAATTACATACCTGCGGCTGAATCGTATTGTTGTTAATCAGCACTACTAATGAAAGTGCAGGTTGTTATGGTGTTTTTGCAGATCTGTTGAGAGGTTTGACACACTGTCTCCCTACTTTACCTTCTCTAATTATTTCATTATTCACCTGCTGCTACATCAGTAAACAAAGCTGTTTTTGTGACAGGATGACTAATGGTGGAGGTCTTGTGTCTGTGTGTGTGTTTGTGTGTATGTGTGTGCAGAACTGTCTTATCCAACCACCCCAACACACACACACACACACACACACACACACACACACACACACACACACACACACACACACACACACACACACACACACACAGAGGAAATCACTGGTATGTAAACACCGATACATACGATCCAGGTTTAGATGGTGAATGTGCGTTAAAGTAATATTCCTCCAGTATTAAGTATGTGTTTATGTTTGCTGGTGTGTGACCTGCACTCCCACTGCAGTGTATTCTGGGTAAGGGGAGTGATGCCTTCACAGCCAGAAGCTCCCAGCTCACGTGTCTGTGGGTTTATGTTTTCCTGGGAACTGGTGTTAAAGCTTCCCAATAGCCTGGATGTAATGAGACCTAATGGACTCTGATTATCTTTATCTTTATCTTTCACTTGTGCTCTCACCTATGCCGTCTCACCCCTTCCCCTCCTTCCTTATCGTTCTCTTCCATCACTCTTAGCTCCGGCTCCTCCTAACTCTTTGTTCTCGTTTGACTCAATCAGAGCCCTACGTCTATGAACGTCAGCTCCCCCCGGCTATATTCTGCAGCCACGTGACTCCTGCTGTGCCTAAGTTCAGTGCATGCAGCCCCCTCCCCTCTTTGTCCTCATTTTGTTGTCTTCCCCTAACTTGACCTCCCCCTCTGTAGTGCTGTTTTTCAGCAGGCTCCAACACACTACTCATTTATATGTCACATTGAAATCTCCATCTTTGTTTTTTCCTTGTATTTTCCAGTTTTGTTTCACTCTTTTTTTCAAGGACTTTCTCCTTAAAAATCAAATTAATTTCAACATGTTTCAAATTTTACTCTTGGCTCAACATGGAAGTCAACACCACTATCTATACGATTATTACATAGGCAACACGAGGGTACAAAAACACTGAAGACAGAATCATAAAAAGTTTAAAGAGAAATTAAACCCAAGTCTAAAGGCGCAATAAACATGTCATAGAATGAACATGAAAGGTGGTAAAAAGTTTATGTTCTGTTTTAATGCTTTTTAAGACGTGGATAAGTAGCAGGATGTTTGTCATATGTGCACTGTGAAAACACAGTGAATAAATAAAAATGACATCTTTTTAACACAAAGAGAACAAGAAATATTAACCATTAAGCCAAATGAGTTGACTTGATGAAAATACAATACTTTAATCAATCCACAGGTGACTGAGGAATTAAATTAAATGAAAAACATCAAGTGATTTATTAAGTTAGTGTGCCACAAAAACAGCTTTAGTGATTCTTGTCCGGTGATGGGTGGGGCACCATTCCTCCAAACGTTTTTCCTTTAAATGGTGTTTTCGTGATGATTGTGGGCAATGGTGCTAGTTTACATGCCGGTTCATAAAGGGGGAGATTTGGTGTATGTCATTTTTAAAATCATCAAAATCTATAAATAGGGGCACTGTCGTCCAGAAAGTCTTGGACTTAGACTATAGACAAAGTTGCATTTGGAAAAAAAAAGACTGTTACTGGTATTATTTTGATCACAGTTGCCAGTAACTTTGTGTTACACTACTGCTGCATATCTCTCAGAGGAAAGCCAGATGGTGTATATGCTGGAAAAATTTCGATGGCAGAGAATGTTTCTTCTTGGCAGGATTAAATGCATCAGTCTTTTCACAGCCTCTTCAAATGTACGCTGTTCTGTCATTAATTCTTTTTGCCATTAACACTGTAATTTAAAAATTCTTTAGAAGTGTGTGTGTGTGTGTGTGTGTGTGTGTGTGTGTCCCTGCAGACTCATTCAGCCAATAGCTGCACAATGCAGAGTGTGGCTGTCAATGCCTTTTGCTAAATATGCTAATAACCCAACACCTGTTTGTATAAGAGAGAAAAATACACACCTCTCTGTTGAGCACACGGTCAAAGACTCCCACACAAGACACAGGCAAAGAGATTTTTAAGCTTTGTTTGAGGTTGGCTTTTTTATGGATCTATGGATCATGTCTTTTTTAATTTTTGTGACCAAGACAGCGTGGAGCCGCAGTGGTAACCTCTATTGTCTTTTCCTTTTTCTCCTCAGTGATGGAGCCCATGACGGTGACGACGTCAGTGGTCGGACCGGAGGAGTTCGATCGCAATGCCCCCCGGATCTGTGGCGTCTGTGGGGACAAGGCCACTGGCTTCCACTTCAATGCCATGACCTGTGAGGGCTGCAAAGGGTTCTTCAGGTGAGTTTCATACTTCAGTTGATATGTTTGCATGTTGTCTGTTTTGGTGTATGTTTCTGCTGAGTGTAGGTTGTTTCTGGGTCCAGGCAATGTGAATACATCCTTCAGTCTCTGGTTTTGGGGTTTGTTTGCCTCCTTGATAATGTAGTTTCACATTTCTGCCAAGAGGACCATTAATCAAGTTAAGTTAAAAATAGTGAAACTGAGAAATAAGAAGTTAGAGATAAGAAATAAAAGCTGTTTTGTTTTAACTTCCAAACAGCAAAGGGACCTTCTGTCATATACTTTTGGGTCTTGCTAGTTTAAAATGAATGAAGTTGTATAGCTGTTCAATAGCTTGTGGGAAAAGAAAATGATCATTCTGTTTACTGAACATTGCCAATATGAGTTTACATCATAACTGTAGATATTATTGCCTGCATGTTAATGAGGAGTGCATTGTTGTTGACGCTGAGGTACAGTTTGTCTGTTTCTGCCTGGCTGCATGACCACGATTGCAGTGCTTTCAGAACATTATAAATTATTCAGTGTTCACCACAGTCCTGTTATTTTTCATTTTCTTCCTCCTCTCTCTTGAACTTTTTCTTACTCATTACTCAAACAGTGATATTTAAATGTATGTATACTATTCAGCCACAGTATGAAAATCACTGACAGTTGAAGTAAATGACCGTTTTGCTACAATGGAATATTCTGCTGGGAAACATTGCTTCTTGGTATTCATGTGGATGTTACTTTGTTGCGCACCACCCACTTAAACACTGTTGCTAACCAACACCCATTATTACAGAAGCAGTGGCTTTCCCACAAGGTGCCACACCAAACCACAAAAACTGCTCGGAAACAACTCAATTCATCCATATTGTGTTTCTTATCTTTGTCTTCAAACTCATCAAATCTTAGTCTCATCACAGAAGTTTCACAATGTAACCCACACGACTTAAAAGACCAAATGTCCCAGTTTCAGAAATGTTGTGAAACTCAAAGGATTTTTTTTAATTCATGCCCCAGCACAAGATGTTGTTGGCACCACAGAGTATACCTGTACAGTATAAAATGGATTTAATGTTTTGGCTAATTAGGCCTTCTCTTTTTAATTTTTTTTTTAATTTTTTTTCTTAATTTTGGGTGTCTACATTTCAGTAGTATGTACAGTTCATCTGTAGCTGGGTTATCACCAGAAATGCCTGTTTTTAGTAGTATACCACTTATGTTATAGATAATAAATGATCCCAAATGAGTAAGTGATTCTTTGTGGCTTTTCATAGGCGCAGCATGAAACGCAAAGCTTCCTTCACCTGTCCGTTTAATGGGAGCTGCACCATCACTAAGGACAACAGGCGTCACTGCCAGGCCTGTCGTCTTAAACGCTGCATTGACATCGGCATGATGAAAGAGTGTAAGTTGATATTTATGACCTCTAACAGAATACTGATGTTCTTGGTTGACATGCAAATACATGACCAAAGTATTTTGTATTTAAGTGATCTTTTTTTTGAATGATTAGTTGTAAGTTACTAGGTTGGGTATCAGATGCAGAGTGAAACCTGCTGGTTTATATATTCAGCTGTGGGGACATTTTATCTGCTCTAGAGATGGACACTACAACCAATAAGATCAATAGGAAACATGTTCTTCACTTTAGTAGGATACACTGAAATGATATGCATTATAGACGGAAAAATTACGACAGCTTCAAGATCAAGATTATGATTAAAATCATATTATTATTTGATGTTTGTGCTGGACTTTGATACATGCCTCACTGCATACGCAAGACTTTTGCAGAGTGATACTGAGGCTGATATTAAAGTGAGAATTAACAGCTTTGCTCCTGCTTGACTTACCTTTGATGTAATATTCATGTTAGTATCTGAGATACTGAGCAGCTGGTCTGATGCTACTTCTGTGTCACTGCTTAAATTAGAAACCAAGGCCACCACTGCACAAAAGACGATTGATCTGTAATAATTATTTTACTTCTGTAGCTGGGATGGAAAATCAGCCATTTACATAAGTGGTTTTGGTGTAAATTGATCAGATTTATAGGAAGAAGATATCTTAAGATTTGCACCATTTGGCAAACTCAGTCGTGGATCAGATTGTTGCCGAACTTAATAATGTTGTTAATTCTCCATATAGATGGGGGTTCTGTAATTAGCTAGTTTAGTTGGTAGTATTAAAGCATTGTAATCAGTTACTGAAGTAATAATCTCTTATATTTTCAGTTTGATAGTGTTCTGTATTTAACTGTATTGGTTATGCATGCAGCAGCAGGCCTGGGTGTAACACAAGAAGAAGGTGCTGTGAAGGGAAAATGAGCCATCACCTCACCTTTTGTTAACACAAAATAGCATTTGATGCGCAATGACTACCATAGTTATTTTGCATGTTTACAAATGATCACATTATACAGTGCTTACATCAGCGGTCCTACATCCCACTTATTTAAATATAAAATAGGGACGGGGCACCTCTTTAATGTTGCAAGCCAGTGTGCATTTCAGTCAAAACTGTTCAGTACTGTACTGTTCAGTTAAAACTAACTGTACAGTAATAGAAAGTTCTGCCAGCATCAATGCATGAGCGTAACCGTAACAAGTAGTAAATGACAAGAGGAAAATAAGCGAGCAAGTAGGAAGCAAGGAAGGAAAGAAGCCAGGAGGGGTTAAAGTACTTTTCAACAATGGCTCGCCTTCTTCAAAGAGACAGAATTGTAGAGCTTCCATTTCATTCACAAAAAGACTGTGTTTGTGTGTGTGTGTGTGTGTGTGTGTGTGTGTGTGTGTAAGAGAGATGATGCAGGCACAATTCAGACTGATGATTGCCACCGTGTTCACCATAAATAGCCGTACTACACTGCAGTGTCTGTTTGTGTCTGACGAAAGAAGAGCGAAGAGAGAGCGAGAAGTGAGAGAGCGACAGGGACTCTTATGTGGATAAAATGGTCTCTTTGTCAGAGCTTATACACAGGTTTGTGGGGAAAACGAAGCCCACTGTATTCACTACTGGGAATTACAGCTGCTCTGTTTGTCTCTATTGTGCCTGCGAAGCAATTTTTCCAAATAAATATCCGTTGTATGCTATGTTAAATCTTTGGCAATGAAAAATCTGTTATAGAAAATACTTATTAATACCAACTGCAATTGTGTCATTGGCACTGAAAAGAAATGTAGCAGGACTGTATGCGAGCAAGCAAGCCTAATTCACACGACTGAATCGAGTCAGCGTATTAGCATTCTGTGAATAGAGTAACTGTTAAAAATATTAATATATTATCAATAGATAACATGTACAAGAGTGCATGCAAAAATGCATGCAATATTGTACAGGATAAAATCCTGTCTTCCTTCTCTCACCCCAACTGGTCACTGCAGCTGGCCGCCCCTGCCTGAGCCTGGTTTTGCTGGAGGTTTCTTCCTGTTAAAAGGGAGTTTTTTCCTTCCCACTGTCACCAAAGTGCTTGCTCATAAGGGGTCATATGATTGCTGGGTTTTTCTCTGTATGTATCATTGTAGGGTCTACCTTGCAATATAAAGCACCCTGAGGCAACTGTTGTTGTGATTTGGTGCTGTATAAATAAAATTGAATTGAATAACAATAATGTAGTGTCGTGCACCAATTACCTTGGAGCTTCAGCAACATACATACATAGAACAAGAATGTACTATGAAAACAATCACATTCTTATCTAGAAGATAAGATCAAAGTGTATATGGACTGCTGTGTGTACCTCCAGTTATAAAAGAGTACAGTTATCTTTACTGATGTGTCTTTGTTGTGATAACATACCCGCAGATTACTAAATATTCAAATTGATCCCAACACGGAGCCAGATACAGCATTCTAAGTACTCAAACATTTATTATAAAGTGATATGTTGAGTTAATAAAGGACAACAAACAAGTGCTCGTAGTTTTTTCAAACCATTGTTTTTAGGGTCATTTTGCTTGTATGACTGTTGACAAAGAAGATAACTCGTTCTGCGCATATATCTCCATGCGGTTCTTATGCGCCAATCCCAGCTGTTTGTGATTTATTTCATCAGGCCGCCTCGCTGCGGTTGCGCTAAAACGTCTGACTCAAAAATCTTTTCATAATAAAATAATATGTCTTTGTCAGCTTTTATTTCCATGGAAATAAAATAACATAAGGATTAGGTTTCAGAATTTATTTTTTTTTCTTTTGTTTTTCAGGATAACATGTAATAAATGAATTTGAACACAGTTCAGTTACCATCAGTTTCGTTGTGTATGTGTTTCTGTTTCTGTATTCTATCCTCTTTATACTGACGCTTTGTCTAAGCTTCACCGCCATTCAGATTAGAGCTCCGTGTGTGTCTGTTTGCCCTCTGGTAGCTGTGCCAGCTGAGTTCGTAGTAAACACCCCTATGCTGTCCTTATTTGACAGAGGTTAGGTGGATGCCAGGAACGGACACCTCTTCCCCCACGCTTGTGTGTGTGTGTGTGTGTGTGTGTGTATGTGTGTGTCATAATACTTGCAGTGTTTGTGTATGTTTGTGTGCTTATCCTTGGGCGGGTGCTTATTTGTAACAGGATTAGAAGTTCAGGAGAATTTCTGAAACATTTTACCGTTTAGGTGGCTGGATTCTTGCATTAAGTGCCCTCCTGTTGCCAAGGCCATCAGCTCCCTAATTTAAATTCTTCACCCTTTCTCTAATGTTTTTGTATTCTGTGCCTTTGACAACCTTTACTCTTGTTCGATGTAACCAGAATTGCCAGATGCTCACTTTGTGGACCAAACATGTTAAACAGAGGGAAATGGTGTGGATCCAAAACTAAAAGCTTGATCTCCCAGCTTTTCCATCGGCATAGAATTATAGAATGAATCTAATGGGCAAATTCCTCTCTAAATATGTCTGAGTTTTCAGTTTTGTCTTTATGCTCGCAAGTTGGATATGCAAATAAATAATTTGTTTTCTGTTGAAACTCTTTGGTATATTTGGTTGTGCTGTAACTTAACCAACAGCTTTATTGCAAAAGTAAAACAAATCCTGATATTTTCTTTGATAAGAGGCCCAGGTGCATGAGCAGTTAGGTTAGTGCCCACATCAGTTACATTTTTTTTTTTTTTTTTTTTTTTTTTAAATTTGCTGCGTAGACACAACAGTGTTTATACCACACGGCTTCCTGCCACCATGTATTTGGCATCACAGTCAGCATGTTCCAATGCTCTGATATCTATCTCTGACCTGAATTTCCCTTCATCCATCACATCCAGGGCGTAAGTGCTGCAACAGTATTGGTTACCAGAACCACCTTGACATATATCTCACCAAATTGGAGTATTAGAAGTCTCAATTGTGTTTAAGTGGTTGGTTGGCTGGTTAATGAATAAGCCTGCTGGGAACCTCTGGGCCTCCACCACAGGGGCACTCTGCTGCTCGCTCATTGCCAGGGAACAGGACCGGTGTTGACCAAAACCTGTTGGATTTTAATTAATTGCCCCCATCACAGTTTGCCTTTCTTTCTTTCTGCCTTTCTCTCTTTGCTCTCCTCTGCCACCCTGGGCACTTCACCACATCCAATCACTGGCTTTCCAAACAGCAAACTTTCTTTTGGTAAACTGCTGCTGCCTGCCAAGTGCTGTGGGGTGGTCAAGATGTTCCTTTGATGGTCGGTTGTTTTTTGTGGAAAGCCTTAATGATTCCATCCAGTGCTCAAGCTTGGCTGGAAACCGGTTCAATCATGTTCTGGGCTTTAGAATAGCTTCTTTGACGGCTGGTGCCAAACTTTGACCAAATTGTGCCCATTCATGATTGAGTTATTTGGATGTCTTTACCACAAGGAGTGGTTCAAGACAGTCCTGGCTTGTGACTGGATGGACACTGGAGTGTAGCCAAAGCCTAATTAATTACAGTCAGTTAAAAGAGATGAAAGCCTAGTAAAACCTAGTTAGCTAAGCAGTCAAGGTTATTGAATTGCCTTTTTAAGCCTCAAGTAGTAGTATTTGTTGTTGTCGTTGGTCTCTGCATCACCCAATCATTTGATTATGTAACGCTGCTTCTGTGGTTGCAGTCCAGGGTGCAATTACAGAAAGTTCACTTTAAAATTAGTTGTTTACAACTTCCAGGAAAACAACCAGTATTCAAGATGAAGTGTGTGTTTTCTGAGTTCTATTTAATTTACAGTCAGCCATGACATATAATTGGTCTCTTAAGCTGTAAAGTACATAAATATTTGCTGTCTTTATACCTTTGATCCAAAGATGTATTTAAAATTAGAAAGGCTACAGCTGAATTACAAAAGTTCCCTGTCTTTTAAAAGTTGCACATGCTATAAATACTAAACAATTTTTTTTTTAAAAAAGAGCATAATGTGATTAGACTAAATTAATTTTGCATAAAATGTAAACAGCAAAACAGTTTTTCTGTAGCTGTTAGATTGCAACCTCATCTTTTTGGGCTTCAGCCATGACAGTCTGTCTCTCCTTGGCAGTCGCAGTCTGTCTGGCAATCTCACTGTCTGTCTGCCCAGTTGAGCTCTTCATGGGTAGTCGTTTACTATGGCGCAGAGTCAAAAGTATAATATGGGCCAAGGCATTCATAGGTCAGTGCAATGCTTCAGCAGTGACTACAGTGACCCATGGACTCTAGCTTCGGATAACACAAATACTAACTGTAAAAATATTTACCAGTATTTTTATCATTTCTGAAAACGTTATCTTCAATAATTTTAATTACAATCAGGTGCCACTTCAATTCGACAAATATCCAGATGCTCATTTAAAAGAGAAACTGAAACTGGAGTGTTAATTGAACCTTTTGCTTAATTTTAAAAAAAGAAAAGAAATTAATGATTAGTTTAATTTGTATCATTTTTGCTACCCGCTGGCATTTTTGTGTAATTTACTGCAATGTGTTATTTTGCAATTTATTTATGTTTTTTTAGGGGGAAAGAAAATCACACATCTGACTAGATGTTACATAAACTCACAAAACCCATGTATCAAATATGATATTTTGAATCCCTTGTGGCAGGACCATTTTATTTTAATGTAAAACCAGAGATTAGCCACTTCAGGAAATGTTGACAGTGATCTTATTTTCTAATACAATTTTATCAGCAGCATCTATCATGGTTTGTCTAGTCAAAGGGGTCAGATTTTGTCAGAGGATTCACGGCCATCTGTCATTGTATATCATGTTTAAAATCCAAAGCAGACAGATGCAGGTCAGGGGCAATCTGTAGTAAATAATATGTTTTGATAGTCTATGATTAGAAAGCAATGTAAGGCTCTAAGACGTGTGCGTGCAAACCCAGGAATTCCCAAGCAACCGTCTCATCTAGTCAAGAGTCCTTATAAGCAGTAAGTCTATTCTGTTCTGCACCACTGCGCCGCACTGCCTGCAGCTTCTGTCGGGCAGCATGAATAAGGAAAAAGGCACTTAAATATCTAACATTAACCGCATCATCTGTATGAAAAGGCAGAAGACATGACAGGCTTTTCTGCTTGCCAACTTGAAGCGATGCATGGTAATGTAACCTGGGATGGAAATATTTGGGGCTTACATTACATCCCCCTTAGCTAGTTTTATTGCTGAATTTCTCAGATTTCATCTATGAAAGTTGGTAAAGATGCCTTAACTATTATCTAAGGTACCAAACAGGAATTGCTTTCCTTTCAGTTTAACTCCTAACTTGATTTTGCTTCTTCTTCATAATTTCTTTTTAAAATGTTTTAATGTGTCTTTTATTCTATCTTCCATTGTAGTCATACTGACAGATGAAGAGGTTCAACGGAAAAGGGAAATGATAATGAAGAGAAAAGAGGAGGAGGCAGCCCGAGAGGCCATGAGGCCCCGGCTGAACGAGGAACAGGCTCGGATCATCTCCTGCCTGGTGGAAGCTCACCACAAGACCTACGATGCTTCCTATTCTGACTTCACACGCTTTAGGGTTAGTCCTGTGCAAAGTTACTTTCTCTCTTCACACCTGCCAGAGGTCCTGGGTTAAAATCTGAGACAAGCCCCCACTTGTTAAGTTCTCCTGAAAAAATCCAAGGGGTGTGGGAAAGTAAAAAAGTGTCTGGTTTGAAAAAAAGAGACATGGAAGGAAAATTGTTAAAGTTTTTTTTAAAATTAATAAGTAAACTGAAAGAGATGGATGAGCGGCTATTACTTTCAAAAGAAACAAAACATAACAAAAGCCTCTCTGGCACTCTGGCGTCATGGGCCACATACAGCAAAGTTGGATCTTAAGACTATGGGATAAGTGACCATCTCCTCTCTTTCAGTGCAAAGATGTTTAACATTAACACATTAAATCACTGAGATGTGCAATTTCAACTGCATGTCTCAGGTTTCTACATGAAAAATGTGAAAATTACAGAAAAAAAGTAGCTCATTGCCCAGAGTCTCCTGTATTTCTAAAACATAAAGTTTCTATATTTCTATAGATGGTTAATGACAGAAACATTTCTGTCATTTCCTTGTTTATGTACTACTTAGTTCCGTTGGTTTAGCATAAGCAGCCATGAGGGAGGAGAAACTGTCAAACTTATAAAAGTACAGTTAAAAGTCCAAAAATGTATGCCCCTCTTTCGCATTTGAAACCTTCCATTGGGTCTATCTGGAGTCTTTGCTGGGCTGACTCTGGTCCGCAGGCCTTATGTTTGACACCCCTGCACTAGCGCTCTCTATTCTCTGGTCTTAATTGCTGAGTAGAGTCAGCTGTACAAAAAGCCTAGCACCTTACCCACGACCATACAGGGTAAAAATCACAGCAGGCTCTACTGGGGCAGTGACAGCTCTACGCTCACTTTATGATTGGTGGAGCAAATTCATTTTGTTTTCCAAATGACTATCGGTGTACCAGGTGTCACATGTCATGACCTGGTACACACAGGATGAAAGCATGGAATCAGATCTGTCTTTTACTTTGTGCCTAATGAATATGATTAGATTAAATTTGTCTGCAGTAAAACACCAGGAATTGCTGTGAGGGTGCTGCAGTGCTTTTGCACAATGTGTTAACACCACAGCAAGATCCCCATGAATTATTACTGAGCATTAACTCTTACACAATTACACTGACTTGAGCTGGACATGTATATGTGAGGTGGCATACTTTAATCACAGTTTCACACTTACGCATATTTTTCACAGAAAATAATTATAAGTAACAATGAAGCAAACATTTTCGAATGAGTGATGAGAATTTGAGAATGTGATTTTGGTACTTTTTGGTAATGTGATTGTTTTATATACAAAAAATCATCACCGTTAAAAAGTCAGTAACAGTGGTGTGCCATGTGTGCCTACCAGGTTAGCTGTTTAATAGTTTACTGTTGTTGAAACGGGGGCTTTATTGAAATTCATCAAAGTGTTTTTCAGTGATGCGATTACATTAGCTGCTGGTGAGGCAGGGACTGTTTTGCTTGTTTTTGCTTGTTCTTTGTTTTTTTGGCAACCCCAGTACATAGAGTACTTTTTCAGAACACGGTGTGTTCATGCACACTGTGCAGCAAACCTGACATTTCTAATTCTATTATGTGAAGCTTTATTACTTTATTATTGCGACTGCTATTCTGAGTAAAACCTCAAATAGAAAAAGAACAGTTCCACCAGTCCCTGCTCCTCTGACACAGACCTGTGGTGTGTTGTGATTACTTGGACTTTTGGAGCCCATGAAAACAAGCCCAGCAGCACGGGGTGATATTAATACTTGTGTTTCCGTGTGTGTTTGCAGCCCCCGGTACGCGAAGGCCCGGTTACACGCAGTGCCAGCAGAGCTGCCTCTCTTCACTCACTCTCTGATGCCTCGTCTGACTCATTCAACCACTCACCTGGTGAGACAATAAAGGGTCCCTCTTCTCTTGTGTGTTTTATCAATCAGGGTTAGGACACAAGGACACAGCTGTGAAGAGATCTGTTGATTAAAAATAATAATAACTAGGCTTCATTTTGCGATCGTATCACACCAGCTGCATTGTCAGTGAGCTCCTGGATCATACCCACTGTGGAAAACAAACAGACCCAATAAAGGAATACTCATATTTGCACTTACAAGAAATATGAGGGGTGCTTGTGCCCACTGTTAGTCATATACTGAATCACTGATGCTCCACAGTGAAGCTGTGGTGATTGTACTGATCTTCTGTGCTGCTGTGTGTGAAACATCAATCTTTTTTAGAATTTGTTGCTTCTTTGCGATATCGGCCAAACAGAATACACTTAATACCTTTTATTAAATTACTTAAAAGTCTTTGGCGCATTGTGGGGTGGCTGTAGCTCAGGTGGTAGAGCAGGTCATCTACTGATCGGAAGGTTGGTGGTTCGATTCCTGGCTTCCCCTAGTCTGTATGCCAAATATCCTTGGGCAAGATACTAACCCCAAATTGCTCTCCGATGCATCCATCGGAGTATGAATGTGTGTGTGAATGTTACTTAGAAAGCACCTAGAAAAATGTGCTTGTGCGAATGGGTGTGAATGGGTAAATGCACAAGTTGTGTAAAGCGCTTTGAGTGCTCAGAAGAGTAGAAAAGCGCTATATAAGAACCAGTCCATTTACCATTTATTATTTAAACTCATCGGTTCATGGTGAACTCACTTGCCATCTCCCCTGTGTAACCGGTAACTTGCTCGTTGCTATTTCTGTCTGTTCTAAATGTTTTCTTGTAATCCCTCCCTTCCATCCCCGCCCTGTTCCCTTTTTCCCCCTTCCTCCTTTATCAACTTGTCTCCTAATCCCCTCCTTGAGCAGAGTCAGTGGACACCAAAATGAACTTCAGCAACCTGTTAATGATGTACCAGGATGGCGCAAGTAGTCCAGACTCCAGTGAGGAGGACACAAAACTTTCCATGCTGCCCCACCTGGCTGACCTGGTGTCCTACAGCATTCAGAAGGTTATAGGCTTTGCCAAGATGATCCCAGGCTTCAGGTACCGGTTAAAGCCTCTAATGAGATTTGCCAAGAAAGTACATTAAATCATTTTGTTATTTTGTAACTGGTATTTTTAAAAAGATGGATTCATATTTTTCATTTGCCAACAGCCATTAAACACTATATTATGTGAGCTTTATTTTGATTTATGTGGTTCCCAATGCACTGATCAAATAGCTGATGGTAATTGAGCAACTATTTTGGTAGATTAATAATTTGAATCACTAACAAAACATAATAAATGCTAAAAATGTGGCCATTCTAACTTCCACTATCTAAGTATTTAACTGAATCTGCCTATTTGGCTCTGGAAGATTCTAAAGAACATTTTCAGTTTCTTTTTTCCCACATAGATTTCAATTTTCCACACATTTCCATAGACATGAGAGCAATAAAGTAATTGGCAGATTATTCAGTGATCTGACTGAACCTATAATTTGAATACTTTGTTGTGAATGTAATTGAAATGTCTTAGAGACAAAGCAGACTGCTTAATCTGACCAATTAGAGATAAGCAGGAAAATTGCTGGGCTCAGAAGGGCTCTGATTGCTAGACGTCTCGTACCATAAAGCTGCTAATATTCTTATTATCTTATTCTCTCTCTTATTATCTTATTCTCTCTCTTATTATCTTATTCTCTATGCCATTAACTAATTTTCTGATATTTTTTTTCTGGACTCATTACAGTAAATCAATGTTATATTCTTATTTTAAAATTAAATTTGCAAGAATTTCAAGCAAACTTTCTTCACTTTTTCACTATGGGCTCTTTTTACCAAAGATTTGAGGTGAATTTAATGAATTTTGGAATAAGACTGTAACATGATAAAATGTAGAAAAAGGTGAAGGACTGTCAATACTTTCCCGATGCATTGTAAATTCTGGTGCATCTATCGGGTAGCACATAGACGAGCTCCCTACCCACGTGAAGGGCACATTGTTTTGCTCCCCAGTTGTTTGCTGGGCATTACCGAGTAAGGCGAGATGCTATTATCAACCCCCAAACAAACATGCTCTTCCAAGAATACTCCAGAACAGGCTGTAGCTTTATAAATACATGCAGAGCAGAGATAAATTTGTAAATGTATGCACATACAGAGACGATGAAACAGAAGAATAAACTTGGAATACTGTATCTGTCACATGGGTGTGCATAACGCATACATGTCTGCATCTTGGGAAACAATAATGGCTCATGGATGCCTAGCTCTATTTACATTTCCTCATGAGTAAGCTGTATGCTGTGAGGTCCAAATGAAGAAGTTTGGAATTCTTGGTTAACTTTCTTTTTTTCTTTCTCTCTATAGGCATAATATAGAAACATTTAAATAGTGTTTAGATCCTTGGTATGTAAAAAGAAAGAAACAAAATCTGATTTCATTCAGAAGTGATGGCATAAACAATCTAGATAAAAGGTCTGTGGTTCTCTTACATTTGCATCAGCTTGCATCAGTGAATGCAGATGCACATACTTTTAGTTCTGTTTGCAAAGATCTCTGTTGCTACAGTAACTGTTAAATACAATGTTTTATTTCTTGTTCTACTATCGCTCTACCTCACAGACGTACAGTCATTTGTGTATGTAGGTGGTTAAGTGGAACTCGTCAGATGGAACAGGGTCAAGTGTATTCTGAGAACAAGAAAGTTTTGGTTTTTTATTGTCACACTTAATTTGCATCAATTAAAATGTAAAGTTTGTTTGCAGCTCGTGTTTGTTACCGTGCACGTGTACCGCTATATAACAGTACACTCTGACACAATCTGAGCCATTTTCAAACTTACTACATGCACTATTTGTTTCTTTGGCTTTTTGTTTTTTAACAAAACACTTTACAGTTAAAACTGTATTTTAAATATATTTACCCATGATTAATTAACAATTTATGATAATCTATTATTATTTTATTTGGTCTTGTATGGGTTATTCATGAAGTTATACATGTATGACTTTATATGGTTAATGCAGTATGAAGGCATTATTTCTCTCTGAGCTTCAAAAAGTAAAGTAAACCAAAGAAAACGCCTTCTTCTGTCCCAGTAGGACAAATTTAATGATTTGACAGTGCTTGTGCCTGACTGAAACAATGTAGTGTGACTCATGCTTTTATCTGTAACTGTGTGTGTTGTACAGAGACCTGACAGCAGAGGACCAGATTGCTCTTTTAAAGTCAAGTGCCATTGAGATCATCATGCTGCGTTCAAACCAGTCATTCAGTCTGGAAGACATGTCCTGGAGCTGCGGAGGACCTGACTTTAAGTATTGCATCAGCGATGTGACAAAGGGTTGGTTTCATCTCATTCGTGTAGTAGCTGCACAGAAGAACTAAAGCATTGGTGACTGATTTTCATGTTTATGTATTTGCTATGTGTGTCAGAGACCTTGCTTATCTGTTATATATATACTCTCAAAACATGGACTCCTCTTGTTGAGTCGCTGCTCTGGAGGCATTGGTGAATCATAGCTTTACACACTCCCAGGTATAGAGTGTTAATTCTTGAAGCTGGTGACACAGCTGGGATTATTTTTCTCCCAGTTTATATAACAGTCTTACAAGGATCCCCCACACTCGGCTTTTTACGCACACTTGCACATTACTGTGAGGTTTCGATTTCAGGTATTTTCAGCCACAAGCGCACACTCTGTGCTTATTCACTCGTACATGAAGGGCAGGTAGTGATGTTCTCTGTCCGCAAAATAGAAATACACATGGAAACCAGGTGTGTTTTCATTCATAAGCACAATGTACTAACAGTGAGTGTGTGTCATCCTTCACAGCGGGTCACACTCTGGAGCTGTTGGAGCCGCTGGTGAAATTCCAAGTCGGTCTGAAGAAACTCAACCTGCACGAGGAGGAGCACGTGCTGCTGATGGCCATCTGCCTGCTCTCCCCAGGTACTGCCGCTGCTGTTTGTGTGTTCGTTCGTGCCTTCATTGTCTAGGAGTATTTCCAGCTGAGCCATGCTTTAAAGATTGAGAATAGAGATTAGAAATGGTTAGTGGTTCGTTTCACTACTAACAACACCGTATCATCAAAGTGTGAACAGCATGGTGCAGGGTGTGTGTCACATTCTCTTTCGACCTAGATTCCTCCTGTAGTCGTGTGCTGCCAGTAACACAAGAAAAAGCTTTTCCTGGAAGACCAAATGTGCTGTTCAGTACATTAAAGCATGAAGTTACAACACAGCGTGGGAAGCAGAAGTTTGCACACTGTAGATGACAAGTTTGAACCAGTGAATGAACATAAGGAGTATCAAATCCCTGAATCGCAGAAAGAATCTGTCAAGCAGCAGGGTCATTTGAAGAGAATGTACACCATTTCAAAAACAGTTTGTTTTGTTTTCCTTGAGACTCGAGAGCCTCAGGGACACACTATTTGTATCAAAGCAACAGCACTTAGAAAGCAGCCGCAGTTAGAAATTAAATTCTTTGAGGGAGGGAAAAAAATCATTAGTTATGTCCTTGCTCTCTGTTGCTATTATGTTGAAAGTAATCCAATAAAAACTTGTTATCTACACATCTTTAGTTACAGTACAAACTCTGTGGTGCAGATTTCTAAGCACAGAAAAGAAAAAGGTTCAAAATATATTTATCCAGTAATTAGAAAGACTAACAAGAGGAGTGGCAGACGTGATCAAGACCCTGAACATCCCATCACCAGAGCAGACAGTGTTCTTTTTAGAAACCTGCTCATATACAATACTGTGCAAAAGTTTTAAGACACCTCTCATTAGGAACTAGGGAACTAGGTGGGGTAATTCTTTTAAAACATCTGCAAACACACACAGAAAAACTTGAAGGTCAGTATTTGGTATGAAAACTTTTATTCTTAAACACAGCCTGAAATCTCAAGGCAAGCTTGCTTTCCTATTTTTTTCTAATTTCCTATTTAATCATTTCTGATGATTAAGGACCTTGAAGTGCGCTTTATACATTTTTTGTTCATTACTTACTTCTTTGCTTTAAATATATTATGTCCCCCTGCTGGTGATGCAGCTTCTGCGTGTGTGTCCATTTCATGTTTTAAAGAGGCAAAGCGTGAAATGGACTCAATGTACCGGCGTGTCTATTACATGTTTTGCTGTGATATGGGGTTGATGGATAATATCTTCTGATGAATCACTTTGTTGGTGCTAGAATTATGGAGGCCTTTTTTTGCTTGAATGCTTGGTAGGTCATTGTTGATTGGGTTAAATAACAAACATACAAGAAAATCTGAGGGATGGCTCAAGACTTTTGTACAACATTTTATACAAAGCAGCAGGTAAATGTTTTCTGTTAGAGCAGCAACATTGTTGTACAATCTATGAAAAAACTGTTTATGGTTCAGTTTGAAATGCACACTAGACACCTGATGCATTTTTCTTAAAACAAGGACAAGAAGAGACAGTAAGAGCGTCTGTGCGTCAGCTGTCTCTGCTGAGTGCAGGGAGGATATTGCAGAGTGAAGATAACAGCAAACATTCCTGAACGGAGACATTCTGCCACGTCATTAATCACGTCTTGTACACCTGTATATAAAGATCCTAAAGTCTGAGTCGAGCATGAGGAGCATATTTAACACTGTCCAATGTTTAGAAACACAATACCAAAGAAATGAGAAAGAACTAGGCAACTGTGTTAAGTGATTCATATGATAATTACATTAATTTTATTATCAAATCAAAATATATAACTTTATATTAACAGGGGGCATGTCTGTAGGCTGGTATCATTACTACTTAACATTTAAATTCAGTGTTTTCAAAAACAAAACAATTAAATGTTCTGACATATGTTTTCTTTCTCGTTCCATCCACCCACACCTCCCGTCTCAATCTCACCCTGCTGCTCCCTCTTTAATTTTCTCTGTGCTTCTGTCCAATTCTGCCTTTCCGTCCACGTCCCCACCTCGTTTGTTGTGTGACCTTGCTCACGATGGGCTAAACTCTCCACTCCCTCCACCCTCTTTGTTCTCCCATGTCAGATCGTCCCGGTGTCCAAGACCACGCCCGCATCGAGCAGCTCCAGGACCACCTGTCCGAAGTGCTGCAGGCCTACATCCGAGTCAACCACCCAGGCGGACGTCTGCTCTACGCCAAGATGATCCAGAAGCTGGCTGACCTGCGCAGCCTGAACGAGGAGCACTCCAAGCAGTACCGCTCGCTCTCCTTCCAGCCCGAGCACAGCATGCAGCTGACCCCACTGGTGCTGGAAGTGTTTGGCAGCGAGGTGTCATAGCGGTGGAGGAAGCCTGCGTGTATGCATTCACACGCTCGTAACACAGAGGATGAGTAACCAACCCCTGCTGCCTTTTCCCCAAGAACGCCACTGCCCTCATAAAAACCTGGGCATGTGGGAGAAAGATGGATAATCTGACAGGTAGACAGTAATCTTCACCTCTTCATCATCTCTTCATCCTCCTAACCTCAAGCTACAAGACTCAGACAACTGGACCTCTGGATTTACAAAAATGAAACACACTAAACAGGTTCTTGCTTTCTGTTGCACTTGGATAATCAGATTTTATTTTTGCTTCTGGATTTGCAAACACTGTACAGAATCAGATTTCATTACATCACACAGATATCCAGACTCATTGACATCCTGGTCCTCTCTCCATCCCCAAACTCCAAAAATCACCCCTTAATCATGACGGCCTTTCCTCAAAAACTACTAGATTCCTGCCACTTTTCCTGCAGTGGAGACAGCTCGATGGACACAAATGTCTCATCCTCTTTTAACATTGCTCCATGTTCACGCCATTGCCACAATACACAGGAGCAAATGCACAGATTTACTTTCATTACCCATGCTGGGTGATAAACTCGGTTTAGATAGCTATTAACTCTTGTTGGTTTACAGTTTTCAAAAGCAAAGACATCCAAATATATTAAATATCAGAAGCCATGGGCAAGCTTACAGTAATCTCATAGAAATACAAAGTGAGAGTGGAGCAGGCGTGTTTCCCTGTGAATCTGTGCATATAGTCTCAGATAGTGTAATAGACTGAAGAAGGACATTTAAGTAGGAAAGCATCAGGATGGGAATGGTGAAGGAGGAAGGAGGAAACGAGGTTGGATAAATGGAGGGAGGTGCTACAGATGATGGAATTCCTTTTTCACAGGACAAAAAGGAATTCAGTAAAAAAGAATGTATGTATAAATCTATATAAATATAAATGATACGTATAAGCTGACATATATAGGAAAACATGGTTGCTTCCATGGAAGCAAATAGTTCTGACTATTGTACTATGTAGAGGATTTGAAGGCCTCTCCTCTGTTGTGTGTGTGTGTGTGTGTGTGTGTGTGTGTGTGTGTGTGTGTGTGTGTGTGTGTGTGTGTGCGCGCGCGTGTGTGTGTATATGTCATATTTCAAAAGGCAAATACACACACACACATTGAGAAGCGTGTGAGGAGTCCTTTTATTTACGAGATATGTGTACAGTGAGGGAGAATATTGATGGACCACTGGGGGGTGTGTGTACAGGCTCTGACTGAGGGTCTAGTGCAGGGAAGCATTTTTTTGGACCTGTGAAGTTTGTAGAGTGACATACGCAAACACAACTTCATGTTGCATGGATAGTGACTATCCAAAAGTATTTGTTCAGCTGGTTAGATTGCTGCTAAGAAAGTTAGAGCTGCGTAGTTGGACAGAAACCAGCTACCAGCTGTTGCCTCAGGGAAAAGTTTGTCTGATGATATTGTGTACTTGGTGTTTACGATGTGTGCGGCGTAAGCGTACAATCATGAGACAGAGATTGTTTTTGAAGCTCTAGGCATCACTGTGATTTCTAATCATACTAAATAACAGCAGAAGGAAGCTAAAAGAGTAACTTTTTGAAATAATAATTAATGCGAGACTTTGTTTTCTAAGCTTATCTGATCAAAGAAATTACATTAGAGGTCATAATTAATACATTTCAAATGCAGACTCATCGGTGTGAAAATATCTGCCTGAGCTTTAGTTTGTCTGATTGTTTTTTCCCCCCAAAGTCAGAACAGTAGCAATATACAATAGTTTAATGTTGTGAATGAAATCCTGAAGATGCTCTTAGTAGCAGAGTAGCGATACAAAGCACGAGAAAGAATTTCTTTTTTTGTACAAAAGATAAACTCAAGCCTCATATCTTTTTATCACATTTGTATCATTTCAACACCAGCCACATAAGCGAGGTTTAGAATGTTAATTTTCAACATCACTACATATCATACATCACATTTCTGTTGACACAGTGTTTGCTCACCCTCATGCAGACCTGGACCACCCCCTTGTGGACAAACTTTGTAAATACCACTTGCTAATTCTGTACATATTTAGAATCTAACGTAGGTTAATATACGAAGAGAATTCACTTGTTAATGGCGAGATGCTCTGCTATATGCAATTAGGAGTTGAACTCTTATGTTTTATTCTGCTAGAACGGACAGAAGTGGCAATTCTGGACAGGTTGCTGAGCTGTTTCAGGGAGAACCAGAGAAGACTGCTGGCTTTTTTCTTTTTGACATTAAGTGAAAAGAATTGTACCTGTTTGATATTAGTAAAACACCACCACAGCTAAATAAACACCTGTTATAAGCAGGTAACCTTCTTCCTACTGAATTGGCCAATATAGTGGACAAACATCAATGAGACTTCGAAAAAAGATGTTTTATAATTACAAACACTTCATATGATTAAACATTCCCAGTGGCATTTGTTTTTGAGCATTCCATCTACACAGTATACACACAGTTGTTGTAAGCATCCTAACACACCGGCGGCCTTTGAAACGTGCCCAACAGCTCAGTAACTTCTCACTAGTAAATGTCTTCTCTGTCCATTTCAGGCTTATGGATGTATGTCTTTTTCTCTCTCCTTCTAAAGTCAATCGATAAGCTTTTGACAATTATATAGTATATTCATAATCTTTTCATTTTGGTGAACATCTGATTTTATTTACTGATTTAATTTTGTTCTTTTCAAGACTGTCACTTGTATTGCGTGTCAGAGTTTGCCGTCTTGCTGGCGCTTGGCTTGCTGCGCTGCAGTGTCGTTTTAATGAAGCAAAGATGAGCAAAGCGGACTCCTGGAGCCGTTTTCGAAGAACAAGCTCCTTCTTCCCTTTTTTTCCCCCTGATATCAAGTGAGTGAACATGGAATAGCTCTTTTTTTTAACTCACATAGTGGCTTCATCCTCTCATACAGGGAAGGGAAGGAACACTGACACTGATTTTTGTTTTCTTCCTTTTTGTTAATGGAAGGAAAGAAGTCTTGTCAGTGTCGCTGTTTTCCACCTGGAGCTGGATCATTTCTTTGTGAACGGAGAGGCAGTCCCCAACTCTGTATAAAAAAACAAAAACATCTCCTTCTTCAAACCCTCATGTGATCATAAACTAACACTGCCTCAACTGACTTTCACAGGATTTAGCCAACGCAAACTGTTGCAGCTACAGCATGGGCGTGCCTCTTTTTCCATCAACCATCTAACCACCTCTTGTTCTGCAATAACCAGTTACAGCAGGATTATTCTTCATAGCTTTAACTCAGCAGCGAGTCAAGCTCTACTTTGGAAAACTGTGGTGCACCAAGGGCTGATGGGAGTGTAAGTTTTAGGGAGCACAACTGCTGTGGAATTGTACAGGTCGCTCAAATGTGGAGATGACAACCGAGAATGGCTCCTCTGTCCGACTCGACCCAGGAAACCTTTGGAGTGGACCTCTAGAAGACTGTGTAGAATCTGTATAGAGGATTAAAGGAGATAAAATATTTTTTAAAAAGAGAATTGCCACAGATGTGCAGACTTAGTGACACACTGTAAAGTGTGCACTGACTGACTGATACGTCGCCTGTTAAAATCCAAAGCGGGATGTTACCTTTGTCACTGCTCTGCGTCTCGCATCGCAGCTGTTTAAATTCAGATGTTTTAAAGCAATCATCATTTGCTAAAGAACAGTTGTTGACAGACTTTTTACATTTACATCTACATCATCTGTTTCAAAAGGAATGAAGGAGAGGGTGATGGGGCGAGAGTCTGCGCCCTTGTAAGGATTCACTATTTAACTTTGCTATGCTGCTGCTGGATGCTGACTCCTCCTTGGAGAAGCCCTACTTGCCATTATTAATGTATATATTTAGGGTTAAACATGAAACATCTGGCTTATACATTTTAACCTAATAGTTGTAGCTGATGCTAGAGGCCGTTAGCGTTTAAAAGAATCCAAACAATGCTCAAGTCTCTCGCCCCATTACCCCTCCTCCCTTCAACCCAGGTCAGCAGCTCCACCTCAGTAGCCTTACTTACAGCAACCTCACTCAGCTGGAAACATTTAACAGATACCTCAGTAACGTACAGGACAACTTTTCACAATAGCCTTGAAGGGAACCAAACATAAACTCATACCACAGATATACTCAGCACACACCAATACAAACACACACACTACAACTCTCTCCTCAGCAACCTTTGCAGTGTTCTTTCATAAGATATACAGGAAACTAGTTGCCAATTGTTGTAAAAAGGTTGTTAGGTAGAATCCTGTTGTGAGTAGGCCAGTGGATCCCAATGTTTCTCAATGTTAACTTTCACACTGTTTTTTTTTCTCTTTACTCACTTGCTGTCATCTCTGCTTTGCTCTTTTTTTCTTCGGACTTTGTCGTCTCTCTGTCTCTGCAAACGGACGATGCACCGCTAAGCTTTAGCAGTGCGTTTAGCCAAACATACTACCTCTCCCTTCTGCACATAAATTTATAAATATATATATTTTTGTCGCAGCATGATTGTGCTTAATATAAAACATCCATTTTTACGTTAACACTAATTTAGAAGTTTTTTGGTGTATATGTACAGTATATTCCTTTTTATCTCTTTTCAAATGCTGGATGATATCTATTTTTTTTTACTTCAAATTTCTATATAAGCCTACAAATTTTAAACTCACTCAAATCTGAGGCCTCTTTAGCTCCACTTTCTCACCTAAGTGTGTAAATGCATGTTAAAAATGATGCATGAAAGTGAGGCTACATTCAGAGCAGCAGAAAGTGCCAGAATTCTTTTGGATTCTTTTTATCTGTCTCAAAGAGCAGATTTATATTTTTTAAATTATTATAATTATTATTGTTTTACCCAGGAGAGAAAAAACCCCATTTGTTTAGGTAAATATCTAAATGAGCAACTTGGATTGGTGGAACAGACATAATTTTGATGAAACAGTAGCTTTGAAAAGTCCCCTTTAGCAAGCAGAACAGCTGACTCGATAGGTGAAGTTTTGTAGACTGAAGTGGAAGAAGCATCATATAGCAGAACTTTGAAATGACTGAGAGGTAGAGCCTGACTGATTTATTGGCAAGGCGATATTATTGGACTATATTTACTATTTTTTGTTATCTGCATTTTTAAATGACGATAGAATTGGAAAGAAGAGACAGAAGAAACACCTTTCAGCCAAGTTACGAACGGTGATATTACACAGTTTTTCCACCAGAGGGCACAAACAACAAGCGGCTGATCTGAGGTGAGCTGGATAGAAGGTGAACAAGTAAATAAATAACTACACATAACAAATGTTCAGGAAAGTTGTATGTGTCGTGCATACGAAAAAAAAAAAATAATCAGCCGGTATTTTGGAATATTGGATTTTTCATACCACTCGATTTTAGAATCGACGTTGAAAATCCTGCATCAGTCAGGCTCTACTGCAAGGTGTGCGGGACCTAAAAACAGTTTATAAAAATTCTGAAGAAAGACTGTCATAAACTCAGCGAAATAATAGTGACAAGTTTAACATTTATGGAAATACGTTTTCATGCTTTCATGAAGTAAGTTAGACGATTGATTGATACCACTTTGGCTTTGTGCAAATATTCAACGGTGACTTTGTTTCTGTAACAAGATGTAAAGTTATATAAGCTCCATATTTGACCTCCACACAAACCTTGCTCTTAAAATGGACCTGTTATGTTTTCCCTATTTGTTTGGGGGGTTTTTTGTATCATTTATATATACAGTTATGATGGAAGCTACTCATATTAAATATGGCCAAAGCTTCAAATAATGAATGGCTTATGTACAAGTAATCACTGTGAGCCAAAACCTCGACTCTGTTTTTATACTCCTAGATCTGTATGATGCCTTTGGTCTTGGTGTAAGCTTCACCCAGTTGCTGTAGACACTATGTGTGTCTATGAGGGGCAACCAATCAGAAGAAAGTTAGCTTAGAGGGAGGGTTCCCTTAGAGCAGGGGTCCCCAATCCCAGTCCACGAGGGCCGGTGTCCCTGCAGGTTTTAGATGTGTCCTTGATCCATCACAGCTGATTTAAATGGATAAATTACCTTCTCAACATGCCTTGAAGTTCTCCAGAGGCCTGGTAATGAACTAATCATGTGATTCAGGTGTGTTGACCCAGGGTGAGATCTAAAACCTGCAGGGACACCGGCCCTCGTGGACTGGGATTGGGGACCCCTGCCTTAGAGGAAAGGAGTGTTTCGAACAGGATGAACAAATATAAGCTAAAATAAAGGATGTTATTTTTTTAACCGTGAATCATGCCAACTACTCAGTACAGTCCAACAATAAAAATATGGGGCTGGAAATAAGCATCACAGGTCCACTTTAAGGTAACTGTCTCCAGGATGTAGCTTTATATTAGGCATACAGATATGAGAGTGGTATGAATCTCATGTATACCATTGCAAGAAAGCGAGCATCATACTGCCCCAACTATTCATTTAAACAACAAAGTCACAGAAGGCATAAAAGGTAAAGTTGAGAGCAGTTAATCAAAGACAAAGCAGGGACAAAATAAAAAGGAAAGATTGTAAATCAAAATATACTCAACAAGCTTGAGTTTCATGAGGCTAATTGATCGCATGTCAAACTAGAGACGGTTCAGTATGAGCAGTCTGGAATCGAGTCTCATGGCTTGTTGTATGAAAGTAGCATAAAGCCAGAGAACCTAAGTGCAAACTTTACAAACAAACCAAAAGAATCTGAGCTCTGCGAAACAAGAGGAAGCTGGTCCTACTTGAATCTGCTCTTCAGTTAATCAAAATAATACGCTAAGAGATGTTTGTCCCTACTGACCCACTGTTGTTGATGAATTCATCCCACACAGTCAGAAACCTCTCAGTCAAACTTATGTAAATGTTGTCAGCTTCAGCTCAGATAATGAGAAATGTAGTTCGACTTTGACTACTTTGTTTTCCCCCTAACATTCAAAATGTAAAAAAATAACACCCACCACAGTGACCCTCGGACAGCTTTGTTTTCCTGTTACTGTCTGTGTGTGTTTGTGTGTGTGCGTGTGTTTTCTTTTGCTCTAGTGCCCTTCAGTTGTCTGATAAGGGTTTACAACATTGGGATCCTATTTTAGATACAGTAACAGTTTTGGGTTCTTTTGCACCCAAGTATCACGCACCTGCACCAGCCCAGCACTTCTGCCTTCTTCTAACTCTGAATGCTTCACCTATGTGCTGCTCTCACTTAGCTTTCAAAATAAAGCAGGCCTTTAGAAATATATGATATGAATGACTTAGCGAGACTTCACTGTGCCATTCTAGAAATTAATGGGTCATGTTTCAGCTCACAGCATGTGCTTTTGGTTTTCTAGGGTTCATTTAGTACCATCATCTGTTGCTGATGGAAACCTTTTGGCAGATGCTTCATTCAATTTGCCTCCTGATTGACGTCATATAATGTCCTTAAAACCATTATTAGGAGGATTAGTCTTAGTTTACACTTAAACGAGCTGTATTCTGAACATAATGCTGTGACTCAGATTCATATGTCGCCTGTGTTTGAACCTAAGGAGAGCGGACAGATAGAAAGCCAGCTTTTCTGTTGTCTAACAGATGGATTTCACTCTAAACAGATTGTCATCTGTTGCATTTCTTTGCTACCTCTTTCAATATGCGCTTACACAGACACACACACACTGAAAAAGCTGCACTCAAAGGTCAACATGCACCCATTTGTAACTGACTGTAAAAAGACAGTGAACACATGACACACACTTAAACACACGCACACTTGTGCCCACTTCTTTTCCCTCACCAGCAGTTTTTTGCCAATGATGCACTTGTGTTTTTGTCTCCAAATGCTCTGCAAAACATATGTTTAAAAAAAAATGTTAAAAAATTAGTCATCAAGTTTTATTTTTTTAAAACCTGTAATCTCCATAGTAAGACCTGGACTAGCCAGGTGCTTAGAAGTCAGTAGGTTTTTCATTCATCTGTTTAGAAAGTTTCATGTCTTTAAAAAAAAAAAGAGAGAAAAGAAACGTAAATGCACATATTTCTCAGCTCAGTTGTACCTTGGTGTGCCTAGAACCCACAGCCTTATTTTGGGACAATATCAGGGGTTTTAACCAGAATACACGATGTTCTGTAGAGGACAGTTTCATTGAGTTTTTTCGAGTAGCCCTCCCCAACCCTCCCTTTATTTCCACAATCGGTTTTACGATGTGCATGTGGAAGGTGCGCATCCGCCACAGGGTGTGCTATGTCAGTGTTTCAGCTAGTTGTGATTCTTTATTTATTCCCCTTTCAGACGACACTTTAGAGTTAAAGCAAACAGAAAAACAAGCAAGAAAAAAACCATTTTGGAGTCTGATTAAAAATTTTGTTTTTATCTAAATTGGCTCGATTAACTCTTTTTAAAGGGTTTCCAGTAGATAACGATCTATTATGTAGGTCTGCGTATTTCGTGTAGAATAAAAATAAAAGTTTAACTAATAATTGATCTCACCAGAGTCCCAAAATAAGTACTTTTACCTTCACACATGCACACCACCATGCAGTAAAACTCAGCAGATCTCAGTGCTTTGAGCAGAAATTTGTCTTTTTCAGAATACACAGTTGCCAGGGCGCTGCTGTTGATGGCACCATCAATAGCCTTATGTAAAGGCAGATAGTGTTATACATACATGAACTAATGTCTCTGTGTGGTATGAATCACCACCTTTTATTTTGTTTTTTGCTCTTTTCTATTTGCTCTTCTCTTTGAAGTTGATCCATTGTACTTTGATTAAATGCATTGTATTTAGTAAAATACTGATAATGTTTTGGGGAAATCACACAAATAAAACAGCTGTACATAGTGACGCAAAACAGCCCCAGTGTCCTTGCTTCTTTGTGTCGTGCTGTAGAAGAAAACATCTCTTATTTCTAAGTTAATGCTGATAAATGAAAACATTTTTTTCCCTAGAAACACATCATTTTTCACATTTGAGAAAAATTTGGAACAGCATAATTCAAATTAACACGTAGCCTAAAGCAGATAACTTGTAAGCTGGAGAGGAAATGGCGTGTCACAAATTTAGAAGATCATCATTTAGCCTGGAGAAATAGTTTGTTGCTTTATAAGAAAGCCCTCCGCAAAGCCAGAACATCTTACTATTCATCACTGATTGAAGAAAATAAGAACAACCCCAGGTTTCTCTTCAGCACTGTAGCCAGGCTGACAAAAAGTCAGAGCTCTACTGAGCCAACCATCCCTTTAACGTTAACTAGTAATGACTTCATGAACTTCTTCACAAATAAAATTTTTATCATTAGAGAAAAAATTACCAATAATCATCCCACAGATGTAATATCATCTACAGCTACTTTTAGTACCATCAATGTTAAGTTAGACTCTTTTTCTCCAATTGATCTTTCTGAGTTAACTTCAATAATTAATTCCTCCAAACCATCAACGTGTCTTTTAGACCCCATTTCTACAAAACTGCTCAAAGAAGTCCTGCCATTAATTAATGCTTCAATCTTAAATATGATCAACCTATCTCTAATAATCGGCTATGTACCACAGGCCTTCAAGGTGGCTGTAGTTAAACCTTTACTTAAAAAGCCATCTCTAGACCCAGCTGTCTTAGCTAATTATAGGCCAATCTCCAACCTTCCTTTCATATCAAAAATCCTTGAAAGAGTAGTTGTCAAACAGCTAACAGATCATCTGCAGAGGAATGGCTTATTTGAAGCGTTTCAGTCAGGTTTCAGAGCTCATCACAGCACAGAAACAGCTTTAGTGAAGGTTACAAATGATCTTCTTATGGCCTCTGACAGTGGACTCATCTCTGTGCTTGTCCTGCTAGACCTCAGTGCTGCGTTCGATACTGTTGACCATAATATCCTATTAGAGCGATTAGAACATGCTGTAGGTATTACAGGTACTGCACTGCAGTGGTTTGTATCATATCTATCTAATAGACTCCAATTTGTACATGTAAATGGAGAGTCCTCTTCAGACACTAAGGTCAATTATGGTGTTCCACAGGGTTCAGTGCTAGGACCAATTCTATTTACATTATACATGCTTCCCTTAGGCAGCATCATTAGAAGACATAGCATAAATTTTCACTGCTATGCAGATGACACGCAGCTCTATCTATCCATGAAGCCAGGTATCACAGACCAATTAGTTAAACTGCAGGAATGTCTTAAAGACATAAAGACCTGGATGGCCGCTAACTTTCTGCTTCTTAATTCAGATAAAACTGAGGTTATTGTACTCAGCCCTGAAAATCTTAGAAATATGGTATCTAACCAGATTCTTACTCTGGATGGCATTACCTTGGCCTCCAGTAACACTGTGAGGAACCTTGGAGTCATTTTTGACCAAGACGTGTCCTTCAATGCACATATTAAACAAATATGTAAGACTGCTTTCTTCCATTTGCGCAACATCTCTAAAATTAGAAATATCCTGTCTCAGAGTGATGCTGAAAAACTAGTTCATGCATTTATTACTTCCAGGCTGGACTACTGTAATTCTTTATTATCAGGATGTCCTAAAAACTCGCTGAAAAGCCTTCAGCTAATCCAAAATGCTGCAGCAAGGGTACTGACAGGGACTAGAAAGAGAGAGCATATTTCTCCTGTTTTGGCTTCCCTTCATTGGCTTCCTGTTAAATCCAGAATTGAATTCAAAATCCTGCTCCTCACATACAAGGTCTTAAATAATCAGGCCCCATCTTATCTTAATGACCTCGTAGTACCATATCACCCTATTAGAGCACTTCACTCTTGCACTGCAGGCCTACTTGCTGTCCCTAGAGTATTTAAAAGTAGAATGGGAGGCAGAGCCTTCAGTTTTCAGGCCCGTCTTCTGTGGAACCAACTTCCAGTTTGGATTCGGGAGACAGACACTATCTCTACTTTCAAGATTAGGCTTAAAACTTTCCTTTTTGCTAAAGCATATAGTTAGGGCTGGACCAGGTGACCCTGAATCCTCCCTTAGTTATGCTGCAATAGACGTAGGCTGCCGGGGATTCCCATGATGCATTGAGTTTTTCCCTTCCAGTCACCTTTCTCACTCACTATGTGCTAATAGACCTCTCTGCATTGAATCATATCTGTTATTAATCTCTGTCTCTCTTCCACAGCATGTCTTTCATCCTGTTTTCCTTCTTTCACCTCAACCGGTCGCAGCAGATGGCCCCGCCCCTCCCTGAGCCTGGTTCTGCCGGAGGTTTCTTCCTGTTAAAAGGGAGTTTTTCCTTCCCACTGTCACCAAAGTGCTTGCTCATAGGGGGTCATATGATTGTTGGGTTTTTCTCTGTATTTATTATTGTGCTATCTACTGTACAATATAAAGTGCCTTGAGGCGACTTTTGTTGTGATTTGGCGCTATATAAATAAAATTAAAATTAAAATTGAAATTCCTTTTACCTCAATTAGATTTTTCCATCATTTTGGAAAAAAACCCTGCAAATTTAAAATGCTATTTGTTTAAAAGAAAAGGCACAAATTAGTCCCTGCATGTCATCAGAGAACATGTATGGGGTGATACTTTAAGGCACATATGCAAGTTTTTTTAAAGTTAAATGATTTCACTATGATCACCAGAGACCGCCAGACTTTCCATTTATTTTTAAAAATCCACTTAATTACAGTCACTTATACTCACAGTGAAATACATCGTAATGTTTGAACATGTAGAACCTCTGGAAGGAAGGCTGCTCATTCAGCTTTTCTGCCTACAACTACAGAAACCAACAAAACAGTGTGGATCTCAGTCTGGCTGAAATATCTGAAGTAGAAACCAAAAATAAAAGTCCATGACAAAGCTCAAGCTTGCAAAGCTCTTCTGTGTCCACTGCTCTTTGAGAAATATGGAACAATTTAATGAACAATATTGTTTTTCCATGAGTGAAGTTTGTTGATATTCTGTCATTTTATCCTCCACTTGATGTGGGGAAAAATAATTTAATTAATTAAAATAATTGTATTTAATTTACTTAATAAAGCCAGAAAATTCAGCTACTAAACAAAGAACAGTGTGGGACTGTCTCGTTTTTCACCACATGGCTGTTCACTTCTTTGGCCGGTAGAGGGCGCAAAGATGCTGCTGTAGTCCTGAGCGGCTGATAGACTCATCAAAGTGGGTCAGTCTGTATGTGGAAATAATCATACCGAATATAGAACCGATAAAGTCAAAGGATCATTAAATTTAATGTATTTCAGCTACTTCCCGTTTCTTCCATTTTCCTTTTAGCTTTTGGACACTTTCACATCTTCACCTACATCCTGATTAGTGACAGCCTCAGTGAGAAGCTGCCTTCCATTTTCTTAACGTGCATTAAAGATGCGCATGATTTTTTTTTATCAAGTACCGTTACATGTCTTTGTCACCTCAGAGTGGTGACCAAACTGCTGCTGTCCCCAAAAATGACCACTTTCATTTTTTCCCTTTCGTCTCCGTGTTATACTATTCATCTGCACAGCGCCATTCCTCGTGACTGATCTGTGTTACGTTCACTTCTCTCCCTGACGGATTGCCTTATCTAATGATAAGACAGCAGCTGTGGCACGATGAAAGGAAGAAGGGCAGTAGATGTAAGGAACAAGATAGATAAGGCTTCCCACTCAGCGACAGCCGGGAGGCTCATTTTAAGCTTCTCTTTGATCACAAACGTATTCGCCCCTCTTGTGACAAACTCCACCCAACCACGATGAAACAAATGCTTTAGTTTATTGCCAGCCTCTGCATGACCAAGGTGAGCGTGAGCAGGAGACAAAGGATGGCAGGGTGCTTTGGCCTGCCTGTGATGACAGTCATCCAGACTTCATTGGGACAGTCTCATTCCATGTGACCCTCCGGGAATGACGAGCAGTGCTGTGCGATACCGCACATTTTGATAGCAGTCTGATTCCAAGTAAATGCTGGGCCAATATTACCGATACCAGTACCGATACTTTTAACCTGTAAAGGCAGCTTATGTAGGGGAGAGCAGTGTGTCATGATTTATTGGATTAATCATCATCAATTTGCAAAATCTGAACACATTTTATTGAAAATTAAATCTTTGTCATTTAGGTTTTCCAGAAAAATGAATACATCAAAACACACCTTTTGAGCTTTTTAATTATCTTGAAACTGGAATGTGAATGTGCCGCTATCTCTAAAGCACTTTGGGTCAACTTCTGTTGTTTAAATGTGCCGTAGACCATAGATAAAATAGACGTGACAGTCAACACAAAAAAGGTTCAGACATTTTTCATAGTGCCTTTCAGGAGTATCTGAACAGCTGAGACACATTTTTTCTAAACACCGCACCTCTGTGGTTTATAAACCCCAAAACATGCTGCGCCAAAAACTTTTTTGGCAGAGTAATATGGTGTACGCTGTTAAGTGCCAGGAGGATTGCCATGATTTCTACATCAGGAAAAACAAACAACCTCTGGCGAAGCAGATGGACCAACACAGAAGAGCTAACTGGTCAGGCCAGGACTCTGCAGTCACACCAAACCAGTGGACACTCCTGATGAGGACGTACACATGCTGGACAGGGAGGAATGCTGGTCTGAATCAAGTTCTTTCACCATCTTTGCAGCCATTCCCCAACTCTCTGTGAATGGTACTCATGGCCATTGATCATTGGGCTTTGATCGATGATCAGTAGTTGATGATCAATGATCATGTCACTTGGCATATTAATGATCCAGAAACTGCCCTAACAGCCAAACTCTTTATGACAATGGGAAACCTGCAGTCAGCTGAGACTGAAGAAGACACTTGGATGAGTGACAAAATGTTTCTCCCACTGAAAACTTTATGGGACAGTTCAGTGGGCTACATACTGAGCATAGAGGCTAGAAACACAGCACTGATCCTATCACGCTAGTATCAATCCAATACCAGTACCAGTATTGGCACTGATATTACTGATATTATTGGCACTGATATTATTTTTGGCTCGATCCACCCACCTCTAATGAGAACAACTGCTGGCTGAGCAGTTGAGATCCTAAAAGCTAAGCTCTTTAAACTGAATCACTCTCGTGACAAAAATGAGGAAAGGCTTTTTTAAGACAGCTGTCTGCTTAATCTGGTATTTGTCTTTGTTTATGTTAATGACACAGCTCCTCGTGGCTGAATGATTGTGTTCTCAGCCTTGAAATAAACTCACAGCGAAGCCGCCACGAATGCTTCCACCATGTTTGCGCTCATTGCGGTTTTCATAATAACGGCTTCTCCCATATTCTCCGCTGGACCGCTAACCAGATGCTAATAGCTCACTCTGTAGTGTGTTGATTGACTATTATCTCGCTGGCTTTCATGGCTCATGTGAAGAGAGCTGCAGTTTATAGATGAGTCTGAGAAGCCGGGCGTCTCAAGTGTTTCTACAGTCACATTCCTGCATAATTGCTGCACATAGCCGTGTTGGGAAAGAGTCATGACACACATAGAGACATGCCATGGCATGAACACACACACTGTGTTATTGGTATCCCTGCTGAGCTTCCTTAGTCACATCCTGCACATGGTGACGTGTCCAGATGCTCTTTACTGGAATGTCAGAGAATGTTGTAATACTGTAATGAATCAGTACTCAAAAAAAAATAAAAAAAAATACCAGAACTTGTTTAAAACTGGAGAGTCCTTTTTTTTCTTGGGGAGGGGGGTATTTTGCAAAGCAGATTATACGGATTGTTATTTGTGGCTCTGAGCTGGTGTGTTTAGAACCAACTTAAAATAAATGACATTCATCATAATAAAGCAGCTTGTCACTGAGCACACAGGGAGTCCTCCACAGATGGTTTTAATCATTTAAAGTGGAGTTCAAAAGCAGTAAAAGCACTAAGTCAGACTGTCCATACACACAAAATGGAAATTCAGTGTGTTTTTCGTGTTTTCGTGTTGACAATAAGAAAGGAGATATATTAGAAATCACTGGCTGCAAATCATGGAGCATATATAAATATTTGAAAACAACTTTAAAAAAAACCCCCACAAAGCAAAAAAAAAAAGAAAATATTGGCTCCATTTATCTGTCCGGCCCCAGAAGGGAGTCACCTCCAGTATTTCTTACATGTCTCATTTTCACATCCCCATTGTGCCGTGCTGTGCAGCTTTTCCCAGAGGAGGAGGAGTGTTTTAGTGAATAAGATTCTTGTTTCTCCGGCCAAATGTCCGACATTCACAGCTGTCGCAGCAGACAAATGCACAAGAGGTCGAGCCTTATTATGACTTTTATATTTACGCCTCATGTTTCTCACAGTTTCTCAGGCCCCTAATTTGCATGACCTTGCACTTTTAAATATTAAATTTAACACACCATGACCGCCCAGGTGTGTGAGCTCTAAAGATTTTGTTCCTCGTGCTGCTTTTACAGTTTCACCAGCTGGTTCATTTCAGTAAGTGAGCAAAATAACAAAAGTTTAATTAGTTACAGTTAGCAAGTCCTTATTTTACCTGTACAATCACTTTACCTGAGCAAAGATGTGGCTTGAGAGGAAGACGAGTCAATCCTTGGTCTAATTCTGTTTCTTTTATGTATGCTACCCCTGGCCATCTACTAAACAGCTTCAAAGACATCTCCTGCCATTGCACTGCAGTACTTTTCTGTTCGGCCAAACAGGCTCAGCAGCCTCTCCTATCCTGGTGATTTGTTTCACTGTCATTTCTCATTAGATGTCTTCAAATCTGCTCTATCTTGAGCAACACTGAGCTTCTTGTGTTCGGCCGCAACAGCTTATCAATAAAGTTATTACACTGTTCTTGTCATGCTTTGGGGCAGCAGTCCATCCGCTGATATTGCAGTAAAAGCATACCAGGATAGAGAAACACGCAGCAGAACAGTATCAGTCATGGATTGGCCTTTGAACTTTGATTGTCCTTCAAGAAGCCTGGAGAACTATATCCTGCAGACTACTTAAAGACATTTAAGCAGGAGTGTCCAACTCCAGGCCTCGAGGGCCGGTGTCCTGCAGGTTTTAGATGTGTCCTTGATCCAACAAAGCTGATTTAAATGGCTAAATTACCTCCTCAACATGTCTTGAAGTTCTCCAGAGGCCTGGTAATGAACTAATCGTTTGATTCAGGTGTGTAGACCCAGGGTGAAATCTAAAACCTGCAGGACACCGGCCCTTGAGGCCTGGAGTTCCCCCACCCCTGCATAACAGGAAGAATAAAGGGGGTCATACCAAATACTGACATTCAACCTTGTTTGATTTGTGTAAATTCTGTTTTTACCATCTATACTGTACTGTATTGCCCTGTATGTTTGCACAATTCAATAAATTGCTGCACCTATTTCCCATTTTGATCACTTGACTTCACATAGTATACAGTGAACAGGAAAAAATTCCACTTTGAGTTGAAAGTTGGGGGAGGGGAGGTGTTCTTCCTCAGGCTCACCGTGGCTGCATGTTTCGATTTCATGATAAAGCTGCAGACTGGATCTGTCATCCACTGCATGTTGGTCTGAGGAAGAGCTTCAGCCAAGTGTTGCAAATGTGAAACAAAGTTTTGAGGGTTGGCTTTTTTTTCTTTTTCTTTTTCTTTTTTTTTTGGAGAGGGGGAATGAAAAAAATAATTTAATTAAATAGAAGAAAGAGGAACGAGGGAGAGAAAGAGATGTGTCGGGTGAAAACAAGAGGGTGGGGTGTTTAAAACGAGAAGGATCGCGGGGTTACAGAAAGAGGCTGCGGTAACGCTGCTGACGCACATGTGAAACACGGAGGGGAGGGAGGGATGGAAAGGAATCTCTGGCTGGGATCACCAAAACCTCGAGACGAGGTCAGAAAGCCACTGGCGACATGATGAACACACACACACATACACACACACTAGAGTCAGAGCAGCACTAATAATAACAGATCTAATAGTAGTTTAATGGGTGATAATCACTGATGAGGTTGTGATCATTTAAAACCACGTGGAGCACAGGAAAACATCTGCGCACACTTTATAATGTGTGTGTGTGGGTGGGTTGGAGATATCATTTTTAAACCGTTTTGTTGTATCACTGTTGTTATTTCCCACTCCTGGGACGGTCCTCTGTCCCTGTCCTCTGTGTGCTTATATGTAACCGACTCTGACATTAGCCAGTGTGTTGCACGCTTAGTTTGTGTGTCGGCTGTTTGTGTAGCTGTGTTTAACACTCACACATGCAGTTTAATGTCAGCTGCAGGTTGTGATAATCGTGTGCGCGCTGTAGTTTGTGTGTCTGCAGATGCGTGCGTGCATGAATATGAATTCATTATATATTGCACAGGTATGTTAATAAATACATCCAGAGGCAGAAAAGTCACCGTTGGTATGTATGCGGGGTACGTGTGTGCGCGTGTGGTTGCACGCTTATGTGCGTGCATGTTCTGGCCAGTCGGAGCGTGGGAATGTGGTGAAGGATTTCTGTGGTATTTTTAATGTTTGTTATTAAATATTACCACAAGGGACTAGGACCAAACCCCAGACACTCCTCCTCTTCTCTTCCTTGTCCTTCTCTCCCTCTACTCCTCCTCCTCCTCCTCCGAATAACAATGAAACCAAAGCGACTCACCACTTGGTTTAAATAAATCTGACACTTATGGAAACAAAATCCTGACCAGACTCTGGAAGGGGTAAAAAGTCAAAATAACCATGGTAACACAAGAAGGCAAAACTACTTAGAACTAAAGCAAAACTATAAAAAAAAGAAAAACAAAGTGACACCCAGCAGCAGGTGGAGACGTTATTATGGGATATGGGGGACAACAGGTCAGCTCAGTCATAAACCATCTCTTTTTTCTGAATTCCCAGATTTTAAGCAGTGATGTTGGCTGAGTTCTCCTCACATCACAAATAGACTGTAAATTCCAAGTTAATGGATGCAGTTAACCTAACATACCCTTACCTAATTAAAAAAGAAAGAAAGAAAATTACAATATCTTTGTATACCTTGATAACTTGATCAATTTTTCAAATGTATTGCTGTCCGGGGTGGGGGCAGCTGACCTGGAAGTGCCGGTCCTGCAGGTCCTGGAATGGCTCCTTGAATGTGTCTCCAAAAAGAGGCACTGAGGTTAAAATCCCCAACCTAAATTAAACTCCAAAAATCCAACCTGGCAGTGATCAAAACGCTGACGTTAATGTGGAGTCCAGAAATCTGGACAGCTGAACTCATTCAATTAATATTGCTCACTCAGAAAAATCAAGTTACTCCAAGTGCTCTGCAGTCATAATGAACACGACCCCTGCGAACTAAGAAAACAAAAGTAAGTGAACTGTACTTAGTTTTTCTAAGGAAGAGAGTTTGCATCATTTTTTAAAGCAATGACAACAACATTGACCTTTTATAGAATCTTATCACTCTGATAGTGTAAAACTCCAATGAGTTCTCACAAAGGTACTTTGTGAACCGATGCCCTGCATGTAGCATGTTCAGGGTTCATCTATGAAGTTCACATTTTTGTAGTTTAGTACCTACTTTTGATGATTCATTTATTTCTTTAGGTCAATTCATTTGTCATTATGATTGTTTTGTATCTCTTTATGGCTGTTTTGATTCACATTTTGATTGAATTATGGGTCTCAGGGTCTCAGCTGATAAGACCAGACAAATGTTCTTCCTCTTCTTCTTCTTGCTTCTTTAAATTTCGTGGTGAATGTTTTCCTATGTTCCGTGACGTGAACTTGGACTTGCTTCAGTTGTTTGAATTTGGAGTTGTTGGAGTCAAAGTTGACTGAAAAGTCAGACGGTGTTGACGTGTTGGTCTGGAAACAGGAGAGCAGAGCAGCTTTTATACCGATAAGAAGAGTAAACAGTGTCTGGATTATCAGATCCTCCCATCTTTGCAAATCTGATCTTTCCAACCTCGATGTCAAACTAGACTGAATGCATTTTTTTTTGTACTGAAAATGTCAAGACTAATTTTTCCTGTTTAAAAAAAAAATCCTTCGCACAAAAAACTGTTCCCCGTCTACACTACAGACAGACCCCTTTCAAAGCTGGCGTAAAGATCTGCTGTTCGCTGTTTGAAACATGTGCTACAAAAGGCTCTGTTTGTTCTGAAAGAAAAGTTCAAGCCTTGGGTGGAGCAGACAGATGGATGGATTCAGTGCATACAGTAAACATCTTTTTTTACTTACCAAATGCAGACCTCATTATTTTCCTCCAGCTGAGCATTTTTTCATCTTTAAACTCTCACACCATCGAAACTCGCCCCTCCAAAGACTCTTTCCTGTCCACCATCCCGACAGGGTGGTATTCGTGTCCCTTTGGTAGAGCACAAGGCTTATTTCCTATCAAAGGCAGATATAGTGCAGATCAGAGGTCATATAAACAGGAATTCCAAAGTACACAACAGGAACGCCTATTTTTAGTTGAATCTGATGACTTACATTTCTTTCTTCTTGTTTTCCAGAAATGGGGGATGGAAATCTTCCAGTGACATGAGGTAACCTTTCTTTTTCTGTTCTTTCTTCTGTTCATTTTAGTGAAAGATTGATTTTATTTTCATGTGTTCGGCTTGGTCATATATTTCAATAATAATAAACCTCAGGGTCATCCTGTTCAGGATGCATCTCATCCGTGGGATTAGTTTGAAAGGTGTATACTTTTCCAGTGCTGAGTCCACAGTGAAGTCTTCCGAGACAAACTTTTGTCCCCCACATTCCCCCATCAGCCCTTTATATGTCACCCATTTCCATGTGTTCCCAGCTTTTCTCCATTTTTCTGTTTGTTCCTCTCATCTCCGCCTCTGCCTCTCAGCTATCTGTCTCCTTCTTCTTTCCTTAAAGAACCATGTGAGAGCGCAATCACGGAGACTCCAAGCTTTTCCGCACAAGCAGCCAAATTTATCCTCGTGGTTTTCCGCATGTTTATTTTGGGTTTTCTTGAGGGACGACATATCTGCGGGAAAACCAAACAGCCCAGAGCGGGTGCTTTCCCTCTGGGGATCATCGAGGCGCGGGTAAAAATAGGAACGTCTTTTTTGGGGAAATGGAATTAAAGATTAGTGAGGGCCTCCCGAGGGTCCCCCACCTCCCCTCACAAGAAGATGGCAAAGATCACAACTCTTTTCTTTCTTTCTTTCTTTGCTTTTTTCTTTTTTAAATATCTTTTTTCCCATTCTGCAGCGAATGTTGAAAATGACAAATTGGGTCTCGTTTTAGACACAATAGAAAAGCACCACTGCCATCCGCTGCTCGCCATTTTTAATCTGACTGTAATTTCCTGGAGCAATTAGCACCAAAACATCACATAATTATATAAACGCTGGTGGAGCAAATCATTCTGACTCTTTTGCTGTCCCGCCACCTCTCCTATGTAAAGCTACCCCAAAGAGGGCATTAATCTCTGTCATCACTTTCAAAAACTCTTTCCTTCGTGCTTTTTATTTTCTCGCAGCTGAACTCGATGGCTGTCGTTGTAGGATGTGCGTGTGGGTTGTGAGGAATTCTGGGATAGGAAAAAAACCCTCCTCCGCTCTGACTTCTTGGTTTGACCTGTGTTCAACATGCTGTCTGCTATGGTGATCTACTACTACTTCTGCTACTACTGCTGCTACATTCATGGAAATCGTTTTTCTGCAGGGTGGGCGACCCGCTCGGATTGCACCAAGGGGGATAGTGGGCGAGCAAATTGTTTTGTTCACCCATGGTTTTTTTGTTTGTTTCTGGCTTTAGCTACTCTGCAGGAAACCTTTACAATCTCTCGGTTGCTCTTACTGGTGTTCATTCAACAACTGCTATCCATATAATGAACAGGGTTTCACTACTAAGGATGGGGCTCTTTTCAAAAGCTGTTAACCGTGTGCATGATGACAAAGCAATGCTCCAGCAATGATGATATTTGACTCATATTCTTACTCAGGTGATAAAATTGGGAGTTTTTTCCCCCCACATTTCTATTACTGTTGGTTCTTTTTTTGCAGTTGTTGAGTCTAAATATCATCAAGGGTGTTGGTTTAACTGCTGGATACAGTCAAAGGCTTTATAAGGATTCTGTGGAGTCAAACTAAGTACACCACATGATTAAGTAGCTTAGAATCACCTTTAGCAGTAATAACTTGAAGTAACTTTATCAGTGGTGTTTTGGCACGCTATTATTTACAAGGTTGCTTCAGGTCATTGAGCTTTGTGGGATTCATTTATGTGCAACCTCTTTAGGTCCCACCTCAGTATTTCTATCACATTGAGGTCTGGACTGTGACTGGGCCCATGCAGCACCTGGATTCTTTTCTTTTTCAGTCATGCTGTTGTAGTTTTGCTGCTGTAATCCTGATTTTTGTCTTGTTGCATGATCATGGTCCAGTTTGGCCCCAACTTTAGCTGTTGGCAGATGGTCTCACATCTGACTCTAGAACTACGTGGTTGACTCGGTGACTGCAAGGTACCAAGAGCTTGTGGCTAGAAAACAAACCCAAATCATCACCCCTCCACCACCGTGCTGGACTCAGTATGAGGTGTCTGTGCAGTGCATTATAGCTAAACATCTCCAATTTTCTCCCATTTGTAAAATGACATTGTTTCTGAACTCTCAAGTTCTCCTGGCAACCCTTTCAAACCCTTTTCAAACTAGTCATACTAGCTGAGAACGAACAAATTTGCTGGGGCATCCATTCCTAGGGAGAGTTTAGCACTGAGTTAACACACAAACCCAAGGACTCCAGATCAGCAAAGTGCAATAATGTCTACTTTTGCTTTTGCTGATCATCAATTAATCAGCATCCTCAGAATTTGTGTGGAAGCAGTAAGGATGTGTTTAATTCTTCCCAGGATTGCATAAAGTGCTGTGAAAGCTTTTCTTTCACATGACTGTATATTATTTTGGAGTACATCTGAAGTGAACTGTTAGTGATATGGTTATGAATGACGAGTTAGTGATATTAATTAAGTATAGCCGGTAAAAATTGTGACCAGAAATTTAAGTGGAAACAGAAAGGGGATGCGGTTATCAGAGTTTTTGTTGCATCAGCAAATGGTAGTATGACGCAAAGTGGAGATATGTGGTCAACTAAGGAAGAAGTTCAAATTGTAGTTCATATGTGAAAACACCAGATAAGGATGCAAAAGCAGCTAATCTGACTATGTCCATAGGTTAAAAAAAAAGAAAGAAAAAAAAAAAGAAAGTTTAAGCCACAGAAGCATGCAGCTTTATGTCCACGTCAGCGCTGACCACAGCTCAGTCATCACCATCACTCAGCTGGTCACTTGGGAGTGGCTGGGTCTCAGTAGTCTGCTGTCACTGTGACTAATAAGAAGCATCTGCAGATCCATAAATATAAACAGACACACAGACTATTTTATACTGCACAAAGATTGACTGGTGCACAAAAAACTCCTAATAGTAGGGGTTACACAGTACACCCACATATGTGTGCAGGAAAAAATCATATCCAGAATGCAGCTGAGATTTTGTTTGATATACAAAGTAGCTGTGTGAAGACTCCAGTAGTTATTGGACCCAGAAACCAGGAGAATAGTGAATCACATAAGCTGGATTGAATTGAGAGTTAGAGCAACCCACAAAAAGCTTTAATATTTGTAACTTTATTATATTGATAGCACGATTGGCCAGGCCAGGCCAGAGAAAAGAAAAAAAAAAATCAGCTTTTGCATCAGATATTTGGGGAACATATATCTAAAATGTAGAACATGAACATTAGATCCGTTACAGTTATGTAATTAATTTGTATCCCTTTATTTTCACAGTGAAGGAAGAGTCACTTTGTTCAACATGTGGCTGTGTGATGGAGAAGGCAAGCTAATTATAATATAAACACTGCAAACAGTGGCTAATAGCTAGCTTGGCTTTCTCCAAAGGTTAGAACCAAAAACTCACTCTGTAAGACTGAAGTAAAGAACATATAGTGTGTTAAATTTTGAGTGTAGCCAGGTTAGCTTTTGCTACTTTTCACAGTGTTTATGCTAAGCTAACTGAGCTGACCCTTTTAACTGGACAGATGTCAGAGTGATATTGTTCTTCTGTTCAGTTTTCTGGTGATTACACATTAGTCATTACTTTGAAAGAGAGATATTGTGTGTGTGTGTGTGTGTGTGTGTGTGTGTGTGTATTGCACAAGTAGTAGAAAAAGTGCTTTTTCAGCTGGTTAATACCATTTCGGTTAGCATTGTTGCTGGGAGCTATAACAAGGTAAATTTTGTCACCTTGTCATGACTTGCTGGGTTTTTCCTGGCAATCAAGCTAGACTGTTCAAGTTAACTTACCTAAATTTAACAGTACTAGTTTAACTATTATTAGCATTCTTAACCTCCTAGGACCCGCGTCCACATATGTGGACATCATATTTTGGGTTGTCCAGACCAAAATACACAATTTTGCTCTACAAGGGCCTGATATCCACTTACGAGGACATTATACTGCCACTGTTCTATCGAAATTTGAAACGAATGTCCTCATATGTGGATCTCATTTGTCTCCGAAACAAAAATCAGGTAAAAAAAACCATCTGGTAATTCTTTGTTTTTACATTCATCAGGTCCCAATCAGCCCAAATAGCGAAGAGAACTTAAAAATGCATGCCATGAAAGAGTTCAGGTCTTAGGGGGTTTTAAAGCAGAGTAGAGTCAATTCTTTAACTAACCTTTTTAAAAACTTGTGTTATTTTTAATAAGTGCTACAGCTGCTAGACTACTGGAACTACTGGACACATGTGGCCGTTTTCATTTAGGACAGTTATTATAGTTGTTTTTTACTCTACATTAACTTTATTGTTGATCTAACTGCATCGTATGGATCATTTTAGAAGACTGAAGTCCTAGACTCCACCTTTGTCTAGGGGACTGTTATTCTATGTGCGTGCAGGCAACGAGTCAAGGTCCCCCATCAAAGAGGAAATGACTTCAGGAGACCCGAGGGCCTCTGCAGAGCCAGGAGGGAGGCTGGTATGCACACACAAACACACATGAACTCACATGCACACCTGCAAGCCCATGCAAGAATGTGCACAACGGCTTCACACATACTAAAGCGTACTTGCTGGACAGCACACACAGACACACACGCTGTAGAAGCCACACATATATGTACTTTAAATACACTAACCCCAGCCTGTCATCTCCTGGGTCTGTTGGGTCTGACTGTGTTATTTATTTTAGCTAGCCTGTGTGAGAGTTAAAAATGGAATGTTTCAGCTACATAAAGCACTTCCTGTTTTGATGACTCCCTCACTGAGCTGTTCCCCCAAGCTAAACAGTCCCAGAGCAACACGTAATGATGGTGGCAGGAAAAATTGTGCATATTTTCATCTAAATAAACTAGTCTTTCACTCATGGTTTTCCGCTTCCATCAGTGTGTGTCAAGGCACCTTCTCCCCACTGGTCTGCTTGTTTGCGGTGATGGAGGTCTTGTTCTTGTTTGTGTTGCATGGGGCCTTGTCTGTCTGCACTTTGAGTGTGTTATCACAAAAACAGGAAGTAAGCTCTGTGTTTTATTTGAAGTGTACCTCAGGACAGATACTTTTATGGTACTGCACAGGGATGACACAGGGGTATGTTATCATCACAGTTTGTCTGTTTGCAAAAAAAACCCCTACCAGCCCTAAACACAGTACTTTATACGCTGTTTAAATATTTGAAAAAATGCATAACGTCCTTGGACGAGGACGTTTTCTCTGATATATCTTTTCCACTAACGCCCATTATGATACTGCTGTGAAAGTTCTGGTGTGGTGTCTTTTGGGACTGGGCCCACATTTTAGGAATGGGCAGGTTTGAAAACTGACCTAATACAGTGGTACATAGCAAAAGTTGGGGTAACTGGTAAGATGTGGTAAAGGGGTATAAGTGCCCTTCTAGCTGTCACCATTTTTAAAGTTAGAAGAGCTAAATTAATGATTGTAGTTTCACCAGTATTTTCAGTACAGGTGGGATACAGTTAGACTCTTGCTAAAAACCCAAGTGTTTCTCTTTAGTCAGAAATGCTGTCAAACTAGAGAAAAAAGAGACTGCAGTAGAAAAATGTTGTGACCTTGTGCAATGAACTTACCATTTTGTTGCCTTTGAAATGGTTGCTTTGAATATGGAGACCGGGGCTGCAACCATCAGTCAGTTGCCATCTTCAGAACCGCTGTGTTGCATCAAGACAGGAATAAAACAACAATAAAATGGACTCAGTCTGATCAGTTTGTGATTAAATTAGGTCCCGGATGACAAATACATGCAATTTGTTTGTGATAATTCAGCTATTAACTCTGATAAACTGGTGAAAATTGCAAATCTGTTGCCGTCTGCAACGTGTTGCTGCAATATGGCCATTTAACTGTTAAATGGCATAGGTGCTATGGAACCGTGCTTTTATATAGCAGCATAACCAGACTACAACCAGCTGGCAACCAGGTGAGTCGAGTTCCTTACTGCAACGAGATTGCAGAGTTACACTCATTGATGCAGACTGACTCAGATTGGTTGATTGTTGTCTGCATGCATAAATTGCACAGCATTTATTTGCAAACCTTAACCACTTTGTCTGAGAGTGACTCCAAGTGGGACCATGACTGCTTGGAGACAGGCAACCTGTGCAATAGCCTGGATCAACAATGGTCAACCAGAGGTTAAGAGTGTTGAATGCTCAACCTCTGGGCGACCAGCTGTGTGTTATCTGTCCCCAAATATGAAAAAACCATTCAGTGCTATCACCGGGCAACCACAAGTTTTTCCTAGTCACAAGAAGGCTGCTGTCCTATTTTTACTCTAATGTGAGTGAGGTGAGAGGCACTTATCATATTTCTATGCGATCTATCAGATTTTTCGCATTCGTAAGGAAAATGCATTTGTGGGATGAGCAGCAGAGTTGAGTATGTGGGTTGTGCCCATGAAAAACTTCCCAGATCTTCTCTGCTAATGCCTAACAGCTTATTCTGCTGTTGACTCTTGTTCAACATTTGTTGGATTGGATGATTGAAGCTTGAAGAAACAAGACATATTGGAAGTTTAACAATTTAGTTATTTGACAATCAGGGGCCTCTGTTGTAATATGTGGATCAGAATTCATCACAAGTCAGTCAGTGTGGTTGTTGCGAGAGCTGTTACCCTATTGGTGCAGCAGTCAGCATAGCATGCTCAGTGTTTTCTCCACACTTTGACCCTACGATCCAATTACCATAGACTGAATCTGGACACATCACTGAACATAATGTTTCCCCACATGTTCAGGTTCCAGCGTAAACAAGCCTGACAATGAAAGGCAGCTATGGCAGGCCTCCTGGCAACCCTTTGGGACCGGTCATGGGCTGTGTCTAGTCTGTTGTGGATTGTCTGGGCAGAGAGCCGTTGGCCATATCATCCTGCAAACACTGACTGCAGTCTATGGTTCCAAAGTGCTGACAGGGTGATGAAACGGTCGTCTTGTGGATCTCATCTTCTTGGGACGCCCACTTCATGGCCTGTCTCTGACATCCCCCGTTTTGTTAAAAGTTGGTCTTCAGTTTGGAGATGGTACGAGGGCTCAGACCAGGATATGCTGCAGCTGGGTTTTGCAGAACACCAGCTTGAAGTCACCCTATGGCACAGGCCCTATCCAGATCAGTGGCATACTTGGAGCAAACACCAGCTGACCGCTGTAGCAGGCTCCATGCTCCCAGGTGTTGCTAATCAGGCACCTGATTGTCAGCACTAGAAGCTCAAAACAAGAGTCAATATTGTTGTGCTAACATTATTTTTGGTGGCGACACGACGTCATGTTTTCCATGCACCGAGAGAGGCCGCTTAACTTCTACATAGATAGGACCTTATCATAGCTTGTGCAAATGGCCTTTGTGGTTGTTTTCTCACATTTACCTAAACTCATTTTAGAATCATCTATTAGCCTGACATGCATATTTCTGGACTGTGGGAGGAAACCTGAGAGCCTGAAGGGAAACCCACACAGGAACAGAGAGAATACGCTCACTCCACACAGAAAGACCCCACCACACTGAGCTGAAGAAGAAGTAATCCAACAGAAAGCTTAAAATAATCAAAAGCAAGACATAAGCAGATTGCAAACATTTAAAAATCTCACCTAGAGCTAATAATTAGCTCACTCATTAGGGGAGTTTCAAAGTGATGCTTGTCTTTGTGGTATTAAGCAAAATAGCTTTAGGGTTGAATAAAACAACCAAGAAGGCCAAATAAAACAAACATCTTAGGTTGTGGAAAATTAGACACTTTTAACAGATTTTGAGTGATTTCATTTATTCGTCCAGCTTGTGTTTGTCCAGTTGTCATGGAATCGCATTTTTCTCCGATAACTTCAAGACTTCAAGAACCATTTTCACCTCTCAGTAAGGAATCCTATCTAATCATATCACCAACTTACTCAGTGGACCTTTTGGTGACTTTAGGTAAACATAACCAAACAAAAGCTCCAGTGTCCAGTTTCACTGAATTCAAGAAATCATTGCACTCTGTATCAGACTCATTAAACATGCAAACGCCCGCTGAGTAACATTTGTAGCTGTTATCCCCACTCGCCTCGTAGTTATGATTAAAAACAGATAATCGTCTAATGGCAGAAATCCACGCTCCAGATGTTTATCTGTGATTTTTGGCAAAATACCAGCTGTTCTGTATTCTCATCACACCCAGGTTTTTCTTTCTTTTTTTTCTCCTGACAAACACAAACTTCTGCAGAGAGAAGTGAGCTGCCACAGACGAGAGCTGATTACATCTCTGCGCTGCGACATTGTTGATGTTTGGCTGAGTGAAATTACAGGTGTTTCCAGCAACAAAGTACATGCTTTCACACATACACACACATCTCCCACTCACTGCTCACTAAACCACAAACCCCCCCAGCTGAGACAAACCATTATATAGGCGCTTGCTATAGATCTGTGAGATGTACACGGTCTGTGGTGGAGCTGCTAACACACACAGACACACACACACACACGCACACACACACACACACACACACACACACACACACACACGCACACACACACACGCATATTTGAATTAACACACAGGTTTGTTCGTTCTCTTTTCTGTTGTCTTTCTTACCCACAACCACTTTTTCGTATTTTCTCTCTCACACACACACACTTATAAATTCACACACACTTCGCTTTGCAACATTTTCTCTCGTCCAGACTCTACACACCCACACACACACACACTCTCACACTCCCTCTTCCTTTTCCCTCCCTTGTCTCTAATCCCTGCAGCTGTTGCTCTTACTCACATTGCTGCCTCCTCCAGACAAAACCTCATCTTTGTGTGTGTGTGTGTGTGTGCAGGTGTGTGTGTGTGTGTGTGTGTAGGTGTGTGTGTGTGTGTGTGTGTGCAGATGTTTGTGTGTGTCTTAGAGATAAGGAAAGCTACGTGTTAAATCAAGGAGGAGGGACAGAAAGAGCAAGGCTGCAATGAGAATGAGAGGATGGGAGATAGAGAGGTGAAGGAAAATCCCCCTCCCCACACACACACACACACACACACACACACACACACAGACTCAAATCCCCCCCTCCCTCACAGTCTCGAGAGAGCCTCCGTCTTCCCCTTCTCCCAAACCCATTGTGTTCCCCCTTCACCTCCTTCCTCTGTCCATCCATCTCCACATCCTCGGGGTTCTGCTTTCGGATATCACAAATCTATCAGCCGCATCTGGCTCCATCATGAATGTCAAGTGGAGAGTTGGCAGCGTGCAAATAGTAGCTAAATATATAACAGGGATATTACATCTCAGAAAGACGGCTGTGGTTTGGACAGGGTTCATTTCAGTCGTGTCAGAAGTGAACAGTCTGATGAAGGAGATTTGTGTCCGCACTGAAGTTACAGTGACACAAGAAAAATATTTTTATTCTGCTCTATTTGTCTTCTGGCTGAGAAATATACTAGAAAGTATTTCTATCATTCTGGCCACATTACACTTTTAGAAGCACGTCCGTCTGACCACAGCCACTGTGGTTGCAAGAGATATAGTAGATAGTCACCATTAAAGGGACAATCAACCAATTTTCACATGTCACGCTAACAGACGAGTCATGAGAAGTGCCGCTCAGTCTGTGAAAACAGTTAAACATCTACAGTTTAACGGTTCTGGAGGAGCTTTGCCACATTTGAGAAAATAACCCCTGATGATAACATCAAAGTTCTCCCGGTTTGAGTACTTGATACGACAAATGTGTAACAGAAAGCTTGGGTTACAAACTTGCAGCATGAAGGCTGGAAACATGCAGGATTAACAGTGTAATGACCCAGAAGTGTCTGAGTGGCAACGATGGGAGTCTCTGAATGCTTTAAATACTCGTTGGGGCTTCCAAACGTATCTCCTTTAGTCTGGAGATACACAGGAGCATCATTCTGTTAACAACAGGAGATCGTGGCGTCCCAAAACTCCTCACACGAGCAGCATTTAACATTCACAGCCTGTATCAAGTAAACAAGACCCAAGCACAACCACGCCAGCATTTTGATTTTAGAGATTTTTAAGTTATTATAAGCATACACTTATAAACAGATCAGAGTGTGCGTATTCAACATAACACAGCATTGTAGTGTTTGAGTACAGTGTCTAGCTTTTACTGAAACTTGAATGACATTAAGCATATGGTGGAAGATTTCTAAACCTAACACTTGCTTATTTATTTTTCATACATGTAACGATTGCTTTCATAAAATCATATTAAATGGCAGGATGAGCAATGAGGATGAGAGTTATTTGGTTTGTGACCGGTAATTCCAATGTTGGTGATGAAGTCACATTTCTCACCAGGTTACCATCTTTATGACCTGCATAAAACACCGCAGTGTGCACAGGGTGTAGTATCTGAGAGGTGCTTTTAGGTTCACCGCTCTCGAGCCACATCAAGAACACCTGCCGCGGCATAATTATGTAGCCTAGTGCATAAGCAGTCAAATTCTCTGAGCAGTGCAGATTTCTGTTTTGTTTTTGTCTTCTATGACTTCACAGTCGCGTTTCGTTTCATTTGTCTTGACTTTTCCATCAAGCTCGAGAGAATTGTTTAGAAAAGAGACAGGATTGTGGGCAGTGGGAGTGGGATTGACTGTAACTTCAATGTATTAGAATTATTTCTATTATTATTCAAACTCACTACACAGCATTCTGAAATGTGATAGTACATATATATAGTTTTATTACTATATATTATTATGAGTCCATCAACTACAATTGTCACCTCAATGGTCACTCAGATCTCATTTACACATTTTATCACAAACTGTTTGTGTTTGAATAACTTATATAGACAAAGGAAACCCCATGCTGACGCAAAGTATAAATGTAAATGCATCTGAGCATAGGAACCGCTACAGTGTGTGTCACAGGTATTATATGGCTGAACGAGCGACTCTAGTCTCTCTGATGCCTCCCTTGCAATTACATTGATAAGCAAGGAAACAGCAAAATACAACATCAGCCGTTGCATAATGTCAATACTTTTGTGGCAGTGTGATGAAATCCCTGTTAGATGAGTAAGGACTTTCACTGTAGTAACCAAGAAGATCTTTGATGTTGCAGTTATTTTTGCTTGAGGGTGGATTCTTACCAAAACCAAAGATCGTTTGAAATTTGAAATAAATTTGAAATATGTTTTATTTTTGCTACTGAGAAAAAATAAAAATGCATGCAAATAAGAAAAGAGCACATGTGACCCATGCCTCTATGACTAATCTTCAGTGTGATCTTCATGTGTTCATTACTCAAAAAAAGTAATGCATTACACATAAACCGTATCTACCGTTTTACACACCAACACAAATACATATCCTAATGAGGATACACACGTGATCTTTCTTTAAGCTTTTAAGTATCAACACAAAATCGACAACACAAAGATGAAGATGAAAACCAGCGCAAAGAGGCTTCAAAACGATCTCGGTCTGCATTCACCTAACTTCATTATCATTTTGAGTTCTTGGCTAGCTTTGTGTTAGCATGCTGTCTGTGCAGATGCTAGCAAAGAGCTTAGGTTATCTTAGCTGTATAATGCAGCCGTTTCTGAGGTGGATGCAGTTTGCACTTTACTTTGAAATGCATTACACCCAACACTGCTCATCTTTCAAATGTGGGCTTTCTTACTCCTTATCCTAACTCTACCTACCTCCTTTTTGGCACAAACATAGCCGTCCAATAGAGGGTCTCGGACAGCAAATCTGCAAACAGTCACATATCTTGCCACTCTGTTGACATTTAGGTACAGCAGCAAGTTGGAAAAAATAGCAATGAATGCAGGTCTGCAACTCCTTTTGTGCACTCTCTTGGCAATTTATCCAGCAAATTTAAATCCAGTCACAATGTGGACAGGTGCTGAGCATGTGAACAAATACCTGATGGATAATATTCAAATAATAGATGTACAGATTACATGATATAATCTGTAAATGCACTTTAACAGGTTATGTCATGCAGTTTTGAATCTGTCACTTTAAGTATTTGAACCTTACGGAGGTTATAATGCTAATGAACAGATGTTCATGGGCCACTGATCTGAAAATAAATAAATCCTTCCTCAGCTTTTGGGTGTTACACACTCTGAAACCACAATCAACATCAAAAACTATTTAAAATCCATCTGGGAAAAATATTAACTACCATCCTAAACTGTTTCATGGTGGCAAAAACTATTTTTTAAAAAAAGGTTGTGAGCCTCAAAATATCCCTTCATAATTTTGGGTCTCAGTTAAAATCACCCACACCCACACAGGTGTTGCCAGTGTAAACACAAATTATAGCCATGTGTCACTTTAATGGGCTTAATCAAATGTTCACGTCATACCCAGATGTCCATTGCACACATGATCTTGCGCTGCGTCTAAAAATACACAAACACACATCAGCCTGTCCGTGTGCAGCTGCTTGCAACTGTGGTTTATGAATACTCAGCGGTAACACAGCTGTTAGTTGTCCTAAATTGGTAATTGTTGACATTATGGTGACCATGTGCCATTTTATTTATACTTGTGATTTTGCAAAAAAGAGCTTCCTGTTATTTTAGAAAGGTTTCCACAGCCATTGTTAATGAGGATTTTGAAGGTAACAATTTTAATGTTGATTCAGTAATTTTGAGTATGCTTCATCTCTCAGTGTCTGTTATAAACAGTTTTAATGAGGTGGACAGAATGAACTGTCTACACAGCCTCTGTGAAGCTTGTATACATCTCTGGCAGCATCATGTACACAATGATGTTTGGATAAAACTAGGGTTTATTTATATTCACTTTAGGCCATAACAACAAGCTGTTAAATACACTGAAATATGGCTGTTGACGCAGACTGTGGACTCTTAACGATGAGGTTCATTCTGTTCTTTAATCAGCTGATCACAATTTCTTCATTCTAGCTGGCACACATCTGGAAGACTGCAAAGAATAGCAAAGAGATGGACTGCACTGTTTTAAAAAGTTAGCCTATCACATGCAACTGAGAGCTTAACTGCTAACAAAATTCTATGAACTTGCTAAAAACGTTAGATCTGATGTTGCCAAAGAACTATACAAGCACCACATATCTAGTTACCTTTTACAAAGCTAATGGTAGCTATACTTTACTTTCAATTTATTCTATTTAGCTAGTGCACGTCCCAAAATCTACTCATAAGTCTGAATTATCCGAATTCTGTCATAAAACACTGTATCAAAATGCTTTAGCATACATTAACACCTTAATAAAGTTAACAACAGGTGCACTGGAGGGGCAACAAAGACCCTGTCATCAAAACAGAAATGATGTTACAGTTGGAAGACACTGACATTTTATCCCTCCTTACCTTTTCTCACTGTTTTTTCACCAGTTTTGGATTTTGCTGTGTTCAGTGTGACTACTGGTAGCAGGAGCTGATACCTCAGCTGTACAGAGGCCACACAGGTAGTTCATCTCCTCCATGATGGCACATCAGTACCCGGCCTCATTTGGCGAGAGTATGCTGGCAGTTCCTGAAAGATGAAGGATTGATACCATTGACTGACCTCCATGCTCGCCTGACCTACATCCAACAGAACACCTCTGGGACAGCATGTTTCAGTCCATCTGACATCGTCAGGTTCACCTCAACCTGTCCAGGAGCTCATCTGGGAGAAGATCGCCCCGAACATTATGATTAGGAGCATACCCTGATGTTGTCAGGCATGCACGCAAACACGTGGGGGCTATGCAAGGTAATGAGTACCATTTTTAGTTGCTGCAGTGAAATGGACTAGCCTGCTGCATCATTTTTTCGCTTCAGCCCTTTCATTTCCATTAAACCATGTAGCATCTTTTTGTTCATAACACATTGCCTAGTCCATATCAGTAAAAATATCCAGCATGATTTCTTTACTCACTGACATATGATGCGTTTTCAAAGTTGTTGTTTTTTGAGAAGTAGTAGCCTAATACCTCTCGTTCTTTTTCTTCTCACTTATTGTCACTGTCCACTTTTCATTGTCTGAAAGGCTTATTTTTCTGGTAAAGCACTTCATCCATCCATCCATCCATCCATCCTCTTCGGCTTATCTGGGGCCGGGTCACAGGGGCAGCAGCCCAAGCAGAGAAGCCCAGACCTCCCTCTCCCCAGCCACCTCCTCCAGCTTGTCCAGGGGAATACCAAGACGTTCCCAGGCCAGCCAAGAGATATAATCTCTCCAGAGTGTCCTGGGTCTGCCCCAGGGCCTCCTCCCGGTGGAACATGCCTGGAACACCTCACCCAGGGGGCATCCTTGTCAGATGCCCGAACCACCTCAACTGTCTCCTTTTGATGTAGAGGAGCAGCAGCTCTACTCTGAGCCCCTCCCATGAATAGCTTAAATCCTTAGATTTTTAGTACCCCAACGTACAAAAGCATATAGGCATTTATTAGTCTCTTCCTAGCAGATGTTCAGAGTCAGTGGAGAGCTCTGAATCTCCTCCAGTTTGGGCTGAATACACTCTGCTGGCCGTTTTGTGGGGCACATTTCAATCTGGATTTGTGAATACCAACAAAGTTTCCTGAGAGACAAATCTTTCATCATGATGTCATCAGGAAATTAAATGCTGGATACGGCTAATTAGAAATGTATGAACAAGTGTATGGCAGCTTTGTTGCCACAGTGACAGCACACATGCGTAATTTGGACACATCCTTTGATTCATAACTCATACTGTCAGTCCAGCATTTACTCTCAGGCCAGCTCTACATTCTTCATGATCTCATATGTGCTATATGTTCAGAACTGTGTGTGTGTGTATGCCCAGTGTGGTTTAAGGTGAAGAAAAAGACATGACCCGTGTTGGAAAACTGCTGCGTGAGAGGCCAGAACCATACCACTTAACCTCTGCATGACACACACACACACACACCCAGAGTCCTCACCACATCCATTCACTGTAAAATCCCCCAACATATGGATGCTATAAATTCAAGCAGACCCATAAATTCTTGCAAAATGCATTTGAGTTCAAACTGTTCAGACTCTTTTTGGTTTGTCACTGTTTTTTATAAGATGTTAAAACCGTAATTCTTTGCAAAAAGACAGCTGGCATGTTAAATTGACCGTGATCGCGACGAGCTCTGACACCCGGGGTTCCAACAGCCCTGCCACACTGTGAAAAAGAGGTGAAAAGCGTGGGCTGCGTTTTTCTTCTAGCGCTTTGTCAAAAATAAACAGTAAATTTCTGAAATGTTACTTTTATGAATGAATGTATGAGGTTCTAGAAACTGTATTTCATTATTTGCTAATAACAACCTCAATGAACTGTGCAGATACTTTACTGAAGCCCCAGCTGGCAGGCGCCCGTAGGATTGGATAAAAAAATATTAGTAAAATAATCACGAACGTAAAACTAATCAGAAAGGGTTTGAAAATTCAAAACAATCCCCCTAGCCAAAGTTTTCCTTCCAGAACTTCAGTTAGTCAAAACCATTTTAAGTTTCTGCTTCCTAAATTATGTGGTCTTTCAGCAAATGCTAATAAAACAAGATGACAAAACAGCGTCCGTTGCTTTGCATTGGATGGGAAGTGAGTGAGTGAGTGCTGGGAAGCCGGGGGAGTATTGTATGTCATCTAACACTAACATTCTTTAAGTAGGTCAAGTAGAGAAGTGATGCTCAGCCTTTTCCATAAACCTACTGATGTAATGCTGACCTACAAAACAACAGCAGCTGCTGGGATCAGGGGTCTGGACCCCATCCTTTCCTTTCCTTTCCTTTCCTTTCCTTTCCTTTCCTTTCCCCTTTTTAAACTTATATGCAGCTTAGTCATCCATATCATTACATCACTCTGTCATCACAGCATTAAGTTAATCCTAACCTTAACGGTATTGTTTTAGCTGCCTAATCTTTACCACAGCAGCTCATTTGTCTTTTTCTTCAGTTTGAACTTCATAGCTGTCCTGCAAACAAACACGGATTACTTTTCCGTCACAGTTCTGCTTATGCAGACTCTAGTGTTATTTTGATTGAACTGATGTAAATACCTGTAAAGATGTTGTAAAAATCTTCATTTCTAAGTATATGGGACTGAGCCACGTTGTTTACATCTGGGTTTCATTGCTGTTGCTCTGAGAGGAAGCTCTTATCCTTTCACTTAATAACAGCCAGAGTCACAGATGCTCCAAATAACAGCAGTAGCGGGAACACTGAGCAGCAACAGGATGCTTTATTGTCCCTGCAGGTGATTAAACAGATTTTTTAACCCATTTCAGGGCCATACGGCAAGGATTTAAGATGATAGTGGCATGCTAACACACCGTGTTCACCTTCTTTTAGCTTTGAAATCGGTCACCAACAATTTCTAAACTAATAAATTGGTCTTTGCCTTTCAGCAAGCTTTGTCTGTTTCATGTTCATCCATCTAATAGTCATAAAATTAGTCTCTAAGTTATCATTTTTATCTGTCTTTTAACTACAATGCGCATGCATTAACAAAAGTATCTGAAAAACAAAAAGATCTTGGAGGGATGACTGTTAAGAAACCATTCTTAAGAAGGTAAACAGGGAGAAAAGAGTGAGGTATACCAAGTTACACAAGAACTGGGTGATTAATCCAATGATGTTCCAAAATGTGAAATATTTAGTGCAAATCATCCCGAGTATCCAAGGAGAAGGTCAGGAGAGTGGTACAACAGTGAGTGACTACAGTAACAAATTATAAATACTTCATTACTTGAGTTGAATTTTCAACACACAAATATCACAAATATCTGTACTTTCTACTCCTTACATTCAACTTATAACGGCACTTAATGGTTAAAGTGGGCTGGCATGATCTAGCAGAGATTTTTGGTTCCGATGTCCAAAAGTGTTTGTGTGCAGATTGTTGCACAGCATGTCTGCTAGCTAAAGGTCCAGCTGCTGTAGCTCCCAGGGAGCTAACTTCATTCAGAAATGGATAAATCTGTGAGAAAGACAGGACTAGATTTAAAGGTAAGGACTGCTCAGGGGTGCATGTCCTCATTTTTAAATCAGTTATCTGATCTGTACATGAAGTTCTGCTTGTTTAGTGTTTATAAAAAATTGCATGAATGTTGTTGGGAGTTGAGTGCAGCATAAACATGTTAGCTTGTCGTGCTGTGGTGAGTAAGGCTCTGTGTTTGAGAGTGTGGACTGGTGCAGAGAGGTTATCAAATCAATTTCAAATCAAATCAATTTATTTATATAGCACTTTTCACAAAGTGCTTCACAATAATATAAAACAGAAATACATTAAATACATTAATAATCAAACATACAGCACAAATCTAATTTAAAGCCAATCTAAATAACCCATACGGTAAAAAAATATATTTTAAAATACATTTTGAAATATATTTCAAAATATACAAAAAATGGCCAAAAAATATATATGCTAAAATATATTTCAAAATATATAAATATATTTTAAAATACATTTTGAAATATATTTCAAAATATACAAAAATGGCCAAAAATATATGTGCTAAAATACATTTTAAAATATAAATATATTTTAGCACATATATTTTTTGGCCATTTTTTGTATATTTTGAAATATATTTCAAAATATATTTCAAAATATATTTAAAAAAATATATTTATAATATATTTTGAAATGTGTTTTAACACATATATTTTTTGGCTGTTTTTTTATATTTTGAAATATATTTATAAAATATATTTCAAAATACAATTTAAACTTATTTAAAATCATTCAAAAATATATCAATTTAACCCTTCATATATTTCTAAGAAAACACATTCACATGTAACAGCTGAAAGAAATCTTTATTTGATGTTTAAAACATACATATAGCATATCAATCAAGCAAAGAATATTAATTTTATAATTTTATTCTCATTACATACTTAAACATTCTAAAAGAAACACACACACACACACACACACACACATATATACATATATATATGTGTGTGTGTGTGTATGTGTATATTTTCTGTGTGATTGTATTAACATAAGTCAACATACTTAAAATGTAATTTCTTTTCCTTTTCCAGCAGTCTCAGTTCCCCCAGCTTTCACTGCAATCCTCAAAGCCCTTCTGGACACATTGGGAAACCTCTTCCTTACCGCCACTGTAACAAACAAAAGTCACAGTTCTATTACTTTTATCAGAGTTAAAATAAAAATATGATTTATGTTAGCTGGCTTCATTTAGCAAACAGATATTTCTGTTTATATAGATACAGATATTAATACAGATATATTTTACGCATAATTTTACCTCTTTTTTTTCCTAGATGGAAAGTCTATCCAGTTCACATTACAGTAATGCTAACACCCCTTTTGGTTGTCTCTCCTTACCCTCCAGCATTCATAAATCTGTTGACCTTCTTTGTCTGAGACCACCCACCACAATGCATCATCACCTATTTGTATTGGTAACTTACTTTACAACCTATTTTAATGGTTGCAAAGCAAGTGTAATGGCTATGTTGTTTCTTCTTGGAGTTCTCTATTTTCTTATATCTAAAATAAGAGTCTGGATGGACAAGAGGCTGTTTTACGCGTCGGTTTGTACAACAACGACGCGTAAAACAGCCTCTTGTCCATCCAGACTCTTATTTTAGATATAAGAAAAATAGAGAACTCCAAGAAGAAACAACATAGCCATTACATTAAGTAAAACCATCGTGTCGCTCCGCCATTCGCTTGTTTTATTTCTCACAAAACCTTTCACAACAAAAGCACCACATCTTTTTCAGGCTTTTCAAAATAAAACATGTAATAACTATAAATGGCGCTAACAGTAAGTTACTTGTGCTGTATGCAATTTTAGATACACAGAAAGTCTTCACTTACTATATATGGCTGTCATAGTGTCCTTGTGAAGGGCAGTTCTTCACTCTGTGCCGATGTCCGTTTTGCTCTGTCCTCCTATAAAAGGCATAAACATTTGAGTGTTTGACTAGTTTTAGATTTCCAAAAATCTGATATTTGTACAACTAAACATTTGAACTACAATGATATGCTATTGAGAGATACTTTTATGGGTACTTTTTGGTAAAGAAACTGGTGACAGAGAAGTAGGCTTTTTAGAATACTATTAGCTAACCATTTGAACTGACTTTCAAAGCTGTTTACCTTTTAAATTGCTGTGGATCAAAACCTCCAGTGGGAAGGCGGCCATTAGAAGAACACGCACCATTGAACCTGAAAATAACAAAAACAAACAAAAAACAATATATAAGAGTCAGGTAGGGTAATAAATCTCTTCTGAAGCAATATAGTTCATTTTGGGTGAAAAACAAAACATTCCTCTAAAATATATATACTGACATCAGCAATCAACATCATGATTGTAACTATTTCCTTTTTAGTACATCTACTGCTGTGTGCATGTGTCAAGCACTACGACTGTATCTATGCATATAAATTCACCATATATATCCTGCAAAAATGTTTTGTTATAGTCAAAAAAGGCAAACAAACAAAGGCATTCAATCAGAGGTGAGAAATTAATTGGGAATATCAATTATAGGTGAACTATTCTTTACCTACTAGCAATCAAGCTTCTTTAACCAAGAAGCTTGAAATATTTGAATGTAAAATAAAATAAATAAATAATAATAAAAATAACATGATGTAATTAAAATGCACAACTTACATTAAGGAAATCTGCATTTGTATCCACAGGCTAAAAGTAAAACAGTAAATGTGTTAGTAATAGTACAGGTATTTGTAAAAAAAAAAAAAAAGAGGCAGTAACTGTGACTCTTCTAGTGGGATGCTAAATGCAGAGATTTATATTTACAGTATAATACTGCATGTACAGGTAGCTGTGTTGTGAACTGTAACTGAATATTAGAGAATCTCAGAGAAATTAAATGTATTTATTTTTTGAATTTATCAATCATAAAACCGTCTGTTTTGAAGGCCTGTTACGATAACAACTTTTTGTTGGTCGGTATATTGCCCCATAAACAATTGCGACAAGTTATGTCATTGTGATTTTAAGACCATTTTATGTCTTTGAATGTATAATCATAATATAACACCATAATAATGCAAGATCTACACACTTTCAATTGACAAACCAACATCTAATTCTGAAAATATTTAGATCATGGAAATTAGGTATCAAAATATTAGATACCATAAAAATTGAATAAATAGTAAATTTTCTAACAAATAGAAAACAATGTTATTTAATGTTATTGTGTTGTTATTATTATATTTTTTTTTAATATAATGGCAGATAAATTGCATCATCAACAATTATTGAGGTCATGTACATGTATTGTGTGTTAAGTCAATATATCGATTATTGTGATAGGCCTACTGTTTTGGTATCATAACAAGCTTGTCAAACATGCATGACCACTAAGCAATGTCTAAGCAGTAGTATTAGTCTGAATGACAACAAACATAACTAGTGTTTTGGAAAATCTGTTAGAAAACAGTTATTTCAATAATTATGATTAGCATGTGACACAGACACTGCATAAAAAACTACAACAACAAATACTTACTTTAGGAGGATGGGGGAGGGCAGCATGAGGTTGAGACTTTGACATCTGTAAGAAGCAAATTCATGTATTACAAACAAGTCACTTAAAAATACATTAATGTGGCAGACTGTTCCCTGTTCAGATGCAGTGTACAGTCAGGGCTGTCACAACAATGGGGTGGGGCCAAGTGGCTGCAACCCTAGGTACAATGTGCAGGTATATATAATTACATATAATATATGTGAATAAAGCAAGAATCAGTTTAGGTTAGTCACTGTGCTGACTGATGCTTGCTAGGTTTATATTGCAAACTTCACAAAAACAACAACAGCAACAACATTAATGACAATGACAAACAAAATTACTTACATTTATGTAAATCTCACATCAGGAAGATCTGCATTCGATTTCATGGGCTGAAATAAATAGGCAGAAACATTACTGCTAAAAAAACAAAAAACAACAACTCTAAAAAGCCTAAAAATGACTTAAAAAGCAAGGAAATGTGGAACATTGTAATTAGCGAACATTAATAAAGCATAACTGTGCTTTGTTTCTAACCTTGGTAAGTAAGTGCTCTGTAGCCAGAAGGAGAGGTGGGATTTCTGTGAAAGCCAAATTAAATGTGAATAGGTTTGATAGTTATTGTATATAACAAGTGTAAACAATATTATTTGTATTTTTTTCCCTTTCTGAGAAGGCAGAATAATAAGAAAAGGCAAAAGTACGTCACAACATAATTAATTAAGTTACATATTTTGATTACCAAATTATGGAAACGTGGAGCTGCCACCCAGGCAAAAGCAAAATAGAGCTATATCACGTTATAACGTGAAATGTTTATTGTTCTAACATTATGCTTTGCATGTTTGTATAATATAATATCACGCTATTACAATATACATAATTATCACGTTCGCACAATATTGTACGGATGTGATAATTATGTACATTGTTCATACAATGTCCAAACACGAAAAGTATATTGTATAAACATGATAGTATATTGTTAGAATGATAAACTTTTCACGTTATAACGTGATATACTTATATTTCTCTTTTGCCTGGGCGGCAGCTCTACGCTTCCGTGCCAAATAAGCGAGAATAAAGTAATATTATATGAGAAAAGGCACCTGCTAGCTTGATGATGGAGGCTTCATAGACCGGCCACCCGTCTTTTGGCTTCTTGTCGCCACTCCACCAAATAAAGGTCCGTTTCCTCCATGCCGGCTAATTATTCATCCTCATTAAAATCTCGTATATGTTCAGTTGGCAGGATTGAGAATTTTACATCTTCCAACCACTTAATTAACGCGAACATAATCGGCTTGTTTCTTCCCGTCTCCTGTATCCGGCCGTTCCTCTCGCTGTCGGAATTCGCGCCTCAGAGACGTCGTTATTTTTCAAAAAAAAAAAAAGAAAGAAAAAAGAAAGAAACAGCAACAACTAATAAAGAGAGTTTTTGCACGTTCATTGCACATTTGTGGGAATGTTTAAATATTTAATTTTTATTAATTACTTTTCATTATATCTTTATTTTTAAACCACCATGGCAATGCACATGCGCATACTCCTGCACGCAAAGGGCTTTGGAGTTGACGTAATGTCGCAATGCATTGTGGGAGCGCAGCACCATCTTGGCAGGCTGCGAATCAAAACAAGATTGCCACGAACCATTCTGAAACGTAGCTCAAAAGAAAATGACGGTATAGAGACAGATTGTGTCCAGATGCAAAGAGACGGTACTTGATTGCTGAAATGTGGACCCGTATGAAATACTGCCGTGGAGTAGAAACCCTGAAGACCAAACCGCTATTGACTTAGCATGATCTACTCTCATACCTTGTCTGTGGAGTCAGCGCATACACGGCGCACCAATTTCGCAATTATAAATCTCTGGAGGCGCACATCCAATTCACCAAGGACTGGGTACAAGATTTGGCTATTTTTAAGCCTCCACCTTGTGAGTACGCCGTCATTCAAGCAAAGGTAAGTCAGCTTGAGTACTGCGAGTTAAATGCGTTTGATTCCCCCCGAACATTCAAATTAGTGCAGCATAAATTCATTCATGAGGGGGAAATTACAGTGAGAACATGTAGAGGCTCTGTTAGAGGGATAACATAGTGAGTTCAGTGCATTGATGTGACATTGTCCTGAAGGATTTAGTTATTCTTTATGGTTAAAGAAATTGCCCTAATTAATTCATATTTATTATAAATAATCCTAATTACACGTCTTGCTTCCTTGTTTGTGTCCTGTGTCACTAAAAATACAATCTGTTTTAGTTTTATACATTGATTAATGACCTGCAGAATCTCCTTATCATATTAGGTGTCCATAATTGTCATTTAAAGTCGAACATTATGTTTTCTCCCTCTTGAAAGTGATTACATCCTTGCATTACATACTTTAGGTTCATTTTCTGCTGCTAGGTTTCTAAAAAGAAACAGGCAGATTTAGAATATAACATGCAGCGTTCTATAGATGGATACTCAAAAACACTTTATTTGTTACATTTATGATAAATGGATATGAAAGTAGATAAAACGCATTCATGTCGGCCTTGGCTTATTAAAGTTCTTGTCTTTAAATGAACTTTGTCTGTGTGTGTTTCAGGTACTGCACTCTTAAAGACTGAATTGCAGCATTGCAGCCACAGGTCATTGTGAGCATCACAGGGAAGGTTGAAGCCGCCCACTGCACCTTTATGGCCGGAGTCGTGGAGACCTGCAGCCATGTCCCTGCTCTTCTGTTTAATGTAGAAGCAACAGTGCCGATCTGTGGCACAAGGACTGTTACAGATGAACCTGCATACTGGGTTTTGCCTGGTAATATGACCAAGACACAGCCAGAGGTTGGCCATAAGATAGACTTCTCCTCTTCAGCTGCCCAAAAAAGGCTCTCGATCAAAACATAAACAGACCATCTGTAGTGACAGGTAAAAGAAGCCGTCCTCAAAAAAGAAAAGTTCCACCTGCTACTGTGGAGGAGTTGGATCAACTGATGGGACAATATTTTCCAAGCATAGTTCTGTTCTGAATAACCCATAATATTTTAATTTAGGGGGGCATGTAAATAATTTGCATTTACTGAATATGTACTTACTAAGTAACACTGTTCAAAAGTTGAATAAAGAAACAAAGAAATGTTTGCCTATTTTTAATTAAAAGCACTTTGTAGAACATCAAATCAGTTACAATGTAGAATCAATGTCATGTATAGTTTACAAATGACAAAATGTTCACATAAAATCATGACAGCATTTAAATAATATCACCCACTACTAGCATTCTGTAATTTACTGTCTCTTTTGAAAACTTATCACTACATAAACAGCACAAGACTTAAGAGTATTTAACAAGAGCATTTTTCCCTGGTTTTACTACCACACTGGGGCACATGTTCACCAAAACACAGCAAACCTTTGCCATCTTGTCCAGGAGGGTCACCTTTTTACCCACACATGGAAGAAGTAATCTGATTGGTATGGTGGTGTGTAGCATGTAGTTTGAAGCAGGGATTTTGTAGTGCCCCGTGTGTAGTGTTGGAACCCAGTCAGGATTTGTTTCATTCATTTCATAGGCTGGTTTGCTGCAATAATGCCAAATAATTAGCAACTCTATAAATAGAAGGTAGTTCTGCATGTTTGTTCTAAGTTTGTGCTATGATCTCAGAGCGCATTGAAAATAAAACTAACAGGCTATAAAGAATAATATGAACTTATTTAGAACTTACCTGAATGAAAATACTGAAGCACACCAACAGATATCTGTGGATGGTAGAGAACTGAATATCAGCTCGTTTCGCAGCTGCTATCCAGGCTAGACGCCTTCTTTTGGTAACATCCAACACATAAGCTCCCTCATGATGCTTCCAGGTGAGGAAACAATGAAAAGAGAGCCTGTTTTCAAGCTTATTCCTTTGCCGGTAGTGCAATCTAACATTACAACCGGCCACACAGCAAGCATTTGTTTGGCCTGCTAATATGGCGCCTCGACCAAAAATCCTGGCTACGCCCCATCCCGTAAGATCACGCTCCAGAGTTCTATTAACATACAGATCTAAAAAGAAGACGCTGCATTTTTAACTCTGAGGGAGATGGAGAATGAGCCTATTTCCAAAAATAGTGGAGTGTGTTCCTTTAAGTACTATATTGTATATATTGTCAAAAACTAAAGTGTACATAGCAGTTGTTGTATCTTGTTTACTGTATCACTGACAGATAATTTCAAAGTCAATGAACGCTACATTATAGTGAGATATTGTGTAATGTGAAATACTGTAAGCAAATGAATAAACAACCTAATTCGTGATAGACCTTTGACTCTGTTTTGTTTGAATCCAACTGTTTTTTGCAGATGTGCATAAAACATGTTACTTTTAGTATTATTATCATTATCATCATTATTGCACTAAATACATTTTAAATAAAGGATACTTTGATATACATTCTACTGCAAGGTTGGAAATGTATTTTCTTCACCCTAAAATATGTTTTGAAATGTATTTTGGTTTGAAAGAAATATATTTTCAATTTCAAAAATATATTTTTTGGAGCATCACAAATACAAAATATATTTACCATATATTTGAAATATATTTTGGCCAGGAAAAATGTATTTTTTTACCGTATGGGAAATGAGTCTTAAGCTGCTTTTTAAAAGAATAAATACAATCAAGGCAACGTAAAGATGGAGGGAGAGCATTCCACAACCTGGGGGCCACAGCTCTAAAAGATCTATCACCTCTAGTCTTAAAACGAGTTCGTGGGACTACCAACAGCCTTTGATTAGATGATCTCGGGCTGCGAGAGGGAGTGTGGGATTCTAAAAGATCGGAAATGTAGGCTGGGGCATCACAATTCAAAGCTTTAAAAGTCAGTACCAAGATTTTAAAATGAATTCTAAAATGTACAGGAAGCCAGTGTGATGAACGTAACACTGGTGTAATGTGCTCTCTTTTTGGTGTCCTAGTTAAAAGCCTTGCAGCAGCATTCTGGACTAACTGGAGACGGTCAAGATTCCTTTTGCTCAAACAAGGAAAAGGACTGTTACAATAATCTAAGCGTGATGAAATAAAAGCATGAATAACCATTGCTGTGACAAAACAAATTTCCCACGTGTGGGACTAATAAAGGTTATCTTATCTTATTTTATCTTCTAACTCAGATTTAGACAGCAAAGTTCGCAGTTTGGAGATGTTTCTTAGCTGAAAAAGGCAATTCCTAATCAACTGGCGAGAGTGTTGCTCTAGGGACATGGCAGAATCAAAGATCACACCAAGGTATCTGAGGCTCAGGTGAACAGATGAGCCAAGAGAACCAAGATGCTGTTTGATTAGAGATATCTGGTTGTCGGGGGCAATAATTAATGTTTCTGACTTCTCAGAGTTCAACTGTAAGTAGTTGTCACCAAGCCACTGTTCAATGGAAGCTAAACAATTAATTAAAGAGGACAGTTTATGGACTTCCATCGGCTTAAAAGAGCAATAGAGCTGAATATCATCAGCATAGAAGTTATAAGACACCTCAGGGAACTGTCTAATTATAAGTCCTAGAGGTAACATGTACAAAAGAAAAAGAGTAGGACCCAGAACTGAACCCTGCGGTACCCCACATGTCAGATCCTTAGAATGTGACATAAACCAATTCGCAAAAACACTAAAAGATCTGTTGGAGAGGTACGACCGAAACCACTCCAGAGCCAGACCGGACACACCGACTAAGTCCCGGAGCCTGTTAATCAGGATGGTATGGTCAATGGTGTCAAAGGCAGATGTCAAGTCCAACAAAACCATGACTGAGGATGCTCCGGAGTCAGCTGACATCATAATGTCACTAGAGACTTTAAGTAATGCGGTTTCTGTTGAGTGACTTTTACGGAAACCTGACTGAAATTTGTCATAAATTTCATGTTGTTCTAAAAAAGTGGTAAGTTGATCTGCAACTACTTTTTCCAGAATTTTTGATAATAATGGAAGCTTAGAGATAGGCCTATAATTCTTAAGCTGAGTTGGATCCAAACTGCTCTTTTTTAATATTGGCTCAACAACAGCATGCTTACAGAACCTAGGAACCACACCTGTTAAAAGAGAGGCATTGCATATCTCTACAATAGGGGGGCCAATGACAGAGAGAGCATTTTTGAAAAGCCCAGCAGGTAGAATGTCATTTGCACAAGTGGTAATTTTCATTTTATCCACCAGGAGTGAAAGGTCATGTATGTTCACTGGGTTAAACGCTGACAGTAAATGAGGGGGAGGTGGCCCAGAGACACAAACAGATGATATTGAAGAACCAATGCTCATACGGACATGATCAACTTTATCCACTAAGAAATTCAGAAACTCATCACTCTCAGATATAGAGGTCATGGGTACTGGGTGGACCACGGGGGAAACAATAGAGTTTATGGAGTCAAACAGTACCTTGGAATTTCTCTTGCTTGATGAGATTAACTGAGAAAAATATCCTGATCTGGCTGTTTTTATGGTTTCATGTAAGGAAACCCAAAGTTCCCTAAGGTGGAGCCTGTGAACTTCGAGTTTAGTTGATTTCCAAAGGCGTTCTACTTTTCTACAGATTCTTTTGACCTTCCTGACGTCATCATTTATCCATAGATGAGCTGTTTTTGAGGCAGCAATGACAGATTTCATAGGTGCCACTGAATTTAAAATCTCCAAGCAGTGATTGTTAAAACACTGTGTAGCAACATCAGCATCAGTGCAGCCACTGATCACATGAGGGTCCAACATATTAGAAAACTTATGGTTATGGTGTTATGGTGTTCATGGTTAGTTGGGTTACATCAAGTGTAGCAGAGATGAATTTCAGTTTAAGCTGATGATGCAAAGATTCATTCACTGACATCCACCTTCATACCAACTGCATGCTGTGTAGTATAAAGACAGCATTGACAGTATACTGTCAGTATACGAGTATACGACAGTATACAAGCCACACGGCGCAGCACCAGGTCAGAGCCACACTGCGCAGAGTCAACGCGAGGAAAGCAGCTGGTCCTGACGGTGTAGCCGGTAGAGTGCTTAAAGCATGTGCAGACCAACTAGCAGAGGTTTTCACCACCATCTTCAACCTCTCACTGCTACAGTCTGTAGTACCATCCTGCCTTAAGTCAGCCACCATCGTTCCAGTGCCCAAGAAGAACACAGTGAGCTGCTTGAATGACTATCGTCCAGTTGCTTTAACACCCATAATTGCCAAATGTTTCGAACAGCTCATCATGTCACACATTAAAGCTGCCATCCCTGCAAACCTCGATCCATACCAGTTTGCATACAGGGCAAACAGGTCGACAGAGGATGCCATAATAACAGCTCTTCACACAGCCCTCACACACCTGGACTGTAGTAACACCTATGTGAGAATGCTATTTGTGGACTTCAGCTCTGCCTTCAATACAGTTCAACCCCACAAACTGGTTAATAAACTAAGCAACTTAGGACTCAGCAGCTCACTGTGCAGCTGGATACTGGACTTCCTGAGCAACAGACCCCAGAACGTAAGAATGGGAGAGCACACCTCCTCCACCCTCATTCTGAATGTGGGTGTCCCACAGGGGTGTGTCCTCAGTCCCCTCTTATACTCACTTTTCACCCATGACTGTTCACCAATCCACACCAGTAACACCATTATAAAATTTGCTGATGACACCACTGTCATAGGACTGATCGACAACAACGATGATTCAGCCTACAGAGAGGAGGTTCAGCATCTGAAGCAATGGTGTGACGACAACAACTTGCATCTGAACACAGGAGTTGGTAATCGACTTCAGAAGAACAAAGCGATCTGAGCACTCTACCCTCTACATTGATAGGGAGGAGGTAGAAAGGGAAGAAAGCTTTAAGTTCCTTGGAGTCCACATCTTGGCCGACCTTACCTGGTCCACAAACATCTCCCACCAGGTAGGGAAAGCACAACAAAGGCTGTACTTCCTCAGGAAACTACGTCAGGCCCAATTACCCCAAAGACTGCTAGTAAACTTCTACCGCTCCACCATTGAGAGCCTTCTGACTTACTGCTGCACACTCTGGTTCAACTGCTGCACTGTGGAGGACAAGAGGAAACTGCAGCGGGTGGTGAGGGCAGCAGAGCGGGCAATCGGCACTTCACTAACCCCCCTCAGAGACATCTATACTGGCAGCCTTCAGCAGAAAGCCAGCATCATCATTAAAGACCCCTCACACCCTGGTCACTCACTTTTTTCCCCCCTTCCCTCTGGTAAACGCTACAGGTCCATCAGGTCAAAGACAAACAGACTCAACAGAAGTTTTTACCCACAGGCTGTCAAACATGCCCTACCTCCACCCTGATTGGAGGATAACTGCACTGCCAACACTCACGGACATTACACCTTATTTATAAATCGTATTTCTGTTCATACTTCAATGCAAACAACACCCTTACCTCTTTAAACTGTATTTATTATAACATTATTTAGTATAGTTCCAACAGCACCCCCCCCCCCCCCCCCCCCCCACCCCCACCCAATGTGCAATATCACCCCCCTCCCCACACACACTCAATGTGCAATATCACTGATCACACTGCACCTCTCAATGCACCTGCTAGTTAGATGGCATGTATGTGTATGTATATAGATGTAAGTGTGTATGTGGAAATATGTGTGTGTATGTATGTACGGATGCATATATGTATGTATGTGCGTGTATGTTTGCAGGTGTATGTATAACTTGTACATATCTTTCTTGTCTAAATGTAAATTTGTCTGTTATTGTGTAAATACTTACGCTATTGTGTACTCCACACACATGGAGAGATGCCAAACTGCCTTTCACTGTTCTTGTAACAGTGACAATAAAAAAGCTATTCTATTCTATTCTATTATATTCTATTCAGTGCAGAGGATGGAAATCAGAAAAGGTAGCTTGTGAAGCTTCTGCTTACATTTTATTGAATTCAGTTGTGTAAATTCACAAGGAGCAGCATCAGCAGCACAGGTCAGCTGATCACAGCCTGTACACAAAGTAAAACTACTGCAGTTCTCAGTACAAATTACTGTGAGATGTGATTCCATTTTCAGTATGGCAAAGACCCCAAACACAGTGCCAGTGAAGAAAACGTAACATCAAATGCTGACTGACTCAAGCTTGCCGATGTTTTAATAAACTCCTGCACTTATTTCTTATTTTCCTGGCCAAGTATAAAGGAATGGGGGGTTTCTCAAGACTTTTGCACACTGTACATGCAACAATAGTGGTAATTATTTGAGTTCATTACTGTCATCCACACTACACACTTACTGTGCCCTGCTCACAAAAAAAGATCAGTCCTTTATTGTAATTGTTTTTTTTTGTTCATTTTATATCCAAACCTGTATTTCCTGAACAGAACAAATTCCAAGGTATGAATGAACAGCAGACAACATGTTGAACTTGAGACTTCCGCATGCTCTCATTTAATACATTTGTGTGGAAATTAGGCCCTGACCTCAGCTCATTTCGTCTCTCTCGTCCCAGTTTTCACCAGATCTGATTTCTCTTTCCCAGAATATTTTTTAGCAGCGTTTGAGAGAGTACAGTTTTCTCCAGGAGTTGCAGCAACGTATGATCGACTGCCATTCAATATGGGCTGCTCATGAATATCTTGCTTAATACCTACTTAGCATGAGCTCAAAGAGCTTACTGCATATGATTTTTTGTTCCTGTAACGTCTTTGTTCTTTTGTATGCTGAACAGCAGCTTATTTAGACTGGAAATTTACTGTATGAAGACTGACAATATGGAGTGAGGACAATGCTCCGAGTCACAAGTCCACTGTATATGAAATGTTCAGGCCTTGGTCTTGTGTTTCTTCTCTGGACACCAGAACTGCTTAGTGAGGCTTAGCAGACCAGGCTGGTAACCAAAACAGAGGAGGGGAGCTGAAAACATACAACACAGTGTGCTTGCTCACTAATCACTGTGTACTAGCATCACACCCACATCTGAAGACATCTTTCCACGCGCGCGTGAGCGAGAGGCAGAGTGTGAACAGGAGTTTTGTCAGACAATGACAGCAAAGGTGTGCGCTTTTGTAACTGTTAAGTCTGTGGTTACAACAAAGAGTTGTTTGTCTTTGGTTTCAGAAAGAAGTTAGAGAGGATGCTGGTTTGATTCCCAGGAGAGATGTAGTCAAAAGTAGATGAGGCAACCTGGAAAGTAACATCAGCTAAAATCCCAGGTTTGTGCATATGTGTGTGTCTATGCTCCAGATGTGCAGCTACCCACCCCTCCAAAGGGACCTCGCCCTCATATTCAGTCATTTTAATGACAACCATATTCTCTGCTTTTGGAGACACACACACACAGTCCTAGTCACGCACTTGCACATGCACACACACTCACACCCTTATGTTTGCCATGCATTTGACAGTGAAGCACAGCATTGTTTTATTTGGCCAAAATGAGACTCAGATGTTTTGAGCGAGTCTGATAAACAACCTGCAGCAAGCCAGCCGCCTCATCAGAACGCATTACACAGAATCATTGGAGGAGCCCAACAGATCTGACCACTCGCTTCAAATTAAAGCAAGGATTTTTTATTAAAATCTCATATCCCACGTCTTACTGTGGGACCCAGGATTACATGTTGCTAGCTTGTGTTCTGCTGGGAAGCCTGCAACCTATTTTGGGCCCCTATCCCAGGTTTAAAAAATAAAATAATAAAAAATAAAAACCTGGGAGGGGAACACAAAAGGCCAAAGAGCATTTGAGGCTTTCATGAAAAAGTCAGACCAACGACTGATGTAGCTCTGCAGTCTGCATCTCCACCCTCATTTTAGTGATTTTGACTCATTGTAGCATTTTCTGTGGAGGCTGTAATAAAGACCTCCGCAGAGCTTTAATTAGTGTTTAGTGCTCTTACAGCTGGACTGTAAAGGTATAAATTAGAAGTGTGGATGTAAATACATAAATATGGTTGCCCGCTCCTTAGTTTGTGGCTATTTTATACTTTTCATTTAGTTTGTCACAGAGCTTGCAATAAACAAGCAGCAAATCTAGATGTCAGAATCTTGCACACAGCTCTGCAGTCCAACCTGTAATGTACTGTGGTGTGGTTTAAATACGGTTTTATCTTAAACAATCTGGTAAACACAGAATCTGCAGCTGACAATGCTTCCCCTCGCTGAGCATCATCTGAAAGAATTACTAACTTGCAGTGTTACTGTCTTGCACAGCTTGCATTACTTTGATAATGAAGATCCAGTTCTTAACCAAAATTGGTGTTAACACTGACTGTATAAAAAAGACAGACATAGCCACTGTGATGTCACCTACTGATAAACCCCTGTTTTAAAGTGTATGTGAGAAAGAGGGCGAGGAGAGGAGGTTGAGGTACAGATTTTAGTTTTGGATAAAGGTGGGAGAGGAAGAAGAGCAGTGGAGTAAAACATGGAGAGCCAAAGTCAGAAACTAAAGGTTTATTTAGGTCTAGAACATTAATTGTAATACATCAGCCAGGGTGAGCATGAGCTAAAACATTACAAAGATTACTGGATGCGTTTCTATGAAGTTCATCTCCAAAGTGCTGAATCCTATTACCACTGGTGATCCCACATAGCTTTACCTCAAATCTCACCATAGGTGATGAATGACCCAGTTTAGGCCAAGCTTTAGCTGTCAGACCTCACGTTTCACTCCAGAATACTTGACCTGGAGGAGTTCATGGTCAGGTGCCTGTGCCTTAGTCCTGTGGCTGCAAAACAAGCCCGGATCATCACCACTTCATCACCGTACGTGACAGTTGGTATGAAGTGTTTTTGCTGATGTTCTGTGTTTGTTTTTCACCAAATGTGGGACTGTGCATTAAAGCCAAACATCTCCACTCTGGCCTCATTTGTCCAAAGTACATTGTTTTGTGTCTTGTGGTTTGCTCAGATGCATGATGTTCTTTTAGAGAGAAGAGGTTTTCTCCTGGCAACAAACAAGCCACTCTTGTTCACTCTTTTTCTAAATGTACTGTCATGAACTGTAATATCTGACATGCTAACTGAGGTCTTTAATGTAGCTTTAGGCGTTTTTTGCGTTTTGCCTGAGCATGGCACAGTCTCCCCTTGGGGTATATTTGCAGTTACGTCCACTCCCTGGACACCTGTAACATACCCCTAAATGCTCCAGACCAGCAAACTGATGAAACCTCTGCTTTTACAGAGGTGCTTACACACAGAGGTGTACTTACTGTGTAAATTAGGATGTGCTTAACTTTTCAAAGGACTGTGAAAACTTTCTTTTTCACTTGGATGTATCTTTCATTTTGGAGGTATGAAGTGAATGATTTTTATAGCTTTTTCTTGTGATGTGCTATTCTACATCTGATTTCTTTTTCTGTGTTGTTGCACTACTGGCCAAAGGTAAAAATGTCCACATTATGGCAGCAAGGGATACAACTGGTTCCAAAACAGGCATGTACTTTAGTTAAGTACTTCTATGTAACATAGTATCACTTGTTGCTTTTAGAACCAGACTTACCTGACTTCATTAAATATTTGCTGTGGCGATTGAGCCTTCTTATTACAGCACATGGAAACAGTGAGCAGCAGTCTGTGAGTGTTTTAGGATCCCAGTGAATTGGAACATTTTTTTCCAGCACAGAACAGCTTAAAGTGTATTGTTTGAAATGCAAAATTGCAATAAGTGGATGAAGAACACACACACACAGTTTGGATCTTGGTCTCCTCATCAGGTTCTTAATCAGTTCCTCCTTATGGACTCACATACACACATAAACTCACACAAAGGTTGACCCAGAGGGGAGGAAATTGAATTAGCAGTGTGTAATGCAGCTCCTTGTGTGTGTAATCAGCGCAGGCTTAGAATACAGGACCATTGTAAGACACTGTGGTCGGTGCCTGGAGAACCAGTAACCGCTGGGGGAAGCTGCTCTTATCACCAGATATGATTATAGCTGAGGGAATGTGTGTGTGTGTGTGGGAGTGGTGGTGAGATTTGTGTGGGAGTCATGACTGCGTGGGGAATGTGTGTCTACATGCCTGTGATGGTGCACAAGTAAGTAGCTACAACTTTTAAAATGATGCAAATAAAAAAGAAGAAGACGCTGAGAACTGGTTTTTCCCCCACGAGACCCAGCAATGCACTTTTTATAATTTTTGCATCCAATGTTGCGCCAACAAAAATAATAGCAACATTTTTTACATTCATTACGGCTAATGCTTTTGATCTGTGTACATTTTTTCTTTTGTTTTTTTTCTTATAGTGTTTTTATATCCTGTGGTTAGAATAACAAAAATACATTCTTTTTTTTGGTTTCCACTATCATTGTTCGAAGCAGGCTGCAGGCTGTGTTTTCCACTGTGGATGTCATTGTTTTTCAGTGTCTGTTAATTATTTTTGTGCTGGTATTTTGCCTCCTCCTGATATAGTGTTTCCTGCTATTGTCTTTTTCTACCAGGCTAGCTGCCTCTGGACTTGAGCCAGCCAGTCCCTCCTACCTTAAAATACACAAGAACACATACACACACATCATAACCATGAGTGCACACGCACGCACACACACACACACACATACACACACACACACACACACACACACACACACACATTCTCTCTCTCTGCCCTCCCTCTGCTCTCCCTTCCTCCTCTTGGCACTTGAGAGAAAACACAAGAAGTCAGTGATACGGCAAAACCAACTGTGTGTGTGTGTGTGTGTGTGTGTGTGTGTGTGTGTGTGTGTGTGTGTGTGTATGTGTGTGTGTGAGAGAGAGGGAGGGAGGGAGAGAGTCCACCAGTCAGCTCAGAGGGGTTAATCTCTCTCTCTCTTTCTCGCTCTCTCTCCCTCAGTCTCTCCCTCCCTCTGTTGCCTTTTGTTGCGGCCCCTCACTTTCTCAACTCTTGGACAGAGGGAACTGATACTGTGCCTGTGCATGTGTGTGTTTGTGTTTGTGTGTGTGTGTGTGATGCTGGAGAATCCTCACCACTTTCTGGAACTGTACATGAACATGACTGATGGGACTTTGTAACGCACTTCTCGCGCTGAATGTTTACAAGGCAGACTGGTAAGGCAGTCCTGTTCTTGGGAAAGCTGTCTGATTTCATGCAAATGCAAAAGTGTCCGTGTGTGTCTATTTGTGTGTGTATGTGTGTGTGTGTTTTTGGATCTGCGTGTGGGGAAATGCTGTCAGCAATCCAGCAGGTTATTTGCAAATGTGTGGTGTGTTTCTGCGTTTTTTGAGCTTTGTGAACTTTTTTTTTATGTTTTCAAGATATAAAAACGCTTGCAGAAGGTTCCTCTGTCTCTTTGCTTTCCTTTCATTCCACCTCCTCTGCGTATCCCCCTCTTTCTGCCCGGCCCAACTTACTCAAGTTACCGGCTTCCTCCTGTTGTTATGAGCCCCGTGGTTTCTCTGCAGCACTCTGAGGGCGCTCCCACGCTCTCTTAAAGAGAAAGAAAGGAAGGGAAACGGCGATAACTATTTCAGAGCCACAAAAGAAGTGGGAGAAGCATGGTATGGTTTCGCTCCACGTCTCTCTCTCTGCACCTCCGTGCGAGCTTTTGTCCCTTTTAGCACTGAGCAACTTGGAAAAATGGATCTTCCTTTTGCAATGGTTGCTTACTTTTTTTTCTGGACAAAAGTTTTCTCTTTTCTTCCAAGGTGGTGGGGTGGTGAGAAAATTGGAAACAGAGCCACCCACAGTGGAAGTGAGTCAGCCCGGCATTTAGTGGTGTGTTGACTTTGGAAATGGCAGGGATTGGGGGCGGTGGTGGTGCTAGTGCAGGGGGACAGAAGACGTTGTCAGAAAAAGAAAAAAAAAGAGAAAGAGAAGAAAAACAGAAAGTGTCAGTTTGTTCATATTTTCTGGTGAGGGTCCCAGAATCTGTGCAAAGTGGGAGCTGAGTTGTGGATAGCAGGCATTATAGGGAAATGAATAAATTAGGAGAGGAGAGGAGAGGAGAGGAGAGGAGAGGAGAAGAGAAGAGAAGGGGCTGTTTATAAAGGGAGGGAGCGGCTTGTGTCCATCTGGGACAATCCCAAGTGCTGAAAGCTTCCCCACCCTGATCCCAAACATCTCTCTCCCCCTTCACTCCCTCTGTCTTTCTCACTGTCTCTCTCCTGCTCCTTCACCATAAAATGCAAGTGGATACATTTTGATTTCAGTCTGTGGAAGGCATCCAACTTGTTGCATTTACAGACACATGCCGCTGTCATTTTCCTTCTGCCTTTTCTTAAATAGTCTTTGTCACCTCCTGCCTCTATTTTCTTCTCTGCTTCCCTGTGGATAAACTGCCAGCATGTTAGATGTAACATGACAACATAAAACTAAGAAAATAGGGAAGCCCTGCTGCATTTTTGAATTGCATGTTGCATAATATAAAACAGTATCAATGCATTGTGGAAGAAGCACAGGCAAAGCACAGACAGTGCAGCATTGTGATTCAGTCACAGCAAGTCCCAGCCAAAGGCTATTGTTTTGTCCCGTGGGAGAGATTATGGCTGATGGTTAACAAAGCTGCCAAAAAGCTGATATCACATAAAAAATAATAAAGAAACTTGACTTGTCCATCAGCAGTGCCTTACAAGCCAGTAACAGACATTTTACACATGTTCTCCTCTTTCTCATCACTCACCACCTTTAAATATTTACTGCTTTCTAAGTCATTTAATGCCAGAATGTAACCCTGGAGAACATAAGCCACAACCCAACCAGCCTCTTCAGTCCTCTCCCTTTGTTTAGCCTGCATGACCTTCCTCCAGCTTCTCTTCCTCCTCCTCTTCCTCTTCCCTCCCTGCTCTGCCTTCCTCCCTCTGCTCTGCCTGGATACCCAGTGATAAGGGGACAGCGACGGTAGCACTTCCTTTCGCCACAGGAAGCAGGAAGTGTTGATTTCCACCACAGCCTCCCTGGGCAAACTCTGCACTGAGTCCACTGGGATCCTCACTCGCACTCTCAGCCGTATCGCAGCGAGCCTGGGATACAGGCAAAGAAGCGCATGTGTTGTGATTGGAAGCTGTCTGCTCACAATGACCCCAGTATGCCTTTGCTTCGCAGCTGTGCCTCCTGACTGATTTTCATGGGAAAGCACCTGGGAAGCAGCCTGGTTTGCGTCTCTTTGACCTCGGGCTTGGCTTGCAGGTCACAGGATGATTGGCTAATTATTTCCCTAATCACGCTGCATGTTTTGTTATCACCCTCTGTGGCCACTGATGTGGATGGAGGCGCTGTTGAGCTTAAAAAAACACAAACAACCATTCATCAGCTAATGGATTCCAGTTACACTGGTGGGTGGGAGGGCTGGGTGTGAGCCAGAGAGAGAGAGAGAGGGAGAAAGAGGTGACATAAAGAGAAAGTGGGGGAAGACAAAAACTTGTGCATCAGGGCAGAAACGATACCTGAAGGGTTATTTTTCAGTTTTCTTACTCGTTTTTGTTCTGATCATGTTAAGATTATTATGATGTTATGATCTTTCTGTGTGTGCGTGTTTTAAATTTGCACTGCCAAGTGAGGTCATGACTTCTTTTTTTAAAGGTTGCTTTAACAACATCTTCACTAACTGAAAACAAGGTAAAGAGGGAAAGACAGATGGACACACCAGCAGCACTGAGAAAATTACATTTGATTTGGGAAAATAATCCCAGACCCACTCATTTGGGTTTTTTTAAAACTTGTTCCAAGATAGTATTAGGAGGATATTATTTTTCAGCGAGTGACGCACATGGCCAGAAAAACAAGTGGAATTATTTCGAATTCTGAATCGAGGATTTGTAAGAGAAAGCAGGAACTGTGAAAGTCAGAGCGACTGAGTATGAAACAGCACACACACAGAGCTTTTATTGTGCTGCTCTGATCACTTATTTTCCAGTGTTTTCTCTCTCTCTCTGTGTGTGTGTGTGTGTGTGTGTGTGTGTGTGTGTGTGTGTGTGTGTGTGTGTGTGTCTACATATCTATGAAAGTCATTCATCATCTCTCACTCAAAACCCTTGCATGGTGGAAAATGAGTTGCCTAAGTGACTGAGGTGGATGAGGTCTCATGTTACTAAACTTTACAAGCTAGAAATTTGCATAATGAGAACAGGACACATCTACTTTATATATTAATTCAGTTAAATTCAATTTTATTTATATAGCACCAAATCACAACAACAGTCAAGCAGCTTTATATTGTAAGGCCATCAATCAGATAACCTTGTAGCAGTCCGAGCAAGCACATGGAGAAAGTGGGATGAAAAAACTCCCTTTTAACAGGAAGAAAGCTCCGGTAGATTGAGGCTCAGGGAGGGGCAGCCATCTGCCATATACTATGACTGTCTGCACTTTCCAGATGGTGAAAAAAAAAGATGATTTGTACCTGGGATGTGGATTGATGCTAAAGGTTGTGTAGCTTGTCATTAAATTTTATGGATATTGGATTTAAAGCCTAGCATTATAACTTGGTTTTCCCCGTAATTAACCACACAAGTCAGAAGGGGGAAAAAACATTAATGAAATAAACAGAAGAGTGGCAAAGGCAGCTACTTGTGAGTTTGAAAGCAACAATGCCATAGCAAAGGATGCTGAGACATTTGGGCGATTAGGAAACAGCGGAGATATGAACCTAAATTGCGGTCGGGTTAAGGGTCAAGAGGGGTGAGGAGGTCAGATTGGGCCCGGCTAGCTCAACTTATAACAGGATATCCTGCAAGGAAAAGCCATCTGGCTCTCCTTCTCCCTCTCCTTCTCTGTCTTAAATTCCCACAGAAGGCACAGCAGTAAGCAGAGGTATAACCTTTCCATGAAACCCCCTGAGAAAACACAAGTTCATCAGTCATCGGTGGCAGACAGCTGATGTATGTGCCTACTTCATGTTCTTCTTCTTCAGCAGAACTCGGAGCGAGTGTTTTATATAAGTGCGCGATGACAGCTGTATGATGTTTTTATCCACTTGTTTCAGGGGCTTCAGCAGCTAGGAGGAATTTTCCTACAGGGGTAGCAAAGTTGATCTTATCTTAACCAGACAGTGTCTAAAAAACACAATGAATCATCCCTCTTCTATTTCAGTCAGTCATGCCTTAAACTGATATCAACAAGTTAATACTCTGAAAGAACTGTTATTCAGTCACAGTTAAGCCCCATTTATGGAAGAGGAAAATTAATTAATGGAAATTTGTCATATATTAAAGGTATTTGTAACAGACGGCACTTGGCACTTTTATACATGTTTTCCTTCATTTGAACTGGTGTGAACAATGACTTACAAGTGCAATCAATGCCAGAAATTGTGAGGCAATTCTAAGAAAACCAGTACTGTGGTTTGTCAAGACATCTAATAGCAGGAAACTACCGAGAGCACAAGATTTTGGTTTTCTTGCTTCAAAGGTGTCGACATCTCATTTGCTTCTTTGCCACATGTTGTTGTGAAACCAATGAAGGGGGAAAGTCTGAAGCGCAATTGTGATAGTAAAGTATAGTATACCCTCACGGCCACTTTATTAGGCACACCTGTTCAACTCACACATGCTCACATGGGAGCACCACAACGCATTGAGGCATGTAGACGTTGGCCAAGCTGAAGTTCAAACTGAGCGTCAGAATGGGGAAGAAAGGTGATTTAAGTGACTTTGAATGTGTTGGTTGTTACCAGACAGGCTGGTGTAAGAGACTGGGCTCTTTCCACATGACCATCTCTAGGTTATACAGAGAATCACCTGAACAAGAGAAAATATCCAGTGAGCAGGAGTTCTGTGGGCGAAAATGCATCGCTGATATCAGAGGGTTAAACTTCTTCAAGCTGATAGGAAAGCAACAGTAACTCAAACTGCATCCAAGGTTTGCAGAAGAGCATCTCTGAACACACAACATGTCAAACTTTGAAGCAGATTGGCTACAGCAGCAGAAGACCACACCGAGTGCCACTTCTGTCAGCTAAGAACAGGAAACTGAGGATACACACAGGTTCACCAAAGCCGGACCAGAAAAGATAGAAAAGATGAGGTCTGATGAGTCTCTGTGCATTTCAGATGGTACAGTCAGAATCTGGTATAAACAACATGAAAGCACGGGTCCATAGTGCCTTCAAAGATTCAGGCTGCTGCTATAATGGTGTGGATATTTTATTGGAGATTATGTATCGGAATTTCAGGAGCGGGACCACACCTCCAAACACGCTCATCATCTATATAGGTTCCCCCCAGTTTTGCAAGCTGTTCATTCTCGTTTACGTGCCCCACCCTCCCTCCGTCCTTGTTCTCAATTCTTTAACTTCTTCACTTCTATTTAGTACACGGGGATCTGCCAGGCCTGGGAGCCGTTACCAGTCCCCTTCGAGGCCTTCCCCAAACCGCAGCTCAATTCATGTCCAAGCTATCACCTTTACCTACTAAAACGCTATCAAACCTAAAATGAGGACATGGGCCCAGCTAGTGAAGTACCAACTTTGAATGCTACAGACTCTCTGAGTATTGTTGTTGATCATGTCCATCAATTTATGACCACGATGTACTCATCTTTTAATGGCGGCACATCTGTCTATCCATTTTCTTAACCAGACATCCAACTTTAGCCTGTCCCATCTGGCACAGGGCAGCACAGTGGTGCAGTGGTTAGCACGCTCACCTCAAAGCAAGGATACTGGCTCAAACCTGCTCTGTGTGGAGTTTGCATCTTCTCTCTGTGCAGTTAAAAGAAATGCATGTTTCTGTGTCTCGAGATCACACTATATGGTAAAGCCATATAGTCAATCTTAACAGTAACTTCTCACAGATGATTTTTATGTAGATGAGAGGTCTAAATGGTACATACCCTAGCAGTCTAAAAATGGATGTGACCAGACAACCACGTGTGTTCTCGGGGACATTGATCTGTATCTGCATGTAAATGATGTTACTGTCCCGTTCTGTGCTGCACGTTGAGCTTATAGTTATGGGCATTAGGATCTTCGAAGCTTCTTGTTCCAGGTTAGACAAGTTTTAAACATTTTCTTTCTTTTTTTTTTTACCTCGAGCTGAAGTGGTTCAAATAACCAGGTTAAACTCTGGCTTGTTTACAACCCATTCTGTTGTTGGAGCTCCCTTTTGTTTTCACATATTTACTGTAAGCGAGGAGGATGCTACTATAACAGAACGCAAGGCCCTAATAATTCAAAATGATGCTTTAAGTATACACACAGCTGGTTTAACAAAGCCCAGGCTGACACTGCCCGAGAAACAAATCCATGCCAGCCTGCTTTGCTTATTTAACAAAGACTGCAATTATATTTGTTTTAAAAAAAAAATTTGTAACAACGCAGGATGGCAGGTTACTAAAACTGTCCGGTAAACACCTCGTGAGTCCATGTGACTTCTGTTTACAGGGGCTGCTTCACTTGTAATTGGGTATACTAAATCTAAACAAACTGACAAAGTTGCCACAATGCTTTGGACCCCGGTTAAATATCCGTGAGCGTGACAGCACTGTGAAAAAGATGCAGGAAAACACAGGCCAATCATAATCTACTGTATGTGCATGGCCAGAGCGTGCCAGCAGCTATTTTAGTCCATCCTGGACTGTTTTATTTTGACAGCAATTTAGAGGGAAAAAAGATAAATACTACTTTATGATCTTCTACAGTTTCTTCAGAGACCTGCCTCATTTGCTCAACGTGTCAGACAGACAACAACCGACTAATTCTTCCCATTTTGTGAAAACCTTCATGTTTCCCCTTATGCAACAGTTAGTATAGTCATTGTTCTCTCCGTTCGCTGAATCACATACTCAGCCTGATATTCTCACATTCGAGTGCGCTCTTTAAGTGGGTGACATTTTCCATATGGAAAAATTAACTTATTTTTTTCCTACCCGTGGTTAATCATGACACAAACAAGACACACAGAGAAACACAGAGGGACAGACGGAGAGCGAAACGAATGAGCGAAGGATTGAAAGCGAGAGAGGGGGAACAAGAGTAGAGCTATTTTTGGCCTGTCTGGGTGTTTCCTACACACACACGCTCACGCTTCTCAGGCTTGTTGTTGTTCAGAACGGTGGGTGTTATAGGGCTGAGTTTTGATTTGATTTGACTTTACGTTTTGAGGCTTTGTGTGTGTGTGTGTGTGTGTGTGTCTGTGTGTGTGTGAGCCGGCTGCTGACATCCCTGGGATTTTCTTGTGGTAGCTATGGTTTCTTGTGGTGTTTTGAACAACTTACCATAACTCCAAACATCCTCGGGGTGTTAAAGGATCCTCAGTCCTTCATTATATACTCCTCTTGTGCCGTCACCGGAGCTGACCTCAGTTCACTTTCAATCAAACCAGATCAAACGTCCAAAAGAGAGGCTGTAATTCATTTAGTCAAAACCATCTTTCTGTTCAAGTATTTACCGCCATCTTTTGTTGCTCTGCATTAAACCTCTCACAGATCTCTTGGTTTTTTTAATGGTTTTGGTAGTGCTCGGATTTTTCACCTGCTGCTAAAAGTTTCTCTGCAGTTTAATGATGCTATATATATAGTTTGTGCAGATTAATAATGCTATATGACTGGTGTGTGTGGTAATGCCTCTCAGACCAAAGTGGATGATGAGATATTGCACATAAAGCTGGAAAAAAGTAACACTGTTTCTTTGTTTTACCTTTCAGTGGTGGTTAGTGATGACTGCACAAATGACACTGTTGCTATGTTGCGGAAAATGCCTGTCAGCGATCCATTGTGTTTCTGTGGACTGCATATGTCACCGAAGCTTTCCATGCACCGAGTCCTTTCAGACACCGGTTCAGCCTCAGTCTTTTCACACGTATCTGTAATTTCAAAGTAGAAAGATGTATATTAATTTCCTGGAACCTCCCTTACTTTGATCTTAATCAAAGGGTTTTTTTTAACTAACAAAAAATGCAAGTCCCTAGAACAAAGACATCCTATAATGTGACTGGATAAATACAGTCCACACATCATGAATAAAACCTGAAAGACTTTCAAAGGTCTCTACTGTATATACTGTATGTGTTTAGCTTATTTATGTATTAGGCTTCTGCTTGAAGATGCTAACATATACCAGTCTCATGTAAAACAACGGGACTAACAAACTGATGCTGGAAAAAATGTAAATATTTAAGACTCACAGCAAAATTAAGTAAATTAAGAGTAAACCTAAAATAGACATTATAAAATAAAAACATAAATTTTTAGTAAGTGATAATACATAAAGGTAGCAATCTTCACAGGGGAATGTGTTCAGGATTCTTGTTTTGCCCAACTCTCAATACCCAAAGACAACCTAATTAACTAAAAATAAAGAGGAAGCAAAATTCTCATGTTTAAAAAGCTTTTTAAAGTTTATATTTATTTATAAATATCTCTATATTTACCTCTTATCTCTATATCTATATTTATGTTTTTTTATGCATTTTATTCTCATATTATTAATAGCTCTTTCAATTAAGAATGATTTTGCAATCAACGTTGTGCTATCGACCTACAGCTTGGATTTCCTAATACATGGTTTCTCATGCAGCTCATTGTTACTCACTCCTCCTATGAATTGGTCCACAGCACAGCAGTTACAAAAATCTGCAAAACCTGTCACTCCATATCAGCCTTGATCCCTGCTTCCCATCCCTGCTTCCAGTGAAATTCAGAATTCATATCAAAATTTTATTAGTGCACATGCCTTTTCGTGGCCTTATCCCCGCTTATATAGGAGAAGTGCCAAAAGCTTATTCCAGCAGTCGCGCTTTCCGTTTATCAGATCAAGGTCTTTCAGCTGTTCCCCATTCTGCAACCACACTTTTTAGGTTGTAACTACTAAAATGTGGAACAGTCTTCCTCGGTGCATTAAGTCGGCTGAGTCTGTGGTTTCTTTCACATCTGCTGACATTTTTTTATAGGTTTAGCTTTTTAACATTGTGTCCTTTTTTGTTTTAGTCTAGTCATACTGCCTTTGTATGCAGGTATGTACAGTATGCTGGGTTAGGCAGACCTATTATGACAATTGCAACATATGTGTCTGCTCCTCCTTAACTCCTCCTAGACAGGTAATCAATCTGGATTAAACTTATTATATACATTGCCCAGGTTACCAGCACTGTCAACATCTAAATAGCTTTTTAAAATTAATTTTATAATTTATATAATTTGATCTTTTCAAATTATATATGTGAGTGGTGGCTTAAAACATTAGATCTCCATTATACGTATACTGTGTACATTACGTGTACGCTGTTTCTAAACTCATGTTGATAAAGTACTTTTAGTACAGTGAAGAAGAAGAAGAAGAAGGAGAACAATAAATATATAAATCAATTATTTAGTTATTTAGTATTTATGCACAGGCATTTTTGCCACCTCACTATATATCGTTATACAATGAACATAAAAAGAATAACACCGCAAATCAATGTACATGTCTGTGTTTTAATACATGAGCGAAATGAAGAAACAGTGAAAGTTCATTGTTCTAATTTCCACCTCCATATTTTTACTCTTGTACTTTACTAAAATAGCTTTACATGGTTTAGAGTTCAAAATAATCCTTACGTGTAATGGATGGGTCTCATTTTATCATCTGTCTTGAAAACAACTACTTTAAGCATCTTTTCTCTGATTGGTTGCCCCTCACAAGCTTAAATAGTAGGTGGGTGGGGCTTCTGTTTGCCTGAGAAGACCAAATTAAGCAGCAGTCCCCAACCCCTGTACAGTCCTGGCCCATGGTCCCGGGCCATATATCTGGCTCAGATACCGGGCTAGGATGTGAAATTTATGGTTTTCAGGGGTTTTATCGGTTTTTAGCCTTATTTTTTTTTTAGCATTTTTATCATTAACTCGGTTTCCCTGGGTCTTTTTCTGTGTGTTATGAATAAATCTTCTTTTTTTTTGGTACCGGTATTAGTTTTATTTTGTTTATTTATCCACAACACCTTAAAGACCGGTCCGTGAAAATATTGTCGGACATAAAACCGGACCGTGGCACAAAAAAGGTTGGGGACCGCTGATATTAAGGACATCTCCTCCCTCTAAAATTAGGACATCTGGACAATTGGAGCAGTCTGATGTCTGAGTTTTCAGATCATAGGGATTACTTGCATATACATTGACCTTTTATAAAAGCTTCTTGTTTTATGCTTTGAAAATCATGAGGTTCATGTGGTTAGTGCAATTTTTTGTGTTTTGTGTGTGTGTGGGTGTGGTAGTGGCAGTTTCTGGTATAACTCAGAATGCAGGTACTGCATTTGTGAAGAAATGCATTTCTTCTGTGTGCTCAGTTTGGTGGAACTTTAAAAAGCACGTCTGAAGGTTTCTGTCTTTATATCATGATTAGAAACTGATGATCACCAGACTAAGGCACACTCAAACATGGTGGGGGGAAGACTTTTCACTGTGTTACAGCCATATAATTTTAGCAGCTTAAATTACTAGCAAAGAGAATTCCGAAATGAAAATATGTAAACGCACACAAACACACGGCTGCGTGCATACATCTGCGTCCGCAATATTCAACAAAAATAAAATCCCAGTGCTTTTCCTACCAAATATTTTCCAGCCTTATTATTTTCATCCTCTTTGTTCTTGTGTTTACACAGCCCCACTAAAGATAATACATCTTTTCCTCCCCGTCTGCCCCTCCTCCTCCTCCTCCTCATATTACCCTCCCTCTTCTGCATCTTCCCATCTCCCTCTTTCTGTCTTCATCTGGATACCTTTCTTTGCTTCCTCCTCCTTGGCTATTCTTCCTTTCCCATCATCCTCTTCTGTTTTCTCTCCCTCAGCTCCTTCCCTCTTCTCATGCAGCATTCCTCACATTCCTGTTGGCTTCATAAGGGGAAGGACCCCGCTGGCAGACCAAGGCCAAACATTATTACAGTGCTCCCAGCCTCTCTCTGTCGCTCTCTCTGTTTCTCTCATCCTATCTGTCTTATTTTTTTCCCCTCGCTTATCTCCTAAACCACTCTGCTCAGGTCCTCTTATCCTCTTCCTGACTTTCCTTTAACTTTTTAATCCCTTCCCTTCAACATTCACTCCTTTATTCATTTTCTCTTAAGCCTCCACTAATTCCATTTTACTGATAGTATCTGTAAGCTCGGACTTTAACTATGTTAAACCAGTTTACTGAGACTGCTGTCTCTCATAATTAGTGGAAATAAGGGTCATACCATTCCCTCTTACGCAAAACGGACTCATTTGTGTTTATACCAGAGCATGTGCTGTTTTTTAACGACACACTGTCTGCACATGGTAGATCAAGTATCAGACACAGATGCTCACAGCAAAGGCTCACCCAAGTCACCCAACACACACAAACAGACATCCACTTTACCTGTAAAGTAGATGGCATTTAATGCATCCTAAATGAACTTAATCAGTTGCCTTTTGTTTTGTGAGGACTCCAGTTTAGCTTTGCACATTCTTTATTTTTTTTATTGTTGTTTTTTTGAAGAATCACTTCTTGTGTCAAGTGTTGTTGCTTTAGCAGTAGCACATCCCTGCAGGTGGGAGGCAACTTTGTAGCACACATTTGACCACATCCTGCCCCATATACTAAACTGACAAAAAAGAGCCGTACGTCAAACTTTTCTGTGTCATTTCAAATTAATTTACATCTTAAAGGATGACTGATCATGTTTCTAAAAAAAAAAACTGATGCATTGCATCATTTTTCTGCAAATTCTTCATAACTGTGTTATCCCATGTTGTATCTTAAGAAGATAACATGGATTATTTGATTTCTTGCTAAAGCTTTAAAAGATATGATGAGTTTTACAAAAATGTGAAATCATTTTGATTTGAAAATCTGAGGAGTCAAAGCATAGCACACCCAAATAGACGCCAGTTCCTATTATTGTTTGTGAAAAATACCGAGTGACCAATGCTGGACAGAGTGTGTATGCATATGTATGTATTCCTCTCTCCCTGTGGGCGGTTGCCTGCTGCGCTGCTTTTCTGTCACCCTGTGGTTTGGTTATTTTCAGCTCGAAACCGGATGTGATTCAGACTGCATGCTAGATTGTGTAATTGAATGGACTAACCACATATACACACACACACACACACACACACACACACACACTTTTTGAACACGTAGAATCGCATAAACGATGCAAACACAAACACACAGGACACAACCCTCTCTCACACACACCGTTATATCGTTAGATACACCCACACACTGAGGGTTTCTGGGAACAATGCCGGGTTCCCCCTGTTCAAAGAGCCACCCGAGGGTGAGCGAGCGGACGATGAAGCACCACCAGCAGCAGACAGAGCGCTCGTTTCTTGGTTTCAATATTGGTCTTAAACATCAGTTGTTGACCTGGCTTACGCCGAGATCGGAAAAAAGGATAAAAGGCTTGCACACGCTCGTGCTCTGTGGAAACAAAAAGGACGGTTAAAAGTGGGGAAAAACATTGTGAAGTGCTAGTGAAACTTATTATAAATGTCAGTTTCTGACTCAAAAAAAAAAAATGTTTAAACGGTACTCTACAGATGGTGCTGAATTAAGAAGAGTGAGAAAAACAGGGAGTAGATAGCGTCTCCAAGCACCTCCGCCATGCATGAAGACATTCCCTGGGGCCTTATTTTTTTAAATAATAACTCAAACTAATTTCTAGCAGTTTGGTGTATTAGTTTATGTTTTAAAATGTCTTCTAAATGTGAATGTTTGACAGGAAGTTCTGGGAGGGAGTTTGTTTTGCAGGTACAAACAGAGGTTTGATTTTTATGGTGCTACCCTGGAGAAATTACACATTTGCAATTAATTATAGAAAAGGGCCGAAGAGGTTTACTGAATCATGCAGACCTCAGTGGAGTGGTTGTGACGCGAGGATGTGTGCGATTCACTGTCGGTGGCCTGTACCAGAAAACTGCCTCTTGATTCTAGGAAGACTTTGGGCTATAAGATTTGACAAGGCAATGTTCCTGCGTCACGCAGGCTTCCACAGCAGCGTGTTGTACTGTAAGTGTGTGCGCTTGAACACTGACAGGATGCTCTACTTCCTTGGTGGTCTGAAAATGTCAAGAACAAATGTGTATCTGCACATCTGAACATTGCACAGAACTTAGTGTCTTTAATCTCTGTAAAAAAAGAGAAAGAAAAGAAAAAAAGGTAGTCTGCATTACCGCAGGAGAGAATGACAAACATTCAGTCCTTCGTTATTATGAGGGAAAATAAAGATAGCTAGACATCGAGAGCATCTAATTGGATAGTTTTACCCTGACTTTTACTGTTTCAACTGTAAAAGTCTATTATGACTCAACTTTGTTAAGGATTATGTCAGCCTGCTTTATTTACGGCCACATCCCTGGTTTAACCGTAACGGCTCTTAATTACCCCAGTTTTCTTTTGATATTAGCCATGTCTGCTGTATCAAGGCAAGGTTTGCACCGATTACAGTGGAGTTATTTTTACTGTTATGCCTGTAATACTTAAAAGTTCATTAAAAACAGCCGATAAATGATGGCTGAAAGCAAAGTTCTTGATGAAAATTAAGCATTTTAAAGAGAGGATAATGGACACAGTCTTTTTCCCATAAATAGCAGGACTAATCATGTCAAGCCACCAGCAACCATGATCTCTCTTTCTGCATAACATACTTGAAAGCACAATAGGAAACTTGTTCACACTAAATACTCAATTAGCGTGAACAAGCTATATAAATACTACACAAAATGTCCATGTTTCTACATGACTGCATTTTCTTTCATAACAGACTTCCTGCTTGCTCTTTAATCCTACACCACACGAGTGAATCGGGTACAGTTTTAAACACACAGATTTACATTCTTCACGTACAGGAGCAACTTAAGTTATTTGTATTTGTAGAATCAGGACTACAGTATATGGCATTGGTAATTTGGGAGATAGAAACTATCTGAGACATTTTTTATGAGGGCTCCTTTAAACAGCCTTACTTTGTTTTTCCTGCTGTTCTTTGGGACAGGAATGAATGATATTCAGCTTCAGCTCCAACTGCAGATTAATTTCCAAAGATTAATGTAAAGTTATTTCTTGCGCTCCCACAGTTCAGTTTTGTCAGGAAATATCTCTAATATTTACCTTTGTGATTCTATATAATACTCTGATAGCGGGCTGTATAAGAACTATTTATACGCAGAAATGTTTATACAGTCTTTTTTCTTAAGTTATTTAGGAAAAAATCTGAAATAGCTTCATAACTGAGCACCACAGGCAGGAAATCAGAATTACAAAGGAAACCAAATCAGGCTCAAAATTTTTTTTGTTTCCTGAGAAAATACTTGCAGCTTTTATGGTTTTGTGCAGAAACTCACACAGACTCGACATTTAATGTGAACCCAAACAAGCTAATTTGTTCGGTGCTATAATAGTTTTCATTGCACATTAGCTCAATGGTGCATGACTATAATCAGAGATTTTCTGGTCCCCACCTACACCACAGACAGACAGCAAAGTCAATGGAGTGGGGGGCATGAGGCCTTTGAAAACGCTATTCAACAGTATGTAATTTACTGTAAGTTACAAGCTCAGAAATCAATATGCAGGACGACTATTTATATTCGCCGTACTATAAATAAAATGAGTGCTAAGAAAGGTATCACAGCAGATCTGTGCAAGTCAGTGCTGTAGTGATGGAAGTTCCATTTTGACCAACATCTGTCTCATCTTGGAGGGTCACATGTTGCCGTATCCTGACATGAATAACACTGCGTGGGTTGTTTGTTGTTTTGGAAACATTTAGGCATTTATGACAAATAGTAAACGTTCACACATATAGCCTAATTTTGTTTTGGTTTTTTTTCTGGGGGCCTCCAAAAGAACCCTGGAGATCCCAGAGCCGAGTCACTCTCCTTGCTTCTGGAAGTTCTTGACAGCAGATGGAGCCACAGAGAGGGAACTATTATTTTATGTGACACAAAATCCCCATCTCATTTGTAAGAAAAAAAAACAGAAAGAAAAAAAAAGAAAAGAAAAAGATATAAATTATATATAAAGTTAAGAATGCCGTACAAGTTACGAGCAGTTAAACGCGGAGCGTGCACTCAAAGGGAGCGAGTCGGTGCGGGAAAACAATAGTCAAGAAGGTCCTGTGTGAAGTCAAGGCTATTTTTGGTGGGGCCCGCCTCGCCTGCTATTTCTGTCAGCAGGAGAGCGAAGGGGAGGGAGCAGCGCTTCGAGGGGGCCGGACTTACTTCTCTGTAACTTGCCTCCGATAAGTTCCTATGTTTCGGCTCCTCAGTACAGGCTTCACTGACAATACCAGCGGACCTCTGCATCTCTCTTCCATCACGTTCCGTCAGCTTTTTGGCTCTTTTTATTTGTTCAACGCTTCAAAAAACAGACTCCGATACAAGTTGGATTATCTTCAAGTGTGACTGGACTCTTTGAAGGGGCGGTTAGGTGTAAACGGGCTCCGGTTTACAAGGTAGGCAAACGCTGGTGGTGACACGGTCCGAGCAGCTGAAAGTTTGATAAATGTTCTTAAATTTCGGGCTCTTCTGTGTCGGGGGTTCAACTCGTCTGGCAGGTGCAGTATGGCGTTAAGCTACGTGCGCAGGTGCACTATTTTAATTGCTCGCGAGCACTTTAAAAAAAAAAAAGTGTCACGCGCGCACATCTTTGAATAAAACTAAAAAACATACGGTACTTTTCTCGAGCTTTAATTTATTTTATTAGTTTTTTGTACATATATGTTAGATAAAGTCACAATCAGCTCCAACAGTCGTTTTAAAACATGATTTGCATTACAGTTCAAGTCATTATGAAGCAGGAAAGAGGGACTTTAAAGCAAAGTGCCGTTGACAAGCTGTAAATCACGTAAATAATGTCTGGCTTCCTAAACAGAGTAATGAGTGTTTTGTTGAAACTGGCGGAGGTGTGTTAGCCACAAACCTGTGTTTCTTATCAGTCATTTCTTAAGATAAGATTCAAATATTATTTACTTTTGTCCCCAGTGAGGTTGAGCAGATGTCGGCCAGCATCGCAGTTTAGCAGCAGCACCTCCGCAACCCAGTTTAAAGTGCAGGTGCACTGTTCGGGTACTTTTCTACAACTGGGATTGTTGTGTGTGTGTGTGTGTGTGTGTGTGTGTGTGTGTTGCGTGCGTGCTTGCGTGGTACAGCCCAGACCACCACACACTTTTCTCATCTTTTCTATCCACATGTGGGTCAAAATAGTGCACTAGACCTGTTGATACATCACATCACATCACATGAACAGCTCACATTGTGCCTAGTCCAGCACATGGCAGTGGTGAAATCTATTAATACACACCTGTAAGAAGCGTTGTTGTCACCTCTCTCTTTAAGGCTGCTATTACAACTGCTTTGTTTATTGTGACATTTTAGGGAAGGTTCAGAGGTGAAAGCTGTCAGTTACCAACTGTGTTTGTTTGTTTTGTTTGCTTTTTTTTTTTTTGTTCATTATTGTTAGATATTGTGAATATCAGCTGCAGTTCAGTGATATACTTTTCTCTTTGTCTCCACAGATGGAATCGGCACCTCTGGGAACATCGTAAGGACTGACAGACAGGACAGCGTACTTCCCACAGTGGCAGGTTAGACCTTAAACCTCTGCTGAAAACGCTCAGAATGCCGCTCTGACTTAATAAGTAGTTGGTTTTTTTTGGTAGTATTTTACTTGAACCTGTTAAAGTCAGGCAAAAGCCATCAGCGCTGAAACGCTCATGTGGAAAAAGATGCTGCCGCTCTCCAGGCAGTCCCTGCACCCGACTACATCTTGTTTTCTTTACATCATTTTCTGTTTAACATGTGTGTACACACACACAAACACACACACACAGCGTATGCAATTTGGGTGACAGCAGTTTTTCCACAATGATCTAAGCTGCAGTAAAAGTAGAGAACAGGTGCTGGCCTAGTTGGAAAGACGCAGCCTCCTGTGTGTTTTTCATGTGGGTTTAGAAGTTAGTTTTGCTGCAGGTCATGCAGAAGTTTAATTGAACATGCGTCACGCAGTCCTACAAAAATGTGTGAATGTAAATTTACCACATGAGCTATTTATTGTTTAGTAAACGTCCAAAAGCATCCGGTTTTAGTTAGTTTCCTACTAAAACAAAACACTTAGTTCTGTGTTCTAATTAATATTAGGAAATCACTGGTACCAGTGTATAGTACAGTAGAGGGATTCACTTCACTTTTTATATTTTCACTTCCAGGATTGTGTAAGAGTCATCAGTTAGGATTCTGACGGTCATTCTTCTTGGCACAAAAGCTTCTCACATAAACATCTGGAGATATCAAAACATATTTCCTCCTAATTATGGTGATTGCAACTGTTTCTTTCACAGTGTGGTCATGGTTAGATAATGAAAATGTTCACTCTGACTACTAGTGTGATGCAGGACGTGAACTTAGGCTAACCCTTTAGCACTCATTTCAAGAAGCTGCCATCTTTCCAGTAAAATGAGAGCATGCTTACTTTTCTTTGTAATCGTGTCAAATTTTCAACAATTTTCAACAACGCTTCCTGTCATATATTCATCTATTGTGCCTCTCTTTAACAAAAAGCTTAGTTGATGCTTTTGTTCTTAAACCTGAGCTCAAAAAGTATTCTGCTGCTCCAAGCATCCGAGACAAGTGACCCCGGCTGGCACTTTTAGTCCTGCATTTTTAGTTTAGATTAGCATTCTCTGCTGTGAAGCATGCCTGTGTGATCACGCTGTGTAGGATTACAATGCATGACTCTCTGAATGAAAGCCGGCTCTCGCTGTGCCAGGCTCTGCTGACTGCATGCTAACCAAGGACCCACTATGGGCTTTGTGTATCTGCGTGCATGTCTCTGGAAAAAAAAAAAACAAACCCCACTGAGGTCATGGCTGTAACTGCAGAGTCTGGTTACATGCGTGTTGTCCATGCAGGGCAACTGGCACTGGCTCTCTATCCTTTGTCTTCCTCTCTCTAATTTCTCCGTCTCAAACATGCACACCTCGCTTTAAATCGTTTGCCCTGTGGAGTGCATTGCCCTTACGCCAGACGTCTGAAGTCGGAGATTGGTTAGCCATCTAAGGTGGCGGCGGTCTGCGCCAGATGTGCATAACATGTGAAACCACCATTTTAAAAGCCTCTGGAGCTCAAACAGCCCTTTAAACTACACAGAGTGCTATAATAGACCTGCAGGGTTACGTCCCACTTGTCCTGCTGTGTCTGTAATAGCCTTGAACCCTAATTTTCCACACACGTGAAACAGAAAACACGCAGAAGTGCTGTTCACTTAAAGAATAGCTTGTAATACTTGGCTCCTGTAGCAGTTACCAGAAGTGAGTGCATACAGGTATGACGATTTCAGGCAAGTTTCACAATGGCTTTCAAAGGCTATATCTATTAATAAAAAGACCTTCACCTCATATTCAACTTCTTCCTCCAGCAGCCTTTTCCTCTACACGCCCTGGAAATGAAAAAAGACACAACTCTTAATTCTGCAAACAGAGATATTTCAAAATAGTTTATTTTGATTGACCATAGTAATGTTCTTTTTAAATAATTGTTTTCCTAATAACGAGTGAAAAAACTGCCTTTTTCAGGGCTGTCAGTGAAATCAACAAAAACTTCTACATAGAAAATACAACTTATTGCAGTTCGCATGTGTACTCTGCTCATTTTCTCAGCCTTTTACTCTCTGGATGGCTAAACGGAGTAACTCCAACAGTCATGCAGTGGAGATCACATATCCTAGTTGTGGTTTCCAGCCACATTGGTCAGCTGATCTGGGCGCTGTGTTTCTTTTAGTTACCGGTTCCTGTTGAATTTAAGAACTCAACTGGAGGAAAGTTAATAAGCATCAATCAATCATTACCTCTAATGGTGGTAATCGTTCTCACTTATTTGCATATCTAAGTAACAAAATTCCTATTGAAACATTTAATCAGCAGGTTTAGCCTTTTATTGAGTTGATATATCACTAGACGACTGTAATGTTGCAGCTGCTAGACTGTTTATTTAGAACTTAATTGTGCTCCTTCTTGAATTTCCAGTTTGCGCTTTGGCACCCAAATAGCATTAGGTCATTCATCCTCTGCAGCTGCAAATTCAAAAACCTACTGACGTTTTGTACTAATGAACAACCGGCGCTGCAGATATAAATTAAGGTGATTTTGAACTCTAATACACGTTAAAGCCAAATGGGAGTGCAGACACAAGCCGTTCAGTAGTAATGGTTGTAACAGTAGACGGCGTTGGAGGTTTGGCGGCTATTTTTGACCTGCTGAACAAATGGCTCAATTGTCCTGCCTCGAGGTGCATGAAATCACTTGATATGTCAGGGGTAATGTTATATAATACTCTCCAAGGGGGGCTCACAGGACTGTGTTTGTGTGTGGTGCAGTTGTCTACTTTTTATTTCAGTTTAGTGTGTGTGCGTGCACTTTTCTGTGTCTGTGTGACAGGCTGCACATATTTAAAGTATTGTCTTGCAAAGGGGACTGAGAGACTGTAAGTGTGTGCGGTGTGGCTTGAGGTAAGAGTGTCCTCGACATTTTATTACTGTGTCAAATCAATTCACGTTGCATTAACCTTTTGAGCTAAAATCTTTTTGCTGTGGTCTGCTGGGTAACTGGTCTCTTATTGGCCTCCAGCCTCACTCTGATACCTCCCCCTCCCCTTTCTCTCTCACTTCCATGCACACAGTCATGTACATGCCAAGGCACGTAATTCGGATTAAATTTACTGAAGTCAATGGAATTCTTTCTTCTAAGGATTTATTCCTGTGGCATTCAGGGTATAAAAAAACGCACACAAAAAATCTCAAAACACTCAATTTTCACCTCAGTTACAGCCACTGTGCCAGACGAGAAGCCCTGGATCTAAATCTGTTTCTGAGTTCCAAACTTTAAGGAAGCTGGGGTTGTTCCCGTTTCCCACTATCGGTGAGAAACAAATACACGGAAAGTAAGATGTCCTAGCTTTAATTAGTATGCTCTTCTTTTTTCTTTTTCTTTCCCTCACCCCACTCTTTTGCTGGAGATTTCTTCCTGTTAAAAGGGAGTTTTTTCTTCCCACTGTTGCCTAGTGATTGTTTCTAGGGGATCATCTGATTGTTGGTGTTTTCTCCAGCTACTGTAGGCTCTTCCCCTTGCAGTATAAAGCACCTTGAGGCGACTGTTGTTATGATTTGGCTCTATATACTTGAACTTTCATTGAAAAATCTTGAATCAAAGGACACATTTTACTATTTGTTTACCATTTATTTTAAAGCTAATTTGCTTTTGTTTATACAATTAATACTTAAGTCACCAATCCTAAAATATTCAGGATCAGTGACTTTTGTCTTTGTTCTTTGAAATGGGTAGTTGCTGACTAAACATTACTTATGTAGAAATAAAAATAAAGAACATTCATGTAACAGCCCTGAAACATTGAAGTTCTGCTTTGCAGATACACGTCTGTCATTAATGCTAATATTATATTGCTCATAGATAATAGGTTAGCCTGATTCCTGGTACTGTAGAAGCCACATATCAGTCACAAGTTCTCCGAACTAGATGATACTGTCTGACCTAAACAGCTCCACCAAGTCATGATTCAGCTCACACCGACTGACGCTGACCTCGGATCAGATGGCTTGTTGTAGGTGCGGATGTAATAGGATCTGACCGGACTCCTGACTTTACATGTGACTCCACATATTGTGTGTGTGTGTGTGTGTGTGTGTCTTGATTATCTTCAGTGACGTTTACAGCTTCAGGCTGATTTCTTCGTAATTGAATAGGAGAACCACACAATACAGGTTTATACAATGCCCATCTGTGGTCAGTGTGTCTGTCTGGGTGTGTGTTTCAGTATATGTAAGACAAGTTTCTGTGAGACACCCCTTTGATATGTACACACAGAGGATGATGAAAACAAATAGTACTGGAACAGAGGCGAGAAGAGTTGTTCTGTAGTTGGAAATCTCCAGTAAACTAAAACCCGACACAGTTTTGGGCCCGAGGCAGATACCTATTTTTAGAGAGTAAAACATTCCGATATTGAAGGGTAACGTGTGGGTGAGGGCGTGCTGGGATTGCATTGAAAGGGAAAAACAATGGCGTTGCTGTTTGTTGACTTTCCAGAAATGTATTTCCCGAACTAGTTAGCAACTTAGTGCGAAGACGCCACTTAACTCCATACCACCATTTGCAGCTACATGTCCTGCAGGAAGTGCTGAGAGCTAGAGCTGCTCTGCTGGTTAAAGTATGGGATGGCACCAAGCATAGGTTTCTGCATTATGTAGTGGTGTTTTTATATTGCGCACCATATACGTCATTGCTGTTATGTCTGTTATACCATCCAACAGCCAAAGATGCAGGACTCGCATGTTAACCAATCTCGCAAAAAATGAGTACAAAATCTTCTACAAGTATTAGCTTTTTTGTCCAATGAGCAGAACAAACATCAAGGATACTCAGTTTATTTATAGAAATCAAATGAAACCAGAAAACATCCACATTTGAGCTACTAAAATTAGAAAAATACCCAAAGGCATTTTCTTTTAAAAAATATGATCACCCCTTGATTACCAAACAATTTTTCTTTTTGAACATCATCAACTTAATGTTTTGGCCTCCGTCTTTTTGCACGATTCAGAATGGAATCGGTTTTTCCAGAATCAATGTTTTGTTTTGTTTTTTCCTTTGTTAGATACGCGCATGTGTGTTTGTGTGTTCATCCCTGACCAGAGTGCAGAGCATGTGCAGGAATGTTAATGCCTTCTTCCTTTGTTGTCTGTGCAGACGGCAGAGTGTGATGGTGCATATTCATGAAGCTGCTTTCCTGGAACATGTTAACTACTCCCACGAAATGAAGAGATTTAAAAAAAAAAAATGATTACATTTCAAAGAAGCAGATAGAGTAAAGCGATACTGTAGATTCTCTCTCTTTCATTTTGTTTCTTTTCATTTTTTTCCCAAATCCTATTTCACACGTGCACTTTATTGCAGTTCATTAATGTTTTGCAATTGCAACAGGCACCGAAGCCGTTCCTCCGTTGGGTGCTCTGGCAGTCAGCCACTCCAGCATGTTATCCCTGTTCCAAAAAATCTCCATGTGAACAGGTCACACAGTCAAGCTTTGCATCTTGAAACCTGTTATAAAACAAGTAGAGGGGAAAAACCAAACTAACTGCTGCCCACAGTTCAAAAGACTAAAATAGTTGTTCCGATTTACACAGCATTTCAGCAGCGTTCATTAAGTAATTAAATTGGGAGTCTGCCTTGGCTACTTTTTTCTTTATCCTTCAGGAACGCTCATCAAACTTGTGTTTACGCTGAACTGGATGTTGACGTAAGTTTTGTCTGATTTTGCTGAGTTAAGTCAAACTACGTCTTCCGTGCAGGACAGGCTGAGGCTTCAGCCAGATAAGCAGATATATTGTGTTGTTCTTATCAGCCAAAAAGCCTTTGCTGCAGATTGTAGCTACCAATCTCACTACCACAGGCTTTTTTTTTTTTTCCAGATATGCCGATAGCCACAGGCTATCGGCATATCAGTCACCACTGTCATTTTGATGACTCACTGTTTTCACTTACAACCAGCAATATTAGTCAGTTTATTTTAAATAATCGTGCCTACAATATCACAAAATATTTGAGAGAAGAGATATGAGCAAGAGTCTTACGGCATTATTTATTTCCCTTACCTGGCTTTGTGTTTAAGAAGTGTGAATTCTGTGTTTTGTTTTGGTTTCTTCCCCCTTTTCTTCTGGCTTTTTATCATAAGTGTGGACTCTGTGTGTGTGTGTGTGTGTGTGTGTGTGTGTGTGTGTGTGTGTGTGTGTGTGTGAGAAACGTGTATTATAAAAGATAAAGAGGGAGATCCCATCGAGTGAGCTACTGTTGAGTGGCTTTTTTTGTTGGGGAATGTGTTTGATGTGAAGGACAGCAGGAGTGTGAAGGAGAAAAGGAAAACATATACAGATGTGCACCAGAACTGAAGTTCGCTTGATCTCTAAAGTAGAGTTTGTGAAGACTGGTACAATGAATTCTTAAAATTCTGTAAGAAATTACTGAAAAAATGATTTTTTTAAAAAGCAATTTGCTGTTCTCGTCATAGCTGAGTACTGTAAATGCAGATGGCATTGAGGGGAAAATATTGGCCACAGTTGAGTAATCATTCAGGCTGCAAGGGAGTGTCATCCATTTATAGCTCACAGCAGCTTGCGCACAGTGTTGGTGTGATGTAGGAACACTAAAACAGCAGTATAATGGCAATCAAACAGTTATTGTAGTATAAAGTTTATATTCTATACCACATAGTGCTGTTTTCTTTTTTCTTTTTTTACGGTAGGGAAACTGTAAAATAACAGCTTAAAGACTAGAAATGCAGCTGCCAGTACTTTACTGTAATTTTACAGGAAATGTTATTCCAGTGTGGCTCAGCACACAATTTTTAAATGTAATCGTATTTTTTCGATGGTGAATAGTTTCCTCATGTTACACTGGGAACAGGAACATGCCCAACACAACCAGTGCTGCTTTTGGAAGCTGAGCAGCTGTATTTCATCAGCTGGAAAAGTGGCATTCAGCAAATAAAGGGTCTTATTCCTGTCAAGGAAGGAACTTAGTTTCTTAAGTCTCCACATTCCTGTTGGGTGACACAATTTAGAGATGGTTTCCCTACGTGCACCAGTCTTGGATTATAAGGATTTTTTTTTCTTAGTTTGTTTCATAGTTTAACCTCTGATTTCCTGAAAAGTATGACACAAGGAAAAACCAAAGTGCCTGTATTGAGCAATGAAGGTGTCAGATGTCATACAAACAAAAACTCAAAGAATCTGAGTTCATGCAACACAAAGAGAACCTTTCCTCACCTGTGTTATGATTAACATGTTGCAATACCAACTTGGGCCTTAAGAACATTTGTCAATCAGACATAGTACTCATTTCCCAAGTTACAGCTCTTCTGTTTGTTGCAAAACAAAGTAAATACAAAAAGTATCACTTTCCCCATGCTAGAAGAGTGTTTGGAGTAATATCTTAACCGACAGTATGTAAAACAGCAATGGGGAAAAATGGCAGACGATCTGGTGTCTTTTAATGTGTCAGTGAGCTAGTGTGTGGCATTCAGCGGAATACAGGAAACGGAGATAATGTGGCTCTCTGAACCACGTCTGTGTCGACTGTTATTTGTCAAACAGGAGAGCACACCTGGTGTTACCTCTGTGACAGACGGAGGCATTCAGATGAGTGAGTTGTTTTCACCTTCAAGTAAATTATAATACTGGGTTAAGATTAAAAAAAAAAAAGTGACAGAGATGCACTCTGTCAGAGTTTTTCTATCTGTGTGACCTGTATGTGAGTTATGTAAATGGGTGTATTGCTGGTATGCTGAGCTGGTGGAATCCCAAAGCACCTGTTTAGACGAAGTAGAACAGGACGTAATGACTCACTAAGATTCCTCACACGACGTTCATAAATCTCCTGATGGAAAAAGCAAAATGAGACAAATTTTAAAAAACGTGTAATTTGGAGAAAAAAAAAAAAGGCAACACAGTGGCTTTTGTTATAATAGGTTTCAAATACCTTGCCCTTGACTCAAATTTGGAAATACTCTGTAATGACTCTGTTGTGTCCATAACTTAAACTGTTTCCATCTTCACTGTGATTCAGGAGGTGCAGCTGTTTCTGTCTGTTTGTCGAAGTCCCTTTTTCTAAAGACTGTCCCAGATGTATCATTATGTTAATGTGAAAGGAAGAAATACCATGTGTGCGGTATAAGAAATGCCATGTGGCAGATTGGGCTACTGAAATATTATATACATTCAGTCAGGTTTAGGGCTAATTGGCGAACATTAAAACACAATATTGCGATAGTGAAAATGGTAAAGGCTGTAACACATTGTGGTTGGTCCTGCCAAAGCTGCTAGTACAGTTTATTTGTAGACTTATTATTTCAGTGGCAGCTGGCTCTTATCTTATTTTTGGAAAAAAAATATAAAAATTGTGATGTTGCATAAACGCGCTGGTTACAGAGGCAATGAAAACTTCATTTTTGAACGATCAATAAATTATTCATCAGGCTGGTTTTTGTTTATATAAATAGAAGTCAAACCTCACACACTGAACCATTATCACCTTATTTTAATCCCACACCAACTGTACGGGGGCTGGCAAACAGGATGCAATCAAAAGTATAAAGTGGGAAAAAATCATGAATTATTTATTGATTTATTACAAAGTAGTTATGTATTGAGCTTGGCAAATGATTTGGAGGAGGGTAAAAAGAATCCAAGTGTGGATTTTTCCTGTCGTTCTCACATGAAGGCCTGCAGCCAGATATCTTTCAGAGTCTTGCAGATGATTTAGGTGCCTCTGGTGTCCTCACTTAACACTCGGTAATGTTTTCACTTAAGAGGGTCGTCCTCATTTTTGCTGTAACACATGCATACGGACACACACACTTGCATACACATAGCAGAGGGTAGTTCCTAAACTTGTTGACAGCCACACACACACTAGCATTTACACTTGGATACTCCAACTATGCACCAGCAGAGCGAGATCATAAATATAGAAATATTTTGGCGACAGTTGTAGGCAGGGAGGCCCACACCCATACACGCGCACGTGTGCACACACGCACACACAAACCACAGTCTGGCCAGCTGCTCTGGGAAGACGAGGTTTTGAATGGGAGTGACAGCTGTGGATTCCTCTGGATGAAGGAGGGAGAAAGGGAGATAGTAGATAGGAAATGTGAGCGAGGAAGGGAGATCAGTTGCTGAAGGAATGAGTGAGTGAGAAGGAACGATGGAAAAGGAGAGCGGGAATGACAAAGAAAAACAGATCGGGATGAATGAAAACCCGTGGGGTGCATCAGAATTCCTTTTTCCTCAACAAACTCCCTGCAAATTGCACTGCAGTCTATGGAGCACGTGTAGCAGAGGAGTATCAAAGCTGATCAATATAACCCGGCCATGGCCCTGAAAAGTATCCTAGTATCAATGTGTGTCTCATTTTAAAATAAAAATATTATTTCAGGTTTGAGAAAGATTAAATATTGTGATGTAAACATGTCCTGCAGGAGTTACCTTTTGATGTAGCACACAGTTGAGTTGGTACTCTTAGAGAGAACAAAGAGACACAGAGCGTTCCCAGAGTAAAGAGCATGTGATTCTAACTGTCAGTACCAGTCTATTTATAAAGATCCTGTGTTGCACAAGGCTGATTTAGCAACTTGGTGGATTTTTTTTTTTTTTGAATACACCCCCATGTCTTGTGCTTTTCACTCTGTTTGATTAGCCATTACTATTGTTGCTCTGTACTAAATGCTAAACGACAAAATCTGTATTTGCAGTGGGTTTTCTGAATCCCTCCCCCGGTGACTTAGATCTTTCCTTGTAAGACGCTTCGTAAGAACCTAAAAGTCAAGATGAACAAATCATTCTTCTTTTCTTCCTTTCCAAAAATGGAAAAGAAGAAAAAATAAACAGTGTAATCAGGTGTCGCCATGGCCGACAGACAAAACAAACAGCTCCACCTGTGGAAACCAGGAAGGAATTGAACGATCCATTGAAAAAGATGTCGAATTGCTGTGACCAGTTTGCCCCATAGCGGCACTTCTCCCCCACAAAAAAAAGTTGCAGTAAGCTTTAGAGCTGCTGAGATTTTTTTTTTCTAATATGCTGTTTAAAAAAATTGTTTTAGTCATTCCTGTAACATGTGTTTTTGTTAACGTGTACTGACAACAGTGGAAAAGCTTTCTTGCACCACTCCTGCTTCCTGAAAATTAGTTGAGATAATGTCCTAAAAAGCCAAAGTGTTCCTTGAGTAGTGGAAAAACTACATGTCCTGGTCAAGTAGCACTGCGAAGTTCTTGAACTCTTTAAGCTGCGTCTGAGCCTATTTAGTACTACAAACAATTGAAATAGATGAAACCCGACTTATCTGGGCTGTCAATAGCTGACTTAGTAGTTTTCCATGTGCCTGTAACGTGTGTGTTCATTACATTAGTGTGTTGCCTTCAGGGCCAGTGTTAGTCATTAATCTAAGTCGTTAATGGATGTCAGAGGCTTTCACCTCTTCATGAACAGAAATGGTGTTTTGAACCGATTGGGTGATTGTGTCCGACAAAGAGGCCTTCAGAGAAAGCAGTGTTATTCTAATGAGAAACTTTCCAGCTGTAGGGCTCAAGGGCACTGTGGCAGCAGCAGCGTCGCAACAACAGCAGGGGGAGGAGGAGAGGGGAGGAAATGGGAGTCTAAACTGAGCTCTTAAACAGGAAGCCACCCTGGTTCTCTCATTGTTGTGTTTTTATAGACTCGACTTCCTGCTGACATGACCGCCCCCGTTACCATGGTTGCAATCCATGTTGTTTATGGGATGGACTTCAAAGATCCCCTGGTGGCAAGACCTAATGGTCATCGCTGTGTCAAGAGTGTGATGCGGAAAATGTGTAGTGTGTGTGAGAGGCTGAAATATGCTTTTGGTTGTAAAGAGGTGTACGCTCATGAGGATTTAGAGCACTTCCTTTAGTGTTACTACAGATATGAGTTATCACTTCATTTATGTAGTTCAGATTTTATTTATTGTAATTTGAGGCTAATTAGGATTTCCTTTTTTTGCTGTTGTGCTCCAGGTGAGTGAGGGAGTGTGAGCAAAATGATGAAATCAACAGTCTGGTGTCAGAGAAATTCACCAAATAGAGGCAGAGAGAGGGAGGGAGGAAAGAAAGAGAAGGAGTTAAAGAAAAAAAAGAGGATGTGGCCGACAGTAAAAGATGACTGGAGGGGAGTGGAGCTCTCTGTCTAATTATAGATCCTGCTGTGAGTTGGCTGAGGCAGAAGTGCTACTGGGGTTTTCACATTGCCGGATATTTACAAGACAAACACGGGTATGTGCCACTTCTTTATTGTTACTTCCATGTTTGTACTTGTGCATGTGACAGTTATTTTTTAATATCTCATGAGAGTACGGTGAGGGAAAACTTGTACGAAATTCACTGGATACCGCGCACTCGAACCCTGCTGTGATGTGTGCGTCTGAGAGTGTGAGGACTGACCTCCATCAGCCCAGCTTGTGTATTAAAGAGAGCGGTGCAGAATGTTAAAGAGCTTCTTTCTTGCGTTGTTTAATTCTCAGCCGTGTGTCTCACTTATTCTTTGATACTGCTCTGCTGTGCTTCGACAGTTACTACTAAACTTTTTTAGAAGCGGCAGCACAATATACAGGATGCTTTGTGTGTTTGTTTGTGTGAGCTGTTGCTGATCTCACACACAGCAGCACTGGATGTTTATGGAAACTCGTTGAGGACTTGGGAAACTGGACCCTCAGTGCATTATACATCAACCTTCTTCTATTACTCTCTTACACACACACACACACACACACACACACACACGTATACTGACATAACCACACACTTGCAGTCCCGTCTGTTTGTTACACACACACACATATGCACGCACACCTTTTAAATGGTTTTGGCATCACTGCTCTGGTTGTTTGCACATGCCAGCGCTTCCTGCGAGGGAAGCGTGGCAATTTTAAACGAATGAAATCAATCAACACGTGAGATTTTAAGCGTTAACTTCAACTGCCGTGTGCACGCAATACCATGCAGTAAAATCTGCCTTTGACACAGTTTACTGCCGCTATTATCGATGGATGGTTCTGGTTGAGTCAGCAACATAGAGGAAGGTTTAAAATGCACTTTCAGCATAAAGTTCAGATTTTAGGTTTGGCAAATAAGGAAGTGAGAAGTAGTAGGATTTCAGGAATATACGTTGCGCGAGTGTGCAATTTAGCATCGAGGGAATTTCTAGTAGTAGCCTAGTATGGGTCAAAACTCATGCTTCTAAGTGCTGTAATTTGCCAGATTTACATTGCATCAGAAAATGGTGACATAAAGTTTCATAAAGCCACTTCTATTTGTGTCAACATGTGGCTTCAAGAGCTGCCCAATTCTCATCCTGCTTCCGATAATTGCTGCAGTGTGTTATTTTAGTTTAGTTTTTGCAGATTATAAGAAGCTGCTTACTTAAGAAGAGCCAGGCTTAAACCCATGGGTCTGACCCTGCATTTGTTTGCTTTAGATGAAACTGGAACTGTTTTCCTTGGCAAAGCGCTCCAAAGACATGCTGCAGGCTTGGATCAGGAATTCTATGGAGCAAGTATTCACGTGCACATCCTCAAATACCATCACACTAAGCGCACAATGGTTTGACAGGTGTTCAGAGTGTGTGCGCGATCATATTTGACTCCACATTATAAACACAGGTGGATTCTTCTATTACATAAGCTTGAAAAAGCACTGTAATAACATGGATGAATGCCGTGTCAGGCTTAAAGAGAGAGACTCGAAAATCGGAGTCAGAAGGCGGCCTTCTTTCCGATTTTATTTGATTTGATCTCTGAATGTCCTTGTTAACTGTGCTTATGGCTTTCCTTCATCTGAAAGGTCCTAATTTGCATTGGAGTCTTTTTTTGTGCCTGCAGCTTAACAGATACCTTGCGGTAATGACATTTTTATCTTCTGAAATTAGCTGGTGCCTCTAAAAGGTGTAGTGTGATTTAGACACACACACGCATGCAGCAGAGTGAAAAGAGAAGGAGTTCTAACTATATTTGGATGTGTGACAAGACACAAAGTGGTTGTGTGCTCTCTTGATTGTTGACTTTGTAGTGAGTGGTTCTCACTTGTGGCACTATTCTGGCTGTCAGCTCTCAGTGAGTGAGAATAACTCGTCTTATCTACACGGTGTTAAAGAGAGGGGACCTCCTCGCCCCTCTTGTCTGCTTGTGCTTTTTTGTTTTGTTTTGGGTTTTTTCTTTCCAGTGTTCCTCAGTTTTATTGCAGCAGCTTTTTCGCTCTCTCCTCATTTTCCACTCCACAAGATGGTTTGTAGGAAGAAAGGGAGAGAGGAAAATACCAAGCGAGGGAGAGAGCGAGAGAGAGGCCTTTGCATATCCTTGTCTTACCTGTAAAACCAGTCCAGACTGAGCTGTACACTAGTACAGAATAAAAGAATAGAAAAGGGAGGACTCAGATGTAAGGGATTACCCAAAATCGCATGCTGTGGGAAGGACTCCTTGTCTCTCTCTATCAGTCACACACATCTGGACGCACCCATTTGAATTTCATGTTGTCTTCATTGAGGACATACACCTAATCTACATAATCTGCCTGATAATTCAGCACATTCCCAACGGCTTCTACAACTAGGCGAGCAGTATCGTACTGCACCCTTGGTAATTTTCATAATGACACACTGACACTCCCACACGTTCTCACTCGCACAAACACACTCGCTGAATGTAAACCTCTCAGTTGAATTTGTCTGTCTTTGTTTCACAAAGAGCTTAGCTGTGTGTCACCGTTAAATCCAAATTTCAAAATAAAACGTAACCTATTACAGTGTCGGGTATGTTGACGTTTTAATCTTGGCACCAAGAAGTCTTGGAGTTGTGTGCACATTTAAACACACAGAGTAGTTACTTTGTTACCCTCGACTGGACGATGTGGGCACCGTTTTGTTTTAGTATAAAAGCCTGCCGATGCTGAATGCACGACCACGTTGTTTTCTGAATGTTGGTCTCAGATTTAGTGTAAGGCTAAAAAAAACCACATTAACAAGAAGCACAGCTCACTCACTGGGCAGTATTTACTGTTAAGGAAACAGTACTATCGTTTATATATATATGTGTCACTGGACATAAATAACTTGAGCTTATTATATAGTATTTTACTACTACAGTATATTTCTGAATAATTACATGGCACATTCTCTCTCGACTGTACTTCCTTTAGTGATATAACATATTTTTGGGGTCAGCTATTAAAAACATAGTTATCAGGCTTTTAGTAAACATCTTTCTCAAATAAATCATTAAGTCGACCTTAAAGACTTTGATGGATGACAGTCATATTTTAATGGATAGTTAAGATGACCCCACCCTACACCCCAGAATTCTTTCCAAACTTCCTAAACTGTCATGTTTACACACAGAAGGAATGGCACACACACGAACATTACCAAAAACATAACCTCTTTGGTACTCTTCCTGAACTTTAGGACAAATAAATAAAATCCATCAAGCTCCAAATGCACTGGGGTTTTTTTAAAAAAATTAAAAATTAGTTATTCAACTTTCCTTGGCTTTCACGAGTATCATGTTCCTAATGCTCCAAAAAGGACCTATTGCTTAAATGTATGTGTGCATAATATGCATGTTATTTTAGCACATGCATTCCCAGCTCTATTTGCAGAAAATAGCTGTGCTTTTTAAATAAAATCAACATGCAATCATAAGCACAAGGCCAAGATTTGTTATTTTTATCTGAGTGCAACACGCAGATGTAATGAAGTGTAACATAATGCCATTCTTTAAGGGAACTAAAAACACCAGAGCCTCGTATTACTGGGAGAGGCCCCAGAGAGAGAGACTTTGGATGATTTAAATGTGCCTGCAGAAGTTAAACCACTACATGGTGTCTAGCTTTAAAGTCATGTTGGCTTGATGGGAAGTGTGTTATTCTTAGTTATTCTGCAATTCTAAAAACAACATAATGTGTCTGCTTACTGGGTAGAAAAGTGGGCAAACTCCTGAAGTATCACTACACTGAGGAATGTGGGGAGAGAAAAACCCTAGAGATACACAAAAACAGATGTTAATCTGAACCCAGATTTAAAGAAATTTAAAAAATGCAGTTCGTTTATATTTAACCAACAGCTCAAAATCTAATGTGGTCATGTGTGCTCATGAGGCATTCAACCATGATGACTACTGAGTCCTATACTCCAATGTAAGCACATCACAATACTAGAAATGTAGTAGTTTGTACCAAAACCAGTATAATTACACGATTTTCAACCCCTGAAATACAAAAACAAAATGATTGTCCTGTGTGTTTAAATAATTACTGGCAAATGTTTATATCTTGTTAAAGGACAAAGACCAAATATTAGGATGGCTGCGTTTTTTGGGTCTTCATTCACAGTGAGGAGGTTCCACGCTAACGGCATGTCAGCGCGTGGCTGTGAGTGTGCGTGTCCTGCACTCCCGTTCACATGGGCTTACCGGACAATCACTGGTCAGGGCCAAGAGTGCTGGAAATCGACCGATTCCAGTCCCCTGGTCAGTCTGTGCATCTCTAGTTTGAATGCTTTACAGAGTAACATGTAACAGACGTTCCTTAGAGGTCTGTCTGATATCAACAGTGTCAAATAAAGTTATAGCTTGGTACACAGATTACAAATCAGGGAGTTACAAGTTTATAAAAAACTTTTTTACATTGTACTCTGCTGAGATAATTGGGCTCTACTGCCAAGTGATTTCACGTTTTGTAAGTTCTTCATAAAGACAAGCAAGTTTAGCAACATTTGGCAGTAATGAGGATTTTTCCTTGAAATTAACAAGAAAAAGCGGTTTTATGTGTGTGTCCTTTTGTATTTTTGCCTTTTTTGTGTGTAGGCCAGAATTTCATGGACATCTTAGTAGGTTTTAGACAACTAACTAGAAACTGCAGATGACATCACTGGGTTACTCTAGAAGAGAGAGTGTGGTTTACCCTGTAGAAACAAAGAAGTCTGTGTAGGTAAATGTTGGAATAGAGTGCCATTCGCTATTTATAACCCAGGAGAGGAGGGCAACAGACACCGGTGTTCCCAAACTGTGTGTGTGTGTGTGTGTGTGTGTGTGTGTGTGTGTGTGTACTGTGCCAGCCTTTGTTTCCTTGCATGTTCTCCTCTACATTTCCTCAGAATAATGACGTTATTATTCTGTGCTGTCATTAAAGAAAATATGTGTGCATAGCCGCCTGTGTCTTTGTGAATGTGATTGTGTGTGTTTGCCAAGGGATTTCTGTTATTCCAGCCACGGCCGGCATTCGGGCTTGTCTTTCTGCATTTGTAGCCTAATATGGAGGAAGAGTACTGACAATCTAAGACAGTAGGTGAGGTTTAATGTTTGTTCTAGGAGACACAGCACCACTGACATCATCTGTCTTCTGTACTGTTGTGTTCATGCCCAGCCTCGTCGCAGATTGTAAAAATAGTCACCTCCTGAAGAAGTCCATGCACATTATGTAATTATTCACAATGAATAAATCATCCATTTACAAAGCGAGTGATGATCAGCGTGAGATGCACAATGTCAACATGGTGCTTTAAATTTCCATCTTCAGTCATTCTGCGGTCACTGTAATAAACTTTAAAAAAGCATCAGCACAGCTTCTTGGCTTAACCAGATAGTTTTGTTGTAAAACTTCAGACTTGTGGCTCAGATGGAATTAAAAGTTCAGACAAAAAACACAAGAAAAAAACAAATCTTCCCTCCTTTACTTAAAACTTTTACATTTTCCAAGGCCATCCAAAGGGGCTGGATTGGCTGCTTTTAAAGGTGAGTTTCTGCCCCTCAGGCAGTTTGCTTGACGTTATGTGGTGCACACAAACATGAATGGTCCTGTATTTCATGAAGGGCAGCAAGATTTTGAAACTGAAAGGGTGTTTTCTGACTACATTGAGTATTTTCTTTTCTTTAAACTCCTCTGACAGGGCTTGTGACTGAGGTAACCTACAAAATGTAGTAGCTGTCAGACATGCGGTAAAGGACTTCTTTTAACCTAAACCACAATCTTTTCTCAAACCTAACCAAACAGTGAGAGAAAACGCAGCTTAAGTGTAAAAATATTTATTTTTATGATAGTGTGGGATTAGTTGCAGTCTCCTTGGTGAAAGCTGTTTGACTTACCTGACCACCGCTGACTCCTGGCTCGTAAGGTGGTCTTGTTTTTCAGACTGGAAGCAGATCATTTTGTTTGCACGAACACAAATAAGATTAATTTGGGCGATTACTTTACAAATTCCCCTGAGACTGTGGTATCTATTCATTTCCCTTTTACCCATATCCAGTCAAGTGCTGCTATTGGCATCAGGTCAGGCCACGCTGTGAGTGACATTCACTTCACACTCTGCAGCCCGACATCTGAGCAGCACCCAAGATGATGTCACATGAAGTTATTTCTTCGTGCTCTGTGTGTGTGGGTGGGTGCGTGCGCGTGCATGCACACATGCCAGTTTAAGCGTTAGGGAGGTTTGTGCAATTGGTATTTACTCAAGCCTATTTTGTGTGCAGCTCGTGATTGTGTGTAGACGTTTTTTTTACGGTACGTGTGCCTGCTTGCTTTCGGAAAGCTTGTTTATGCGTGGGTGGTTATTCAAATGTGTGAATAAATAAACCGACATATGCAGGTGAATGTTTGTCACCTGCTGCAACATTATCCACATGTGTGGTGAGATACATTTGAATACCTATATGTGCTTACAGCTGTGTCTCTGTTTTGGTGTGAGCCACTGTATATTATTTTATTAATTTATTTTTTTTAGTCATGTGTAGACATTTGTGTCTGTCTGCGTGCGTGTGCCTCATGGATGGAAACCCCCCACCCCCAAACTGTTCCCAAGCTGTTCCCTCCCTGGATCTTGTTTTTAGCACTGGGTGAGGCAATCTTTCCCATTGACTCAGCCGTGCGATGCAGATAGTCCCAACAGCATGCAAAAGGCATGGAAATGTGTGTGTCTTGTATGAGTGTTGGTAATGAAAGACCTACACAGCTGCCATAGATGCTTCAGGAATGCTGTTTCTACTTGTTGTGTTTACATAAACCCAACTTTCTTGATTCCTGTGTCAGTTTCTTATTATTCCTTCACTTTGGGTCTTGGTGTACTGCATTGGGCATCTGCTTAGGTAGTTGCTGAAGAGCCTCTCATGCTTTCACTGCTGTGCTTTCAAATCCTGTTGTAATTTGTTCCAAGGTTAAGGTTTTTAAATCCTGAAAGCCATTTCAAGCACAGATCTAGAAGGCCCAAATAATTTTGTGCTTTTCCATTTTTATTATAAAGCAATTTATATAAAGCCTGCTTCATAGTGACCCCCATGTGCTCCTTGAAATCCTAAATGTTTGTTTTTTCAGAGAGCACTTCCCTCAGAGCACCAACTATTCCTCGTTGAGGATGGAGCAAACTGGCATTTCTCTCTCTTCACTTTATCCTTGCCTTTTCCCAGATTCCTCAGTGGCAGTGTCGCGCACATCCTTGCTGTTTCCCATGGATCTCAGGGTGGGAGAGCGGGGGATGCGCCCTGGTTCGGACACGGTGCTCCTCACCCCGCTGCACCCGCCTTTACACCTCTCACCGTTCTCCCCACAACCTCGCAGCTCCTTCTCCCAACAACAGCTACACCAACAAATCCGGGTAAGGAGGGAAAAAACAGAGTAAAACCATAAAAGACTTCTTGGGAAAACTATTGTACAATATATTTCATTACACCTGCAGTCTTACCTGACTTTTTGCTTTATGTTGCTAATGTGTATATGTGTTTGGTGGGGTAGTTTAATATGGAACAAAGGAGGCGAGAGCACGAGCATCACGAGAAACAGCAAGAGTTGCAACAGCTAAAACACAAAGACAAGAGTCAACAGAGTGAGTCCACACACACACACACACAATGGGAAATTACTTTGTTACTCTACAGGTCTCTACAAGACTCCAACTAATTTTTTTTTTTTTTTTCACTTTTCATAAAACCATTTCCACAAATTTATGAATAATTATGGCCCAGAGTGCTAATCATGGCCAGAGAGGAAAGTCCCTGCAAGACATCTTCATCTTTGTTACACAGTGTTTCTCCAATTGCAAAGCTGCTTTCTTTGAAGTGAGATCTAAATATAACCTGAAAAAGTGGAGATAAATATAGTTTTGCGTCCAGGCACATAAAGTCCCTGGGTCAATATTGACTTGATCACTCCTAGCACCAGCTGCCACCTCTGTGTGCACACTTATTCACAAGAATGGAAGCAAACATAGTCTCAGGCCTAACTGGTGACTTCACAGTGCATTGCACACAAATGCATCGACACTCGGAAGCATACATGCATGTATAGTATTTGCGTTTTATTTATGTATTTATTTCCTGCACAACTATGCAAATAATGTCTGGTTGTGAACACTGTGCTTTAGGCAGGGCTTGCCCCTCCCTTCGTACTGATACAGCTGGTAAATGTTTCTTTGGATTTGATTGGTTGCTGTGGCTGATTGACAGGCGCGGTGGCAAGTTCCTTAGTGAAACAGAAACTCCAGGAGGTGATTCTTAAGAAGCAGAAAAAGGCCGAGCTGGAAAGAACAAACGCTAACTCTCTGACTGCACCTCCTGTCCAATACAGGTAACGCAGCATGTGTGCACAAGCAGAACACAAAACACTAAGTGTACAACACAGTCACATTATAATAATAGTGTAATTCTTTAAATCCACTTTATATCGTGAATTTGAAGTAAAGCTGTACCATGTGTTTACATGAATGGTTTGATGTGTAATTGTGGTTATGTTGTGTTTTTGCAGAAAGCTGGGCCCTGACCCTAGCGTACCCACTCTTGTTTCCTCTTCAACGCAGCCTCCTCCTGAGGGTCCAGAGGGCACGCCGCTGCGCAGAGCAGGTGAAATATTTATATCATATTAAGGAGAAATCTGACGAATACATATCATGGCAGAAGCTATGAATTGACACTATAGGGAAGTGAAAGTGAGTTATGACGTGAAAGACCCAAAGACAGCCTGGTCATTTCTCATTTACTATCCAAATAACAAAGTGATTGACCTCAATTAGTTCTTCCAGAAGGGAAAAAATATTGCACTGCTCCTGACTTCATGCCTAAACTGGAGGAACCAAACTCTGTTTAGAAAATATATATATATATATTTTCAAATGGAGCTTTTACTTTTTACTCTGTTGTCTCCAACCTTTCTATCAAAAGCAACTGAATAATCTTTACTCAGTCCAGAGAGTAGGAGTTCCTGTGTATTAAGTATTTGGTAACACTAGCATTTTTTATTATGACACATTGTGAACATTTGGGATTTCATTACATGGAAATTGATTCATTTTTGGACTTTTACAGTCAGCAAACAGCATGAAGTAATATTCCTTTGTGCATCTCTTATTTGCTAGCGTCTGAGCCTAATCTGAAGGTGAAACACAAGCTGAAGAAACACCTGAATACCCGCAAGAGTCCGCTCACCCGCAAAGAGAGTGCCCCACCCACTGTCAAGCACAGAGTACCTGATACACTGGGTAACCTTACAGACACACAAACGCAGCAATAAATAAGAGCGATGTATTATTGTAGCCGTAAGCTGTTTTCCATTATCGCTGACTCGAGCAACGTTTTTCATGTTTACATTTTTTTGGGGGGGGGTGTATATGTTTGTTTTGTATATGATTGTTTTTACCTCTGATCTGCTGTGATGTGATTGAAACACAATCGAGCTGCATAATCAGACGCCAAACTCACCTTCTGTCTGTCTGTCTGCAGACTCGTCCCCGAGCAGCAGCAGCACTCCAGTCTCTGGCTGTAGCTCTCCTAACGACAGTCTGCCTAATGAGAATGGACTGCTGCCATCTGCAGGCGGCCTCTCACATGAGGTTTGACAAGAAACACACACACACAGTGCTGTTGAGTCAGTTTTACTGTATTAACTCTCTAAGTTCTTTTCACACTTGTTTTTAAAATAGTAAAACAGGCATTTTGAGCAGGTAACTACTTGCTTTGGTTAAAAAGTTGTTTTCCATGCATTGGCTGCTGCTGAGATGCTGGGTAATGATATGTTTAAAGACATAAGAGTATGGGAACACTGTTTGTCAGCTGTTTATACATAATTCATTTAATCATCAAAGTCAAAACAGAGCAACCTCTGTCACACCTGCTGCAAATATCTGACTCATGATTTCCCAGTGTCAAGGCAGCTCGAGACAAAACATTAGCTTAGGTTTCATTAGACCATGCTGGTGTAGAGTAGCTCACAACAGACTGAAATTATTCTAAATAACAACATTTTCAGTTATTATTTACAGTAGAAAATGTTAGACAATATACCAGCTTTGGTTTAAAATGTAACAATCAGTTTGTTTGTTTTTTCACATAGTGTAGATTAGGAAAGTTTATTTTTATCAGCACAATTTCAGTTGGATTTCAATTTTACATCATGTTTATGTTTGGTATTCTCAGGCCCAGAAACTGCTGCTCAGAGATGGTACTCTAGCTAACTTCACCATCCAGAGTCCCTCCACCCTGCCCACCATCACACTGGGACTACCAGCTAACTCGAGGGTATAACTGAACTCATTTCTTACCTCTGCCAAGGAGGTTATGTTTCTGGTAACGTTTGTGTGCGTGCGTGTCATTTTGTCATTCTGTCTGTGAATGTGACATCTCAAAAGGTTTTGGATGAATTCTGATTGAACTTGGTAGGGGTGTAGAGCGGTTTCATGTTAAACATCTGTTGAAATTTGGCTTAGGTCCACCACGGTATTTAAGGTCAACTTGATTATTTGTTGATCAAAAAGTGACGAAAAGCCTTATAACTTAGAAACTGTGATTCTTACACAAGTGATATGTATTGTCAAGTTTTAAATATTGTGACACATTTGACCTCTGACCTCACAATAGATTGATATGAAGGTGAAATGTCATAATGTGATATAGAGCTGTTTAAAACTATGTTTCTTAATTTCCTTGTGTGGGTGGGTTAGGGTTGGCTGTAGAATCAAAATTAACTTAAGTCACATCCCAGTGACTTCAAAATCTCTCTGAAGTGAATGAAATGATCACAGCTTCACATATCCTGTTTTACAAAGGAAGTAAGTCAATTAAAGGAAGCTTGATTTTCAGGAGTTGCTGTTTCACTATGACCTGAAACTCTGGCTTTCTGGGAGACAGCGTGATGAAATTAAAAGACGCTTTAGGCGGTTATGTCACTTCCGCTTTACATCAGTGTCGTCAGAACTGATCAACACAGAAATGTGTGTTATTTGTTGTCCCGTGAATTCATCCGTGTCAAACGTAAAATAGTGTGTTTGCTGTGACTATAAAGTTCTTTTCAACTGTGTCTGCAGACTGAAGGAGAGCTGTCCTCGCTGAAGGTCAGCCGAGTACCGGTGGTCACTGCCGGCGGCTCTTCAGTGTTCCTCCCCCTCAGCAGAGAAGATCAGGCAGGCCAGATGAACCCACACCTACCTGTCATCATCCTGGAGCCATCTGGACTGGTCCGCAGTCCGCTACTCACCGGTGAGACTCGCACACTCTGCACTCATCCACAGTATCGAGGCAAAAGCTCCACAGTTAACAGTTAAAACACACAGTTTTCATTTTAATGTTATGTGTGGTTTATTTGAAAAACTTCATCAGCATTAAAAGAAAAGAAAAAAATCCACAACACTGCAAAATATACACGTCCAAGGTATTGACAGTTGTGTAACCCTGTTATTAGTTTTAGTGAATGAAATGTTACAGCACCACCTGGTGGTTACATTGGGAATGCACTTTTGTTGACTTTCAGAGTAAACTCGGAGGCTACCACTCAGACTATTTTTAATGTCTCACCTTTTTTGTGTGTTTCATTTCAGTAACTTTACTTTCTTTTCATTTTGTTTGAACGTATGTCTCTGCTTTCACGTGAGTGAATTTCCTCTTTATCGCTCTGTCTCTTGGCAGTTCAAGGCCTAGACTCCGTTCCGCTTCAGTTTGCGCAGCCGTTGGACCACCTGTCTGCTGGAGGTGCTCAATCACACAAGCCCCTGAGCAGAGCACGCTCAGAACCCCTTCCTCAGAGTCCCCACGCACTTCACACACATCTCCTACAACAACAGCACAACACGCAACTACTGGAGAGGCTCAAACAGCAGACGCACCTGGGCAAGGTAGGAATACACGTGCACCTGTTTGAGATCATACATGATCTCCTCTTTGCCACATTTGGATTAAGACAGATAAAACTGGGTTACTGGCCTCTAACCTTTTAAACATGATTAAAGGTATACCCAGGTGTGTCATTAAGGGGGGTGTGGGGGAGGCTGAGCCTTTCCTGAGATTGTTTTATCGAGCCTTTTGTCAAAGCTCATTGCCCTTTACTCGTTAAATGCACTTTAAATCCAACATCAGCCATTTTGAGCCGTTCTCTCGTCTCTTTTTAAAGTATTAAAGTGTTACTTCATCTTGCCCTCAACTGAACACAGATTCAAACATTTTTTACTCTTAAATCAATCTTTAACATGTTTATGTCCATGTACAGCTGATGTCCAAGTCCAGTGAGAAGCCCAGATTGCATCAGATACCTTCTGAGGATATGGACTCAGAGGACGGTGGCGGGACGTCACCCACGGAGCCAGCCTATCACAGCAGAGGGCGGTCAGAGTCGCTGAGGGAAGCGGAGCCGTCAGCATCCAAGACACACGAGGAGCAGATGAACCTGCAGCATGCGCTCATACTTAATCAGGTTTGGAAACATAGGAAACCTTCAAACACACACACTCGTGTACAAACACAAACGGGTAGATGGGTGAAATACAACTGTGGAACTTTTTTCTTCACCATCCAGTCCTGTAGATGGCAGCCTAACACTGACACACTGGCATCTGCATAATTCATATTAGTAGCAACTGAACATTTTTCTTTTTGTAATTTAACTTTTTCTCCTTTTTATTCTTGTATTATTGATAACTGTAGACTGTATATCTGACTTATCTATGTTCCCTATCAATTACTCCCACTAGTCGTTGCTATGGGAACAGCAGAAGCAGCTGCAGCAGCTCCACCGACAAATGGAGACCCTGGCAGTACCTGTGTTGCGCGGAGGCGGCGGGGCCGTTGGTGGCTTGGGCGTCCATCGCCCCGTCTTCCGTACGCAGTCTTCCCCAGCCTCCACCTCTCTCACTCTGCCTGAGAAAACCCTCAGCCTGCCTGCACAAGACACCAGCAGCAAGCCACGCTTCACTACTGGTGAGTCACACAGTGTTCTAGTTAATGCATATCGCACCTTCTGTATACAAATTTTTAGGCTGGGGCTGTATAACATGTCAGATCTATCAAACAGTTGGCAGGGTTTTTCCCGATGGTTTCACAAATGATGTGCTGTAATAGCTGGTCTACTCAAGGGAGTTAGTTGTGTATTATTAAATGTATCTTTACATTGATATGTTGATAAAAATCATAAGTGAGGAGCATGTTCAGTTAACAGTAGTTAACCTGCAACAGTGGGTGTTTTTATATGATCACTGGTATGGCAGTGTTAGAAAAATTCTCATCATGTGTGAAATTAAAGCCAGTAAACTGGCCATCTCGACTAACATGCTGTTATAAATCCTTTTTTTGTACACAGGCCTCGTCTATGACTCTCAAATGCTGAAACACCAGTGTACCTGTGGAGATAACAGCAGCCACCCAGAGCATGCTGGGAGGATACAGAGCATCTGGTCCCGACTACAGGAGAGAGGCCTGAAGGGACAGTGCGAGGTACGACACAAGACGGACGGACACACACACACACACACACACACACACACACACACACACACACACGAACGATATGGTTAGTCAGGTATCATTATTGTTATCAATAAGATATTAATTTCTTTGATTTCCAATGTAACATCATTTTATGCGTGTTATGCACGTCTTGCAGAGCATCCGCGGCCGTAAAGCCACTCTGGAGGAGCTGCAGTCCGTCCACACGGAGCGTCACGTGTTGCTATACGGCACCAACCCACTCAACAGGCTCAAACTGGATAACCGCAAACTGGCTGGTACGCTTCACCTGATACTGATTGTGATCAGAATCATCAAAGACTAATTTCAAGGGTTTTAAAGTGAAATAAATTATACTTTTATCCACAAAACATCCTTTGAATTCAAGCCCTGCCAGATGAGTTCATGCAGAGCTGATTATACCTATCAGAACCAGTCAGATCTCTCTGTGTTTGGCAGCGTACTCGAGTTTTAAATCGAGTGATGACAAAACGGATTAATTTTATTCAAACCAGTAATGGCTGGTTTGACAGAGCTGAAGAGAGATGATCAACAATAGCAGTGAAGACAGAGTTGGCTAGGAGCTGCTTGGAGGCATCAGTAGTGGAAAAATGGTGGAAGGATTTTAAAGAAATGAAGATCAGGCATGTATTCAGTATTAGTTTAAGTCTTTTAAGGGATTAAAGTGTTAAAAATCAAAAAATGGCAGGGACAAAAACAATTTATCATCAAAAGCAAGTTTTCAGTTCTGCAATTTTTCTCACTGCCAGATGGGGGAGACAAACACTCTGCACTTCTGTTTAAATATTTAATATGTAATAAGTGCGTTTTGGAAGCGTGTATTTGTGTACGCTGTCTTATACACAGAAATGACATTTATGGCATTATGATAGCTTAATCACAATATGCCTGATTCCTCATGACTTAAAAGGATTATACTGGATTATACAACAAAACAATATCTTCTAATAAAAGTATGAATGCACAATGAAAATGTATAATTCTCTTTGATTTTCAGGGATCCTGTCTCAAAGGATGTTTGTGATGTTACCATGCGGCGGTGTAGGGGTAAGAAAAACCAACAACACACACCAAGACTTGATGAACGCCCTAGAAAATGCCACAATCGCTAAAATAATGAAAGTGGACACTGTTTCAAAGAAAAGCAGCAAAGACACGAAAATTACAAAACAGACAGAAATAAAGAGAAGATATTAGAGTGGAAAAGAGAGCTGGCTCAGCCCTGCGCTAACATTTGCCTGACAGTCCAAGTCGAACCATGACAACTCAGACTAATGAGAACAACATGTCCAGGACCAGGGATGAAAGGAATGCCTTAGATTTCATCGTCTGAGCCAAATGCACAGTTATGCCAGGTTGCGAACAAACAGAGAAGAGAAAAAAAGCCAACGGAAAGAAAAATGACTTGTAAATATAGATCTGTATTAACACGGGAGAGAACAGTGACATGTTTACTCTCAGGTCACATTAGTGCAGGAGATTCTGTTTTAAAAAATGAGATTATTTCAGCAGCAACCATTTAAACACTTGTGCACTGTGTAGTTTTTAATGCTTCCTTCAATGCATACTGATCATTTGTATTTTTGATCGGCAGGTTGATAATGACACCATTTGGAATGAGTCGCACACCTCCACGGCGTCACGTCTGGCAGCAGGAAGTGTCGTGGAGCTGGCGTTCAGAGTGGCCAAAGGAGAACTAAAGGTGAGAATCGAAACTCTGCAGTCATCCAGCGCTGTGTGAAAGAGAGAGACCACAGATGGACAGGCGTTAAAACCTAAGATGTGAATGCAGTTTTCATTGTCTTGTTCGCAATTCTTGTTTAAGTCACCTGCTGCAATTGCAGTAAAGCACTTTATTTGCAACCCCTGAGCTACTGAATGGACCCAGTTTAAAGTTGGCATTCAAGGCCAGCCGTCGGTGGTAACGATCAATAAAGTCGAAGTTTCAAGCAGCTATAATATGATGTAATGTGTAGCTGTCATGATGTCAGCAAGTGAACAACTGCTTCACCAAACACTACACAGCACCTTCTGAGAAACGGCATTTTAAAAACATGTCGTACAGTAAGTGTATTTATGACTTATTTAATGCTCCTCAGGCTCTGGGCTGTGGGCCAAAACAATTTAGAGAAACTCCAACTCATTTTTGAGGAGGTTATATCCACCATGGCAGTGCTTTGTTCCTACGAGTAAACTAGTAGACTAGAACTGAGCAGAGCAGCGTTTCTCAGCAGAAGCCACTTCAAAGGTGATCGAATTTCAGAAAAGACCTTTTCTGTTATATTATGGCCTTAATTGTCTTTCTCTTCCTTGTTGCACTCAAAATTGGGATGAAAATGTAAAGACTTCTTTTGGTTGTAAAAACATGATTGGTTTAATTTAAAAAAAAAAAAAAGATGAAATGGCAGGTTCACAAAAAAACAACCAAACGAGCATGAAACAAATGTGTGAAACGAGCAGGTCAAGTACAGAGTGAAAAACGGTAAAGCAGCATCCTGACGTTCCGCTCCATAAACTGTGCATGCTACATTCAGTGCATAATATCCATGCGCTTTACACACATAATTAGTATTAATATAATAATGTTGTTCTTATGCCTGCACCTGTGTTTATGTTCTAATATACTGCATCAGTCTATTACACTGGTATAGTAGAGCTACCTAACAAAGCTAAAGACAGACGTTACACTTAAATAGTACGAACTGCCAAAGTTATAACATTTGTTGGGTTTAAAAATGATTTATGAAGAGATCAGAAAGCTACTTCACACCTATAAATGCAGAGAGCACTGATGTAAACCTTCCTTCCTTACGTAACATCTGTCAGTTAGCTTGAGCCTAGCAGGGTTTTTGACAGTAGCATTGTACCTTTTAGGGCACACGTGAGTCTTTACTCTTCTGTGCCAAAGATCGTAGGTTCTGAACAGCTCTGTTGAAGTTCACCATGTCACAATACTAATTAGTTGCATCTATCTCTTCTTTACAGAATGGCTTTGCTGTTGTCAGACCACCAGGGCATCATGCAGACCCCTCCAATCCCATGTAAGTGTGTGTTTGTGTGTGAGTCATACTCGGTTTTCCTGTTCTTACTGCGCTGTCAGCATGTCCTCTGTGGGTGATTGTGAAAGAGAAAAAACTGACAAAATATAATATTTTTGTGGTGCAGAGTTTGTTTACATGATGATCTTTGCTTTTATTTTTTTATTTAATTTTTTAAGCAATATTTGTGCATCAATAACTTATTTTTCCTGAGCTCAGTCCTGTACAGCAAGTGTCCTCATGGTACTCCTCAAACAGAAAACTGAGATATTGGACCACTTGCCCTCTATTGCAGGACTCTTTACCCTGTTAAACAGTAAATATAGTTTGTCTGATTGTATGCTAGGGACACATTTCATGGTTCAGAATGATTTGGACCAGTCGGATACCTCCTCTATGGTATATAAACGTTTGTGTTAGTACTGAACACCTTGCATGTCTCTCAAACCAAGAATAAGGAAACGTCTAAATTGGGTAGATGTTATCCACCACCAAAACAAGCTGTGAAAGTCAGAATCGCACAGGTCTTTTCATTAACCAATTACCTGTACTTTTTTGTCAGTTAAAGATTAAAGTCTTTATATTCTTTGTCTTTAAACATTGGCTCTGTCTCTGTCTTTCAGGGGTTTCTGTTACTTCAATTCTGTAGCTATAGCTGCTAAACAGCTCCAACACAAGCTCAGCGTCAGCAAGATCCTCATTGTCGACTGGGTAAGACTTCCTGTTATCTGTGGCCTCATTTTACTGTGTGATACCCATCCCCTTAGAACATGAGTGTTGCAACTATTGTACTAAAGTAATCTCTCCTCATCGCCATGGCTAGGACGTTCACCATGGTAATGGCACGGAGGAAGTGTTTTACAACGACCCCAGTGTTCTCTACATCTCACTTCATCGTTATGACGACGGAAACTTCTTCCCCGGCAGTGGGTCTCCCGCTGAGGTAGGTGACATCCAGGACTGTTTGCTTCCCTTTCGAGAGCAGTGCTGTCAGAGAAGAATGACATCAATTGTCTTTGTTATTTGGCGTTTAGGTTGGATCTGGAGCTGGTGAGGGCTTTAATGTGAATGTGGCATGGACAGGAGGACTGGACCCACCCATGGGAGACGCTGAATACCTCGCTGCATTCAGGTAGAGGCAACTCTGGCTGCGTTTACAGCACAGTGCAGCTAAATGGGTGACAAATTAAAATATAGTGATGAAATATTTCACTTAAATGTTCAGTTGGGTTGAATGAAGGTTGCCTTGTTGAATAAGATACATGATTCACATCATTACTTTCCAGTGGTCCCTTGTGCCATTCATGGAAATATCTGCATTCGTCATGCTTTAGTACACAGAATTCTTTATTCGTAAGCTTTCTCGTAGAGACTGGAAATATATCAAATTGTAGAAAGAATGAACATATATAGATATTTTCTCTTTTCCTGTACAACAGAAAAGCCCTTGTTGGTTCAGTGTCGCAGTAGTTTTGATCGATCAGGACAGTGTCATTTAGCACAACTGTAATCAGACGATTTCTCCCATTTCCTCTAAACTGAGCCACAACTGAAACACCGAAGCCGATCAGAGACTCTGCTCCCCGCTACCTCTGACGTACTTCTTGCGTAATTAATAATCCTTGTCATTTGGAGAGCATGTGTCTGGCCCTCCCTGTTTCCAATAACTTCAGATGGTTTACAGTAAACGGTCTCCAGGTCTTGTGTTTGACAGATTGCAAACCGTTACTTCCTGCTGGTGGGTTGGATAATTGTCATCGGTGGGAGTTTAGCACCAATAAAGTTTCAGTCTTGTGGGCTCTTTGGTTGTCTGGTGCTTCCAAGCCCCAAGGAAACACTGGCAACCATGTGGTTACTGGAAAAGAGGCACAGTGGTGAGCTCAAAGACATAAGTGGGGGAACTCTGCATATATGCATGTCCACAAATGTTTAAACCCAAACACGTAAGATCAAACATATTCAAGTACGTATCAGGTGGATCGGTCATAATCCGGAAACTCAGGAAATAACAAAATAGCCGGGCGCCTTCAACAGTGATCTGCCAAAATATTTAGTTCTGACTGTTTACTCCCCATAATACACAAGCTCACTCAGTGTGAGTTTTATTTATGCAGTGCTCCTTTAGTTCTAGAGCATTTCTAAAACTGCTTGTTTTAGGACTGGGTCTTAGTTTTATTTGGATTTTTGGGTAGGGTTTATCCACACAATGGTAGTCAGAGCATGTCTTATATTCCCGGGGCATAGGGTGACAAAAATACTTCTGTGTCGAGTGTGAAGAGAAACATTACTGTAGGTTCAGTTTGAAATTTTGTTACCTTTAAAACCGGTGGATCTATTTTCTGATCATTTGTATTGTGGTTTGGTCCCTTGACTTCAGTGGTTTAATACCGTCCCTAACATTCAGGGCGCTTTTGATTATCTGGGATGTTTGTACCTTCTAGAGTAACATGATAAAATACTGATCTCTTTTTTTTTTTTTTTTTTTTTTTTTTTCAGATTTAAAACAGACTTAGTTCTTTAAAAAAATACAATCACTAACAAAATTAAGTTGAAAGGGTCTCTAAAGTAATCAGATCTTACTTGAGAGGAGCGCGCTGACTCATCTGCAGTGGACACAGTAAAATTGCTTCAGAGTATCATCTTTAGTACATAAGACAGATCTGGACCTAATAGAACTTCTAAGTAATTTTCTGTTTTTCACTCTGCCTGGAGCCCCATGAGGACAAAAGATCACGACATCAAAGCTTTCTCAGATAATTGCCTTCTAAGTTATACAAAATAAAACTGATGCTAATATATGAGCTTTTGTGGAGTGTGGTGCAACGATTTTGTGACCCACCCATTCAACACCACTGTAGATTTACTACATGTTTGCATTATTCTTGTTGTGAAAAAAGTAGATCTTTATTTAGAACGTCAGGCTAAACGAATCAGCCTGCACGTCTTAAACGGAGCCGTGAGCTCATTTTTCTGACATTGATCAGAATAAATAAATAAATGTGCTGGATTTCCTGATGAGGATTAGCTGGAAATATTTTTGAGCTGTTTTGAAAGCAAATTTTTATAATTCTATTATGATTAGCCTGTAGGTCAACATAATCCCTGTTTAAGCCCTAATGGGGAGGTGCTTTGCCTGAAAAACTTTTTAAAAACCCCAACTCCCTCACCACTCAGCCACCCAGCATTTAAAGCGCTATGAAAGCGCTTTTGTAATTAATAAAGGTTTTTTGAAAGCATCGAAGGGTTTGTGGAAAAACACAAAGTGCAGGCGCTGTTTAATGGAATGCATTTTATGAGTTAAGTTTGCAAGCGCTTTAGCTTGTATTTTCACCTTATCCCTCACTCACCCTCCCCACCCTTAAGTTTTCCATCACCCCAACCCTCACCCACCACCACCCAGCACACATTCTCGCCCTCTTCCTGTCCTCCTTTGATTGATCTTTAATAATCGTCTCCTCCTCTCCCCAATCCTGCCCTCCCCTCCTTTCTTCCATCTCTCCATTAGTTTGTCTGCAGTTTCTCTCTCTAGGGGGACCGTGGCAGCTTTAATGGCTCTACAGGGGAGGTGGGGTTGGGTTTTGCGGTCGGGTGTGTGGGGATGAGTGAAGAGTGTGCGCACGCTTTTGATTCATATCTGCATCGGTGTGATAAAGCTTAGGCCTGCTTTATGAATTACAATTATTGGACGAATCAAAGCACCGCCGATGTGCGTTTGCATCAGTGAGCGTGCATGTTTGCACGTGCACGCTCATTTTGGAATGTGTTTGTTTTATCTCGGCGACCTTATTTCTCTCTATGAGCTCATGTTGTCCATCTGCACGCAGTCATGTCAGCAGTATGCATTTGGATATGTGCGCCTTTGTGTGTGTGTGCGTGTGCTTGAAGGGGGAAGGAGGGGAGGTCTCCAAAGTCCCCAGGCAGAATAATGAAGGTAAATGGATCCCAGATGGACTGTTTTTCCTCTTTTTCCCTGTGTTGTCAATGACGTGAGGAGAGTGACAAGCCTCTAATGGGAAACAGACTCGCACGCTGCGGCTTTGAACTTCTCGCCGACAGCATCGAGTCGAGCTTCTCCCCGTCTCCGGACAGTACCACGTTCTTCCCTAACAACAAGAGCATTAAGGACAATTTCATCTATTGGAAATCCACAAAAAAGTCAGCGAGTATAAGAGCTGACAAAACAACAATATGACTTTGTTGAGCAGGCTTGTGTTCCTCGAAGCTCTGCAGCTTCTCCCACAGGGGAAACAATAGTTCTTTGTCAGCTGTGCTCGAGCTGCTGAGTCTGGGATCAGCCAGTATGTGGTTTCACTTGTCATGTTAATGACTTCTTTAGATTTAATGGTAAATATTTGTCATGTGTCCAGTTTGGACATGCCCAGTTGTGTTTGAAAACAGCTATATTTCACTGAATGCTAGGGCCGGTCTTCATAAGCACCCTAATGAAATGAATCCACACCGAAGTGCTTCTGTCAGCAGTTTATTTAAACATTGAATCAACAGAGATGGAGACTACAGCTGGTTCTTCTTTGCTTTTCATCACTTAACCCTAACCCTAACTTCCCCCGTGATGTTTCAGTGGTGATGTCAATATATCGTTTTTTTGTTTTGTTTTTCATGTTCATTTTGTGTTAATTTTCAAATCAATCAGTGACTCAGTTTCCTGTTGAACTTTATAATTAAGGCTCAAATGTGCACATCATAATTTTTTGTCCTATTCCTAGACAGCAATGTGTTTCTAACAACTGTAGGTGCATGTTACAGTCAGGAAAACGACACAAAAGTACAAAACACACAAGATATTTTAGTAAAATTACACACTCATTTGAAGACTGTATTAGAAACCAGTAGAAACTCCTACAACCATCCCTTCCCAGTCCCTTTAAGTCATTATGAACTCTGTGTGTTCATACAGGTCTGTGGTGATGCCGATCGCTCAGGAGTTCTCTCCAGATGTAGTTCTGGTGTCAGCCGGGTTTGACGCCGCCGAGGGAAATCCCGCTCCTCTAGGAGGCTACAAGGTCTCCGCCAAATGTAAGCACAGTTTCCCACCGCAGACTGCACTTGAAGATATTAGAGTTTCTTAAAGCTCATGTTTAGCATGAACAAAAGAACAGGATTCAAGTTCCTTCTACTGTGTCTTGCTTCACCACTGATATTACCATAATTACAGTAATTAGTAATTGGTATGCTGCTGTGGGAGGATCTACGGATGAAAATATGCATTTGTTTTTGGAGACTATTGGAAATTGCAGCAGTTCACCTGCCAAGCTTTGTTGTCATTTAATGTTAACAACTCTGTGTGCGTGTTTGTTCGCCGCAGGTTTCGGTTTCCTGACCCGTCAGCTGATGTCTCTAGCAGGAGGCCGTCTGGTTTTGGCCCTTGAGGGAGGTCACGACCTCACAGCAATCTGTGACGCATCTGAAGCCTGTGTCAGTTCACTCTTGGGCATACAGGTATGACTAATGGAGTTCTTTACCAGTGTTTGTTTTTTTTACAGTTAGCTGGAACACAGTGTACCACTTTTACTACAGTTAGAGGGACTTTCCTTCACTCAGTGTATCTCAGTGTTCGACAGGTTTTGGGGTTCGTTATTCTTTAAATTTGCACAAGTGTCACTCGTCACATCATGGATCAGCTACCACAATGTGCTCACTGAAGTGGTGCTTCCATTTCAATAAACATTGTGCCAAATTTTGACAGAATTGATCACAGTCCTACTTTACCAGCAGATGATCAGTGCTGAAATTCTTTCCAGGGTCAGCTGAATTCTAGTTTATTGTCAGGATGTTAAGACTATTAAAGGTCTTGCAAAACAGGCAGGCTAATGAAACATTCTCTGTTTAACCAGTTTGTGCATGTCCAAGCTTCAAATCAAAAATAAATAATGTATTTTTAATTTGTAGAAATTAAATGATACTGTTGTAGCTATTTTGGTTCTAAATATCATGTTATGTTGTGTGTCTGTCCTGTAGGAACCACTGCCGGAGGACGTCCTCCTCCAGAAGCCCAATGCTAACGCAGTCCGCTCCCTACAAACTGTCATACAGATACAAAGTGAGCAGCACTTAGGTTTCATCTTCTTCTCTGCTTTTTTATTTCAGTTGTCATCAACACTTAACCAGTGGATATGAGGTTAAAACAACAACGTTGAATTTCGCTTGACATTTTTGTTACATCTTGTGTGTTTGCAGGTCAGTACTGGCAGAGTGTGAAGGCCTACAGTGGATCAGTGGGTCTGTCATACATGGCTGCTCAGAGCAGAGACTGTGAGGAAACGGATGCTGTCAAGGCTTTGGCCTCGCTCTCTGTTGGAGTTCTTTCAAGCAAGAGGTACAGTGCATGGATACAAACACACATGGTCAAAAATCCCACTTTCATCCTTAATATTGCTGCAAACTCTCCCAGGTCTCTGCTCACATGTGCTTTTCACACTTCCCTCCAGCCTCCCTGATGAGCCAATGGAACACGACAGCGACTCCATGTAGGAAAACCCAACCAATCACCTCGCAGAACGTTCACAAGCCTCAGATCTCCCGTGCTATCATATGAACATGAAGGGGACACATTTTCAAAGCCACTGAGCCCCGACCTTCTTCACACATACACAGACCAACCGAGACACAATGCTGAACCTCTACAGACCCGCCGTTATGAGCACCTCAATGCTGGTAACCACTTGGCTGAAGCCAGCAGCACTACCTGCAGCTGAGAAACCTTCTGAAACCTCACCAAAGAGCAATACAAGTTGATTTTAATAGACTTCTCATGTCTTCTTACTGACATTGGACCGTGTGTGTGTGTGTGTATTGTCAGGGCCACAGCCCTGTTACCACAAACTTTTGAGGATCAGACCAAAACTCAGACGTGGACTTGAGCTCTGATTCCTCCTGGAGCACCAGCAGCTGTTTTTGTTGCCTTACCTTTGCCTTAAGACCAACATCAGAGGGAAACTTCAGATCATAAATTCTTTCTGCCACATTGCTTCTCATATCAGACTCAAACTGAGCGGGATGAAAAACAATGCAGAACCAAACTACTGTATACCATCAGTTAAAGGCGTATATGCTTGATGGACACGATGCAAACGTAGCACCATGAAGAAGTGGCCCCATCATTAAGAAACAAGATTTAAAAAAGAGAGACCTAGCTGCTGCGTCTGCTATAATGATGTCATTACCTACAATTTAACCACTAGAAGAAGATGACAAAGCAAAGAAGAGGAAACAAAGACACAAAACAAAGAAAGAACGGGCAGTTCTTCGTTGTTTTATTGCACTGTTCATCCATAATGTGAACCATGAGAAATTCCAAAGCTCTGGGAAAGAAAAAACAAACTTCTCCTCTCTGTAGATAATTTAAAGGTTTTTTTGAAGATTTGGATGAAATGTTGTTTGCTATCTTTTTCCCACTCTTCATCTGAGATGTCTTAAGTGGTCCCTGACTGACTGTGGACACGTCTGGGCTGAAATACTGTAGAGTTTAATTCATCTGAAAAGTAGGCAATATTTTCAAAGCAGAATTTACTGCTGTTCAGTGTCTTACATTCATGTGCATTTAAAAGCCTACACACACACACACACACACACACACACACACACACACACACACAAAGCAATGACGAACTATCGATGTACCACTAGTATTCAATACTGTGTATTATTGTTTATATTTGAGACTAAAGGAGTGTTCATTCCACCGTGGCACCACTGAGGACCACTGTATTGTTCTATTGTAGTAGCAATACTGTTAATGCACTTAAAGGACATCACCCAAAGAAAATTGCCTTAAAACAGCCTGCACTTGGTGATGGGACTGTGTTGAAGCACCGTAAGGGACCACTACGGATACTGCTCCCACAGCGACTCGACTTTTGTAAAACGTTTAAACCTGTGGATTTAGATGAACATAACACATGCAGTCTTTTTGTAAACTGTTTGATTTGGTTAACAAGTACATGAACTTGTTTTGTTTTTTATTTTGGTGAATGTTTAGTTGATTATCTATAATCTGTCACAGCCTAATTAAGGAAATGAATGCTATGTTGAAGTGAGCTTCATTGTGAGAATCTTGTTTTCATTCAAACTGTTATCATGCAATCAGCCTAGACAACGCTACAACACGTCGATCCATCATCTATGCTGATGTTTGTAATAGACATGTTGTCAATCATTTGAAGTTAGTTTTTTTTGGGGGGGGGGTTGGACCACCCTCTTAAAGGGGCATATAAAGGGCTTGGCATTCCAAACAGTCAAAGAAAGTTCGAGATTGTGTGTCTTCGTTTTTCTTCAAGGTTATTTTGTAGCAAAATCTAGTTTGTTAAAGTATTTTTTTCCCCATCATATGAGGTTTGACCAGTTTCACATTTTGATGACCAGTACTAATGTTTTTTAGTTTTGAGCTTTTGAAGGTAAAGTGTAAAGTTCAGACCTCTGTTAACAGCGAATAACTACTAGAATTCTTAGCTGATCAGTGGAGTCACTCTTTAGCTTTGTCTAGAAGTTTTCTGTTTTTTTTACATCCATGATTTGATTGATTGAACAGCACAATTTGATTTTTTTTTTCCCATGATTTTGTTGTTTATAAGTAACAAAGAATCATTTTTATTAATCCGGGTAAAATAAAAAACTGTTCAAGCATTTCTTTTAATCAGACCCTGGGCACACTCTGCCCGACAGGAGGCCTCGGAGCTTTTACCTTAAACAAAAATGACAGTGGACACCAAAATGTAATTATATCTTCTTTTTTTTATTATCCCAATGTTGCTGCAGTACTCGTGTATCTCAACAGGAATTATTGAGAAAATGTTGCACGGAGGATCGTTGTTCTCCGATAAATGCGGCTGGTTTGTCTTTCTTGTAGAGCATCAGAGTATTCTCGACAGCAAAGTGGCAGCATTGAAACGTGATGCTGCGTCTTTCTTAAAAGAAAGTAAAGTATGAAGTCAACGTTATCTGACGTGTGTGCGTGTGTGTGAGAGAGAGAGTGTGTTGTTATTGCATGCACACTAGTACATAATGTGCATGGATTTGCAAGTGTTAAACTGCTTGTCTGTGATTCTGTAAATGACCTCTCTTGTATTATACTCGTGTTTTTGTTTGGTCTTATGTAGAGGCCAGTATTGCCTCAGCTCTTAATTCCCTTTATTACTTATGTAATTTGTACCTTCTTCTTAAAGAAAGACACTGTAAATAGTAACTCAAAGACCAAAATACACGTTGCACATGTGCCTTGATGCATTCAGTAGTATGTGTATTGGTAACTCTTAACTAACTGGACTTACAGTAACTCTGTATCTCTAAACATGACATTGAAATCTTTATTTCATACTATTCTTTATTATTTACTTATGTTATTTTCTTACATTTCCTACCATTTGTATGTATAGAAAGATTGTCTATTTTGTACTTTGGTCTTTTCCTCTTGATTAAAAAATAATTTCCAGTATTAGCCCTTTATTTTTCCTTGTCATTTTTTTCTGCAGAAATTAACACTTATAGCGTACACTATACTGTGAATCAGAACAGACCCATTGTAAGAAAGGAAAATACACCTATGACAAATACAAATTATGAGCACAATGGGCTAGTTTAGTCTGAGATCTGCTAGAACTGTTTATCCATTTATTACGAGTTTTAATACGTGTATAAGTGCAATATCACTTTTGATAATGTATATACTTTACTTAAAAGTAGCGTTTAACTGACGGACCTGATTTTCCCCCTGACTGCATTTCTAAAAGATATGCGTCACTTGATATTTAAGAGACATTTAAAACTCATTCACTTAGTTTCAAGTCACACCTTTCAAATGGTTGTTATGGTTGGTAATTGATTGCTAACCAAACTTGCTAGCACTAGCTTAAAACTTAGGTCTTAATCCAGCATGATGGCTGCTAACAAGCTAACGCTAAAGAGTTGCTAGTGAGTGTATTTATGTTGTGTCAAAATCATTTGGGTTTATATTTTTCTGTAAACCACAGCACATCAGAAGCTGTAAATCGGGGAGCTACATATCTTAGCAGACAGATATCACGAGTCTTAAGATCATGTTATTCTTGTTTTATTTGGGAGCTTTGTCATCACTGGACAGTTTGTAATTCAGGGTTTTTGCACCGAAATTCTTCACTTAGTTTTATACTGTATGTTCCCTTGCGATCATAAAAATGAAAATAAAATACTCTTACCTTGTGGTGCAAAAGCTTTATTGATTTAGTGTTTGTTAAATCATCAAGTTGCAAAACAGTAACTCTACATACCACTGTAGCACAACTGAGATGATAAAGCTATAAGTTATTATTTAGGTCTAAACATACTATAAATATTTCCTGAGCACTTAATTGCACTTTAACATGTTTCTTTTGGGAAGAATTAATTGTTCCTGACCGGGTAAAGGCCCACAGACCTCGTTAAAAAACAGAAAGCAGGGGGAGGCAGGAGGAAGGGAAAGGAAAGGAGACAGTTTAACAAGAGAGACAGGAGACAAGGAAGGCGTGGTGAGAGTATAAATCTGTGCACCAATCACTGAAAACAAGAACTTCAAGAAGGTTTTGCAGATAGTTTTATTTTTCCGGAGGTTTCTGCTTATGATGCTTTACGAAGTCATACTGTGTCAGTGTGTAAAACATCACACTGTACACATTTCAAGTAATATGTCATAAAAACAAAGCCTGACTCTAAAGTCTGAGAAGTGCACAAGAGATGGATACGCTAATGCAGTCTGAAATGAAAGCCTGGCTTCGACTACACAATCTTTTACAGCGACAGCTATAATATCAGTTTCTTTAAGGTACTACAGAAGGAAAATGGTCAAAAAATGTCGGTAAATGACGGAGCGTGTATAGCTGATCCTCGTTTTCCCACATTACTCTGAAGCATGACATACAAAGTGCAAACAAGAACAAGGAGCAGAACAGAGATTCAAAAGAAAGATCACAGTCACTTTATTCAGCAGCTGGTCAGACAAGAAAGACATATTACTACTGTAACCACTTATACACATCAGCATTGGATGTTGCGTAAATATAAAAATAATAAAAAATTCCTGTTTCCAAGTAAGAATGGCATTAAAGGCAGGATGTAACTATATATTATTCTAAGGCAACTCAAGCGAGAGATGAGTCACTTTCACTGTCAATTTGATCCATAAATGAAAATTTAGAATACAACTTGAATTACATGACAACATAGAGAATAGGCAAGGCCATGCACTCATTTTTAATCTTTGCATTTCACACAGAAATGCACAGGGGCTGCTTTTTCTCTGCTGGCCCACAACTGGATTCTTTCTAAATGTCAAGTGTCTTCTAACATGTCAGTGAAGTCTAGCCTTCAGAGACCGCAATGCGCTGACTGTGGGGCTTGGTAAACATCTCCATAAGTCTTTAAAAGAGCTGGAAACATTAGCTACCTCCCTGGGACGTTCTAATGATAGGTTGCCGGTCTTCATGTATTTTGGCAGTGAGGGGAGAAATGGATTGTCATGGATGTGCTTTGAAGCCAAACAGCATGTCAGTCCTATTCTCTTGAAATAACTGTAAACCTTGCAGTTAATGTTCATTGCGTCTCACAAAAGAAAAGCCTACAATATTAGAAAGAAAGGTATATCATTTGGTAATGATGTGGACTCCAATAGCATTTCCCTAGTGGAGCCAATGTATTGAAAAAAGTGTATTTTTTGTAAGTGTATAGTTGCATGTGTGCACCTCTACATTTGTGTGTATAAATCAGCTCTCACCTCCTCCATCACTACCAGTGGTTTATGGGAGCCCAGCAGGGAGCCACATCAGCCTTCCCCTTTGATGGTGACACACATGATTCATGGCTTTCCGAGACCGTTTGTTTTCATTACGCCTCCTCGTCAGCTCGCTAGCTGTATCACGGTTTCGTGCAACGCAAGCAAATTCGGGCCAGAACGAGAGGAAAGAATGTCAAGGGGAGAGGTTTTGTTGGCACTGGAAGAAACAAAGGGGCTAGGTTTTGGGATGGACAAGAAACTTAAGGCAGGGTGACGGACGGACGGACGGCCGTGGCTGCTTTTTTTTTTTCCAACTTTTGCTAAGGTTCAGAGGTAGTCAGGGATTCGTAAAATGTCAGAGTGTTGGAAAACCAGGAGCTGAAAGACCACGGAAAAGTCAAAGGCCCGACAACTCTTGAGACATTCAGTATGGTGTTTGCAGTTCTTTCTTTCTTTTAAGTCCTCTGCTCTATAGATTTTACACAAACCTTTATACACTTTCTACCTCAAGGAAGAAAGAAAGTTAAATAAAAAGTGGCTCATTGTATGTAGACTTATAGTAATGATTATGTTACTGATAATAATGATAATACTGATTTTATTTACGGTGATAAAATCAGAGGTGATGACAATGATGATGAAACCAGCTGTCATGCTTCAGTACCTGAGAGAGCTGATGGGTCAGGGGGCTCCAGCAGAAATAGCTGTGCTGCTAATGAAGCGTCAACCACGATCGAGTCCTTAACCATCAGCTTGATGAAGCAAATGCATGTTGAATGAAAGCTTCCATTATGATTCATGTAAACAAAATACACATGTTAAAAGGAAAAAAGAGAGAAAACAATCTAAATAAGCTAGCAGTCCCTGCTGCATTTCCTGAACTCATTGCATTTGCATTCGTGAGCAGTGATAGCTGCTTTGGAAAAAGCAAACAAGTGGAATGACTCATAAGTTGATAACCAATCAAACAATTGCTCATATGAAAGCTTCCTCTCATCAGGTGTTACGCTGTCTTTTCATTGAGGCAATCAGATTGCAATCGAGGTGTCAAGTAGTGTGAATCCACTAGTGAGCAGACACAGTTGGGACATCTCCTCAGCCCCTTTGCGTCATACTTTTTAGGCTTCCAGTCAAGGCTAGTGACCAGCAGACATGGTTGACCAGGCTCCCTCCATCCTCCAGACAGAGAAAGCATAGCTCAGTCTCTCATGGGCCAGGTAGTTACATCCTGCCAGCTTGGTGTCCATCTCATCACTCTGCAGAACCTGGTACAGAAAGTCAATGTAGCGTGACGCCAATTTAAGGGTCTGGATCTTGCTCAGTTTGTCAGAGGGGAGCGTTGGGATTATTTTGCGCAACGAGGCAAAGGCTTCATTCAGAGATCGCGTCCGCTGGCGCTCCCGGATGTTGGCGATGACCCGCTGGGCGTGTGGGTCCTCCAGGCCGCTTGAAATACCTTCAGGGCTGGGACCGGGTGCAGGAGAAAGGGAAAGCGGGCGATGCTGAGGACTCTTCTTGAGCTTTTTGGGGCCAGTTGGATTGTAGATCTGGATGTCATCTACTGGCTTGACCTTGCCGTCATCTGCCGACATGGTGGGTGTAATTGCGGAAATGTGATCCTCCATTTGGGCACCCATCTGCCGCTTATGCCCGGTGATCCCCGGTGTCGCAACCACAACAGGACAGGCATTAGAAAGCGGTCTTTTGTTGTCCTCCTTGCTGGACACCACCCCTCCCTCAGGATGGTCATTTGAGTGTTCCTCCTCTCTCATGCTTGGCCACGTTCTTCTTCTGTCTCCTCTCTTCTTTATTTCACTGTATCCTTCACTCTTATTTTGTCCAGTTTCCTTTATGATGTCTCTCTCCACTCCTCCACCCGTAACAGCAGTTTCCCTCCCTTCTGATTGCTGTCGGGAACTCCCTCAGTACAGCCGCAGGTTTCTCTGATCTTCTGCTGGGTTCTTCTTCTTCGCCAACCAACTTTTCACGTTGTCATATTCAGACATGCCAAACCAAAACACGTGAGTAATGAGTTGAGTTTTGGATCGGCTCTGTCGCGTTACATGTTAAAAATCTTTTCCCGTACTCGGTGAGAGAACGCTGCATCAGCAAAGCCAGAATGTTCTCATGTCCCACTCCCACTGCAGCATGTGAGACAACAGCAAACCGAATCAGACTTTTTAAAGCGAAGGGAGCATGAAGCTTTCAGTTGCCCACCCATCTGACTCACTGATTGGTCCAAAGGTTTCTTTTTGTGGGGGACAGCTGAGCACAAGACAACAGAAAAAAATGAATTCTGACCGATTGGTCGGATCAAAGGGATGAGGCGGAGACAAAGGTGTGCCATACAACCAAGTGAAACGAATCGCTCTGACGTTTCTCGCCCCAGAAGTTGCCCGAGTTTATAGGTTCCAGATTTCCTCTAAAGCAAGCCAGTACCATCCCCCGCCTCTCGCAGACCGTTCTCTGTCGTCTCCTCTTAACAGTTCAGCACAGTCAACCATTGCCTTCAATATAATTAAAAAGAAAAAAATACATAAAAAAGAAGCTCCACCAATGTTTGTCTCTGATTATAAAGTTGGGCAAAGTTCAACTTGGATTTTTCTGCTCCTAGGTTGTTTTTTGTGCTTTACAAATAATGAAATGTGGTGATTTTTTAAACACATTCCAAGCAGATGGAGTAATAGTTAAAACTTGGAGAAAAGAAAATTCAGTTAGTGTTGCGATTTTGGTCGTATGCAATGATTAAAGGTGTGGGATTAACAGGAACTGCTGTATATAATACTTATTAAATTACATGAAATACAATGAACATGGTAGTCTATTACCACTACACTTGGCCACCAATGAGGCACATTGGCACATTATTTTCCACATATAGTAAATGCAAAAATAAATAACGATCTCTTGTATAAAGAGTTGACACATTTCCTTACAGTACTAAAAGAATTAAGACAGAAGGTTCTTGTTTTTGAAACAATACTGTTTTATTTTACTAGCAATGTCTTGGCTGTAGTTACTAAACACAGACCTGGAGGGAGGAAGGAGCTGGCATTCAGTCAGCACTGAGGTCTAATCACAGCATTAAGGAAAGAATGAGTACTGTGAATCAGAGGCAGGCCTGTGGGACATTTTGTTACTTTCATCCACTGCGCTTTAGCATGCACTGGTCCAGATCCAACGTGGGCTTTAGCTCTCCAAATTTCTGGGTGAGCCTCCAGTACAGCATGGCCCACAGCCACACCCTGACAAGAGAAGAGTCTATTGTTAGCATTTTGCATTTCATAGGAAAGATGCTTCCCTCTGATGAAAACACCCGGTTCATGATGAGTTTCTTTGACACTCGCAGTTAGGACACAGAGCTGGAAATTCTCAAACTCTCCCCACTGAGTTATAAGTCAAGTCCACAGTCAGAAGAGAAACCTCTATTTTCCTGATAATAAATGATGTCATTTCTCTTGTGCACACACCACTGCTCAGCATCAAGTGCTCTTTTTTGCCACAAATGTTTGTTCTAGTGAATATATACTGCTAAAACAGTTTTTAATCAGAGTATAGGATGACGTCAATTAAACGTCTGGGATATTGATACGTTGAGTTAAGTAGCAGAGGGGGATTTTAATCCATTTCTGTTGATCTGCTGTTAATTAAATTAATGGCAGCTGCACCAGAGGGTCAACAATGAGACAATCCCCATCTGCTTTTAAAGTAGAGGCCATCTTTTTTTCTCTCCTCACATTTTCTTTTTTTTTTTTTCCTTCACTTTAGGATCAGAATACCAGAATTGACAGATCCACCACTGGTGCCTGTGCTTTTCACAGATGAGAGGAGGTTCACCCTGAGAAAATGTGACAGACGCAAAAGGGTCTGGAGAAGGTCCACAGCAATGCCCGGACTCATGCAGCAAGAGTATGCAGACAGTTCCTGGAGGATGAAGGACTGATACCATTGACTGGCCCCCACGCTACCTAAATTCAACAGCACACCACTAGGAGATGATGTTTTGCTCCATCTGAAATCCCCCAGATCGCACATCACACTATCAAGGCCCTGGTCCAGATCTGGGAGGAAATCCACCAGGAGACATCTCATTAGGAGAATGCTCCGTTATCAGGCACGCATACAAGCACGTGGAGGTCATACAAACTACTCAGTACCAAAATTTCAGCACAAAGGTGTCTTTGAATTCAGCTCTATGTAGATTGATCATTTTCACTTCCATCAAACGCGTGGCGTGGTTGTATTAACTTGAAAAAAGAAGGCAACTGGACAAAATAAAACAAAATAATCAATATAATAATTAATAACATAGACCGTAACTATCTAGTTGCAGTTGTATCAGATTGCAGACATTGTCAAACCCGGTCCACCTTTTCCACAGTGGATTTTTTTTTAAAAACAAAACAATTTATATCAAATTAGTCTACAGTTCATCTTTGTGATGCACAATATAAGTTATTTGTCCTGGTAGGCTAAAATAAATAAGGCTACCCGCCATCATGAAGACATGATCTGAATCCTTTGATATGATTTAGAATTAAATACACATAAATCATTTAAATGACTTAATTTAAATGACTCAGTTAAGACTATTCTCCTTAGTCATAGGCTCTTCATGCTTATCGGGATCAGCAGCGTCGGATGGGCATATCTGCTGCTCTGTAGCTACAAGAATATTATTCAGTATTATACAGATCATACAGAAATTAAAGCAACCGTAAATATAAAAAAGTTGATGATGTAATTCTGTGCTGTTTTGGTGTGGTTAGTTAAAGAGAACGAAACAACAACAAAAGAGTTTTTAACAAGATATGCACTCCTGAGTATTTATTTACTGAAGAGCAGCTTGCTGCGTTTAAGGAGTATGATTTAAATCACTATTAGAAGACTCAACATACAGAAAAAAACATGAATCTGAGTGATGAGGTTCAAATGCCCATCTGACAAGAACAACTTTTTACCCAGCTTTACACACCCAGGGATGGAGCAGTCAAGGCCTGCTTTGTAATTTCCCACTAAATCACAGAAAACAGTCAGCCACTCTCTGACGGGGAGTTTAGCAATGAGGGCTTGATCGACACTGCCTCGCTAATATGTCCTGAGAAAGAAGAAGAAGCGTTCAAAAATGTGCCCGTCTCTGGACAAACTGTAACAAGACAGATCGAGGGCACAGCCGGAAACACGGAGCTTTGATAGCAATACAGACAATTAATCAACTTTGTAGTTGAGATAACACCAGAGAATGGTCTGTTAAAGTAAGTACATATCAAAGTTATTATAGTTTTGTATTCTCTTCTTAGTTTTTATTTTCTTTTGATTTTTCTCTTTTAAATTCCATTTTATTTTAGTTAGTTTCCAGAGCAGGTTTGCCCGTTTCAAAATTGCAAAAGCACTTTTTTTTTATAAATGTAAAAGTCTTTTAAATTTTGTAAAAATGGGCATTTTGTTCACTATAGTTTTGGGGATGATGATTAAATATATCTGCTAATTGGAAGGTTGGTGGTTCGGTCCCTCCAGTTTGGTAAATATCCTTCTGCAAGATGCTAAAGTCAAGTTGCTCTGTGATGCATCTGAGTATGAATGCGTGTGCATGTTAGATAGAAAGAACAGAGAATGAGACAAGTTGTGCAAAGCGCTTTGAGTCCCCAGATAGAAAAGGAAAGTGCTATATAAGAACCAGTCCATTTACTATGCCCATTTCACTTTTCCATTGCCAGACTGTAACATCTACAGTTGCCAGTAGCAGTTTTAGAAAGCGATGAAATTAATATTTAGCAGAATTAAGTTTAGCTTATCTGTGTGCCCCTCCACAACAGTCCCAGTTTCCCTTTGGGGTCAATTAAATTCCCACCCCTGCTCTTGACTGAAGGTGGCACTTGGTTTTTCCACTTTATGCAAAGAATGGATCAAATTGCTAAACCTGTGTCTTCATGAAGCTCTGACTGGGGTTTATCCCAGCTAACAAAAAGAGAAAGAAAAACCTTGGCTGTGCTAAACTTGCTTTGCAGTGTGATGTGGCAACAAGAAATATTTATATCAAAACTTGAATTACCTCCAGCTCTGATACATTGTTGTCAAATTTAGCTTCCATAAACACTCGTGTGCACAAATTTCTGCCAAACTGGCTGAACCCTTTTCATCTTCTTCTTTCTAAACATCAGACCATGTGTCCCGTGTGTGGGCTCTGAGACACCTGTAAAGGATCACAACAATTTACATATCACAGCTCACGTCAAGCTGCTCCTTGCTTTCTAAAAATAAATAACTCCAAGCTATGGTGGTGATGGAAATTAATATCAGGCCTAAATATAAACATATAAATTGGGGCAGGGTAGAGGGGAGGGGCAGATCGTGCTTGCACGGGAAGGCCTCCCAGATCCTGTGTTTGGAAAGAGAAAAACGTGCCGTACCTTGTCCGTTTGAGCTTCATGCTCAAATGAGCACTTAGCATAAATATTTCCGACATCAGAAATGGGAGAATGTTATCAAACACAAAGGTTGAAAGCACACACATGGCACACGCATGTTTGAAAATACATGGATTTTTAATGTAGTGTGCACAGTCTTAAAAATAAATAAAGACAAGCTTTAAAACTTTACATGTCACAGCTATGATTTCCTCCACTGGAACACTTTGATTGTTTATCTAAAAATAACAGTCTTCACAATTCGCACGGCAATTGTAGCCAAGCTCACACGGGAAACATTTTTCTTCTGTTTTACTTCTATTTTAATTATCTCAGAGAAACTGTTTGTCATAGAAATGATCACAAATCTTAAACCCACAGAATCTGTGGTCTAAACATTTTAGGGAGTTGTTCTAAATGTTTAACGACACAGAGGACATTTTAGATTCTTTCAGCTAATTGTTTTGGTTTCACCTCACTCTCACTTTGCTTATCAATTTCCAGCAGCTGAGCATGTTTGGTAAATTCAGCATATACAGTAGTATACCTACATAGCTCTGAATGTGTCTTGAATGTGTACGACCACATTTACATGAGGACAAACTGACAAAAAGGTTATGCTGTCATTATATTTTATTATAGTTTTTGAGTTGAGGACAATAAAAGAATATTTAACATCAAATGTAGCAATGTTCTTGTGTACTACTTGTGCACAGATAATTTTAAGTGGTTTTGGGGGCATAAAGTGTTGGAAATACATGTGTAAAAGTTCAGATATCCCTTTAACAAGGCTTTTTCTATTGCTTGTGTCTTGGTGTGATAGTTAAAGAGATATCTCATTATAATTAAAAAAGAGAAAGCTTTTTAATCACTGTAAAGTCTGAAATTTCTATAGTTGTGAAATAATAGGAAGATTTCTATCATTTAATCATTTCTTTATTACTTTGGTGTCATTTAAATAGCTGTGAGGAAGGTCTTTATCAGCAGAGAAAAATGCAAAACTTATAAAAACACAGTTAAATGTCCAAAATTTGTGTCCTCCCTCACATTTTCTAAAGCCATCCTTTGGGCCGGATTGGTCCTTGCTTGGCTCCTGGGCCTTAGGTTTTACACCCCTGCACACACACACACCTTTTTTTTTCTTGCTGTGCACCAATCCACTGATGTTATTTTAGCCAAAGGCACTATTTTTTATTTGCCACTATTTTTCAACATTTATCTGATTTTCACAAAAAAAAAAAAAAACTTAAGCAGTGAACCTGCAAAGTAATCCTATGAAGACTAAGAGGAAAAAACCAAAAAAGGTCTTGGCACATGCTATTTTAAGACTTTTATTTCCTGCCACTAGAGGGAGACAACACTACATATTTGTTACCTTTCTTGATCGCTGTACTGGACTGTGTGACAGCCCTCTGTCATATTACACACAATCATTGTTAGGGTGATGGGAGACATGACCTAACAAGCCAGGTTTAGAGGAGTATTAGGTATTAAAGCAACATACTGTGACAATCTGTTTAATGGAGGCTGGATTTTATTACTCTGTAATGTTCAATAATAAACTCTTGTAACTGGTATGTGGTTTCCTGCTGTCATTCTGTTGTGTCATGAATTGATGTGCCCAACAGTTCATGTGTAGTCTTGTCATATGGTTATGGTTATATTACATACAACATGCAACACTTGTCAAAAATTGAAAGTGAAGAGATAAGACCTAAGATGGTTATCGTTAGCAGGAGTTTGGATGTTTGTCTGTTTTTTTATGTACAAAGGTGAAGGAAAGTAAGTAAAAGTAAAGTAAACTGTATTTATATAGCGCTCTTCACAGATAAAAATCACAAAGTGCTTCACTATACAGAGAATGAAAATGAATAAGAATGAAAATATAAGAAATAACAATGTAAAACAACATAAAAACAACTAATTAGTTGAAAGCTTGTGTATATAAAAATGTCTTTAGCTGCTTTTTAAAAGAAACAATGGAGTCAGTGCAGCGTAAAAACAGTGGAAGAGAATTCCACAACCGTGGTGCCACTGCCTGAAAGGCCCGATCACCACGAGCTTTAAATCGAGTGCGTGGGGCCACTAGCAGACTCTGACCTGATGACCTTAGAGCTCGGGAAGATGAATGAGGTTTCAGCAGGTCAGATATATACTGGGGAGCCTGACCATGTCGGGCCCTAAAGGTTAAAACTAAAATTTATGTAATCAGCAAACAGCTTCATGTAATGTCAGTATAGGTTCTCAGTCATCCAGGTCATGGTAGTCTAAGAGCGTGAAAAAAAACCCGACTGGACTCTTTTATGTTTCACCTGGATCAGGAGGCTTCTTCTCTTCTAAGACCAAATGGTGCAGAGTCCCTTGTATTTAAACACTAGTGGGGATGGTCACTTAAGAGGGTCTTTAACCCACTATTCAAAGTGTTGGGATTCAGAGATTCTTTTATTGCTATCATATAATCTGCCTTATGATAAATGCATTAATAACATGTTTTACAGTATTATTTTATCAGTAATATTTCTTACAGGGTTCATATTGCATTGAATATGTTTGTCATCACATTCATTCTATTCACAGGTTTAGTTCATTTATACACATTGCATATCTGTGCTGATTTGGAGTTGATGTTCCATCCAAGAGGGTTTTAAGCTTCACTGGTGAGAGTGTCCAGGTGATACATGTTGAGGGAAGATGAGAACATAGCAGGTTAATTGCATGCATGCTTACAATACACATATTAATCTAGTAGCAGGCCTGAGCGAAGGCCCAAGTGTCTTCTGCTTTTCTTTGAGACCTGCGCCAATTCTGTCTACTTAGTGATTGATGACGAGGGTCCATTATTAGCCCTTAGAGACCCTGAAGCTTGAAGTTTATTACCTTAAAAGGCAAGTGTTATAGAAAAGAGAAGTTACATGTCTGTTTATATTTTATTATTGAACAACAACCATGTTCTCAATGAACCCAAAAAACTCATTAATATCAAAGCTGAATGTTTTTGGAAGTAGTTTTTAGTTTGTTTTTAGTTTTAGCTATTTTAGAGGGATATGTGTGTGTGCAGGTGACTATTACTGTGCATAATTATTAGGCAACTTAACAAAAAACAAATATATACCCATTTCAATTATTTATTTTTACCAGTGAAACCAATATAACATCTCCACATTCACAAATATACATTTCTGACATTCAAAAACAAAACAAAAACAAATCAGCGACCAATATAGCCACCTTTCTTTGCAAGGACACTCAAAAGCCTGCCATCCATGGATTCTGTCAGTGTTTTGATCTGTTCACCATCAACATTGCGTGCAGCAGCAACCACAGCCTCCCAGACACTGTTCACAGAGGTGTACTGTTTTCCCTCCTTGTAAATCTCACATTTGATGATGGACCACAGGTTCTCAATGGGGTTCAGATCAGGTGAACAAGGAGGCCATGTCATTAGTTTTTCTTCTTTTATACCCTTTCTTGCCAGCCACGCTGTGGAGTACTTGGACGCGTGTGATGGAGCATTATCCTGCATGAAAATCATGTTTTTCTTGAAGGATGCAGACTTCTTCCTGTACCACTGCTTGAAGAAGGTGTCTTCCAGAAACTGGCAGTAGGACTGGGAGTTGAGCTTGACTCCATCCTCAACCCGAAAAGGCCCCACAAGCTCATCTTTGATGATACCAGCCCAAACCAGTACTCCACCTCCACCTTGCTGGCGTCTGAGTGGGACTGGAGCTCTCTGCCCTTTACCAATCCAGCCACGGGCCCATCCATCTGGCCCATCAAGACTCACTCTCATTTCATCAGTCCATAAAACCTTAGAAAAATCAGTCTTGAGATATTTCTTGGCCCAGTCTTGACGTTTCAGCTTGTGTGTCTTGTTCAGTGGTGGTCGTCTTTCAGCCTTTCTTACCTTGGCCATGTCTCTGAGTATTGCACACCTTGTGCTTTTGGGCACTCCAGTGATGTTGCAGCTCTGAAATATGGCCAAACTGGTGGCAAGTGGCATCTTGGCAGCTGCACGCTTGACTTTTCTCAGTTCATGGGCAGTTATTTTGCGTCTTGGTTTTTCCACACGCTTCTTGCGACCCTGTTGACTATTTTGAATGAAACGCTTGATTGTTCGATGATCACGCTTCAGAAGCTTTGCAATTTTAAGACTGCTGCATCCCTCTGCAAGATATCTCACTATTTTTGACTTTTCTGAGCCTGTCAAGTCCTTCTTTTGACCCATTTTGCCAAAGGAAAGGAAGTTGCCTAATAATTATGCACACCTGATATAGGGTGTTGATGTCATTAGACCACACCCCTTCTCATTACAGAGATGCACATCACCTAATATGCTTAATTGGTAGTAGGCTTTCGAGCCTATACAGCTTGGAGTAAGACAACATGCATGAAGAGGATGATGTGGACAAAATACTCATTTGCTTAATAATTCTGCACTCCCTGTAATTTAGTAAGCATCCCTTCTTCATTTAAGAAGCACATTTCCCTAACCACAGCTAGCTGCTAATTTCTGTGCATTTCATTCCTGTTACATTATTTTATTTAAATTTCATTTCATTGAGTCTTTGATTCTTGTTTTTACTTTATGATTATTCTAATAATGAGCTTCAGGTTTGAAAACGTTCCTTCCTGACAATGTCAAGCCTTGTTAAACCTCTTGACACTGTCATAAAGAAAGTTTTGCTGGTCCGGCTGATTTCAGATCGAAGCCGGCAGTATGTGGCCCATGATAAGTTTGACGTCTGTGCTCTAGTGAAATTTCTGGTTATGACATTGATGAATGTCTCTGCATATCACCAAACAGGAGAGGTCAGCATGCGTTTGAATGCAAAGCTGCTTAGATGTACCACCTCTGAAGCTCTCAGTGAAAACCTTTCACACAATAACAGGTTAAATTAGACTGTGTGTCACTTCAGCCGTTGTGGTGACTGTGTAGGTAAAACACACAAAAGTGGCATCTGCATAATGATTTAGAACAAATTAGTATTTTACTTTCAACAGTAAAATTGAATGTTATGAGGAAATTAGTTCTCTACATTCAACACTAAATCCGTCTTAAAAATGACTCAGATTTATGTCAAAACTACAGGTTTACTAACCTGAGAGTGAGAGATTTGTTCGCTGTTACTTTCAGCCACATCCCCAAAATTCTGTACTAGACTGACAGTGTTTTTACAATCTTGTATTATGTTATTTTGATGGGTTACTGCGAAATGTAGCTTCAGTTTCCTGTTCGTAGTTGACAGGCGTGGCCTCCAGTGTGGTCTTCTGCTACTGTAACCCGTCTGCTTCAAGGTCTGTTGGTCTGTTTTGCTTTCAGAGATGTTCTTCTCTGTAGCTTGTTTGTAACAAACCTATTAGCTCAAAGTAGTCTGGCTTTCTCCTCTGACCTCTGACATCATCAGAGTACTTCACCCAGATAACTGCTGCTCACTGGATATTTTCTCATTTCAGATGATTCTCTGTAAACCCTTAGCGATGGTTGTGTGGGAAAAACCCAGTACATCAACGGTGTTGGAAATACAGCCCCTCTGACATCGATGACCACGCCACGTTCAATCACCTTTCTTCCTGATACTCGGTTTGAACTCCAGCAGGCTGTCTTGACCATGTCCACATGCCTTTATTTATTTATTATGATAGTTTACTGTGACACCTTTCTTTCCACGTCTTTCAAGATCTTGTGATGAGTTGTAAAGTATACTCTACCAACACTCTTATGAGGCTGAATCCTCATAAGAGTGTTGGTACAATATGTTATGTTGTCATTACATGATTTATTAGTTTATGTGATGAGATTTGTCCTCTTACATTTTTACAGATCCCCTTAAAAAACTTTTATACTGGGGCACAAACTTGCAAAAACCCTACAGCACAGGGCACTTTTTTTTAAAAAAGGAGGACAATCTTGTTCAGGAATATTTTTAAAGCTTGTACTGTCAAGTAATGAACATTTTTTGATGTTTACAATGTTTTTACAGCGCTAGTTGTTGCTCAGAGTTGTCTAAAGTGCTGTTGGGGAAGCTTTTAACCAGAAACAAATTCCAAAAATGTGTGATTTACTGTAAAGTGATTTAAACAGGCAATTACAATAATGTGATACAAATGTGAAGCAAGAACGGGAGAAAATGTGGTTGTTTTGTCAACAGTGGTCAAAAAGTAAACCCTTAACTCAGTTTTACAAACTGCTAGCAGGCGTCTGTCCCAGCTGCCTTATGAAAAAATACATGCTACTGTTATCTAACAGATATTCTGGAAAACACACCTGAGGAGTGTAGTGAGAGACGCTATAATGATAGGAAGGTAGGATGCTCATCAGCAACATGCCACATGTACTATACAGCAGTGCACGTTTGACACGTCCGATAACTCGACAACCTTGAAAAGATTTTTTTTTTTTTTTGCTCGAGTATCTTCTTGAAAGCTTATGTGATGTGTTTTTCGGATGCGGCACCTGCAGCTGTCGGCTATTTTGGAAACATTTGAAAGCTCTTAGAAATGGTTGGATGGCTAATTTTAGAGTAAGATCTTTACTTTTGCTGAAAAATTTCTTCCATTTCACCTTTTGTCCGTGGGTGACTGCTACTTTGGTGGAAAAGTGTATCGCAAACAGTTTCTTTGTTAAACACTACCTACCCTGGTGGAAATCATGAGTCTCCCCCTGCAGTGTTTACAGTCAACAAGATATTTCAGTGGATGTGAGTGTATGATTGATACGTTCGTCTATACTCTATGTCCATTCTCTTTAAATCCCCAAAATGAAACAAAACTGAGCTACTGCCAGACAGAGCCACAATTCTCCCTTCAGCTTGGTGATACTCTTTATAGGTTGTAGAACTTTTTAAAGAAACTGAAAGTGAAAGCATTTAATTCCCCCAAATGGATTCTCTTTTGCACATATTAAGTATTATCTAACCAAAATTCATGCTTTATGGTATCCAGCAGTACTCAGCATCCTCATACCTCTTTCCTAAAACAAGTTCTGATGATTTGTCAGAACTATTTTAACCGTCAACAGCAGCCAGTATGATGGTGTCAGTTCCTGGCAGCACAGCAAACAAGGCGTCTTAGAACGGAATGTTGTCCTGCAAACATTTGTGGATACACCTCCTCCTGGTCGGATAAGTATGCACTCACTGCCTTTCTGGCCTGTTCTGTATAGACTCACCTGAGGGCTTGACGGTTAAGTAGAAGTGATAAGAAAGGAGAAATGAAGTAAGATTAGTCAAAGGTATTTAAAGAAGACCTGACAAAAGAAGAGAAACTAAGCTCGAACAGAAGCAGCTACCCGTCTCACCACCTCGGATCATGTCGCTGTCAAAGCCAGAGGACCAGCTCGCCTACGAGCTGAGCTGTCCCATCTGCCTTCAGCTCTACTCTGACCCGGTGGCTCTCCCCTGTGGGCACAACTACTGTCTATCCTGTATCCGCAAGACTATTGACAGCACGGATAAGACTGGCAAAATCCTGCCGCGCTGCCCAGAATGTCGTGAGGAGTATCCTGGCATGGATAACCTGCAGATAAATTTCAAACTTCGCAGCATCATTGAGAACTACAAGGCCACCGCGCCGCTGCTGAACATGCAAGCCGACTGCGTGGATACCAAAATGGAGGTTTTCTGCGATCAGTGCATAGACGAGCAGTCGCCCGCCGTGAAGACCTGCCTGAAGTGTGAGGTGTCTCTGTGCTCCAGACACCTTCAGAAACACAACGAGAAGGAGTTGTTCAGGACCCACCCCGTGGTGGAGCCCACGACGGAGCTGAGAGTGAAGGCCTGTGCCATCCACCAGCGTCCCCTTGAGTACTTTTGTTCCAACGACATGATCTCTCTGTGCACCACATGCATCGTAGAGGGCCATCACGAGAGCCACGATGTTCTCACCTTTAGCATAGCTGAAGAGGAGATGAGACGAGGGCTGGAGGCCCGAAATAAGGTATTTTTGTTATATCTGTTATATTGTAGCATTAAATATTAGGAAGGGGGATTATTATGTCTATATATATATATGTATATATATATATATGTATTTTTTTTTAATTGATAACCTACAAAATGTGGCCACATCTGGTTCAGCTGAGCATGCACAAAAGTGAAAGTAGTGCTCAGCCAGGGCTTGTATACTGATGAATAAAATATTCAAGTTATACAAATGCATGATTCATGCTATAAAAATATGTGAGGGAACTTACTGTTGAGAAATGCCAAAACCTGAAAATCCTGTAATATAATTTTGGAACAATGTTTAAAAGACTGTGCTCTATGCATATGGGACACAGACATGGGAACCTAACTTGTTTCACATATAAATTAAGGGCTTGGCACCTCAGTGACTCACTGCCATTTTCGGGGAGTGGTGAAGATCTGGTATGCAAAACAAATCTGTCTGATGGGAATAACCTGATGACCTTTGGCAGAGTCGTGCTATACATACACTGTAAAAGTACAAAGTCAGAATGTAAAAATTAATATTTTGGACAAGAAAATGATCAAATGTTGATGGAACATGATCATATATTACTTAACATTACAGACATTTACAGTACTACATATATGTATATATAGATCTGTATTCTCTACTTGTTTTCTGAAAGCCACTTACGAGAAAAGGCCATCCAGTTTTTCCAGATCTGAAATCTTTTATGCTTATACACAATAGAAAGAATCCTGTTGTGTGAAACACAGAAGATCTTAAAACATATTATATGTGTGTTTGCAGGTCATTTCTAGTAGACTGCAGCTGACAGAGGGACTCCTGCAGAAGACAGCAGAGGATCAGGGAGCCTCTGAAGCTGTAGGAGACAAAATGGTCAGCAAGGCTGTGACAGTCATGGACAGCATAGGTGCTCTGGTGGACAGGTAACCTGCTGCACATTTGCTGCTAGTAACACTGCCTTAAAAAGTAGCATGTGGTGTAATTAAGGAAATGTTCATGCACAGTACGTTTTCAAACAGCAAGATGACAAATGATATTGGCTTAAAAAAGGTGTGGAAAACCCAGACTGCATATTTCAGAGGTGGTAGAACAGTGTTCCTTCCGGACCTTCTCTCTGACAAGCGAATTTACAGGATGCGCTTCATATTTTCAGCAGCAAATAAAAATACAGACCAAAACGCAGGCCCCTCAAAGAATGTAGCATGCATGTATGTAATGAATGCAGTTTATCTGCATTTTAAGCCTACCAGTGTCTGTTTTGTGGGATAGATTCAAGGGTGTTTATAACACCCTAATACTTCAGTAAGTTCATTTATTAACCACTTTACACAGATTTGAAGCACTGTCCACATAAAAAAGGACATTAAGTACAATAATAGTCAATAAAAAGCAATGAAATAAACAGGCAATCAATAACATTCTCAACAGAGAGATAAATAATCTGAAGCCTGGCCTTTTAGTACTCTGCATGTAAATATGAGGATTTTAAAATAAATCCTTAAATCTACTGAGAGTAAAGAGTACAAAAGGCTAGTTTTCTACTTTAAGTTCAAGAAAACATTCAAGAAAGTATATCTTTGGAAGTGAGGCAGTAAGACTGAAATGTAGAGCTCAGTCACATTAGTGAGGCTGTGTGTGAGCTAGTTGCACTTTAAGCTAAATAAAAATATTGAGCATGCATAGCAGGAATTTTCCCGGGGCTTAGGGACTCTTGGGGGAGTTTATTATGTCATATGTTGTCAGTCTGAATAAATATATGGAAGTTCGTGCTGAGGGTTGGAACTTTCTGGAAGTTCAGGAACTTCTGGGTGTGCCTCTGAGCACATTGCTTATCATTTAAGTAGCCTGCCAGCAGCATTTCAGCCAGTTTCATCTCACAGACATTTTCTCAGTACCAGGTATTTACTGAAAGAACAAAAACAAAACAAAACAAAAAACTCACATACATCATTAGATTCTATCTGTTTAGCTCTTTTGTTTGATTTTTTTTTAAATGATCTAGCTAGCTGGCTAACCTTATCTAATTAGCACAGATTAAAACTTAGACTGGTGAATATTTTCTGAGCTTTGTGAGTATTTCTCATTGTATGGATGCATGTACAACTCTAAAGCAGACACAGTGATGAATCGATCCACCTGATTCTGTCTAGTAACATTGCGATAATAAAAGGAATAAAACTGACCAGTCCTCTTCACTTGTGTGCTGTGCTGTGATACAGGTACAGGGATCGCCTGCTTTCGCTGTTGGAGGAGGAGAGAGGACAGCGCCGCAAAAGCTGGCAGCTAGGTATGAGTGCACTTGAGGAGCAGCAGCAGCAGCTGATGGAGGCCCAAAAGAGCGCCACAGAGGTCCTCAATGAGACAGACACATGCATCTTTATACACAGGTACAGAAATCTGCCCTGCTATTACAATTAAAAAGAAGAAATACATAGAACAATGTACAAATGACAAGAAAGTGGAAATGATGCAGTATTCTTACTGATAAACTGACACTTCTCTGTTTATTACCCATGGCATATGGCTAGATGAGTGGGGTAAGTAACAATAAATCTTTGCTCTCCAGGTTCATGCAGATTGAACAAAAGCTGAGAGATGTTGTCACCAGTGCCATTCCCTCCTACATCCCCTCAAAGACTCCACTCAATACAATGCTCCTGCAGGGAGGCCTCAAAACCCAAGACTTCTGCACAGAAATGACTCGCCTCATGGATTCTCTTCATATCCTCCTCAACCCACTGGAACTCACCTTCAGCATCTACACCGCCCACCCCAACCTGCTGGTGTCCAACGATCTGCGCACAGTCAAATACAGTTCCAACAAGCAGTCGTACCCGGAGCACCCCGAGCGTTTCACGAGCACACCTCAGATCCTGTGCAGCCAGGGTTTCTCTGGCGGCGAGCACGTATGGGTTGTAGAAGTGGGACCCAATAGCATGTGGTCACTGGGTGTGTGCTACAAGAGCATCCCTCGCCGTGGTGACCACAGCCGTCTGGGGCACAACACTGTGTCCTGGAGGCTGCAGTGGAAAAATGGCAAGCTGACAGTGTGCCAGTGCTCCTCGAATGTGGTCCTTAAGGAAGTGACCACACCACCGGTCAAGATTGAGGTCACACTGGACTATGAGGGGGGAACTTTGACGTTCCACAGCACCAAAGGGCGCAGGGAGCACCTCCACACCTTAAAGGCTGTGTTTAAAGAGCCTGTTTACCCGGCGTTCGGTATACATTCAAACACACCAGACTCCTGGATCACACTGAGCAGTGGGATGTGAATACGTCCTGCATAGAAATTGCTTTGTTAGTCAGCCAAGTGAACTGCCTTCCAGCTAACACAAAAACCAACAATGTGTCTGCTGCCTGGCATTGCTGCATCGTATACATTTAGCATTACAATCACATGAGATTGTTTACAAAAATTTGTTGTTCATACTTAGGGTGTTTTAATAGAGTAGATTTATCAATGCAGGCGCCTATTACCTTTGTGAGATCTTGAGGCATAAACATTTATGTCACAAGATCATGTTTTCATTTTGTGTGTTTTGTAAATGTTATTGTAACGTGTTGAATGTTGTGTTTGTCCCCCATACAGTAAACACTGGTGTGCGCAGACGCTGACATTTAGGGACAAACTGAGACATGTTTTGTGTTTATTCTACAAATAAACTTATCTGGCAATGTTTCTGTGCGTCTTGTGACCAACTTTGTCTCAATACTTATACAGGTGCATAGAAATAATCTATGCCGTATATAGCCTTTGATTGGCTGTTGATATTTCAGCCATTCAAGTATGACCCTGGAGTTGCCAGGTGTGCCTGTAAATCCTTGATTTAAAAAAAAAAAAAGCGATTAAGCAATTTGCATTTGATATGACTTTCCCCAGAACACACATCTAATAATTTCTTATTAACAATTTCGTTTTCACACGCAATTTTATCATTTCTTGCCAACGCACGATCTGACCTTTACACATGTGCAAGAGGAGGATGGTTCACGAAGAACCTGGCAACCCATCCCATCTGTCTCACATTCTGTCATTGGGCAGGACAGCAACATTATTTCATATTATAAACATTTTTCTCACCACGAAAGCTGTGCGTTTGCAGCAGAAGCATGGGTTCGGGAGAGAGTACAACAAGAAAAGTGTCCTTCGGTGTCGACGATGAGGACAGGGTCAGAATTCTCCGTGGAGTCAAGGTAATGCTAATTTAGCTAGCACTTGAGAAGCCATGCTAGCATTACTTTAATGTGTCGCTTAGCACTGACTGGCTATTGTCAAATTAAGTTGTTGCTTTGTTCAAGCTATCAGTCTACGACCGGTAGAGTGTCACTGCTAAAATGAGGAGGTGCAAAGGGACGCAGAGGGTGGGATAGGTTGCTGAAAGAGCTGAAATACGTAAATCTTTTTGTTACCCCAAACTCCATTGGTAATAAGGTGAAAATAGTAATGTTCCTTGTTCACAAGTAAAGGAATACATTAGGGAGATGGTCTAAGAAATATAGAAAACTTTAGGACCTTAAGGTAAATTCGGCATATACATTGCCCACCTAGCAGGAAAACTAATTACCCGAAATTAAACATTTTAGCTGTCACCTACTCGCTGGCATTTGCTAACAACGTTAACGCGATAAAACGTTTAGTTTGCATTAAAGAGCATTAAAGAACGCTGTTATCCTACTGGAACATGTCAGCTGCACAGTAAGTGTGTATCGAAAAAACGGGGAGAATCGTATAAATGTCATAACTGCCTGATATGTTGTTTTAACTAACCATATGTGTAATTAGAAGTGGATGGCTTTAAATGAGCAAATTTCAAACGAGGTTTGGTATGGAGTTGACGCCTCTTTAGTGTTGCTTTCACGTGCTGTTGGACATATGTTTTTAACTTTAGCTTATACTTTTAGAACATCTAAGAGTAGAGCGAGTTAGTGTATGTAAGTGAAACCAGTGAAACACTAATGCAGTTGCATATATAACTAAATTGTCGTCTTCTAAAACAGGAAACGATAATATACAAAACAACAATTAGAAATGATTTTGAACAGGATATAGGCATGTCTAGTTTTGCTGAGCTTTCGGTCATCTGTCAAGCGCTGACAACATCAGTTAGATAATCATACACCACCATGTTTATTTCGTTTCTGAACTCGTTTGTGGAGATTCTTGCATTGTCATAATGATGCTGATGTGTACTCGTTTCACCTTTAGCCTGTTGGCGTGTGTGATTAAGTGGCAAATTAAAATTCTTAAGTTATTCTTCTTGCATGCACACACATACAGAAAATCAGCTGGTGTGGGTGTGTGCCTCCAAATATCCTAACATTATGAGGAAAAACAACCACTGGAAAATGAAGCATGTCAAAAATTAATATGTTGTGGTGGAATGCAATGACATGCAATGGCTGTGAGCAGTTTTGTAAGTTGACCAGTTTTTATGTAGTGCTTTTCTACTCTGAGCACCCAAAGTGCTTTTAAAATGTCTGTAAGAAAAGAGCCTGCCTTGGTTGCACATTCAGTGTGACTCATAGAAACAGTGAGTCAGTGCTCCCTTCTGTGGTTTTTGGGGTAGTAGTGCTTAAGGACTTCCCTGGATACACAAAGACACACACACACACACACACACACACATACAGATACACAAACACTAGAGGTTCAGTGATCCTCTATTAATGGCATGTTTTTCTTGTTTGTTTGTTTTTTATCTGAAGGATTACACAAATGTTGTTTTCTCTTAAATAAATAACACACGTCATGTATATGATATGATTTGTGGTTGACTCTGTTTGTCCAGCTGTCAGAAGATGTTCTGCAAAGAATGAGAGGAGTTGCCAACATTGCCCCAGAACGCACGTCATCACCTGCCTCAAGCCCTCAGACAAACACAGGTAGTGATCATTTTTGAGATTAAATTTTATTGATGCCTCCGCCATTATCGAGTTTGCTTACAGACCAGTTTGTTTTAATTATTCCCCTTTTGATTTCTGACAGTTTATTCTCTCTGTATTTGTGGGGGTAGGTTTCACGGAGTCTCAGCATTAACAGTTTTATTATCTCTCAGTGTGAACACACTGACTGAAACTCAGGTGTAAAACAAAAAGCCTCACCCGCTGTGAATTTGGCATCATTGTTCTGCCATGTGCAATTGCGAGTACAATGTGCCAACATCGTGTGAGAACTTGATAAACTTTGACACATACAATTCGAATGGAGTAGACAATTTGGAACTGGTTCTCGATTCTCATCTGTAAACGCACGTATCACCTCAGCTGATAGTGTTTAACCTCACGAGAAAATACTTCTTTTAGAAAAAAACGTGTTGCCTCAGCTTTTTAACTGGAAACCTGTGTCAGAATAAACTGAGAGCGTGAAATGATTTTGGCAGCCAGGGAAAAGATGTGGTGTCCTCCTTTGAAGAAGAAAAAAAAAGTCACTACTTTCTTTCTTTGGTGGAATTTAATTTACTGAAATTGACTGTTGCTTTTCAAGTAGTCAAAATTTGCAAGAAAATTTATAGAGTTTTACACTTCTTTTAAGATAAGATAACACATATTCACTGTCAACTAAATGTCTGACCTAAAGTAAATTTTGAGCTACAGTTCATACAAACTATATATGTATATATATAAATGTAAACTTCAACTATGTTTGATTATATAGCATTAATTATACATGTGCATTTGTCCCTATTTTGACAGTAAAGCTGTAAGCCACAAAAGTGCCAGTGTTGTTGTTACCTTGTGTGATAGTTTTGTCCTTTGAACATTTGTTGTCTTTGTTCAGCCTCCTCTCACAGTGCCAGCTCAGGCTCTCAATCTCAGCAAGGCCCACAGCAGCGCGCCCCACCCAGTTCTCAGCACAGCAAATCGGCCTCCTTTAGCAAAGAAGATCAGAGGAGGTGGGTTAAAGGAAATTCAGGATACAGATTTGAGTTAAGCTGATTTCTGCCTGGTGACCATTTGTATGCATTGCAAATAGAATTGTTGCATATCAGAGCAAAAGGTTTTTTGTGATTTGTTATAAATCACAAGGTTGTGTTGCTGTTTGCGTTGGAAAGAAAACAAAAAATATGGATGGTGTGCCACATTTTTTTTGAAGGCTCAATCAAAAAAACTAAAATGAGCTGTAACAGGATAATATGCAACACTGTGAAGGTTTCAGAAATATGATCTGACGCTTATCATTTCAGAGAGCCTTTAAATCAAGAGCTTCTTCTAAAAGAGTCCTTACTAATTTAACCTGCAGGGCATCATGCATGGTTTCACATTAAGTCAAGTTGAGTAAATGCATAAATAAATACCTGTAAAGCTTATCAAGCTCCTATTTCCATTCTGAGTTGTGTGATTGTACAACATGTCTCTGTTTTGATGGAAGCTGTTTTTGTATCCAAAGAAGTTTGCTAGTTCACTATTGGTTAACAGTGTGTCTATATAAAGTAGTTTCACATTATTGAAAGCTGTCATGGCCTTTGCTATTTATAAGCTAAACTCAGGTATCACTTGACATTTCAGATATGGGTTAGACTGTGTTGCACTTTGATAATTTAGTAAGATAAATGATGTTTGATAAGGACCTTCATTAATAGTAATTTTGTTCATTTGAAAATGGATAAAAGGAGGTCATTCTTATTTCATGTCAGCATTCTGATTCATGTCTAATGAATGAACTAAACTCCTGATAAGTTTGAAGCTACCCCACTATGCATGTTTCTAATATTCTATGGAGGGATCTTAAATTGTGTCTATACTGCCCCCTAGTGGACACACATAAATATATACATACGACATCTGACTGTACTGTGGAATGCAGGACTTGATGGCCATGAAAAACAGTATAAAAGATCAGTGTACTGTAGCTTCTGGTGCCTTAAACCTCCATTCTTTGTAACACCCATCAGGCCATGTGAAAAGGCTTCTGGGTCAAGGCTATGGGGAAAAAAGGTCCTGAGCTGTGACCTCTGTAAACACTTTCCCGATGACTTTATGGGCTCAGTCACTCATTTCAGATTATGTTGAATTAAAAACAAAACAAAAAAACAAACAAAAAACATTTGGTCTTTTAAAGTGTCATGAGGATTATCTGTAATCCACCTTACATACTTTAATGTGTCAGTTTGCCATTAATGTAAGCAATACTCATTATATGTATGGTTTAAGGTATGAACACCAACAGAAGATACTGAAGGAAGAGTGGGCCAAGATGGCACAGCGAGAAATGGAGGCGGCAAAGGAAGAGATGGCCAAAGCCACGAGCCGGGAAAGACAACAAATACGGCTGGAAGCTGAGAGGACCAAACAGTTGGTATATACACACACACACACACACACCCATGCATGCATCAGACATGTTTTCTATTAAAGTTTAAATCTCTTCTTTCTTTCATGTGTCGTGTTGAGCTGCTACTGATAGTTTAAATAAGAGTGAAGTAAGTTAATATTTAAAACACTTTAGTCAGTCACACTGCACTAGGCAGGACACTGTAGGAATTAATTTCTCTGCAAGGGTTAATACAGATTTCTCCCAAAGTCGGTCAGTACCAAAGCTTTGGGAGTCTAAAGCAAGACAAGAGGGATTTGCAAAGTGGTAGGAGATTCAGATTTAATCCAATTAAAATTAATTTTAACTTGTAGACTGTAAAAGATGCCATCACATCCAAAATTATGATAATCGAAAAGTATTGCATAAAATAAAAAACTATACTCCTAAGCCAACCTTATGTGTTATGTATGACCTAATGCAACCTGAAATGACCCTCTGGGCATTGCTGACCATTTGCTGTATATACTTAAACAATAACAACTCTGAACTCAAGCTTAAATAATTGCCCTTCTAGTTTTTCTCGTTACACCTAACATGCCTTGCCTCTCCTTTGACCACCGCTCTGTTTTTTTGTGCATCATTTTTGTTAATATGGTTATGGTGTGGGTGAGGGATATGTGATGTTGCTTCCCCCTGCAGTATCTGCCAGTGACCCGTTGAGGGAGCTGTTGCTGCCTGTGTACAGTTCTTTAAAGTTTTAGTCAGCAGTCATCCTAGCTCTGTTCACTGAAGATGTCAGGTGTTGCACGAGATTGTTGATAAAGTTGTGTAAAAGTGGATTAATCTGAGTGGGAGGAGATAGGTTTGACGTGGTGTCAAGATGTGATTCAGTCTGATGAGTTTGTCTGTGGTTAAATCGGAGTATTCGTATGGACGCAAATTGGCTCTTGAGATTGAATTTGCAATTTCCATGATGATACTCCCCCTGCCTCCTCCTCGTCCTCCTTTTTATCCTCCCCTTCTCACCTATTACATCCCTGTTCTTTTTCTATCTACTCCTCTTTCCCATGTTCTCCCTCCCTCATTTCTCTTTCTTCTTTCCTGCCCTCACCCCCTATCTCACTTTGTCTTTCTCTCCTTTTCTATCCCAGCCCATCACTCTCTCCTTCCTGCCCGGGAGACGGTATTATCAGCGTAGTGCAAGCGGTAAATTGCACCCTGAGAGTTTCCTGGAGCTGGAGATAGGAGTGGTGCGGAGATGCCTGTGTAGTCGTGGGCGGGGAAGGTTGAGGGGGGGGTTCTTGTTGTACACATCAGCCGGTGCCTGTTTCATACAACTCTTCCTACTCCTTCCCCTCCTATTACACCCCCTCCCCCCCATCGCTGTAGCGCCTGTCTTATCTCCACTCCAACATACTCCCACTGCTAATAGAAAGCTGCTGGAGGGACGCGCTGAGCAGAATGACCGCTTGAGCACGACTGGACCTCCTGATGCTGAGGGCTGCTTGTAATTACTGTTTCTGTGCTATGAAAACCTATATGCACATGCATACGAAGTGTGGGCAGACTTGCTCACATTCTTTACTCAAATTAGATTTTTTTTTTTGCTGTTATGGAGTCAGAGGGCATGATCACTCATCTTCCACAGTTCTTTGTCCTGTGCACCCTTGCATAGGTAGTTTTTTTTGTGTCATTTATAAGAATGTGATGTTTTGTATCACAGTAATACAGACATGGCAAAGAGTATATCCAGTGCATACTGTATGAGCAGTTCGCCTAAACTTTTGTGTCCATTAATCACCTCCAGCCAGCAGATTTATTTATTATAATACAGCAGATTTCCTGTAATTGAGTAGTTTCTGTGAATCTCCTACCTCTTGGAGAATCTCAATAAAAGGTCATAAAAAAACGAAAATAGCGGTATGTATTCAAAGACAGGTTAAGTACCTGTTCAGCATTTAAAATATACTTTTCATCTGTATCAGTAATACTTTGCTAAGTTTTTCACTAAAATTGCTCATTTAAGTTGCAGTATTTGATTTTTCTGAGCCCCAAATTACTGGAGATGGCCATGTGAAATATTTCAGGGCTGAATAGCACATTTACAAGAGTTCAAATGCACTGCAACTTGAAAAAGACAAATCAAATGGAAAAGTGCTGCAAAAGCACACAAAACACAAAGAAAGTTGAAGAAAATACAATGGAAACAGAAAAAAATGCCACAAACTAACAAAACCCAACGGCAGTGTTTTGGGGAAGACAATAATGTGACGGACAAGCTAATAGTAAACAGCTATTAGCAGTAATGTGTTGTTTTTTTCTATTTGTTGGTGTTTTCTTAAGCTGCAGTGTGTTTGAAATCAAGGACCACCCTACATTTAAGCTTTATTAAAAATGTTTTAAATTTAAAACCAAATGGATTTTGCGTCCACTCCAGGAGCCACAGTCTAAGGGAATGTCCTGTCTGTGACCATCTTTCACTATCAATATGTCATATGTCACTAGCAAAACTGGTACATGGCATAGAGCACATGCACCAATACCTTGGATGTTTACTGTTTTTTCTGATAAGCCAGTGGAGGAAAAAATGGGATTTGGGGTAAACTTTAAAAGTGACATTTCACTGTGTGGGTTAGGTGGTTGATTAAAACAGGATTTAAGCCAATGAAAAGTCCTATTTCTTCCTACCATTGTTATACTGAAACCCGTGCTCATGTTGTAGCTGTGATTACCAAATTCTTTTAGGTGTAAAGGATTTGGATCATTTTTAAATCTCAGTGGTGTCTCTGTGCTTTTTTGCTTTTGGGAACTGAAAGAGCATTAGGACCCAGAACAGGCTAATCACATCAGACATGACATGTACACAGTGTAGATGGATGCATGAACGAGTGTTTACAAGTTAAAAACATAATAATAAAAGTGAATATTTTGTTATTTTTAGTGATAAGAATCTAAATAACTTTGGAATTTAGATGGATTACATAGCTGGCAGCAAAGTTAGCTGGCTGCCATGGTCAGAACCAATGAACGTTTGGCAGGGAGCCATATTAATTATACAAGGAAAAGTTTAAAGCTGTGACAGTTATGCAATATTTCCTGAAAAAGGAAAATAAATGGATGAGGAAGACTGAACATATGAGACGATTCAAAATGGGAGCTGACAGCTGATTAAGCATTTACTAAGTAATTGGGAGCAAGAAGGATGTGAGGATGAAAAAGAAGTGACGGAACATTTTGTGAAGGGTTAGGATGAAGAATGAAGAGGAGCCGGGAATGAATGGGAGTGAAAGAGAAGATGACACGCATTTCCTGCGGAATAGAACTTAGAAGAAGGGAACGAAAAAGGAGCCTTTTACAAGCAATTGAACATTTTGTGAAGGATCCACGAGGAAGTGGAAGGGAAGTGCAACAATGGGTCGACGAGAAGGAAGGAGGGACTATTTGTAACGCTTCTTTGTCGCATTGGGAGGATGAATTGCAGAAGAAGGATGGTGTGATTTTAAAAGGGGGTTACAAGATGACTAAATATTTTGCACAATCAGGAGATGTTAGACAAGGAGGGATGAGGGGTGGCAGGGGCTGAGAGAAAATATGAAATCTGAAGGAGAAGGGCAAGGAGGAGAACAAAGAGGGAAAGAACGGAATGATAGGAGCAAGAATGAAAATGACAGATGCCTCAGCACTGCATACAGAGAGGAGGGATACGTGCAGGGAGAGTTTAAAAAAAAATCAGCTGAGTAAATGCTTCCTGTGGAAGTTGAAATAAAGGAGATTTAGATGTAAGGCATGAAGACTGAAAGTGGTCCAAGTTTAACTAATGTTTATGATGATCATCGTGATGATGATCCAGTAAGAGGACACAGCAGGTGACCTGCAGAATTGTTAGAAAGGGGAGGAATAGGAGGAGAGAGGAGCTGTGCGGCTGTGTGCGGAATGGACGGAGTCGCGGTTTATCCTTGAGTGTCGGAACAAAGGTGTGAGGAGTGGGCAGAGAAGGTTGCTACAGGTGACTCAGTGCCCGCTGTCCTCGTGCGTGGTCGCAGCACTGAGTCACATATCAAGAAAGAGCCGGACAGCGATGTGTGGCGTCTCCTCTTTAACTGCTTCTTTCTTTTCCGGTGCCTTTCACTCCCTCGCTCATTTCCTCCTGTCTTTTGTGCTCTTCCTAGCACACTGCCTGATCCTTCTGTTCCTCTGGCCCTTTCCTCATCTTTCAAGCCAAGGCTCTCGCCCACTGTGCCACACTCTGTGAATAGTCTTTGTTAATAGCAAATCTTCTGCAGATTAATTTCAGAATGAGTGAGGGGGGGAGAACGGGAGAATGGAAAGAATAGAAGCAAGTTGAACTAAAGAGCTAAAAGGGATTTTCTCTTTTTATATTGTATTAATGGTCTTTTGGTGCGTCTTGAAAGGCGCCCCCCCCCCCCCCCCCCAAAAAAAAAAAAGGTTATAAGTCACATTAGCATATGGTAAATTTCTCTCTCTCCCTCTGTGTTCTCACAGAACAATAGGAAGACTATTTTATTAGCTGCCCTTTAACTTCCTCTGACTGAGCTTGGGCTAATATAAAATGCCAGCCTTGTTTTTCTCAGTCTTCAAACGCCCCTTTTAAGCACAGGTGAGTCAGTTGCATCTTACTTGGACTTAATGTGACAGGGAACATGTAAGGTGGTTAAAGAGTATTATGCAGGGAATTTTTTCATGTCAGTGTAACACTTATAAAACTAGTTAAGCCTTCTGTTTATTCAGAAACCTCTGTTTGTGGGGGAAAATGTCCTCAGGTATCATTGGGCAGCTGTCCAGTTTAAAAAAAAAAAAAATTCTCAGGGCTTCACAGAAGAGAATTAATGGGCACTCGAGCAATCTTTACATTATGAGATGTTCTCAGACTTTGATTTGCTTTTAGCTCAGACATAAAATCAAGATAAAGCCTGATTACGTAATATTAAAAGACATTACTTATTATTAACATAAAGCCTGTGTTATATAAACGTGCACACATCTAATTCATAGATGTAGACATTTACCAGAAAGAGATGCTACTGCTTTGTTCTGGGAAATGTGCATGTATGAGCTGGTTAGATGCACTCTGGTGTACTCGGCTTGAATCACTTCCTCCAGTCGACACTAGATGGCAACAAAACCATATGCCATATTTCATATGTTGGCCTGTCTGTCTTATTCTGCCTGCTGCTTTGTCCCTGTGCACATCATGCACAAAAACTAGATACATTTCACATCTGAAATTCTGTCACCAGAAAAACCAGTCACAAATGTTATTCCACCTGCTCCCCCAACACTAATGGAATCTGCCTGTGCCCTCCGTGTGGATGTCCTATTGTCTGCCATTATTTTTACTGTGTCAGAATTGCCTGTAGAGTGGCACAGTGCCAGGGCACTTTTCATTGTAATGTTCATATTCATTTCGTCTTTAAGGAAACTATCACGTGCTGTAGGGATGTTCCTGGATCGTTACAAAGAAAGCAATTATCCTTATTCAGATTTGCACCAGGTCACTGAGTGAGCTTTTCACTCTCCATATTTAATACTTGTTTTGTTTTTGTTGTTGTTGTTGTTGTTCTTTGGTTTTTCCCCCAGTTGTTGAAGCGCTTTGCTATTTTGATGACACATTAAATTTGAGCCATAAAATTACAGATAAAAAAAGTTAAATGACATTTTCAATTAAAGTTTAAAGTAAAATTTGTTGTTTTTCTGGGGAGGTTTTTAGGGCAAAAAAATATATAATGATAATCAAATGAGCTCATGCACCAATGTGTGCTAAACATCCTTCATTATAATTTCTTAGCATATGTCATTAAAAAAAAATAGAAAAAATCCAAGTGTAGCAACAACCTCCGAATCAAAGCAACACCGTGCACACTGTGTTGGACTTTTCTTTTCCTATGCTCTTCTGAACAGTTACTGCAATATCAGTGCACAGCTTTTTTTTGTCAGTGTGGTTTGAAAGTGTGTATTCACAAACTGACTAACGCACCGATATCTGGCTTTTCCTGTGTGATGTAGCACTGCCAGTCATTTTTGCTTTAATAAAAGTCATATTTTATATGAATGAAAAGTACAGCGGCCCTGAGAGGTCAAATGCAGTGCAATTTAAGAAAACACTAGCAAACAGAAAAATGCTGCAAAAGTTTAATACAACAGAACAAAAATATTAAAAAAGCCACAAAACCTCACAAGAAAAAAACAAAACCTGCAAAACACAGCTGTAGTGTTTTTGAGAAGAGAACAACAAGACTGAACAGCTGTGGAAGTAAGCTAACAGTAAATGGCTAATAGCAAACATGTATCAGTGTTATAAACCATAAACAGTATATCTTAAATATGTGATTAAACGCACATTTCCCTACATCCTTTTCGCCCTCACAGCACTGATAAATCCTCTGCTTGTTTTAAGCTTCTCCGTGCAGTCCTTCAAATCTTTTGGTTTCTGTCACCTCCACAGCTGTTCCGTCACATTATTGTGTCCCCAAAATACTCTATTTTCCTTTTCTTGTCTTTTATTCAACTTACATTTTGCAATTTACATATTGCTTGCGTGTTTACGCTTTCACAGCGTTCTCTTAAGTTGTAGTGCATTTGACCTCTCAGGGCCACCATAGAAAATATTTGAATCCATTTCTTCTGATATTCATCTGGCGCGGTAACGTTCTTTATTTTGAGTAAGGTCAGGTTTTAGTGCTTCAAAATACTGAGGGATAACCCAATTTTATAACCTTACTCCAGTGATTTAATTATTATGGTGGTGGAATAGCCAGGGTATCATTACCTTTAGTCTGCAAGTGGTGCAAGATTTAAAAACTTCAGAATGTTTAAATACTCAAAAGAAAAGAAATCTTCAAATGCATCTTTGAAAGTTCAGAATCTATGCTCTGCGATGCTTGGGTTTAAAAACTTTAAGCTTCAAGTTTAAACCAGAGTAACCCCGCTGAATTCAGTGACTTAAAGAAAGAGAGTTGTTTTGATACCATGCCAGTTAATGCTGGAAGCGTTGTTGAGGAGTTGTTCACTCGGACTAAAAGAAGGCTCGATTTTAAGTTTGGTGGTCAAAGGTGAGAGAGCTTTGTTTCACAAAACCCATTTTAGCCTTAAAATGGGTTTCTATGATCTTTTTAGCCATAACTGAAGAATTTATAGACTAATATCAAAAAGCATTACACAAATATCGAATAGTTGAAAATAAAATGATACTACGCCTCTGTCAGTGCGCCCCAGGGTGGCTGTGGCTACGATGTAGCTTGCCATCACCAGTGTATGAATGTGTGTGTGAATGGGTGGATGACTGAATGTAGTGTAAAGCGCTTTGGGGTCCTTAGGGACTAGTAAAGCGCTATACAAATACAGGCCATTTACCATTTACCATATGTTGGCATCTTTAAGGTTTTGGCCAGTTTTAAATGCAAGAGTTTTTAAAATAAGGAGACACTGACTATAGTGTACATTTTGTAAGATACCAAAGTTGATGGTGTATTTGCTACTTCTTGCACTTCTTAAAGTACCGTATTTTCCGCACTATAAGGTGCACTTAAAATCCTTTAATTTTCTCAAAAATCGACAGTGCGCCTTATAATCCAGTGCGCTTTATGTATGAATTCCCAGTAGCACTTACTGGCCTCGAATCGATTTTATGTGGTACACGGCGCTCAAAAATCTGTTAAGAGTTAGTACGACTTTGGTAAGCTACAAAGCTGCACTGCTTGATGGATTGTCAGAGCATTATGGCCACCGTAGTCAGGAGCCTCGCGGAGTAATCTGGGTCCAAAACTCCGTCCTCTTCAGGTCCCAAAGTCAAACGAACACTGCGGCAACACTGAAAGTTAAAACTGTCTAAATTCTTTCTTCTTTAATAAAATGATCAGCGTTGCTGCTTTACCAGGTGTAACAATTAACTTTAACATTCAGGCATCCATGAAAACAGAATTTATTAAATTTAATGGAATTAGAAGTTAGCAAGAAGTTAGCTTGCTGGTTTCCGCCTAAACATGATATACCATGCTCTGACTGAGAGATTTCTGAAAAAATTTTTACAGCTCTGCTATCACTTCTGACATAAATGAAGACAGAAAACTAAACAGCAGTGACGTTTGTAGGGTTACTGAAGTTGGACTAGCTGGTATATAATGATGTGCTACATGATCGCTAGCGACACAGCTATGTTAGCATAACATAAACACAGTGAAGCTGGAGGATGAATGTTAACTTTTTTCCACTTGATAAAAGTTAACGTGAGGGTTCCCGATGGTTAGGGACAAATGCAATCGCATGGCAGGACGCTGTAAACGGACCAAACTTCAGTCATGAGAACAACTGAGATAATCCATCCATACGAGGTTGGTCATTAATATACTGCAACAACATGGGAATAGAGCAGCTGCGAGAGAATTCAATATTACATTGAATTGAATCAATGTTACGGACGTGAAGGAAGCAAGAAAAATGAGTTGAGTAAAGTTTGACTTATCTGACTGTTTTGTTTCCCTTAATGCGGCTTATAATCCGGTGCGCCTTATGGTCCGAAAAATACGGTACTTGTGATTAGGAGAAGCATATGAACACATTAATTCTAGTTTATCTTTCTATGATCGTGAATTTGGTTTAATGATGAGCAACAAATCCAAGTTTTTCTCTGCTGTAACTTTTAGGGTCTGTGGGTTTAAGCGGTCACACTAAATGTTCCTAAATGTAATGTCTCTGTTTACTCCCGTCGCTCACATCACCCTTTTCAGCTGCAGTTGGCAAATTTTTAGGACCAAATGGGAGATCAGCATAAATGACAACTATCTGTTGAAAGCATTGGAGAATATAGCAGATGAAGAAGCAGATGTTCTCTTCACGTTTACTGTAGATTAAAGCAAAGACTAAAATGAGTCAAGAGCCCAACACACTCCCACAATCTCCAAATCTGATAGTCCACAACATGCTCAGTCCATGGAGATCTCACACCAGCAGCCCACAGGACCCAGAGGATCCTCTGTTAATGCCTACATTGGTCTCTTGGAATTACAAATGAGCTTACACAATATTACACAGCATTTTGCTGTCTCTTGAGCTGTCTCATTTCAGGAGCGCTCCCCTGTTACTGTGAAGTTCTAGCAAAGACTTGGTCAGATGTCACGCCTCAGGTGCTAGTGATTGATTTCATTATGTTTTTTTGTTGTTGTTTTTATTTTTTGTGTAGTGTTTTTTTCCCTCCCTGCCGGTGTGTTTGTCAGACTGCCGGAATGAACCAGATGTTTTCTCTGATTGGACAAACCAGCCTCACTTGTTTATACCTAAAACCATATAATCAGTTGGAAACTCTGATGCTGATGGGGTGACAGCAATGTCTCTCTGTTACACACTCAGGAAACTCATTCAGACTTTGCTTATCAGTATGAGAGAAACAGCTGTGTTTATGCTCACACTCACACACACACAGAGGAGTGAGGCAGATGGGACATGCTTCATTATAGCACTACATATGAGTGAATTGCTTGATGTTTTATCGTGTGCTCCTCTGACTGCTTATTTAGTCAGACATATGGTAACATGCTGCTATTATGCCATTTAGTTGAATGAAAAAAGGATAAATGAGTTGCTAAGTGTGCAGGCTTTTTCCTCAGTTTTCAGTGGTTTAGTAGCCTTTGATCTATTTTAACATTATTGCTCTTATTATGAAAAGCTGTAATCTTGCCTTGGTGTATAAGTTGGAAAAAAATTTATTAACAAAGATGTGCTCAGACATGCATGCTGTGCAGAACTTCCCGTACTCTGAAAACTATTCCCAAATAATTTTCAGTTATTTTCAAAGAAGCGCAGCACCAACTCTCCTAGTTTCATTGGCACAGAGTTCTTCAAGAAGTTTGTTCCAAAAAAATTTTTCAGAATTTGTCACAGTTCTCATGTGGATTTATTCGTCTCAGTTATCTTCAAGTAATCTCAGACTTACGCCATGATTTTAAGATCAGGGCTATTTGGGGGCTGTACCATCTGTTTTCCTGCTCTGCTATTCGCTCATGATGATTCAGATGCATTTAGAATGGACCGAATCTGATGTGCTTTAACGTTTTGGACTTTGCCATGAAACGTTACTCACAAATAATCACCAACCTTGACCCAGTGTTTGGGAAGAAAAAGATGACAAAGGATAGGGAAAAGAGTAAGAACCGTAATCGGTAATGACGCTAAAGCAAGGGGGGCAAAGAGAAGATGTAGCGAATGACCAGGAAAGAGAGAGGAGGAGGAGAGGGTGCTTAGGAAGTAGGGAGAAGGGATGTGTGCTGCTGAAGGAAATGGTGTGAACGGAGGTGAGTGACTGACTGGATATAGGAGGAGAAGGAGGTTGTGGAGGCTGGGGTACAGATAAGCCTGCAGTTGTATCAGTAATTGTCATCTGCAGTGACTGAAATGGTTCTGCATGTAAAGCTATTAGACTGACTGTGCGCTCAAAAGCTACCTTCCCCTAAATGCAGATTGAGATGGTGAGGCAGAAAGCCAAATGAGAAGGCACACAGACGGGACGTTTGAGGAGTTCTCCAGTTAATCTCAGTTCTTACAATTAAAAAAAAAATGTGAATATTCAAATCTTTCCTACTTTAGTTTTCATCCATCCGTCATCTTCTGCTTATCATGTCCTTAGACTGTTGTTTTAAATGCTGAAATTTGGCAATATGATTTTTTTTTTCTTTCAGAGAATAGCATATCTTGTAGCATATGTAGCACATTTTTCCCAACAATGACAAAACAGCTGGCAGACAAAGAGAAAAAGAAAACGCCTGAACAAAAACGAAACCAAACAACAGTCTGTTCATCATATTCAATATGTAGCGATCCACATTCTCAAAAGAAAAAGTCCCCTCCAGGGAAAAAATAAAAGGACACGCAGTTCAAGAACAAAAAAGGATAAAACAAGCAAGCAAACAAAAAAACCCCCAAACAAACCAACTGCATGTTTTACAGTAAACTCTTATTTTTATTGAGTATTCTGAAAAAGTCACCAAACTTTTTTTAGTTACTCCTTCAGTACAAAAACGTAGGATTTTCATTTATACCATTCACTGCTAAATTTTTGGGCTTTTTTTATGTTTGTGATTTCCCCAAACAAGGCACTCCAAATGTAAAAGTTGATCTTTTAATAACTATCTATCTACACAATCATGATTTAAGGTTATCCACGTAAATGCAGAGTTACTGAGAACAGTTCACTTCTTACATCGCTATAGTAACTTGTGCTGCAGATCTCGCCAGTTGCCATTGTTGCTAGCTTTCTTTCCTGCCTTCAGACTGGCTAAAATGTATTAATATAATAGTCTTAAAGAAAGTGCTTAAAGTACTCACACGTTCATAGTGGTTTTCCTCTCCAGCACCATATAATCGTGCAGCTGTGTGGAAGCAAGTGTTGGCTAACTTAGTAAGTTGGAAGCTGCCTTCATGAAGCCAGATATGTTGAACCTACTAGGCTCAGGATATTGTACCAACATCACAGAGACATTAGCACGCATCCCTGTTATTTGTTATTTCTTGCTAAAGAGCTAAATAATAATAATTCACATGCTCTGGAAGAACGGCCAAACTGAGCTCCTTCTTTATAAATGGGGGTTCATTTTGACAGCACATGTGGTCTAATTGTTGATTTGCTTGACCTAACTAAACTACCACATCACATGACTGTGCAGACTGTGTGATAACAAAAACATTAAAGATTAAGTGTCAGATGGAAACAAATAAATAAATAAAAAGCAGTCTGCATGAAAACAGTAACTATAGATGAAAGAGAGGAGGAGGAGAAGGGCCAGTGGCCCATTTGTCCCATTCTTTCTTCTGTGTAGTTGCCTGGCTGTAATTATCAGTCAGATTATTATTGAGTGCTAATTTATTGCCTCGCTGGGAGCGATGTGTTAAATAAACGCAGTGGAGTAAATAAAGAGAGGGGGAGAAAGAGGGAGAACAGACTGCTGACGCTATCAGATGGCAACCCAACACACACGCTGCCCACGGGGGAAGATGGAGATGTGTGAGTGTGTATTTATACGTGTCTGTCCCAGACATACTTACAAGCCCAAACATTAGTGCGCCTTGCCCATGTGGTGCGTTGATGATCCATTGCACTGTTAACACTGGGGCACTGAGGCTCTCTTCTTGTTTTTCCTTCTGTACTGGATCAGGGAGTTGGCCCACAATAGTTGATATCACTGTGAGAGACACACTGACTAACGGCTCAACCAGCCACCATCTGTTGTCCCTACAGCTTAACCTCAAAACTGGTACGGAAGAGCTGTTTCAAATATTAAAATATGTCTTTTCCTTTTTCTTTTTTTGTCTTTGACAATCATAAAATGAGACCCAACTTTCACAGAGTTACACAACACTGCCAATTAAAAAAAAAGATACAAAAACTCTTGCCTGATAACTTTGGACATTCTGATCAAACAGCAGTTTTTGTCGTGGTCCTCAGTGGTGATGGAACAAGTCAGGAGTGTGCCCAGGACCCAACACAGTCTCACCACCGGCCGACTCACCCTGTGGCTTTAACCTCTTCACACCAAATGAACGTTGAGTTGAAGGGAAGCAGGAAGTGACACATTCTTGCAGTTATTTAGGTTTAGTTCAGGCAGTTTGACCCTTTGGCTCCAGTAACCTTTGGGTCTAGTAAATGGTAAATGGACAGGTTCTTAAATAGCACTTTTGTACTCTGAGCACTCAAAGCACTTTACACAACTTCCCTCGTTTAGTCCAGCAACTGGTCTCCTCAGTTCCCAAACATTTATGGACTGTTAACAGAAGACGAAAATATAGGTTTATGATATTCCCAAATCATAGCATTCTGGGGGTTTTTCACCTTTGTATGAGTTGATGTTATATTTCCTTAAAATGTTTTAGCTGACATATGTTTTTGTTGTTAAAGTACGCAGTTTTACATTTGATTCATTTGAATAAGCACAGGCAGGATCCAAAGTGGCCTTCATAGCTTTGTGGACTGTGTTTCAGAGTAGGTTAAATGTTGCTAACAACTTTGTTTTCCATACTTCTGAGCTGTGTTTGCTTGTTGGGGAAAAACGTAATCACCACTTATTTCTATATATTTTTCTTGGGAAAAGAACAATGAAAGTAAAGCATAGATGAAAATATAGTATACAAGCCACAAACCATTTTAATGAGTTTGCAATTCAGTATTTAGTATGACCATCTCTTTTCTTCAGCACAGCCTGAACTCTCTTAGCTTTCTTCTTAAGTTGTTCTCCAGGCTTCTTGAAGGACATTCAAAGCTCTTCTTTGGCTGCCTTTTGTTCAGAGCTCTGTTGAGATGATGTAACACTGCATCAGTGATGCTGATGTCCGAGCTCTGGGAAGGCCCGTCCGTGACTGATTGTGTTCCATCGTTTGTTTTTTATCCATGTATGGTTTTAGTGCACTGGCAGTGTGTTTGGGACCATTGCAAAGCTAGAAAATGAAGCAGTTCCCAATCAGATGCTTCCCAGATGTTGCTGCGCAGGGATTCAGAATCTCCCACTAGGTTTATGTATTCTTAATGCTATCAATTTTGATGGGATCCCCAACATCACTGGCTGAAATGCAGCCCCAGACCATGACAGAGCATGATTCTAATTGTAATGCAACATTGAAAGTATCAAATCGTCATAATTCATTTGTAATGTATGCTTATTGCGTCATCTTCATTATAAAGTTGAAAAATATTTTATGGCTCAATTTTCCATTAAAAGTTGCCCAAACGTGGCTTATTTGATAGTAAAGGCTGCAGGCCCCTCGGTATAAATAAAGCTTTTAGTTTAAGCTTTTTGTCACTGATCAGAACGGACAGTGGCGAGGATGTTTGCCTGCGGAGTTGGCGGCGTCTGCTTGTTAGTGACTTGGTTGTTTCTGTTGTTTATTAGGCTTGACCTCTGTAGTCTATTTGCCGTGCATGTTTCATCCTCATGGCGCTACTGTTGAACCTTTAAAACTGTCTTTGTCACTTATTTCTCAAAAAAGGAGGGAAAAAAGGGTCTCGGGCTAACGAGTCAAACTGCATTTCAACAGTGGGAACTGTTTAGGCATCCCTGCTAGATTTCAGTTACACCGTCGGATGTTTTTCCTTCTCTTGATCTGCGAGCTCGCTCATTGTTGCTGTGATTTTTGTAATTGTATCCTTGTCATTTTTTTTTGTTTCATACTTGTTATCTGTTAGACCTGTCTTCTGTTTTCCCCTCATCATTTCCAGCTCTACTTTCCCTCTCTTACTCCTGCTTGGGTTTTCTGTCGCTCACATTTTTTTTTCCCTGCTGTCTCTAGCTTCTAAGTAGATGCTTGACACCTCCAGCTGTGCTCTGAATTGATTCATATGCAGAAGGTGCCTGGAGAGGGAAGAATATACGATAATACATTTGTAAGCTAATCTCCTGCTTAGCTCATGGCTAGTAACTGCCATAATCAATTATGCACCTTGTTAATAACTGAAGTTATTTTCCTGCCCTTGCTTACATTTCTAATGCATTTGCTCTTTCTCTTGTCTCTGGTCATTTCTGTCATTCTCCTTTTCTTTTCTCAGCCAGGTATTTTTAGGAAAGTTTTAAAAAATACTTGAGGACAATAAATTTAAAGCAACATGTAAGACGACGTAGTAAATTTCTCTTTAATACAAGTAACTGGCCAGGCAGCGAAAAGTGTGGCTTTTGTGATCTTAATGGTGCTTTTAAAGCTACATTTATTTATTTATGTATTATTCTGTACATAATGTCTGTCTAACCCAAGTTCAGAGTAAAAAACACTTTTCTTTGTGATGAATGCGTCTTCTGTTAGTCTAGAAGCACAATGCTTAATATCCCTGTAATTTTACTGCGCTATGGACTGAGTGTCTCTGCAATTTGAATCCCTTCATTGTTGATTTCAGATGTATAAGCCGATTGTAACTTCAATACCTTATTGGAGCACAGAACAGACATAACACAATGAACAGATGCACTGTGATAGCATTCATTTGAAGGGGTTGGACTGAAATCACCTTGTAAAGATTAATTATTTGAGTGCCTTGTGTTGTTGGTGAGTCATGTAAAAGCGGTTTCTATTTTCTTTTGCGACTTTAGCAGTAACACAAATCCAGTTTCTTTTAAAATTAGTAAAACTCATGCTGCTGTGGTACAGCTGTGCCTCAAAGTTTTGGCTGTAGCACAGAGTTTGATCTTCATGCATTTTGCAGCTTCAGCTGTTGCTGGGGGAAGAAAGGTGCTTTTAGGGACTTTTAATGGTCTAACAGTCTTAAGGTAAATAATGTCAGTACCTGCTCATTTTTACAGAGTTTCAGTGTTTGCTGTACAACCCAGTGAACTAGATGATGTTGTATACAAGCCTTGATTATACTCAAGACTGGGGCCATGATGCTTAAGTAGTCATTCCTGTCATACTACTTTAAATTCTCCTGCTTGGGACCCATTCATAGTTGATGCGTTGTAATATAAATGCTCCACCAACGAGTCTGCACGGTCACAATAAATGATCAGATGTGGATGTCTGCGTGGACCCTTGCTTTCACAGATTAATGACAAAATATATGTCACTCGGACCCAAGTGGATCCTAGCGGACTCAGGGACATGGAAGGTGTAATCAAGGCTTTAAAGCTGGGCTGTCTGTACCCTTGTTAAACAACTGATTAATGTGTAGTTTAAGGTAGTGCTGTTCACTAAAAACAAACTGCAGCGCTACTGCTGCTAGCGAGAGAAAGAAAGGGAAACACCAGGGAGCTTGTTTCCACCCTTCCACCATGAGCTGAAAAATACTGAATTATCTCAGAGAGCCTCATTCACATAAATGGAAGGATATCATCGAACCACTAAAAGCGCTTATTTTTCCAGCACTGTTGGTCCCACATGACCTCTTCAGTATAGGAGCTAGCCATATGAACTAGGTGGCTCAGTGTAATGCATTCTTTCTTCTGTAACTAACTTTGAACATCAGTTACATTGGATAGAGTATAATTTTAATAGGAAAATTGTGACACTTATTTTCTACCAATGCTTGTTTCTATGGTTTCTTATAATTTCATGGAAAATGTATCTGGAATACGTGACTGTTCAAAAAGGTGACAACATTTAAAACTCTCATTTTTACCTTATTTTGATACCAAACTCGTCTTATTAAAATGTTTCCAGTATAGTCATAGCCCATAGTTGTCATGGTAAGAAGGTCACACTTGACTTCTTTACTAAAGAGTTAATTGTACAAAAAGTATGTGCTCAGTTTGCAACGTTTAACTGATTGTTATTTATTAAGTCATTCATTTCTGTAGACATAACTGAGGTTTGCAGTGATGCACACATGCTCAGTGAAACAAAAAGTTAAAGAAACAATACCTGGAATCTTTGTCTGACCGTTATCCAAACCTGTAATTTCAGTCAGCCCATCAGACAGAAACGCCCTCTTTCTGTTTTCTTTCATTTTATGATGATCGATCAGTGTAGCCGCTTACCAGACGCACATTAATTTCAGTTATAAGCAGACAAGCCAACATTAAACTAGCGATTTAATTAAATGACTCTAATGATGGTGTTAATATTGATTTCATGCATTATCGTCCTTGATTGGCAAGTTTCTAGCGATCACTCTGACCATCAGCACTACCTGTGTCACCTTTCTGCTGTTTGACCGTGTGGTCATGGCAGTGTTTCCCAACCACTGTGCCATCATGAGAAGTGATCAGGTGTCCTGTGGAAGATTATCTAGTTTCACCTGATTGGTATTCTAAGCGACCGACGTGAGTAACAAGCAGAACTATTACATTCTCTTCCACTAGAGGGCAGTACAACTTCTTGCTCCAATTAAATGGGTTGCCAACTGCCAGTAAAACAGAAAAAGATGGAGAAGAAATTACAGTGTCATGAGACAGCGCAGCGCACAATAGCATTAAATTATTATTTGAAAAGAAAAAGTAGTCAGTCTGGTCTGAGTCCTGGAAAAACTTCCGACCCAGATGAAGGCCCTAGCATGAGTAGTGGTTAAAAGAAAGCAAAAATGGTATATTGAGGACAAACTGAGCCAATTCCGCTATTCCTAGTGTGCGGGGGAAAATGATCAATATGCTTTTTGTGACGTTTTTGTTTGGTGGTGTGCCGTGTGATTTTTCAAATGCGAAATATGTGCCGTGGCTCCAAAAGGTTGGGAAACACTGGGTTATGGTGACAGAGCGCTCTGATTTAGCATTTCCACGTTGCCAGTTCAAAGGTGGATCGAGTATTGAAAGCAAAGGTGCTGTGTGGTGCTTAATATTGCTCTAAATACAGTCAAAAATAAGACTTAGACTTAGAGATGCTTATTTAGTTGTGGCTTTTTGTCTGGAGGGCAAAAAAGCATCATTGGGTAACAGACATGAACGGACAATGTCAGGTACCCAACAGAAAAACGGACAGACTCAATAAACATCAGTGTGTATACTTGAGCCATCCTCTTTAAGTGTATCGTGGTGGTGCTGCGGTGTGTTGTGTGTAAAGCCACGCTTGGCTGGCTGTTATCTACCATAGACTTGCAGGTCCCTGGAGGGACACCAGAGGAGTCATCTGATTCACTTTCACTCTCGTCTCTGACTGCAAATTAAAACGGGACCAACACAGACAGACACAGATAGAAAGGAGTGCAGCTTTTTTTTCTTTTTTTTTTTAATTAAATCTCTTCTGATTCTACCTAATCCCCACCAAACAGATACTTGTCTAACATAGAAAATGAACACATGAGCAATTTCAGTCTCTCTTTTCACCTGCATTAACATGCACCAGCTGCAGCCTTTCACCCGACAGTGGAAGCGTCTCTCCCGTCAGAAGCCCTCTCGCTCTTTGTCTCTCCTCAGTTAAGGTCTGTTTATGAAACACAGACGATTGACTCTGATTTGATTTGGCGTTCAGCAGCCCTGATAATTATGATGAATCTTCCCCCCGCTGTACGTGTGTGCATGTGTGCGAGTAGACGCTCTTCACCTCAGTTACTTGGCGGTGCTGCTGCTTTTCAGTGCCACTGAGATCTGAGACCTGCGATACAAGAGCTTTAAAAATATTGATTGGCATTAATTTGCCTGGAGCACCAGATGTGTAAGATTTAGTGCATCAGGGCACTTCAGATAGTGACAACCCGTCAATCTCAATGATAGTTTGCAGGTATTATATTTTTCTACATATTGAGTTTTTCAGTGTAATAAATGCATCCATCTGGTGGTTTTTGAACTTTACAAATTATGTGTGATGTTGTAGTGTCTATAGCTAATTATATACTGCTTGTCTAATGTGGAAACTTCATATATGGCTTTTGCCAGATGCTACAAGCTTCATACTAAGGAAACATATCCTGATATGACAATAATAAAATTCTCCTATTTGAATACATTTCACTATATAATCAAATAGTGATGTGATTGTATAGTGAGTGAAACCTGCGTTGGTGGTATGATTTGGAAATGCTAGCACTAACAAAAAGATAGGAGGTTGAAATTTAGAGAGGCAAGGTTGAGAAGGTTTGGACATCTGGATAGGAGGGATGGTTAAGATGTTGAACAAAGGATTTTGAATATGGTGCTGCCAGGCAGGAGGGAAAGTTCATGGATGTGAGGAAAAGAAGACATGCAGAGGGTTGATGTGACAGAAGAGAATGCTAGGGATAGGATGAGATGGAGGCAGATGAGCCACTGTGGCGACACCGTAAAGCAAGCAGCTGAAAAAAGATGATCTAGGAGATCAGACAGAATGGCAGGGGTCTCGCTCCCAGTTGTTCAGAATGGAACCCCTTATGTTTCTAGAGAAAGCATGTGGCTTTCTTCATAGTCTGTGGAAATGCTGCTGTGGTGGTGGGAATGGCAATCTAAGAAGAGAGATTTGGCTTAAAGCTTTTCTAAAGATGTTGTTTAGAGTCACCTTTGTTTCCTCCCAATTTGCAGTCTGTGTGTCCAAACGCTGCCCCCGTGTTTATTTGCCTTTCTATGAAACTGTGCTTTGGCAACAGTGGGAAAGAAAAACTCCCTTTTAACAGTAAGAAACCTCTGTCAGAACCAGGCTCAGGGAGGGGCGGCCATCTCCCACGACCGGTTTGGGTTGGCGGGGGGGTGGTATGCTGAATTCAAATAGCTAACATAATTCAGATTGTCTGAACACTGCAGCTTTTCCTTTAATGCAAAAGAAGGCAAATGAATCTGTCTTGGAGGCCTGGGTCATAAATTGCCTGTTTCTTCATTAAATTAGTTTAAATGGTGAATTGTTTTAAATTATCAAATTAGATCATACAGATTTATGACACTGGATGTCTAATTAAAAGCAGAATTGGTGGATCTGTTGTGATCCTACAATTCTGGTAGAGGCTAATTAGCCTCTGCCGCTGGTTCAGATCATCTCATTGTGCTAATAGGCCAATGTGCCAATATCAGTGAACAAGCCACATGTGTGCCAAACAACAGTATCAGTGCATCTCTCACATGAAACCTGGATTTATTTAAAGACCAAACATTTGGAACAATAATATGTCTTTAATCTTTTATTGATATTACTTGCATATTAAGGTTGTTTTATTCAAGAAATGCATGTTAAATATTCAGTTATATGATTGTTCTACATTCTTAAAACATGTTGTGCTAATCTGGAGCTGTGGAAATTACAAAAACATGTATTATGTTCAGAAATGTTTAATTATACTTGATACATTTGGTGTTACAAGGTTAATCTTTTGTAAATTCCGATTGAATTGTTTACTTTTTGTTAGAAATGAATGTGATTGCATGCATGTTTCTTGGGGGAACCTAATTTGATCGCCTATGCTTTTGATTACATGAATTGATGGTCCTTACTGTTTGTGCTTCATTCTCTCTCTTTCGTCTTTCTCTTTTTATCCTGCTTTGTTTCTCTTCCTCCTTCACTCTTTCTGTCCCCTAACATATCTAGTCTGCAGATGAGATAGAATCAATGGTAAGCTTCATTCTGACCTTCAAAACTTCCGTCTCTTTTGTCCTTTCCATCTATTCCACTGCTTTCTCTCGGTGTTCCCTATTGTGCTCTTGCACAGGCTACGGGTCACTTTAAAACAAAATCGAAAGTACCATTTATGTGTTGATTAGAGTCATTCTTAATCATTTCTGTTGAGCTGAAATCCTTGACAGCTGGAAGAGTGAAATATCTCTAAATTGCAGCATCTCGTGAATAAAAAAACCAAAAACAACTTTGATTTGATTGAATTCAAAGCAAATTAAACCCCTCCTTTCCTGCTTCCTTCCTTCCTCCTTATTTTTTATTTTTATTTTTTAAATACACTCACTATTCTAGGCTCTTCATCTCTTCTCAGTTTAATGCTCCTCCAGCCCTTTCATTCAAGTATTCACATACCTTCTTCCTACTTTTAATAGTCCCTATTCATTCTTTTCTCTCCATTGCTTCCGCTCTTCGTTTCATTATTTTGACCTTGCTTTCTTTATACATATGGCAACATTTATCTGCTGTATAAATATATAATGTCTGTCACAAAGCACTGGAATAAAATCACGTTTTGTTGCCATAATGTATCAACAGCAGTTATGGCTGTAACAAATAATTGATTTCTTCAGTTAGTCAATTCAGTGCTTTTTAAAAGAAATTGCCAGTATTGGCCCTCATTTACAGAACTAACTATACGTGCATACAAATCTCTGTATGTAATTATCCATACAAACGTTTCACAGACAAATCATTCATTTATCAATATATTTGTTTGTACTTAACAAAAGAATGAAATCTTGGCTGTCTTAGGAAATGTACATCCAACTCTTTAAAATAACTACTACTAATAATGATGATGATGATAATAATAATAATAATAATAATAATAATAATAATATGAAGAATAATATGAAGAATAAGAATAATAAGATTGATAGTAGTAATAATAGTAGTAGTAGTAGTAGTAATAACACTTTTAGTAGTGGTAGTGTTAATATTATTTCCATTTGTCCATTATTTATAATTTTCTAACATGGCATAAGACATGCTCAGAATTAATACATAAAAAATTCAATTGCATTTAAAGGAAACAAAATGGAAAGGTGCTGGCCTAACTGTTTAAATTTAAACACATTCCTTTATTCCTCATCATTCATCAAAAACATCAAACACTCGCTCGTTTTCAGGCTTCCTTGTCTGAGAGAATAGTTTCAGTTTCTTCAGACTTGGACTTTCTCCTGCTTCCCTGCCTCAGAGGTGCAGGCTTTTTATGCTTCACCGGGAGAGAAATGTGGACAGTATGCAGCTCGCGTTCAGAATGATGGTTCAGAATGATTAAGATTTTCGAATTTACGGCCAGTAGTAAGAGCAAAATAGGCCGGTGCGCACGTTTCCTAAATCCAACAATGATTGTATGCACTTGTTTTTTGCACAGGGTAAGAACGTTTCCATGCACGTGTTGGTAAATAAGTGCCATTGTCTTTGCATTTCTCTTGTGTCTCACGTCTCTGTTGCGGGCTATGCTTCCTTTTCCATTTTTCTGTCTGCTCTATGTCTCCAACACAAGTTTTTTTTTAATTAATTAATTTTTTTCTGCTGTCATTCAGTCACTGTGGTGTAGATTTGCATGTGTATGCATTAGGGCTGCCACGATTAGTCGACTAGTCACGATTACGTCGACTATCAAAATCGTCGACGACTGATTTGATAGTCGACGCTTCGTTTGAAGCTTTGTAAGATCACAAAAGACGCAGGAATAAGTTGTAGGATTTAAGAGTGTAATAACGGACTGAAACAGAAGATGGCAGCACTGCATGTACAAGGATGCCAGCTGCCGTTAAACCCCGAAGAAGAAGAAGTAGGTCTGTCCCAGAATTCATAGCGCAGCCCAGCTCAGTTTCCAACAATGGCGGCAGCTAGTTAGTTTTAATATTACTCTCATTATTCTTTCTGGGTCACAAAATAAACGTTTAACATATTATCAGGCGAGAATGTAACTGTGTAAACCTCAAATATCTGCTCAGTTTATCAAGACACCACATATTTTCAAAAGCGCTCCGACGTTTTCGGAGACGTCTGTTACCCACTAGCTCGATAGCTAGCCGGGGGCAAGGCTCACTAGAGCCCGTGAGAACACCGGACTCCCGGCAAATCGTTTTCAAACCCACCGCCGTCTTTCGCTACTCAGGTTAAACATATATGAGTCACTTAGATAACTTAAAAATGATATTGTTTGGCTTTTTTTTTAGTATTTTATTTGTTCCTGAGTAAATCGGTTTGGCTGAGATTAAAGTTAAAGTTTTCACACAGCTGAATAAACGTCAAGCAGACAGCTGATTATCAGAAGTGTGAGATGCTCAAGAATATACTCCGGTGTCCCGTTATATTTTAGATAGCGAGGAGTTTATTAAACTTCACCGAAACAATCTGCAAATTTCATTAAAATTTAATAAACTACCATCTTGTCTTTATTTTTAGTTAGCACATACCTTAAACACTTAAAGCTGTAAGCTAATGATAGTTATATAAGAGCAGATGCATGCTGGTGCAATAAGCTGTACATTTTACGTCCAATGGATGCATGATCTGATTAGTCGACTAATCGCAAAAATAATCGGTGACTAGTCGACTATCAAAATAATCGTTTGTGGCAGCCCTAGTATGCATGTCTGTCAGCATGCTTGCACTAAATTGCACTTGTTCATGTTTCTTTGTGTGTAACTGCCATCTTGCGGCTTCAAAACTACTTGTAAATAACATGGTTGGATGTTAGATGGTGCTTATGGGAGGGAGTAAACGAGAATCCATGGGTGAATAAACAGAGGGGTGCAGGTGAAAAGAAATAAAAGATAAAAGTCTGATTTGAGAGCTGTGATGATCTCTTTGTGGCATTTTTTTCTTTTTGCTTAATCGATACCTTAAAGCTGGACTTTGCACAAAGAAAGGGACAGACAACTTGTGTGTACCTGTATCACTCATGTTGTAACAACATCTGTTTACACTGTCACACTGTGAAAACTCTATTTTCTTGGAGACAAAATCATGTCCCCCATCTTGAGGCTCTTAAATCTTAGATTTAGAAGATATGTTAACTCTTTTTTTTACTGCACTAAGTCACACGCTGATCTGTACTGCATCCATTTGCCAGTGCTGTATTTGTACAGTGGTGTCCAAGAGACTCAGACCAGATCAAGACAAAACAGAAAACATATTCATCCATCCACTTTCTGACACTTATCTAGGGTCGGGGGGCAGCAGTCTATTCATAGTAGCCCAGAACTCCTTTTCCCCAGCTTCCTCCTCCAGGCATTTCAAAGCCATGTCCTAGGCCTGCCCCGGGGCCTCCCCCTGGTAGGATATGCCCAGAACACCTCACCCAGGAGGTGCCCAGCAGGCATCCTAGTCATATATCTGAACTCTCTCACCCCTCCCTCCCCCATTTCCTCTCTAAGGGAGAGCAGAGCCGCCTTTCAGGGGAAGCATCACAATCTCATTCACAGAGTCTGACTAAAATAAAATGGGAGCCACTGTTCACCCATCACAAATATGGCTGTGCCCCAAGTTTCCAGCTGAACATTATTTGCTATACTTTCAAAGTGAGAATAAGAGGCCCGAAGTCAGATTGTTATTCTAAGCAAAGATTTCTCAGCATCGAATAATGCAGAGGTGAAATGTATCTACTCTAAGCTAACTAATTATCTTATCTTGTTTTGTCCATACAAAAAACATAATTGATCACAAGCGCAAGGGAAATATATGTGGGCTGTTTCTTGGCTATAAGAACTGACTCCACAAGAATATATGATGTAATGCATTAATTAGTAAGCTTTCAAAGTATTTTTGGTGTCAAACTGTCCTTCAGTGGGTTAAAACTGTCGCATCCAAAGGACAGCTAGCCAGACTAGGAGTGACCGCTCAATCATCATGTTCATCAAACTTCTTTTTATGGAAAGATCAAACAACAGCTTCAGGACAGACACAGATTTTGCTGAATGAAGGCTGCAAATTCAGAGGACGTGCTGAGGAATATTCTGCCTAATCTGGAGTTTGATATCTGCCACAAAGCGACTCCACCCAGACGGAGTAGATGTAGTACTTCCATGTAGTTTCCATCTTTTGAGAGGGATTCACAATGTAGCAGCATAATGAGCCCAAACACACACCAGATACACACCAGTCCTGGTGCTTCTTGACCTTTGCAAGAAATACAGGCACCTGAATCTGACCCCAAAGAAAATTTAGAGTACTTGGACACTGAGAGAATTCATTACATTACTAACGTGTTTTGCTAGGTCCTGAGTTGTACTCCACCATCTGCCCGAGACCTTTGTGTGGCATGTTCTCCCCATGTCTACAATGGGTTCTCTCCAGGTACTCTAGCTTTCTCCCACTGTCCAAATACATGCATTTACTGGCATTAGGTTAAATAGTGATTCTAAAATGCCCATAGGTGCAAATATGGGTGTCAATGGTTGTCTGTCTCTCTGTATTAGACCCAAAGAATTCAAAGAAACCACGAAAAGCCAAAAATTGACATAACATTTATGACCATCATGAGTGTTGGTAGGCTTTTTTTCCACAGCTGTATAAACTCACATTCTGTTGTTATCATTTAACATAAAAATACTGGTAACCCATCTTTCTATGTCAGGTTACATTGATTTTCTGATTTTAAAATCCAATTTTCAGTCTGATATAACAGCATTAACATAACTTTTTTTCACCTCTCCTTTCCCATTGACCTTAACTCGCCAGCCTAAGTGGCAAACCACTGCCTAAAATGTTGTAACTATAATATAAAATAATCTTAAGTGAGTTTATCCTGGATTCCATGGATTTTCATCCATTGTTCTATTTGATACATTTGGGTTGGTTTTTCTTTTTCTTTACTTGCAGGTTCAGCAGCTACAGAAGAAAGACTCACAGCTGAAAGCACTGGATGCCTTCTACAAGGAGCAACTGGCACAACTGGAGAAGAGGGTAAAACATTTACACAATCACACAACTAACACATAAACAGGTTTCCAGCAGCATCATTTTAGGTTTCACTGGCTTTTGAAAACTTGCATGGTTGCAGTCTTTAGGTGTACAGGCATGGCCAAATTTGATGTACATGCATACATAAATATGGTCACAAGAGGAGAAATGGCACAACCAGATCATCTACAATGTATTTGAAATATTATTGCCTTTGAAATAGTAGTTTCAAAGACAAAGACCAGGTCTACAACCACTCACAGTCAGTTGCTGTCTTCAAAGGGACTTTGGTGCATCAACATGGCAATAAAAGGTGGAGTCGGTCTGCTATTAGTTTACAGCTGATCTGGGCCAAGTTGTAATAAAAACATGATTGACTGTAATAAGTCTGCAACACTGTTGTTGCCATAAATGTTAAGGAGAAATTAAAATGCACATTAAGCAGAAACAAAAAATCAGAAATTCCTCCACAAATGGTGACCTGGTTGCTATAGGATGGCAATTTACTGCAAAATGACATAAGTTCTTGGCAATTTTGTTTTTATATAGGCATGTAAACAGAATACAGCCAGCTGACTTTATTCCAAAGAGACCTATCATAGATAAGTTGGCACAGACAGACTCAGACTGCTTGCAACCCTTGGTCAATCTGCCTGAGCGATTAATCTATCTGAGTCAGATTTGGAGACGGCCTCCCACCAGATGACCTGTGCAGTTGCCATGCACTTGAATGGGTGGTTTCACAGACAGTGTTGGAAGTGGTCAACCTCTGGGTGACCACTTGGCAAATAGCGATTGCGAAAAAATTCATTCCAATCACCAAGCAACCAATTTTTCCTCATTGCAATGAGGTTGCCATTCGCTTTTTACTCTAGTGTGAGTGAGCCATTATGAAAATCATGTGCTGAAGCATGAGCACGAAGTGGAAACACACTTTTATGTGGACATATTCAACAATATGATCCACATGAATGCATATATTTACTCAGCAGCAACATTATGACAGACAGTAAATTGATATAAATGGTCTCCCAGGTTTGTGAGCAAACAAATGCATCTACAGTAGATTTAACCTGACTGATACAGCGGAGTTCAACATGCACAAACGTGTGTAGCAGAAGCACTCCACCAGGTGTATCCGTAAATGTGATTCAAAAAAAGGAAACAAATTTGAGCCAGCCTGAGCATCTCCAGAGAGCCCTTACAAGCCCTTGCGTTGCCTTTCATCTTTCAGTCTGACATTTGCCAGGCAGAAGAGGTGTGGTTTCAAGTTAAGTCTCAGCCTCACCGGGCGCCACACAAAAAGGACCTTTTCGCGGTCTCTCTGGGGGAAGCACTCCTCTGTACTTCAGACTGACAAGACCTTTATAGGAAATTATGTGTAAAATCCAAGTATTATGTTCTGTTTACCATGGATAATTCAAGCTTGACGGGGACAGGGAGGTGGCAGTAGATAGAGCCACATGGGACAACTGTAACATTGGAGTGTCATCATTCCCCTGTGGCTGAGTGGACACTTTACAGCCACTCTGCTGCTGTGTTACATTTTCTTTTGTTTATTTGTGATTGCTAATTGAGATTTCTTTTCTGTTTTCCAAGTTTGGAATGGTGGTCCTTTAGTTTTAAAGATTTGTGAGCATTTGTGTGGTTGTATGCATGTAAGTAAAGGTTATGTTTAGTGCACCATAAGCCACAATAAGCTGATAGAGTCACTGACTCGGGCAATAGGCTTTTTTCTGCTTGGTTAAATCTGAAGTTAGGGATTTTTTTTTTTAAACCAGGCAAGTCCAATCCTGTCTGGCTAGCCTCTCTGCTGAAGACAAGTAAAAAAGACAAGAAAGAGTTCTTTCTTTCTTTTTCCCGATTGTGTTCCTGTCTAGTTTAAATAACAGAAGGACAAACACAAGCAGGCTTAAACCACCACAGCGCAAAATCTGTATTCCATTTACCACGCAGTCAACCTAAATAATCATTCATTACCTTGATGAATAGTCTCTACACATATTTGAATTAGCCACACACAGAGGTCTTGGTGTCAGATGCTTGGCTATTTGTGTTAGTCTCATTAGTAACAGGTTGGGTTTGCAGAGGGAGAAGAAGAGTGGCAGGCTGGCATACGGGTGGCACAAGCTGTGTTTACTGTAGAGCTTAGGATGTTTACAGACAGTCCTCAATGTGTGGGTATGTGTATGTGCGTCAGGCAAAGGAAGAGGGAGATGTTTTGCATGCATACTGTATATTCAGGTGGATGTGTGCAGTGTATGTAAATTCATGGGTCTATCTGAAAGCTCAGTGTGTTTGCAGACTACACCAGCAGTCACATAAGAGACTGGTCAAAGTGTTCTCGATGCTTGATGTTCAGTTTTCAGTAGATGTGAATAAAGATGAGTTAAGCCAAGCTTAGCTAGGTTTACGTTAATGCATTTATGTGCATTTCATATGTGCCGAGAAATTAAAAGAAGGATTTGTTTGTCATTTGCATATACCTGAGTGGTGTAAGATCAAGCACTGACAATGGTTATGACTATTAATGTCTTTGAACATACTCTGGAAATGGATTTGTCAAATACAAGATGTTTGACGTGTAGCTTAGTCTCAGTTCTCGGTGACAAAGGAAAGAAAATTGCTAAAATATCTGCTATAGGGTATTGCTTTTGCTTTTAAAGACACAAAACATAGTATTTGAACTTTAACTGACCCTAAAAGTCTTGCTTCATCCTAACGAATTGCTCAAGAAAAATCGTTTGCCACTATTTTGACAATGTCAGGAGCGACTTACTGGATAACCTGATTGAAGTGCATCTGTCTTTCATTTGAGAAAATCAATACTAACATTTACCTGCCATGGAAGCATATCTTTTGTTAGTTCTGCAAGCACTTTTTAATATCTCCCTAATTCTTCCTTCCCCCCCCCCCCCCTTCCTTTTTCTCTCACTGGTGGTCTTGCGCTCTCTGTCACACTCTACTGTCATAGTATGGAGTATTGTTTGAAGCTGGTGGAAATAGAGCATACAGAAGGAGATAATAATCCTCCTCCAAGTCTGACAGGTTGCTTGACAGGCTGTCAGCAGGGGCCTCTATGTAGTGCACCAGAAATATCTGCACACTTAAACGCACACTCACTGCTTCACTCCAAATCATTCCAAAGGCAGTACCTTTATTCCTGGCCAAACAGAGGCGGGAGAATATTTCGGACGGCATGCACACAGACACACACTGCTGTGTTTTCATTATTTCAGAGGACAGTACATTGACTTTGATTCATTGTCTGGAGATTTACCGTAACCCTACATCCAACGTGTTAGCCGGTCATGCTAGCCATGAACGTTGTCTTCTTAATGAAATAAATTTACAATATTAGAACTTTTTTTCTAGACAGTGGGATTTTCATAACAAATTTATATCCCCACAGCAGGTGGAATATAAGCACACACATATGCAGGTGTAAACATATAGATCTTTATACATATACACGCACATTGACGCTTACTGTATGTGTGATCCCAGCCCAGTGGAGCCGTGCTGCTGTTCTGATCAGACCTCGAGTACTGCATTAAAAAAACACCTTCGCTTTTTTGCTGTGTTGCACTTTCTTATGGAAACACATACACTCTGAGCCTTATGTAAACCAAGTCGAACTTTAACGCTTTCATCCTGCGAAAAGCTGTCTGCTCAATATGCGGCAGCGAGGGCTTCGGATCTGCTTATTAGTTTAGCTTGTTAGCAGTATTTCCACTGAGGCTGCACCCATCTGGAGATGAAGATAGCAGTTTCATAATGAGTTAATGTTACTAAACATTGCCGAGTTGTGGCTAACATTCCAGTTGCCTCATTATTCTTCCTGAGCAAAAGGAGCACTGCTATAACTGTGGTAAACACACACCATTAAATCCAGCCAGCAACATTCAAGTTTGCAGTGTCCAGATGAAGGCACAGTGAGACTGAAAAAGTAGAAAAATGATTCAAATAAATGTTTTTCTTTTCTTTGTTTTCTTTTTGCAAACTTTGGTTGTTGACTAAATGTTGCATGCTGTGCTTTTATTCTGTATTATGTCATATAAAAATTCAGAAGGTGGTAAATTACACAAGGATATAACACGGAATAGAACACAATCCCCAATTATTAAATAAAATATCTTAATACATATATTTTAAATGTTTTTGGGCAACATTTTAGCTGAATTAACATTTGTAGCTTTTGTATTTTATGATCCCGCTATTAGCTGTAGCTGTACAGCTGCATAACACTAGGGAAATAGTAGTTTTGAAACTGTGGCACCACGCAGATTATTCCGACTGTATGCAACAAACTTGCCATTGTCATGCAACAACAGCAGCAATGATAAAGAAGATCAGGGTAATTTTATCAGTATAAGTAAGATTTGACAGAATAAGTATGTATGTTATAGGGCTTTTATTAGTTTTACAATGTTTCAAAATAATTTTGTTATAGGTAGCAAAGTTAAAATGTACATTACAATTCATTATACAGCATGTAATAAACAAGGGATGCAGCAAAAACACACAATAGCTAACATCTCTAAATACACAATACGTTAAAATGACATGCTCAGTGGTTCTACATGTAAGTGGTTGAATTTATTTTCCTCTCCTGCTTGCAACAAGGTTGCCTTGATGTTTTTACTCTAGTGTGACTGAGCCATTAGAATCTGAGCAGTTGAAAGAGGTACAAATCATTCCCAAACATTGCCCTTACTCACATGTAGAAAACAGCAAGAGATGGTTTGCTTCAAATGCATTTTCAGTATTAGAAACTATTACTTCTGGTGTTTGTGCCGACCAGGAGACCCACTCTGAATCCACTGAATGCTAACCTGTTATGTTCCCACATAGATGCCAAAATATATTTATTTAAAGATATAGGTCACACATACATGTGCATATAAAAATAATGTCGTGTAGGCCCACACATAGTCCAGGGTTAATGGTGTGAAACCATTAAAGATTATTTTGTGTTGCTCAGTGAATGCTGTTGCTGCTCTCAGATCAGTGTAACATGAAGTGGGAGTGTGTGTGGGTTAAAAGACTGCTTGTTTTACAGGTGGATCAAAGGGTGTGCGTTGTGTGTGTGTGTGAAGAGTAATTTTGCCACCTACCTCTGGATCAGTGTTTGTGATATCTCCTGGTATATGATATCCACATTGAAGTATTTGGTAGACTTGTCAAATACTTCAATGTGGATATCATACACTCTTCCAGTTTCAAGAATCCAACTATCTCCTTGGTGAATTTTAAAACCTAAATAGCCTGGTTCAACAGAACCATAGAAAGAAAAAGCATCTACATAACTGCGTTTGACTTCAGTGTTCCCAACCCAGCAAATTTAAGAAATATGTTCCCATAGTTACGGGGGTAGTTGTAAACATGTGTAGACAGCTGGGGAAAATGGCTGCAATCATCATCAGCAGAGAAGCACAAATCTGTTTGGCTATTGATGACTGATGACAGTAAAGTACAGCTGTTGCCACCTTTCACAGCTAACAAGCCTGTTGGCTCTCCACTGTTATTTATTCTTTTTTTCCCTGTGCCATGCATATGTGTGTGTTCTCCTCAATTCTATACACAGCCGACATTTTTGCCAACGCAGTTTAGATGGAAAAGATGCAAAAAAAAAGGGAAGAGATGCTTTAATAAACTGCAGCATTGGTGTGATTTTGAGGCCAGCTATTCAGGCTGAAGTATAGAAGAAAAACTGACAAAAGGTTGCTGGGTTGAATGGTGTACAGGACAGAGAGCAAGTGAACATAATGAGCAACCAGTGGGGGGGAAAAAAGGGTAAATGGCAATTACAAAGCTGCAGGTGGCCTGTTAGTTGTAGCCAAATCCCTTAAAACTGAATGACGCAGATTTAGCTGTGTTAAATCCTGTCAGTCTGTGAAACATTTTACGTTGATTGCTCCAGTTCTTTGGTTCTCGAGAAAAATACTTGACTTAAATACTTGGATATCGTGAAAATGAAAACTCATTTTGAAGATTTTAACAATAGTTGACCAGAGATGCATGAAGTTTGTTTTTTACCAGAATTTTGTTTTAATGTCAGCTACCACTAGCCGGTGGCAGTAATGCACATATACTATAGTAAAGTGTTTGACAACCTCCAGTATACAACATGAATGAATGTACAATGCAGTACTTCCTGGTATAGATGCCATATGGACATAGTTTCCACGTCTAAAGTTTTGAATAGTGCAACCAGTGTTTGAGAATTTTGCTTTCAAGTTAAGCAAAATTGGCGATTGCTTTGCAGCTTTGCAGCCAGTGTCATGTCATCACGTCATCTTGGCAAGCACAGTTAAACAGTATGTGTGAGTTAATCACCGATGATAATGAAGGAATGATGAATGGTGGACAATAACTCCAAGATTATGTGTAATCTGTGGAAAGAGGGGAAAACACATGTTTAAAAGTGGAAGAAAAAATGGAGTGGAGGAAGGATGGTAATGAGAATGAAGGAGAATGACGACGGTTAAGCACTGGTGTAAGAAAAAAGAAAAGCAGCACTGAGGAGGACAGGTGCTGGAAATAACTCTCCCTTTATACCATGGTCCAGGTGAATACTTGATTTTTGCTGCACGGTGTCTTTTGACAACAGGGACACAAATGATTACAATTTCTTGCAGCGCAACACAATGCTAACATCAGATTAGTTACAAAAATGAGAGACTTTGAACGGATCCTCAGAAATCGCATAATGATAATATCTTCTTACTGTGTTAGCTGTCCACAGCTACTTTATGCTGAATGGGAAAATCTCTCCTGTAGTTCATTAAATCCTTGCAGCCATCTGACGCAGCAGTACGGATATGTTGATAAACCTGCTGCCTGTGATTCAAGATGCTACACTGAAACTCAGGGCTACTATGCTGGGCCAACAATGCTGTGTTTGTTGCTTCAGTCACAAGCAAGTGCCATTGATTGCTTTGAAATAAACATGTTTCTGTACACTTTAAATGGATATTTTTACCCATTTATGCTGAAGATGGTGATAAATGTACTTGAATTTTACTGAAGTTTTTTAGAGGTGCTCACACTCGCTGATGATAAACTGATCAGGTACATTTGATTAACAGCAGCTGATTGCTTCTTACCCTCTCAATTCCTGTGGTTATTCCTATAGTTTTTCACCTGACTGTTTGATCATGCTGAGCCCAACTCTGTACTAAATAAATGTCAAGCCAAACGATTTCTCCCCTCTTTATTTCCTGCTACTTACCTTCATGCCTTCTGCTGTTTCTCTTTCTTTATTCTCGTCTTACCTTCCTTCTTGCCTTTTCTCTATTTCCTCCCTTCCATGCTTCCTTCCAAAGCTGGTACAGCTTGCTGGGTAAATATTTGTGGGGGATACAGGGTGCTGGAAGGCCTAAGCTGGGAGGATCAGCAGAGGAGAGGCTGCAGTTGTTGTGGATTAGCTGCTTGTTTTGTTATAATACCACTGTCTGCTTGCCTGGGTTTTGGTACTCACCAGGCAAGCTGCGAAATCAGAAATCACGATTTCTTGAAAAATGTATGAGTAATGCAGCTCATCACTGCTAGGCTTTAGTTCCACTTAAAGAGCCTGGAATCAAAAAGATAGGTCCTATATGTGAAGGTAATGTTATGTAATGGAAGTCAGACTCCTAAGTTTGAACTTGGGAGGAAAATCTGGAAAGTTATAAAGATGAGGTTGGAGAAAAAAAAGGTTATAAATCAGTGATGGACAAATGACGATCAGAAATGTTATTATTCAGTCAGACGTGGGCACGGTCTAAAGTGATAACCAATTAAATATGAGTTAGGAACAGACGGCCTATTTTAAGGAAATAGCAAAGCTTAAATTCGGGAAAATTGTGATACATAGTTGTTTGTTGTGTCTATGCTCACAGTGTAGCAAAAAATCAGATATGCTGCTTATAATATAGTTGAGCCTGTTAGCTTAGCTTAAACACTTGCTTTTATCTTCATGCTAAACTTTCGAGGCCTTCATATTGCTTAATAGTGTTTCTTTTAAAGTCAAACGTACTTTCTAAAGGATACATTATACATCTCTTTTTGCATTTGCCATATCTTAGTTATCAGAGGGCACAGTTACAGAAAGGTATCTTGAACGGTCCCGGTGATGTATTTATCAGCACTTTATATGCTCTACTTACAATACTACAGTCACAAAGGCACACAAAAGCACACATTAACGATCACACGTTTTACTAATGCTGTTTTTTGTGTGCTGTTTTTTTGTGTGCGTGTTTAGAATTTGGAAAGGTATCAACAAAGCAAAGAACAGTTCCACCAAGCTGCCTCCAAGACGGAAGAAAATGTCAGGTGAGACGCACAAACACTCGCACACCCACACATCTTATACTGTAACCCTAACCTCGACCTAATTCTAACCCTCGTACTAAGGCTGAGGCTCATTCTCTGCTCTCTGGTGTCCGAAAATGAAGACCTGTTAAAATGTCATGACTCACAAAGATAACCACGCAAATACACACAGACACACACACACACACGTTAATCCGGAGTCCAAAAATGAGGAGAGATGTTTCCTGGAGCCTCAGACCTACCCACCCACCCTCCCCCACCCTCATACACCCTCCCCCACCCTCATACACCCTCATACACACTCTGACTCACATGCACACAGTTGGGTAATTAATGGCAATAGATTGTAATATTTTTTTCTTATTGTTTAACCAGTTACATTCTTACCTTAGAGCAAACTGACTAATGTGATAAATGTTTTAATTGGCTGCTTTAATTAAGCTGCATCTAACAATACCGTATTTCCTCATCTTCACTTCTCATAGTAGACTTTTAATGAACCGCAGCTGGGAAAATGTAGTTAATTGTTGCCACTGAAATCAGGTTTTCTTTTTTTTTTTTTCTTTTTTCTTTTCTCAAGGGGGGGGGCACAGGTGTCATTTGCATTAGAAGCCAGAAGTAAGTTTGCTGTTAAAGGCCGAATGCTCTCAGTACAGCTAACTGATAGTTCAAAGGTCAGATTCAGAGAGAGAGGCAGAGAAGCAAAAGCAATTTTTTTTTTTTAACGAAGCAGGAAAAAACAAAGAAATTCAGGGAGCAGCTGTGGCAAAAACAGGACCAGAAAGAACCTAGAGCAGTCGGTGTGATGGCCACAGAACATGGGAACTGAATGAGGACATCGAGCACCGTGAAGCAGGACAGCCATTGGTCAACTCACTGACAGAAGATGCATTAGCAAAACTCAACAACTGAACAACTTGGGTGTACAAACGTATTCTCCAGTGCTCAGTTCAGACCCAGGCTATTAGTCCACTTGGGAACTGTCTTAGGGAACTGCTCAGATGTGTTCAGCTGTCTGAAACCAGCATTATGTCATTGAACGTCAGCGGGAATGTTGGACAGCTGGGTCTCCTATATGATAATTTAAAAAAAATAAAGGACAATTGTTTGTTATACATGCCCGTCAGAATCAGTTCACAAATCTCTCTTTTTTAAACAAAATATATTAATCACAACAAATCCAAACATCCATTCCCTTAGATGGTTGAAATCAGTGAATTGACTGTGTCCCACCTGTGTAACCTTTCATTCCTGCTCCTTGCATTATTTGACAAGCTTGCTTGGAGGTGTTTTGTCTAAATCTTGTTGAACTTATTGTTCACCATGTTATTTTAGATTATGGGGGGTTATCTGCTGTTAGTCCCAAAATCTTTTAACCTTGGCTTTACATATGTGTTGAGTGGAGGTGAGTAAACACAACAAGAAGGCTTTGCACAAGCTTGATTCATATTTTGGAAGCTATCAACTTGAACTAGCTATCAACGGCAGGGTTATTTTTATCAGAACAGCTGTTTTATCTACCTGATGTGTGTGTGGTTGTACCCAAAAAGGGACAAATACTGTATTCAGACCACATAAATTAACTGTAACAATGAGGAAAATGTATTTATTCACTTTATATTGACTAAACGGTATTGTTTAAAAGCACGCAAAGAAACTAACAGGGAACAGTTGTGTAATGTTTTTGAAAGTCTTACCCTAACAAAAAATTGGAAACTGTATTGTACTAGTGTACTGCTATATACCCATCAATAGACTGATTTAACTGACATAAGAAGATTGTGCAGAAATCCTCCAACAGTGGAACTGAGAGAAACGTCTTTTATGTTTGCAGAAGGCAAACAGACAGTGTCATCTTCTAACTAACTATTGAGTAATCTGAGGGAAACTTCAGGAAGACCTTAGTTTTCAAAACTATCTGAGGGAAGTTTCTGAGTGCTGAGCTGTAGAACAAAGCTACTGTAAAATAAGATGTGGGTGACTCGTAAACCGCCCAAGCTCCACTGTCCATGTTATTCTGTGCTTTGTATAAGCATGTGTTTATGTGTGCTGGTATGTGTGGGATGTGTTTAATCCACAGTTTAATCCTTGGCTTTGGCTGGCAGCACTCTGGAGCTTGAGGAAGCCAAAGAGCACAGGGCCAATGTGTCACCATGCTGTGTGTCTGTGTGTCTGTGCCTGTGCGTGTGTGTGTGTGTGTGTGTGTGTGTATGAAAGGAAAAAGAAGATGAAGAGAGTAAGAAATTCTGCAACCTGTAGCACTCTAAAATGTCAAACTCAATGGAGCATAATAGAACAGCCTCAGTAACTTTCCTATCATTCCTTGCCTTTCATTGCTTTGCCTTCTTTGTCCAACTCTTCAGGCCTGCCAATTACAAATTACTTTTTTTCCCTTCATTTTCTAGAAGTTCACTGCATTCCAGATTTCTTAACCATATTCGGACATTTTTTATGTAATAAGAAAGATTTTTCAAGCATAGTTCACATTTTGATTATAGCATACCATTTCTCCTCCTACTACAGATACCTACAGGTCAAGTAACCAGCAATTGTTAAGTACTGTTAATCAGAAAAACATACAACACTTTCAAGTCTGTACATACGTATTTTAACCAGGTTATTTCCACTTTTCATTCCACTATTGTTTCATGACAGTCCAGACAAATTGGAATTCCCGCAGAAATCAGGGGTTGACACAGAGATACATGGGGTGTATAAAGAGATGGATCCAGACAACAGAGACTGATGGAGAAGAAACTACTTCTGTGAGTGTACTGGTGTTTCACAGAGACGTGGCTACAGGAATTACCCCAGATCGCATTGTTATCATTGACATCTGTCAGACAGCTCAGTCTACATGGTACACCAGGGAGGGGCAAAGAAAGAGGCAGAAGGTCTGCAGCCTTTATTAATAACACATTGTGGTACCTTGGGCAGATTCCTGTGAAGGACTGTTTGTTTAGCCCAGATGTTGAAGTGCATCTGCCCGCGCCTAACACACAAAGAGAACTATCATGTACTGTCTTGGATGCTGTTGTCTGTCCTTCGACTAACCAGGCAACCACATATGTCATGTTGATACAAATTACTATATATATGGTTCATACATTTGATGAAAGACCTCTATTATGCTTTTGCTGTTATAAGTTTTGTCCAAATACAGTTTCAATAGTTTGTGGAATGGGCTGTGATGTCGATATCTGTAGTCTGCTTGTGTGGTAGTTTATCCATCAAATTGTCACAAAATAAGCAAATGTTATAAAAAATAAGCTATTAATTATTGCCAACCCCGTCCCCGAGGCCTCCAGCCTCCCACTTTCCCCCATTTCAGGTTAGTATATGTTGGTTAACAGTGTTGCACAATTTTGCAGTTTGCTTTGAAGAGCCATCAGTTTCACAAGCCTAAAACTGAAGTGCTGGCAGGTTATTTACTCTCCTAGAGTGGGATTACAGACAGTGAGAGATAAACTAAGGTAGGGTCTTGTTAGAAGAGTCAGTCAATGGCTCTCAATCTAAAACAGATTTCTGCAGTAGTTCAGAGCAGCTCAGTTTTATGAGTAGTGCACCACATGTGGCCTCTCTGTTTTCCAGCTGCCACAAAAAAATATATAAAGGTTTAAATAAATGATGTCTCATATCGATGTCCTGTGGCTGTAGACGTTTCATAAACAACATTGTTGTTCTGAAACAAAGAGATTGATGTAGTTTCTGATATCCACTTAGCAAATATAAAACTCTTCTTCTAACTTGACAGGTTTTTCACACGTTGCCAGTAGAATTGGAGTGAAAGAGACATTGTGATGACAACGGCCTCCTCTTCAGAGTATTCGAATGGGAGTAAAATGGAGACAGGCAAGATATACTGTTTACCCACATCAGATCACCAGGGTCAATAATCCAAGGTGTTTTAACAAGGCCAGCTGTCTGTTACGGTGGTAGTCCAACTAGTCTTAATAGCCACCCTTTGTCAGATTCTTCCAGCATGTGTCAGAACGTACCAGTCAACAGAGATCACTCAGTCATAGAGCTGACGAGTTGAGTCCAGACGATAAGCAGCCTAGTTCGCAGTTGTTGCTGTGCTGTAAGAGAAAAGCCAATCAAATACAAGTCTGGATTGCAAACAGATTTACAGCAACCTGAATTTGAATAGAAATGCTGTCAAATAAAGTTATGAAGATTAGGCGTAAGATTGGGTGTACAAATCAGTCCCGCATCAGCTACAGATGGATCCACACCCTACATATAAGCTTGCTGCATTTTGTATATTCTTGTTTTCTCTATCATAGATACCTTAAACAGGCTTCGTCTTATTCTTTAACCTTTAGGCAGCTACCTGCTGCAGACTGTATTTATTTGTGATCAGCAATTTATTGGTTAGTTTAGAACTGACAGCAAAAAAAAACTAAGACAATAGGAAGGGGGCAGCTGCAGTGGAGCTGTAATGGAAAATCATATCACCCGTTACTTTCAATATTTCCCGACAGCAGAATCTGTTTTTGCTTCAGTCGGAATTTTAACAGATTTGTCCTTCACATAGATCCACAGTTTTTTACCGCCTGTGATCGAAAAACTAAATTCACTACTGTGTCTCACAACATATAATCTCTAAGCTACATAAGCTATAATCTTTGTTTCTTTGAACATTTGTGCAGTTCACTCTGGTATAGCAGACTGGATTCACATTCATGTATGAATGGATTTGAGAAGTTGCCGTTTCCAGTGAAGAATGAGAAATTATGTTGTTCAGTAGATTGTTTATTTATTTTTTGCCCAGTTTCCTCTGGGGTATAATGTTTAATAAAAACAAATGAGAAGTTTATTAGTTTATGTACAACTTAAAATTGGTGATTAAAAAATAAGATGACAGTTTACAAAAACAAGAACAGGCATAGATGAATTATTACACAATATATGGTTTTTATTTTAAAACTCGGACCTAAGTGGTGTTCATCTTTAGTTCTATTATGCACGTTTTCCAGATGGACACACACGGATTCTTTACAGTATTTTTTTATGGAAATCTTTTGCATTACAGTCATCAGAGAGACTGTGGAAAGCTTAGTGAAACGATGTGTGCAGCATTGTTAAAGGACTGACAAAAGTGAGAGGGAGTCCTTTAACTTCAGTGTTTGCGTGAGACAAAGTGAAGTCTGAGCACTACTATATAGTGGACCCTCTCTTCTGGGTTACGGTTGTGATGGAATAGGCGAGATGGGAGAGGATGAGTGAAGGAGTGTAGAGAAACAAGATAGGGGGGAAGAGCATATGTGCCCTGAGTCAATTGAAAAGCTGTCAGGGAGCAGGTGCCTACAAGCTACAAGCTAGAGATAAGAGGCAACCCTTTCTCTGTAGCTGTTTTCCTCTTCACCTGTCCTGCTCTATCTCTCTTTCTTATTATCGTCTTTTTTCCACCACCACGCCAGTATTAATCAAACCGCTAACATTAGAGTAGTCGGAGTGATTCAGAACCTCCAGTGTGCCAAAATGTCATTACCTAATAACCTGTTTACCTCACGTTCTGTTGTTGCTGTCATAGGAGAACCTGTCTGATGGTAGCACGTTTCAGTTATTGAGAAACAGAGTTTTTAGTCTGGTTTAAAGCTAATCTGTCTTTAGTTTTTAAAGATTGGACTTCTTTAGAACTCTTTGTTACCAGGAGCACATAGACACGTAGTTTTCATTAGATCAGCTTTTAATTTGTGGACTTGTTTTGCTTTTCCACCATTTGTCGTTGGACCCAGGTGTTTGAGGTTTTGCGTTTATTATGATTATGGTTTTGCTGATGTTTCAGGTTTTTATTCCTTTTAGAATTTTGGTCAGTATTTATTTTACTATAAATAGAGTTGCTGTTTTTTATTTACTTGGGTTTACACATCTTGGTTATCTTAAGATTGTATATATTCTCTATGGTTTATTTTCTAGTCTTGTTAATAGTGTTATATTAAGTCAGTGATGACTTCAGGTTTATAATTATTTCCCTTTGTCTTTCCATTCTGTTTCTTTCATCAGTCTCATTCCTCTCTTCTCTTTTGTCTTCTCCTGTGTTAAGTTTGTTTAGATGTTTTATGTTGGTAACTGTTGTTCCCTGTGCATGTGTTGATTTTCACCCTCCCTCCCACCGTCTCGTTATGTTAATTATCTTAAGCTGTGTTCCCACCTGTACCTCTTCCCTCATTACCTCTTGTATATTTTGTCAGTCTTCCTTTGTCCTGTGCTGCGTTGTTGTTTGCATGTGTTTCCTTTGCTCTGCTTTGCCCGTGTTTCTCAAGTATGTTCTGGAAGTTTGGCTTCGTGCCCTGTTAGCTTTTAAATTTTGGGCTTTGTGAGTGTACTCGACCAAGAAACATTAAAGGTTGTTTCAAGTTTCTTTCCATCTCGAGAGTGCTGCGTTTGGATCCATATGGTTTTGTCTTCTACACAACATTTCATCACACCATCCCCATCTTGGTATTTTGATTGGTTTACGGAGGCTGACAGGGAAAAGCAGGACTCTGCACAAATTGTCTATCACATGGTTGCAGTGCCCTAAATCACACCCTGCTTTGTTTTTAAATTTATGGAAAGAAAAGAGAGCAAAACATTGTTATTCATGTGACAAAGACATAGTTTTGATGGTTTTTTGTGACATCACATAGCATACTACTGCCACAATGAGAAGTTAATTTTATTAGATTAATAATCTTAATCTTAATAAGAACAAAATCAAATAACATTAAATCATTGTTTGGATTTTATTTTGTTTGCATAAATTATGATTATTTTTTTAGCATTATATACAAAAGTAGCTGACATATAATCCAGGTCAGTGCCTGTGATGCTGTCAAATAAAGCAGCCTTAATTCCAGTTAATTTAAAAAATGCATTTATTGTAGTTTAATTCTGAAATATAGCTCATGTTAAGAGCATGATTGTAGTTGGAGGCTATTATTGGAATAACAAAGCAATGTGTCTGCTCACACACGAGGTATTCCAGACTTCCTACACTACGTCATAGCATTTCATTCTCTCCATTTTTTGTTTTTTTTTTTCTCTCCTCGGGTGCTTATTTGTATGAGATGTTAACACGATTTTCTAATTACTTGCCTGAAACACATTAGAGATACCAGCCCTTTGTAGTTGACAGGATAGAAATAAAATGGCGTATAGGACAAACAATGCCTCATATGTATAGCCAAAGCCATTAAGGAAAAACACAAAAACATCACTCTTAACTCTGAGAGAAGCGCGGTTTCGAGGCGATAAAAGCATCTTCCTTATCAGTCTCGTAGCTTTCCCGGAGGCTTTTGTAGTCGCTGGTGTGTTTTCGTGTCTCTTCCGTTTTCCAATTTCTCACCCTTTCATTTCTCTCCCTCTCTTTGTCTTGGTAAGCTGCGTGGTCCAGAAGTCTGAGGCCTCTGTGTTCTGCCCGCCTCCGCCTTCTCTCCCGGAGATTAAAAATAATGGGCAGCACCATTAATTAAGCGACTAATCTTACTGTTTATGTTTTGTCATATTTACTGCTCACAGATGCGTGGAGTACCCCACCACCACCACAAAAAAAAGTAAAAATTGCTATTTCCACTCGCATTTAGAGTGCTTCTGCAGCGAGCGCACACAAAAATGAACAACAACAACCCCATACATGGCTCAGCGGGCTGTCAGAGATGCCACTTTACCTCATTCCAGCTAAAAAAAAAAAAAGGAAAGAAGTCCCACCACCCCACTCTCCTCCTCTTATTTATTTATTTTCGTAAGCGGCTCAGTTAATATTGTTGATTTAAGACCTCACCTTCAATTTGGTGTAGCATGTGGACAGAGCTTTAGCTTTTGCTGCAGCTGAACCAATTTTCTGCTTCAAGCGCCTTTAATAAACCACGTAGCGCTATCAGGAGGCTTTGGCTTCCCTGATGAAGGCCATTTATTTCAAATTAAAGGAGAGTTCCTTATCTTTGGCAGCCTCAAACGGAGGGGGAGATAAAGATGGCACGCTTTGGTGTCGTACTCTCTGTGTTGTTAATGGTGGGACCAAAAAGGAAAAAAAAAGAGGAGAAGGAGGAGGGCGGGCGAGGGAGAGAAAAAAGTAAGAAAGAAGACAGAGTTGGAGAGAAGGCGAAAAGTGGAAGAAGAGCGATTAAACAGGAGAGATAAACCATTGGAGGTTGTTTGGGGGGAACCGAGTAATCTGATAGGCTGTCATCTTCTTCAATTGGGCTTCTAAAAGAAAGCCAATTGATGCTTCATTCCATCCCTTCCATCATTCTATCTCACTTCCTCTGTTTTTTCCTCTTCGTCTCTGTTCGTTTTCCTCTTTAACCTCGATCACCTGCGCTCAGATAAACTCCGTCGCCGCATCCATGATATTTTTCCTGATGATAAAGTGTTTGCGTGGATATGGATATGCAGTAATTGAAACGATGGGGTCAGCTACTCTTCATGAGTCAAAGTCAAAAAGAGCCTTTAATTTGGCTTTTAATTAAATCCGGTGTTAAACGCTCCTCGTGGAGAAAGCGAGCAGGGACACAGTGCGGAGATCGACGTGTTGGCATGTAGGGAAGTGCGTGCGTGCACGGCGCCCTTTGATGTTTACAGCGTACGTGTGCGCACGTGCCTGTCTATATCTGCGTGGGTGTACATAACTCGCTTGTCTCTGCTTCAATCAGTCAGAATCCATTACTGCGAGGCGCCCAGGCAGCAAGCCTGTCGTAGTTAACAATCACACAGATAGACAGGCAAAGACGAATTATAATACAGCCCACATATCAAATTAAACACGGCTAATTCAATCTCTCAAAGCACACTTTTCTGCTGTATTTGATCAGAATGATCCTACCCACTCAATTAAGTACGATTTAGCGCTAATTGTATGATTCGCAGGGAAGCACGTACCATACACCCCATAGGTTGTTCAAACAGGTTGGCACGTCTAGGTGTGAATTGTTTTTACATCTTCACTCCCGATTTTTTACTTTTTCTTAAAAGAGTTTCTTTTGTTGTGATCTGAGACAAAATTAAATTAAAAAGACATCTTTAACCCACAGCTGTAAAACAAGTGTTCGAAATTAAACACTACAGTTTGTTTGGTATTGTTACAGGTATAGACAGGGGAAACAATTGAAATTGGTAAAGATGTTCATAAAGTATCTTAGCCCTAAGGTGAAAAACTGTGGAGAGTCAGGAGAAGTACTTTTAAGAAGGCTTAAGAGCTTCTAAAGCAACGAGAAAGCCGTGGAAAGTGTAGTTGTGCTGGAGCACTGCTTTCCCCCCCCTCTAAGTGAGGAAATGGCATATTTGTGATTTGCATAGTACAGTTATTTCTCATGTGTCATGCAAAAGGTCCAGTATAAAAAACTGCTGCAAAGCTGCCAAATTGAAGTTGTGCTGTTTGATTCACATCAGTTTATGAAGTGAGTAACATGTAAACATCCCAATTTAAAGAGTGAGTTTATTTTTTAAACCTCCTCTAACACAGCTGAGATTAAAGTTGGACACACTGCTAACTTCATGCAGTCTTAATGTTTGATGGTGTGATCATAGTTGATCAGCGTTACGAGATGGGATCCAAAAGTTCAGGGGGGAGTCCCTAAAAAATGAAAAAGCTTCCCTGATTTAATCGCCCTTCATGATCATTTTTTTGAGTCCAGCCAGCTTTCAATGCAGCTAATGTTGTTAAGACTGCTCAGTAGAAGTCCTGTTCTCTCCTCCACATCCAGAGGAAATAAGAAGAGAATATGAAAGCTTCTAATTGTTTGTGAGATCCTTCTGCAGATGGAAGTTTGTGATAGACCAGAGTCCTCGCTGCTGCACTGTTGCATTTCCCCACTTTTCGCCAAATATATCAGTGTTGTGATCGTTTTTGTTACCTCCACCAATAATGTTATGTTTTTCGTAGTGTTGCTTGTGTGCGTGTTGTCATTCTGTCTGTAAACACGATAGCTTTGCGAGGGTGTAGAGTGGGCTCATGTTAACAATTCATTAAAACTTGGCTCACCTTCACTAACGGCTTCAATGTCATCTTAATGATTTATCGGCCTAAATTTGACGAAAAGCCTTATAACTTTGAAACTTTATTGTCAACATGTCGAAAGTACAATGTAAAGATTTAAAATAACATGTCAAACTTGACCTCTGACCTCACTTTTACATTTTACGCATACCTTTCTTTAAAGTTGTTCCCAAAATGTATTATATCTTTAAAGAAAGTATTAGCTTATTAGCTTCATGTCCAGTTATTTACAATTCAGTGCCTATTATAAATGACCTACTCCTACATAATGTTTATATACAAAGTACAACACTGTTGCCTTTAAAGTAAATACTCGGAGGGCTTCTTGTTTGTGCTGCTACATCAGGAAGTGAGCACATCTCTAATGAGACTGATCACAAAGCCTGAGTGATCTAACCTGCAGTGTTTCATTAGTTTACTGTCACTTAGTTTTCCTGCGTGTTCTCTGCTGCTTCAGAAACTGGTAGCAGTCTTAAAGATCCTCTTCCCCTCTACTAACAGTTATTCATCATAGATGATCTCTTTAAGCATGCCAGGATGCTTTGTAGATAACCTTTATCTTTACAGGGATTTGTCTAATGGTAAAGTTCAGACAAAGTTCTTCGGACAGCTTGCTATTGTTTAAAAGAATAATTTCAGCATTCGGAAATGCACTTTGCTAATAAAAGCTTTTTAAATAAGGTGCCCAGGAGTACTTGGAGGCCCTTTTTTATTTGTCTGGTACAAATGTTTACTTTGACTCCTGATTATAATTTTGTGATCAAAGGACAAAATCACTGCGACCTCCCGAAACACCGTTTTGGCCATAACTAAGAAATTGTCATTAAGTAATTATGACAAAATTTCACACAGCATATGTTTTGATGCCAGACTATGATGTGCATACCACACCTGACCTTTTGAGTGTAATGTTCTCCAAAAGGGCTCTTTGTGTCGGTATTTAAAACTGTAATCCAAGAACCACATTTCTGTGAATGAATTCCATGAACCAGGTGAGCTGATGAAGTTTTGTGTAGTCACTGTAGTTGACTCTGTCTTGTCTGTCTGTGCCAGCTTCTGCTTTTTGCCTTCCTTTGTTTACAGGCTAGTGTCTGTCTGTCAGTGTGCTGCTGGAGAGTTGGTGAATAACAGGTTTTTGGAGCTTTTCTGCTGAAAATAGCCGTGCTGCCACCAAAACAGCAATAGACAGCTCTCTTGGATACTTACTTGTAAACTTTCATAGATTGTAAATGCATTTTAGATGCTTTTTCTTGCAGCTTTTCTTCCCTGTAAATCAGTCATGAATGTGAAACTGACGGCTAGAGTATTGATTTTTTTTTAAGTTGTTGTTTTTTGTTTCCATGCAATTGTGACCCAACGTTTTTCTCTTTTTCTGAGCAGCTGACTTACCTGAATTCATGTTACACTGATACTATGTCACCAACTAATCAAAGCTAAACTGATGAATGAAACGTTGATTTACAGAAGATGTAAGAATCTGAATGAATAGTGTGATGCCATGAGCTGATTTAGAGAGTTTACTTTTTAATTTTTTTTATTTGAAAGCCTAATTTACACTAGCAGTAAGAAACGGGTACAAAAATGACAGTTTTTTCACTCCGTCTCTCTTGTTTCTTGTCTTTTGCAGGCCTCGCAACACAGAGGCAGTGTGTGCTGGCCTGCAGGCTCAGATTTTATCCTGTTACAGGGACAACAAAGACCAGACCTTAAAGTGTTCTGACCTGGCCAAAGAATACATGCAGTGTATCAATGCTGCAAAAAAGGTGAGAGCTTTTTACAGATCTGCAAAGATATAATAAAAAGTGTCAGGAATGGTGCAAAGTGTTAATGTGTCTTAAATGTAACGCTGAAAACAGAAATCTGAGATTTAGTTTTTCATGTTATGAGTACTCCACCTATAGCCTTCACCTATTGTTTTCGCATTTTGGTTCCTCTACGGATGCAAAATAATCTAAAGTAAAAGTGCTTTTATTTTGAAAATGCATTTAGATTGTTTGTAAGGATTTATTCATTTTTATAAATACTAATATATAAATATACTAGTATTTATAATATATATATAAATATACTCTGCTCTGGTAATTATTGTCCATGATGTAAATATGTAAAAATTGTGTTTTTTGTTTTCTGTTCTGTGTCCTGTTCTTTTTGTATATGTGTGTTGTTGTTTTTTTGTTTTGGTTTTTTTGCTGCTGATACAACCAAATTTCCCCTTGTGGGACAATTAAAGGATTATTCTATTCTATTCTATAAAGTTAGGGGTGTAAATTTAAAGCAGGAGTAGGAGAGATTACAATAACTAATAGTCATTCACCTTAAAAAATGTGTAATCCCACCCCCTCACTGCTAAGTTCTTCTTTAATAGTTGCTTAGTTGTTTTTTTTTTTTAAGTTGGGCTATACGAGGCTACTTTTCAATAGTCGATTTTATTACCTGCAGTAGATGACATCGGCACAACCTGGTTTGGAGAAGCAGCCTGGGGTAATGCATGGAAGCTGAGCAGTGCATACATTAGGACTGGGATGACACTGAAAGCCACCTTGATTTAAGCATATGTGATATTTAAATATTTCCATTGCTTCTCTTGCTGTTAGACAGCCTTTAAGGACAGGAAGCTGATGCCAGTTTCCAAAACAGTAATTTGAACTTGCAGGACTACCGCTGAGTGACTTAGGTAGTTTAACACGTTTAATCAAGTCACACAATACCACAAACACATGAACAGATCGAGCATGTCCCGTTTTCTGCGAGGGGAAAATTACTGTTTTTGTCAACAGAGTCTGGTGGCTTTAATGAGACTTCAGGCTTCAGTTCCCAGTATAAAAGGACTGTCTGTTGGCCAGATAAAGCCATGAAAAAATTTTAACTATAGCCTTCAAATAATCCAACCTAACACTTTAATGCACTCCTGTCATCAAAGGAAGTGCAGGGGAATACTTGATGATGACGGTGTCCCTGCAACAATAGAAGGACCCTTAGAGTTTGCTCCCGTTATGTGGCTGATTTTATCGTTAACTTTGATTTTTCTGCGCAGAGGCCAGAACTGTGTCAAAATTGCACCGCTAATAAAGATGCTCTGATGTGTTATGTCAAAAACAATGTATAAAAGAGTGACACAAACACAGCCCCTTAACTATACGTTGCCTTAATAGCAATTTTTTTGTCAGGCTGTGGCGCTTAGTGCTAAATTTCAAGCATTGTCACTGTGGCGTGTTTGTTTTTGTTTGTTTGGGGTTTTTTTAGCCATAATTCAATGTAACGCAGTTTCTCATACAAAAGTTAGAAGCAGCAGAGTGCCTTCTTCACGTCTGATTAGCTGCCTTGCCATTAACTAAATTAACAGCAGAGACCCCACTGACACTATTTCTGACACTCTCAGACTTTCACCTGAAAGTGCTGTGAACACTTACAAGGTAGACAAAATGATCTGTGCAGTGTTTTGAGATGCAGTTTGGGGACAGTTGAGAGGTATAGTAACTTGTTAAAAAGGGATATACATTAACAGGTCACTTTATTAGGTACACCTTACTCGTACCGGAAGATGGATACACTCTGGTCATAAATTCATGGACATGGTCAACAATAATACTCAGGTAGGCTGAGGTGATTAAAAGATACTCAGTCTATTAGTCAGTTAGTTAATTACTCAGTCAAGGGGCTTGATTTTGCCTAGAACATATTCCCCACACTATTATCCCCAGCATGAGCTTGAATCTTTGGCACAAGAGAGGATGGTTGTTGTTGTTAATGTTGTTCTGACCCTGCCATCCAAATGCTGTAACAGAAGTAGGAGACTCATCAGACCAAGCAGCATTTTTCTATTGCCCAGTTTATGGGTTGCTGTTGACTTCCTATGAGCTTGAAGCAGTCGGGCCATTCTCGTCTGACCTCTGACATCAACGAGGCATATTGATGGATATTTTCTCTTTTTCGGTCCATTCTCTGTAAACCCGAGAGGTGGTTGAAAATCCCAGCAGATCAGCAGTTTCTGAAATACTTAGACCAGCTAGTCTGACACCAACAATCATGCCACATTCAAAGTTACTTAAATCGCCTTTCTTCCCTTTTCTGACACTTGGTTTGAACTTCAGCAGGTCATCTTGACATGCCTAAAGCATGCAGTGAGTTGCTACCATGCAATTGGCTGAGCAGATATCTGTGTAAACAAGCAATTGAACAGGTGTACTTAATAAACTGACCTTTTAGTGTATTTGGGGATCTTTTAAATCTGATATTTTTATTGAAAGTGCCTTTATTAACATTCTTATATGTTCTTTGGAACTGAAGAATACTTAATGAAGTAGCTGATTTGATTTTAAATCAGCAACAGAGCATCACCCAGTTGATGCAGCAATAACGTCTGCAGAATTTTAGGAGGGTATGAAACCAAACCACCCACTCTGTAGACACTGTCTGACTGTAAATAAGATTATATAGTAGTGAGGATAGTTTTTATAGGCTTTTTAGTGATTATTTTATTTATCATGTCTTTAAGCTCTCTTTTTTCCACCTAGTAAAGAGGACGTATTTTATGTGATCAGGCATTACAGCCAGATTTGTCCTTCATCTTTAGTGTCAAATCATTTTTAAAGTAACTTTTAAAATTCCTCGTGTTGCACTGCCGTTCAGCCTCGCACATAGAAAAGCAGTGATTTGACGGTGAAAATTTCAAGCCAGACCAAATTACCGATTATGCAACGCGTTACACTGAGCTGTGCAGGTTTTTGAAGATAAATATAAATAAAAATAGATGCTGGAGCATCAAAAGGCAGTTTAAAGGTTACTAACAAAGTTAATTGATGATTAAATATCACAGAATACATTTAGTTAAACAACTGAAAAGAATAAGAGAGGCATATAAAGCTTTTTAAGTTTGATCTAACTTCCAGTTAGTTGGAGTTACTTTACCTCCAGTAAGTCAGTTTCATGTCTGCCTGGCTCATTTTCTAAGCTCTTAGTTTTTCTTTGTTTTGGTGCTAATAAATTATTTTTTTACAGGCTGGATTCTTTATACCAATTTTTTCTTTTACTTCTGTAGTCGTGGGGCTCCTGAGATGAATCATCAGTCTGTCTCTGATGGTTCGGCTTGGTTATCTACTATTTACTGAATCTTCACTCTTTTTATCTCTCTCATTCCCTTATATTTTTATCCACAATGGAAAACTCAGATATACATTCACTTAGAAAAATTGAACCTTTATACTTCACTTTTTGACACCGCCTAATATTGAGTTCAACCTACCGCTGTTTTATTTAACAGCGTTGAAAAAGTCCTATGTACATTTCTGCAGCAGCTACAAGTTGACAGAACGTTAGAGAGAAAATGTGAGGAGGAAGCTGCAGGACGGGCTACTCGCAAAGTTTGTGCGGTAGAAGCATTTGAAGGTGTAGCTGCTCATTATGCACTCGAGCAGCGTATTACTGTAGCTCATGCTGGTCTCTGCTCACATCTCCTCTGTATTGCTCAGGGGCAGTGAGGCTTACCCTGGAACACAGTAATACGATGTGTGATAATCAGCTTGCTGAACATTGATACCTCTGCTGTTGTACTGATGTATTGTGTGCACAGATACATGTACTCGTGTGTTCTTTCAGCAGCGTCTGAACTTTTGGTTATGACTTGTATGACAGCATGCAGTCATAAATTCACATTTTTAAATATGCAGCGATGTTTATGTTCTTATATTTGTTGCTTACTAGGATTGTTGTGTCTGCGTATTTGTGTGTGAGTGAGAGAGTGTGCGCAAAAGAGAGTGGGAGACTTTTCTCCGTATATTAGCTGGTGTGAGATAACAAGGAGTGAAGGGAAGACTCTTTGAAGACAGTCTTTAAAGACTACAGCAGAGCATAATAATACGTATATGCGTGTGTGTTTGTGGCGCGTGAATAGCTTGCTACATTGCAGCTTGCTTTAACCTACTCATCAAGGTCTTTCCTCTTGATTGGCCCCCGAGGCATCTCCCTGACTTTCACCCTGTCAATTTGGAAGTTTATAAAGTTCTTCCTCCGTTTTGTGTCTTTAAAAGCTGTCACAGTTAGTTTGGTTATCGCTGATAACTTTTTCCCAGCGCAGTAGCAGTGGCACAGTAAACTCGCCAAGTGCTAGTGAGACAACAATTAGCAGAAGCACATGGATAGTTTTCAAAGTTGATTGCTTATGTTTTTTAAGAAGTGCTTTTAACTTACAGACTATCAGTCTGTCCAGTTGTTAAGCAAAGACCATTGTGAAACATTTTTACCTGCTTTGGTCCAGATTAAAGGGATGAAAGCTGCAGTGGAGTGGGAACAACAAGAAAGCCTGAGAAACCTTTACAGGTGCCTCCAGCAGGCTGGTTATGTGTGTTTCTGACATGAAGTGAAGTTTGACAGCCGTTTGTTCCTTGTTCATAGAATTTGGCCATAAACTCCATTTGAAGGTTTGTAAGTAATTGCAAAGTAATATAAACATGCAAACAGATTACCTACATGTTGCAGTCACTCTGAGTACGTCACCACCGATGAGTGCAACCCATTTGCAGCATGTTTCTTTGGGGCTCGGCTCAGCTGGTTGCCATATGGTTGTATTCTAGATAAAAGCGGTATTGCCGAGCACCTCTTTTGTTTGGCAGTTCAAGTGCTGTCCTGCAGCATGTATGACCTTTTTAGAATTTCAGTTTCAAATCTACGAGGTTCTGGCTGAACTAATAGAGTTAATCACTGTGTTATCACAGATTGCACAAATTTTCCAAACTGGTCCCATTCAATCCCAAACTGATAGCACTGATATTTTATCTGCGTCTCGATGCACCAAAGACGCTTTAAAAACAGCAACTCACTGTGATTGGTCACAGACCTGCTTCCTGTTTTCAAAATCATTTCAATGGCAGCGAGGTCACAAGTTCATTGCACACAGTCACCATTATTTAGTTTGTGCCTCAGGCTGTAGCATAACTGACTTTGTGTCATTCTCTTCATTTCTTTGAGCAGCATAATTATCAGCTAGGCCGACTTTGGTTTTCTAGTTGTGCTAGCTACATTAGCTCTAACAGTGCTAATAGTAAAAATCTCTATCAGCTGCTAATGACACTGTTCAGCTAACGCTTTCCGCTTGGCTAACAGCTACTGTGATAGTGTGACAAATGAGGGTTTTTATGACTGCGTAAAAGAGTAAAAAGTATGGTTATGTAAAGCTTTTGTACAGATATAAAATCTGTTAACTAACTAAACATCTCTCTTCTAATGTATTTTAAAATGACTCCATCTTAAGAAGGCTTGTAGGCAGAGAGCCTGGGGAAAATTCATAAATGTATTTCATCTTGTTTATAAGCAGAGCTGATGAGTAATGTCTTCTGTTTTGTGAATCAAAGTTTTAATCCTTTCAAAATTTTGCAGTGGACTGTGCCACGCAAGAGGGATTACACTACAGCTGGTTAGTTATTTAATAATGATAGGAAATAAGGACGTCTCGGAGGGGAGAGGAACACGTGGTGACTTTTCATTCCTGAGCTTTTAAGTGAGTGAAAGAGGGCTTAATTGGGACAAAATTGGTCCCGTTCCTTTTTTGTCTCTCAGCAGAGGTGACTGTGATGTGTTTTGATCAGTGCCACAGCAGGTCAGTAGACAGACATGCATATCGCAGACGTCTTCCTGCTGGGTTATGCTTCCATCTTTATGTGTACCCGTGTGCATGTGTTTGTGTGTTTGATGGCAAATGAGAGGGGGATCCCACAGAGCCTGCAGAGACGGTGCAGACAACCTCTAGTCATTATCCTCTGGGAGGCTGTGCCTGATGTGGGCACTACTACATGTAACTCTTACACACTGTCCAGACACTCAGTGGGATTCTCTAGTCATTTATCTGCACTCTCAGATGTGAATACATACACAACACACACACACACACATGCTTTCTGTGTGCCTGGTGGGATTCTCAAGTCATTTAGCCTCAATCTAAGAGACAGCCTGCTTCTGATCAATGTCAGACGCTCACACTCACCATGGAGAGAGGAGTGAAAGACAAGAAACGAGACAGACATGAGAGAGTGCCACTAAAGAGATTTGTAAAAGTCATTTGGAATATCTGAGCAGAGAAACGGGACAGACTGAAAATGTACCGAAAGATGGAAAATACACATGGAAGAGTCCTTTAATCTGAACCATCTAAATAATGTGCCGCTTTAGATCCTTAGTAAGTTTGTGTCATACGAAAAAATATTATACTAGATACTGTGTGTGTAAAGTTAACCAATAGTGAAATCAAAATCTTGGAAACAAAGTCACAAGCAAGCTGTTTGTGCATCACTGTCAACTTCAAATGTTCAGATGTTAGATTTAAACAGCTCATGTGGTCTCTGTGGTTATGAAGAATTGAAGCCTCTCCCACATCAAAATTGGTTAGACAAGCAGTTTCTGAACATGCAAATGGAGCGCAATGAATTCATGATTCAGTCTAATATCAGGCAACATCGCGTTTGAAGTCGTTTGGCTTGTGGACCAGGAAGTGTGCTCTTAACATGGGAAAATATAGATGCAGATATATGTCACTATGTGTGACCATCAACAGGCGTGGCTCGTTGTATCCCAAACTTAGTTATATTTGAATTTTTCTTTGAGTACCTTAGGTAGAAACTGCATTAAAGCTGAAGCCAGCCTTTATAGCTTAACAGCTATAACACCAAGATATTTGTGCAAAGCTGCGGTTGTGATAAATGATGCGCAAATGCACAGTTTTTGTTTCATTTCTTCTCCAGTGCTTTACATTCGCATCTTAGACTCTTGCCTTTCCCGTGTAGGCTGTTAGCTGTCCACGTTGACGACTCCTCTGCCCCTGACAGCCATGGAGAGGTGCAGTGGGGAGTTGGAGGGCTTGGTGATGAGATGTCAGAGTTGTCAGCTATCACGGCGTAGGAGAGTCACCCAAATAACCCAGCGCACTGAGACCGATTAGCCTTGTTTTAAGGAAGGAGCCATAATTAATACCTTAAATTCCCTTCTATGTTATTTTGTTTCTGTTTGTTTTCAGTTGTTTGTTTTATAATTGTTCGATCTAAAACACCATAGTAGGTTCTTAGACCATTAAGCAGTCGCTGACAGTCGTAGCAATTGAGACTGTGGGCAGGTAAGAGGCAGGACACCTGTCTGTGTGAAGTGGAGCTTTCCTCGGATCAGCAGCATCACTCACTTTTCTAATGTGCCCAGTTAATTTAAGAGTAAGACATGTGATATAACACGACCATCTATAAAAAATGGATGAGATGGTAAATGAACCATTTGTGAATTGTAAAATGTAATTTTTCTTTTTAAATTGACATTGTTCCAGAGAAATGTTTGCAATACTCAGCCTCCCTCATTTATATGAAAAGGGATCTGGGTGGCTTCATTGCAGGGCTGCGTTGTAGTCAGTGAATAGGAGCTTCCTGTGGACATAAAGAGAAATGGTGTAGCATTTTTGTAGCAAGGAACACTGTTGTGATTCACAACGGCGTGGCCTGTTGAGCCGGAAACTCTGTGCAGTTTCTGCGGCCCACAGTGCTTTGTGTGCTGGTATGATTCTCGGTGGATAGCCCACCAGAAGATAAGGGGAAAGAGAAAATTGTTTCATCTTCTTTTGATAAGTCTATTCTCAAAGAAAGTCCACACTGACAATGTTGATATACTGATGATAAATGTGTATCTGTAGCCGATCTGAATGCACAGCGACTTTCGCAAAGCCAGTGAATCACAGCAGTGTAAAACCTCATATTGATTTCTTTTTTCTTTTACCTTCAGTTTTATTGTTGATTGAACAGGAGTCATGCCGGTACAGAGATCACAGCAGCTCAGTCACTCTGCTGGTAGATAACAAAATAGACAAACAAAGTGGAGAAAAATACAAAGAAGAGGCTCAAGACAGCGAATTGGACTGAAGAAGGAAAAAATACACGTTGTGGATACAGAGAGATCTGGAGCCGGCTAGATAAGGAGGCTAGATGTGAAAGGCCAATGAGAAGCATCGGACACAGAAAGAGATGGAGTAGAAATGAAAAGACACATTAAGGTTTGAAGTTAAACCTGAGATTAAATGGTGACATGTAGGGGCTGGAAGTTGGTTTAAGTGGAACAAACACCTAAAGAAACTAAGAAATGTTCAGAGAGAAAAAAACAGAGATGAAATTTGTGTTCAGGACTGAAGCGAGAGATGGGCAAATAAACAGGAAGCAGAAAGAATGAGTAGAGTCGAGGGAAAGTAAAAAACATGATAGCAAACAGTGAGCAATTGAAGAAGCGAAGGGAGAAAATGGGAAAAGGAGAAAATGATGAAGAGGAGGAGGTGGACAGTTAAAGAATAGAGGTAAGGAGGCAGGTGATGGGGAAGGGGGGGGAAGCTGGACAGATGAGGGCAAGGAGAGAAAGGAGGAGGGACGGGGAGGCGGCATGAGGCAAGTTGGGGAGACGATGGGGAGAGAAATAGGTGACTGTCAGGAGGTAAAAAGCGAGAAGGGGAAGATGAGTGGATACCATGAGGAGATAAGTGTTTATGGAGGAAGGGTTGGAAATGGGCACGGGATGAAGAGATGTACACATACACAGAGAGAGAGAGAGAAAGGGGCATAGACGTTGGCCCCTCAGCAGTCAAAACTTAATGAAGAAGAATGAGGAGCTTCAGCTTCCTGCTGGACCTGCTGCTGACCACACACACGTTCTCACTTAAGTATGCACTCCTCAAGTTTTGACACAAAATTTATGGAGCGAACAAATAGTTGGACTCCTTTCACCTCATTGCTATGCATGAATAAATATTACAAAGTGTCTCGTAGCTTTCTTAAAACTAGGCCTAATTAACGACCAGAGTTTCTCTCATTTTTTTATATTTGTTCAGAGATAAACCGTCTGAGATTAAACACTCGGGCATAGGCGTTTCAGACCAACCTTCTAAATTAGTGTGAGTTGCTTTAATTGGGGCTGAAGTCTACGCAGGGCTTTTATATCCGCTTTCCAAAGGCAGAACTTTTCTGCAAAGTTGATGTACCATAGAGCAGATAGTACTTTTCATCTCTTAGCTCTCTATTTGTGACTCTGTGACTTCCTGCCCACTAGAGAGAACAGGAATAAAACCTACAAAGGAAAGATGTTAAATCATAACAAATTGTAAGGAAGCAGTGTTCAGTGGGTTTTTTATGAAAGGTGTTGAATTGATTTTTAAAAAGTGACATTCATTTGGAGCCCATTTATGTCAGATTCGTGTTTCTGTTCTGCTCTCGCTTGTGGGTCTGTTTGTGCCTCATTAACCGTGACTGCCTACAGACACTGAGGAAAAAAGTCTTAAAGAGCTGTTGAACTTTTTCTCCCCCTCAGCTCACAGTTTTGAGCAAAAGTTGACAAAGACTCAACAAAACACGGTGGTATAACATGTTGTGTAATGATGGTCTGTTGACCGAAACAGGTTATTATTATTATTATTAATGTGGTACTATGAGTTTGGCATGTAATAAACCAACTACCACCATGCTTTTTTAGCACTATTTTCCCTGCCAGACTCCTGCATGTTTTGCCCCACAAAGTCTGAAGTAATTTCTAGCTAACCAGCAAAACGCAGATCACATGATTTTGTTTTAACGCTTACATCCTGCAGAAGTTACAGAACTATTATTCTGTTAGTCTTCATTTAAACGCTGAACACTAAACGTTATATTTTTGTCTGATTATCTAATTTTTAAAGATTGAATCAGATGTTATGATCAGTTACTCACTACTCAACTAGCCTTTCTTGCTAAATACTTTTTTACTCTTCAGTAATTTTGTGGATGGCTACTTTTTACTTTTACTTGAGTATAACTATGTTGAGGTAGTGTCGCTATTACTTGAGTACAATTTCTGGCTACTCTACCCACCTTTGGTGTAGGGTAACATTTACTGTACACTGACATTGAGTTGATGAATCAGTGAAAATATACCCCAAATAATTCTAATCAAATTTGACCCATTTTAAAGCTTAAAGCTGTCTGCTGTCTCTATTTTTCTATGTTACTAGTTTGGTTCTAAAACCAAATGTTTTCATTTAAAAACTGAAATAATAAAAACACATTTTGACTCCTGGACTTGAAAAGAAAGACCCAAATGATGTCAAATTTGAAATCTCCTGACATATCTGTTTTTAAACTTCTGACGTCTTATCTGATAGAAGATTCATTGCTTGTTCCAGGAAATCTGTAATGCTGCAGAACAAAGTTACAGGATTTTAAAGCATTTTAAAATATTGTGGAGGTAGTGTTTTTCATCTTTTTTCACAATAAGCTAAACGTACTATGACTGTCATTATGTAATGTTACATATCAGGTTTTTCATCTAATGTTACATAATGAAGAAAGGTGAAATATTATTACTATCATCATTATCATTATCATAAAGCAACCGTAAACATGAGAAGATACAAGCTTACAGTTCGTGAGTCAAATATCTAAATGTACATTGGTAAAATGTAAAATAAGTATGAATATATTTGTGAGACCAAGGCCGACCAGCTGTTTTTAACTGTCATGTTAAAATCTATAAGAAATGCTTTCTCACAAGCAACTTCTGAAAAGTTATTGATGAAAATTCAACCAGTATAATTTGTGGTTTATGCACAGCATTTTCTAATTTTCCAGATTCTTGATCAAATTACTGCAAACATATAAATATATGAAGATTATAACATTTATGCTGCTGTGTGCCTATTAAACTAAAAAATATACAGAACATAAAAAGCCATTTTTCCACCTGTGATGTTGGTGTATAAAAACTTTTTTTCCATTAGTGCAGTGAGTATGTCACTCTGCCTGTGGATGCAAAGGTCAAAATGCTCACTGAGAACAGCACATTTGTAAAAGTTCCCGTCCCTGCAGTTTGTTTGGAGTCTGTAGATTGTTTTTGGCTGTTACATTATCACGTTTTGTATTCATTGCCTCGTGTTTAAAGACTTTTGCTGACACAAATTCAGAAAAACATATAAAACATAACTTGTTTGTGCCTCATTGCATGTCGGCCGTGTGACTCAGTGTTTTTGTGTATCTGTGTGTTTATTGTCGAGTCCACAGAGAGTTTAATGCTGTTGTCATGGATATCTGAGTCAGTGAAGAACAGCCTTTTTTATAAAGAACAGAGGGATGGACTTCAGGACACTCTAATGTGTGTTTTTAAATAAAAAAATAAAAAAATACGCCTCTGTTCTTTGGAACATTTATACTTTGTTTTTCTGCCTGACAAAATGTCCAAAGTGAAGGGGGAGAGAAAGAATGTCCATCAATCATCTCACCTTTCATGTGTAGACTTACCTTTTTATAGACACAATCAGATATAGACACATATACACAGTAGACACGCCCGGCTATATTTACAGGATCTGGGTTTTGTTCAAAAGTTTGTCAGTTCGTGAGTGTAAATGTTCATCGGTTTGTTTTTGCTGTACTCTGTTTTTTTAAAAATCTTTCTTTAAAGAATTTTCCTTCATCTGTCAGTTTAGTTTCTCTGCCTTTGCTTCCTTTAAACCAGCACCTTTCATCTCGCTTCTTCGTCTGTCTGCAACTCTTTCTCTTTTCTTTCTCCGCGTCTTTCCCGCTCTCTTTGTCTCTCTTGTTTTATTCCGTCTTGTCTCCTATCTGTTTCTTTTTTTTTCTTGCTTTCTCTCGCCCGCTTCCTTCATTTTTCTCTCCCCCGCACCGCAGCTGACTTATTGATTTCATTTTCATACTGTTGGCAGTTGTTCCCTCCTTCATAAACCATCAGCGTTGCCTCCTTTCAAGCCGGCATTGATCATTGTACAGCCGATCACAACCAATCTCCACCAAGCATCATTATCTGCTCTCGCTCTTTCTCTTTTGTTGTCTCCTCTGTCTTGTATTCTGTTCTTTGTGGGTTATATTTTTCAATCTAGCTATTCGGTGCTGTGGGGTTCTGTACATTTAGTTATTTGGGTAGTGAAGTTTTGTCTCCCACCGCCTTATATTCTTCAATATTATGACAAAGAAAACTAAGCAGCAGGCTTTTCTAACTTCAGAAGTCGGGGCTTTAGGACAGGTTGTTAGGGCTAACACATGTTTCTCTTCCACTAGTACCTGCTTGGCTTAGCTTGACTCAATTTTGGGGTTTTTTCATTACCTGGAACCAGGTACTTTTTTTTAGTAGGGTTCCAATATAAGTATGAGAGCATCAGGATTTGGCCAGTCCTCATGCAACTGGTGTTAATGAAAAAGAGTATTGCAATTAAAAGACTTACGTTATGTATTTCAGTCAAAAAGTTCTGCTTTCTGGTCTGCAGATTTCTTCGATAATCATAGTGCAAGCACGTACAACTACTTATACCAGCTGTTTTGTTGAACATTGAACTTTTTCTAAGAGCTGTAGCACATCTCTTTCTCCTCCTGCACGTCCCCCCTCTCTCTGTCTCTGTATTTCCCTTTCTCTGTCTTTTGTCGTGGTGCGAGGAGCGATCGAACATCCCATCAAACCATATCCAGAGCCTCTGCTTCTTCTTTCATCCGGTGGCCCTCAGACACCACAAAGCTTTCAAACAAGGGCAGAGTTGTGGGGGTGGGGTAGAGTTGAGGGTATTCTCAGCTGCCTCCTGAGGAGCATTTTCACCATCTTTTGTGCTCTTTGCTCGCTGTACCCTGACCTTTCTGAGCGCCACCACTCCCGTCGGCTTGCGCCACCAGACCCCCTGCTCTGTCTCTCTCTTTCTGTTTGCTCCAACGGGGGTCCCGATAATAATTCAACACGGTGCCGTATTGTGCACTATTGAAAGCCACCTAGGATGCATAAGCAATTGACACACTTAGTTGGTTTTTTTGGTTGTTGTTGTTGTTGTTTTTCTGGGCACACACCAGACCGCCATTCTGGTCGGCATTTTATCGGCCCCTCTTGTGTGTGCTTAGGAAGAGGTTTTGTGGAACCAAGACCACCAGCTGGGATAAGAGAGGACAACAGCGGGGCTTTTAGGTGGGTCTTTCACTGGCTTTTGTCACCCCGAAACAGCCACAACATTATCGGAGCAGTCCACTTTCTACCAGCCTCTCCTTTGTGTCCCATTGTGACTCAATCCGTCTGTCTCTCCACTTCCTCTTTTTTTCTTTATGATTTGAAGCCTGCCTTTCCTTTGTGATTGCTCTCCATTCACACCCTGTATTTCTAAAAATATCTGTTTTCTTCTCTCCGTCTCTTCTCTGGCCCTATTGTAAATAAATAAATACCAATGTTTTATTACCCGCTCGCAGAGCTGTTGGTTTTCATGTGAAACCTGTTTTCATATAAATGTACTGCAGGCTTTTGACGTTCTTTTGTCCCACAAATCCACAAAAAGCAGCACGTTATATTTATTGTACTAAACAATGACATCTGAACTTCATTTATTGGATTTATAAAAGTCTCATTTCTTTAGATTTTGTGAGGAAAATGGGAAGTAGATGCAGATGTTTACTGAAATGGGCAAATATCTATAGAAATGCGTTGCATGGAGCAACAACAGAGTTTGTAGTTTTACATGCTTCAACATCACTTTTGGTACGACCCACTGGTTTCTTCCAGGCAGCCTCCTTGTCATTCCTTTAAGCATTCCTCAGGAATAGTTTCCCAGCTTCTTGAAGGACGTTCAAAGCTCTTCTTTGGATGTTTCTGCCTTTTGTTCCGTTCTCTGACAAGATATTGTTAGAATAAGGCCTTCCCCGCATAATATCTGTCCCTGCTGATTTTCAGTTCAATAGTCATATTAGGATAGAAATCTTGGATCAATCAGAATAACTCACAACAACACATTGATTTGCAGTGACCCTCTCTTCTAAAGAGACTTATTGTGTTAATTTAGTGTCTTGCAACTCATTGCGAAACATCCTCCACTCTCTTGTGAGGCATATAATTACAGATGGGGTTTGTCAACGTAAAATTTGAATTCACTTTTGTAACAGTTGCTTTCTCCTTTTTTTTGTCATTTATCAAGAAAACGCTGGAAAACGCTTGTTTTTCAGATGGCTTGCTGCTTTCCTCGGCCTTATATCTTTGAAGGTTTTTTTCCACTAAGTGAAAATACTTAGTAGCTCCCCTCCCACTTCTTGTTTTTGATAGAAGTGGAGGCCAAGTGATGATCTAGGTTGCCTAAAATGAACTTTGTTAGTGGAGCCAATCTAGTACGTGTTCTCCTCCACATTCCCCTCCATCTTCATCCCTCTGTCCCTCAGCAGTGGAGTGGTCAGGCCTATCAACCGCAGAGCCTCACCTGGGAGCCCCAATTGCCTGCCAGTCATCAGATAAAATGGATTTCCAATTGAGTCAAGGCTCCCAGGCAGGGTGCAGAGTGGGGAACAGCCTGACTCTGCTCTCCTGACTTTTTGTTGTTATTTATTTTTATCTTTCTATCTCCTACAGTGGTCAGCCCCGGTCTCTCTTCTCCTCTCTTCAGTCCCTTCACTCTGCCTCTTTAATATGCTAGCCGGAGCCACATGAACTGAAAATAGGCTCACTGTAACATTACCAAGGCACTAGCTGGTCTGAAAAACCTCAGTAAGTCTTCATAGTCAGTGACTACTTTAATTTAGAAGGTGCCTTGAATTAGAGCAGGGGTCTCAAACGTAAATGAGCTGTGGGCCACTGCTGGCACTGGCATCTCATTGGAGGGCCACTTAAGTGTTCAAGTAGGACAAAACAAACAAGAAAAAACCCTCAAATATTTCCAAAAATGTAGTGTTTTGTTTTTATAAATTTCAAATATTGTATAACAAGACAAAACTGCAAACGTGAACACAATCTTTTTTTCTTCACACTCTTAACTCACTGAAGCCTTTCACTGAACTACCAAATAAAAACATTGGTACAGACTTGTGGCAGCACTTCTGTTATAAGTTTATTCGTATTTAACAGAATAAAAATAAGTCATAAGTGTTTTCTTTACAAATAACTCTCTCACTGAACTAACACAGCCAATCCCTCTACATGTAAGTGCTCTCTGCTCATATTGTTTTCATATTAAATCATTTTTTTGCTTTTTAAACAACTAATTTAATATTGTACTGAACAACAAACAAATCCTCCCTAACCAAAACAACTTAAAGGGCCAAATTTCATTAGATTTCTTCACGTTAATATAGATAGAGTTTGAGACCCCTAGATTGGAGCAACAGGTGGGAAATCCATTAGTTTCTTTTTGCTCGTTAGTACAGTAGATGTGGAAAATACAGTTTTCAGAACTAGTCAGAGCACTAATTAATCTCTTTAATAATCTGTTGTGTGAGATAAAACTTTGTCATGCTACACAGGCCACATGCAGCCTGCTTTCAGCTTGAGTGGGCCGGACCGGTGACATCTCCTCTCTGAAGTTTAGCTACATATCTAATCCCTGAGATTCTTAAAGTGAAGAACAAGGGTCATTTGAGCATTACATCTTAGCTTTTCTGCATTGTGTAAAAATGTTGCTGCTGTAAATAAAAGGAGTTTGTCAGCGTGACTTTTTTTCTCTTAAATTGTAATAATTGTGTCAAATTCTAGAGAAAGTCCCTGTAGTTCACGGCCCAGACTGTCTCGTAATCATAAAACAAAGTTTTTATTAATTCACAGAAAATATTTAACTTTGGAAAACAATAAAAAAAACAAATAAATGGCAATCAGGAAGAAATGTTTCAACAGTTATGAAACAAAAGTCCAAATGTATGCCCTCCTTTACATTTACCAAAGCCGTCAAGTGAGCTGGATCAAAAACCAGGTGGATTTTGACTCCCTGCTTTAAACACTCACAAGACTCTGACAACAGAATCCATCTGCTTTGAGAATTTAAGTCATACAAAAGAAAAACGATCAGGTAAAGTTGATCCTGGATTGTAAAAGATCCCATGTCAATGTTTTAAAGCCATAACACGGTTCATTTGTTAGCTGGTTTGCAAAGATGCCGTTCAGCATGCTGTACATTTCTAACTAGAGTTCTTGTCTTTCTCTTATAACGGCTTTTCTTTTTCTTTGTCATTTTACATGTACAGATTGTAATTGTGTGCTACCATTGTTCTGTTTTTCTATTTTGCGTGTCCAACTCACTCATGTTTTCTTTCATGGTCAAGACTAACCTCTGTTGCTTTTCAGCGAGTGCTCGTAATCTGTACAGAAGCATTCAGTGAAGCCAGTATTAGATATCTTCTTCACTAAGGTAAACAACAGGAGAGGAGATACGCCTTCATGACTTATATTATTATAAATGAACACCAACTACTCGTGTGAGTAAGTGTATAGAGGAGAATGAAGAGACATTGGAAGGACAAAAAAAATCAGTGAAATAGAAGAGTCGAGGAAAGTGACAGAAGAATTGAAAGGGAATGGGAGATGAGGAGACTAAACCAGAGGCATCAGATGAGAGGACAAAAGAGGGGAGTCATATTGATCACACTGCTCTGTAAGTCTCTCTGTGGTTATAATGGTTTGAGTTTCACAGCTGGAGTGAACTCTGCAGTGCTTAGAACAGATACCACGTGCTCTCTGCACACACATGCACATATAGCACATCCATATACGCAGTCTGTCTAGCAGGCGGCTTCAGGTCAATGTGCCCCCAGCTCTCAGTCAATTGAGCTCGTTGCATCGTTCCACTTGGGCTAACCCTCCTCCCTGCTGCTGTCTAGTCTTTGAGGCCAAGTGGGGCAGAGCTGGATCAATTTTTTTTTTTTTTTTTTTGAAACCAAAGCAAATTTGCAAGACCTTCATTTTACCATAAAGAACCTCGAGTTAAAAACAGATTTTTTTATAGATGATTTCTGATCATAGAACTAAGCTTAATGGGCAGTTTGAGTTGAAAAATATGAGCGAATCAGGATGAGTTAGTGCTGTTCATTTTTAGGGGAACATCCATGTAGCGAGAGACATGTAATGTCTGTTTGGGGCCTTTAGCTAAAAAATAAGTAAATAAATAAATGAAGGTAAACACCTGTTTCCGTTTCCAACACAACATTCCTTCATAGTTTGTGTTGTCTGTACATGTAGCAGTACACCCTCCTTCAGAGAAGAAGCCTTTTTTTCCCTCAATCATTTGTTGCCATTTTTTGTATGACCTCAATAAATCCAGGGGAATACTAATTACGCTCTGTCCACAGAATTTGCATGAAAAAAAAGAAAAATTCAGTCAACTACAAAAGCGCTCTTTGCAAACGCTCGATAAAATTTCACTTGTGCTGCAGTCTTATGAATGCATTACATGTGCTTCCTTGTACTTGAATGCTTCACATTTGCACTTGAAAAATAATCATAGTATATCTGACCCTCCATTTACAGCGAGTGTTGAACTTTCCTGTGGAAATGAGCTTATATAATAGCTAGGAGTCATCTCGTTAGATAATGTCTCTGTTTTCAAAGGAAAAGTTCTGAAAGACCTTCACATATGAGGCCAATTATCTTTCCATTAGTTTCATACGCTATACCTGTATATATTCTGTAAAATGTGTTACCATAGCATTTCACAAAGCTGCCTTCCAAGGTTGTAGGAACAGCTCTGTATGATGTCAGGGCTCAAGTCAAATTAGCGTGAGATTAGTTTAGTTTGTTGGAATCGCTCTTAGAATCACTGTGCCAACAATTCAAGGTGTTAATTGATCGTTGCCATTTCACGTGAGAGCTCACAATCTGAGCGAACCCCTCTAATGGTACATAAGACAAGGTCGCTGGAATGATGGTGTCAGACGCGTCTTCTTTCCAGGACGATTTGTTGCTAGGGTTTCAAGGACCGCATTGATCTTAGGTTGAAGGATGAAGGTTGCACTCCTTGGATCAATTGCATGCAGCTGTTTTTAAATAGCAGGAAGGTACGCCTGATAGGCTGCGCATGCTGGAGCTTGGAGGTCATTTTGTTTGAAAGCTGCAACAACTGCAGCAGAAAAATGCTCGTACGACAGAGACTTTTTCTCTGAAGTTTTTTTTTTTTTCTCAATTGTGAATCTCATGACCAAGGACCATATTATAGCTTTGAAGCATCAGATGTATGATCGAAACCCTTTTTTAAAATTATATTGGTTTAGATCGACGAATGTTTGAAGGCCAGTACACTGACACCTTCATCCCTGTTTGGTTTTGTGCTGCTCATACAAATACTAAATACACAGTGTGCTGATCAGCCACAACATTAAAACCACCTGCCTGAAATCGTCCCTTTAATGCCACACAAAGAGTCCGTCAGGGCATAGACCCAGCAGCTCTTGGGAGATTCTGTAGTATCTGGCACTGGGACATTGGCAACGCATCCTTTGGGCCCGGTGGGATACTTAATCGAATTCAGATCTGTGGTGGTTGGAGGCTGGGTCAGTGCCCAGGGCTCTTTGTAAAGCATTACCTGAGCAGTTTGATAGGTGGAGTTTTTCTCCATTGGGCTGGATGTGTGTCCACAGTGTGTGCAGTGTGTGTGTTCTTGGCCTACAACAATGTTTAGTTGCAGTTTGTAAGTCTCAAAGTAGCTTTCAAGATGGTCAGGGATAGTCACTCCACTCGTCAGTTGTTTAAATCTTGTAGCATCGATTTTTTTTAAATATCTGACTAAATGATGAAGCCCCTTATGGGACAGTTGAATGCCATTAGGATCAGCTGTAAGCTTTATTTGTAATCAGAAACTTAAAAAGAGGGACCACAAAAACAAGTTAAGAATCTCTCATAAACCTCTTGAAGTTTGTTTTTAATTTTTGGGTTTGCTTATTTCCATTACCGGAGTAATCCCTAGTCTTACCCGCCTGACCTTTCAGCTGTGGTCAGTTAAAGGTGGCAGAGAATAAACAAAACGGGGACAACCCTTCCACATAAGAACGCCTTCAAAGGTCAGCAGGCGTGGCTGCTGTGCAGATGGACTAATTCTCTGTTCTTTCTTCTCTCTCTCAGAACCTGCTGGTCAACCACGGATGAAGAGTGGGAGGAAAAGGGTAAAACCGTTACATGACGACAAGCATTTACTTAAGCACTAAAGGCAGCGCTGTGGTTGCATTTTTGTTTTGCTTTATGAAAGAGATGGTTTGCTGTTAGCATGCCTTTTTTTTTTGTGCTATTTTTTTGTTATTGTGCTATTTATCTGCGGTGTGATCCGTTACACTATTATTCTGCACTGCTACAAACAAGAAGAAGTAAACAAGAAATGAGTGTGTATATTAGGTCCACGGGCTGAGGCGGTGCACTTTCAATTCAGTCATTTATGAGCGCTGTGATAAAGTATCTGCGCTCTTCATGATTCCCCCTTTTTTGGTGTGTTTCTCACATTTACATGTTTCAGATCATCAGGCTTAGATGGCTGTTTACTCTTAATAAATGACATCATTAAAACTCTCTGACTAATATCAAAATTTGCCTGATGGTGTGAAGCATGTAACTGTGCTACAAAATAAGAAATCAGGAAGGGGGCAGATAATTTTTGACAGCACTTGAATGAGATCAGTGGAAAATGTTTCTTAAAATCTGACTTGTAAAGATGCATTCAGGGGCACTCCTCCATCAGCTGAATGTGGAGATCAGGTTACGTCCAAACCCGTGCTAGCTTCTGAAGGGTTAAAAAGACTGGAAGTCATTTAAGAAGTGAGCTGAATCAGGTGCACAGGGACCGTCCTTGTTTTGATCTCAGATTGAAAGAAGAACTGACTCACTTGTTTTTCTTTTGAGCTTTATAGATTTGTATTTTTTTAATGACACAGGAATATGCTCAGGTAATCCTGGCCATGACTTTAATTCATCAGACCCGTGATGTATTATATGAGTTTATTAAACCATTCATATCCTCTCACGGTTTTGTGTCTTTAGTTGTGTGTTTGTGTGCCTAATTCTGCCTTGCTTCCACTTTTAAAAGCTGAGTGAATTTAATTTCACTGCAGTGGTTTATTCGTTTCTCTAAAGAAATGCAAAAAAAGGAACCTTGGGACATTCTATATAGATGAAGCACCATCCATGATAATCCATTAAAACCTTTCTAAGTCGTTTTAAAGGTACAGTTCAACTCAGGCTCAGTTTGAGGATGAAATGCTGCCATTGAACAAACCGTTCTGCGACTTTTAGTGACTTTTTTTTCTAATAAATGTGTTTGAATCAGTTTAAGAGGCTGTGGGCCGAAAAAAAAAAAAGCAAACAAACCCATTAATCCCCATTAGGGGTTAAAAATGATGCCAAATAGTTTGTCAAAAGCAGGTTTCCTCCCAAACATAACTCAAAACAGTGGAGTCGTGTCGATGTTTATCATCAAACATCAGTGAGAAATATTGGTAGTAGATCAATGTACTTAAATTAAGAATCTACCAGCTAATTTTTCTTTTCTTTTTAAAAATTGTGACCTTTAAACCCTCCTAATCCTAGAGACCAGTTGGCAACCCCCCGCCAATGTCTGGTCTCAAATGGTTGCTGGGTGGTCACAGAGCAGATGTAGCACCAAAACCCTCACTGGCAGCTGGTCAGTTGTCACTACTCGCCCGTAGTTTGTGTGAAACATGCTAACTTGTCGCTGACCAGTCTCCAGGCCTGCATGAATGCGCTTATAGCAGTCGATTTTACAGCAACTGCTAGCAACCTCCAGAAACTTTTTGCCAGTGAATACAAATTCTTCTCTACCAGTAAGTGGTTGCCAACGATTCTCTAGGCCTGTGTAAAAGGAGCCTTTTTAATCTGTGCTGTTTTTACGTGCCAAATGCCAATCAGCTGACAGGATGCAAACAGAAGTTTCTGAATGAAGATACAGAAACAAGTGAACTGAAGAAGCATGAACCAGATGATAGCAATGACACTTTCAAACGTTTTCACCCAAGTCACGTAAGAAATAAGAAACTGCTGTGAAGATTTTTTTCCTGCTGCTACATGAATGGAATAAAAATATTGTAATTCCTGGTTTCATTGTTGTTGGTGGGGCCAGCCTCATACAGACTTCACATACTTGCAGGGTTACTGTTTTTTTTTTTTTTTTTTTTATCTCACTGATATTACCCCACTGTGTCCTCTTCCCTGTCTTAAAGTAGAATCAGATCCACACATAAAATGATTATGCTAGCCAAACAGACTAGCTTTTACTGTTAAAGGCAATGCATTTTTAATTTGTACTGACTCCGGTCAGCGGTGCACAGTTCCTCCCTGTAGCAGCTCGTGCTCGATTTTTGACAGAAAGCCAGTTTTATATATTTCAGGCAGTAAAGCAAAAAGAAGGAGCTGCCACAGAGAGCACACTGCACCTGCTCATTAAGGGAGCTGACTTGTACTGTAAAGCTACTGATGTGTGCAATATGAAATCAGATCACACAACAAAAGCTGATTATTGAGTGACTCTTTGATTAAAACTGAATGAATTTATTTTTGCCACACAGACACACCACTTACTCTTCTGCTTTGACGGGGCACGCTCAGTATTATCTGTGCTACCTGTGCTATCAAACCCCACTCTGTGTTATTGCTGACTAGAGCCAATATTGGCTATTTACAAACTATATCGGCACTGGCTAATATATTGTCTAATATTAAAATTAGTTCATATTAAAACTAAGTAATGACCACCAGAGTGGACTCTACAATTTACCCACTGCAACATGTTCAGAACGCAACAAACAGGCTGATCCGAGCAGAAAATGTAAACAACTAATCTGGAAAAGTTCATTTTTCAACTGCATTCTTATATTATCTTAGAAAGCACTTATAAATAATTGCACTTAATAAATGTTTGGAAACTCTCTGCATGTTTCCTGGGTCTGAAAGAAAAACATATCAGCCAGTGTTGGTAGTGGTTTGGTAACAGTTGTGGTGATTAACACGAGATGACAAAAAGAAGACACAATTATGCAGATGTTTGGGCATGTAATATATAATGAAACTTCCTGCATGTCATCATGTTTCAGGCTGTTTAGGTAAGGCTTGTAGACACGTGAGGAGCATTTTTAGGAGGGACTTCTCTGCTTTCACTTTTTTTTTTTCTTTTCTACCAAACGCCCCGTCCTCCCTGTAGCTGTCAGACTGCTTGACTGCATGATAGCACCTGTAGCACTGTAATCTGAATGCATCGCTTGTCTTTACTGAATCTTTATAAAGGCAACAAAATAAATAAATTTTTGATTGCTTGAGGGCTTTATGGAAACCTCACTGTATGTGAAGAGATGCATTTTTGAATAAGTTGAAGCATGATGTGATTTTTATATTTCAGGGTAGCGAAACTGAATTTGACGCCTGTTTTATTTAACAAAAATTCATTTTCATGTTTAAAAAAAAAAAAAGAAATGAGAGGAAAGAGAGCTGTACGGACTGTTTCATGGCAGTGGTGCAACTTGTACAGCTGGGGATGTTCCCTTTGTGCTCTGAGGTGCGCAGTAATGCACTTGATTGACTTAATGTAACAAGTTTGACTCAAGTGGCTACATTTTCCCTCCTCGGGGTAATTCCTCCTGAGTTGTAGCTTTAAAATCTGTATTGAGGCTGCGGTAATTGGCTTGGAGCAGGAGTTAGGCTGACAACGGCTCTGCTGCTATGCACCTCACAATCGAGGTGTTGCACACACACACACACACACACACACTTGGGCACTAGCGGCCAATCTTAATAAAAGAAATGACACGGAGGAGGGAGGGTGGAAGATGCGGTCTTGCAGATGTTGCTACGGTAACAGCGGTGAGCAAGGGCTGGGAAGCTGCAAGGCAGCAAGTTAGAATGGAGAAGTGAGGGAGACGACAGTCGGCGCATTCAAATGCGTCCTCGCTCTCTCCCCGTTGATCCCGTGTCATACCCAATTACCACTGCAGCGAGGGGAAGGTGGGGGGAGAGTGGGGGGTGTACAGAGAATACGGGAGGAGAAAGCGGAGCGTTCAGGGGTCTGCTTGAACCTTTCACAATTTAAGAGATGTCGCACGTGCTCGTGCAGAGGTAAACACCCACGCCTGTTGTTACACGTTTGCAAGGTTGTGGGGGGAAAAAACAGTGTGCTCATGAAAATAGAAGCATGTAGACTGTCAGCGCATCTCTGCATACACTACATACAGGCTTTCTTTTCTGCTGGCAGTCCACCATGAAATACAGACCTCCCATTTCTAATTTGTTGAGTTCTGGCTGTGTGGGGGGGTTTTGTCCTCCTTGAAGTCATCAGTGAAACCTGGGATCATCAAAATTTCACTGCAGGGGGGAAATATCACACCTGAAGTGTGGGTCCTTTGATGTAGCCGGGCCTGACTTATTTAAATGTAAATACACTGTAAACTCTGGCCCTTGAACATTAGATAATAACCAGGGATGGACTAGAATAATAACTCAGATTCAGTCCCAGGCCCCTCTGTTCAATATCTGTGGATGTAACGGGTATCAGGTTGGGAAGTTATCCTGATTACAGTGTGCACAAATGTGCTTTGACTCTAGGTGTAGCTTCAAAATCTCACTGAATCCACTGATCCCACCACAAAGCCACACACACAAAACCTTTAGCCGAAACACTTTTTGACACAAGACCAAGAAGTGCAAGGCGTTGTACAAATGTCAGACGTATCAAAAGTAATAAAAGACTATTTGCACACAGTCACTGGAACACAGCCTTGGCTGCAGTTGGCGACCTGCAGTTCCTCAAACGGCCACTCGGCACTAGAGCGTCACACAAAGTTGCATATTTAAAATGCACAGCTTGTTTTGTTCTCCAGAGCTAATGTCTCCCTTTATGACAAACGGATGGGGTTCTCTCTCTGTGACCTGTTTAACTTGTATTAAAGCTATGCAAATTAAAGATGAGACCACTCTGAGGGACAGGTGGGTACACTCTAACCTATTTTTCATTGTACTAAAACTAAAAACCCATTTAATATCAGACACACCTCGCTAAGCTCATTAGCTAGCCAGTGGTAGATTTGTCTGTAGCTTCTAATCCATATGTATGACTACATCCAATTACAACCAAAAAAAAAAAAAAGAGAGCGCGATCCCCAAAATGTCAAACTTAAGGCTTGGAAGTGACATCACACGCTGGTTTGTGGTCGAGAGTTAGAATCACGTCTGATCCTCATCCTGAGAGGTCAGTCAGCTTTCTGGTCATGATGCTGGTTCATCACTGAACACGATGACCGTGTGGTAATAACACTGTCCTAAAGCCTTTAGGGTTTGAGTTTATGATGCACTTAAGTGGTGTCATGTCTTAAATGAGCACTCAGCAGGCAGAGCAGGCCTGATCTAACACCCCTCTTCACCACAGTTCTCCTGAACTGTTCTTGCACAAGACACAAAAGCCCAGTTTCTCCCCCAGCAGCGAAACTGATGAGTAATTGATCATTATGATTTTCTCGTGGAAATTCAATAAAAGCCATGATTTAAACCAGGCAATAGAATACTTAAAGGACTGTTTGTTAGTGTTGCTAACTCATATTAAATACTGCGATATAAAGTAGTGGATTATAGATCATTTGAGAAAGATCCATTATTCAAACACATTTAACGTTTTGGATCCAAGACTGTCATTTTTAAATTTCCTTTCCTGGTCTTCTTGCCCATTTAAAATTCATGCCACCTCCATCATACTCCATCCAACCGACCCCCACTCACAACCCCCCACCACATACGTTTACCCACACACACACACACACACACACACACACACACACACACACACACACACACACATTGATGCCACACCTGCCACAAGGGAAATCAATGAGTCTTTCTGCTATCTCTCCTCTCCATCAGATTAACAGAAACACTGACATCTATTAGCCCAACACTCCATCTGTTCAGCAGTGTGTGTGCGTGTGTGTTTCCTCTGCAGAGGCCTTCCCTCACTACATTGCTCCTCCGATTAAATACTTCCACTCCTCTAATGCCATTAAAAGGATGAGAAAAGGTGGATGAGGGGATGAGAGAGAAGCAGCAAAACGGGACAGGGGGAGAACGGTCTGCTTAACCTCCGCCGTCCGACGGAGCAAGCAAACGTTTAGTGAGAGAATGATTTAATCCCCCTGTAGTAGCCCGGATTAATCCTCCGATTTATCACTGCCTCGCTCTTTTCTCTGGGCCTCACTGTCATTTTCTCTCCCCTCTCATCCGTTTCTTCATCCCCTCTTTCTTCCTCTGTAATGCGTCTGGTTCTGAGTGGCTTAATGCTGTTTAATGTGGTGACTTCCCTTTATCTGCCCATTGTCATTATTCTCTCTTAGGGACAAAGGGTTGCTATAGTGAGGCTTCCATTGGGTTAAAATGGTACTGACATCAGTTTGTGTGTATTGTGGACTGTTCAGGGCTGCTCACTGTGAGGCTGAAAGTAGGCAGCGTGCTGCTTGGTGCCGAATGCTTAAACCAACATGTTGCACTCTGTACGCTAGCATACTGTTTAGCAGGTATTTTCTCTATGTCTATAATCTCAGTTTATCTCGTTATCATGCTTTCCCAAAGCTACTGTGTAACCGAACCCTGAGAGCTGAAAAACGGTTGTTTTCAGTGAACGTAAGACATCGGTGGACCACATCTCCCTCTTCCAATAAATAAATAAATACAAAATGATTCTCTCTGTCAGTGTTGTGTAGGTTTAATGTGAGGGTATGCAAAAGTGATCCTGAAATGCTGACATACAAGCTTTCTTCGGCTGCTTTTTCATTCACTTTCACTCCAGTCCTTTTACCTGGCCACTTTACACTGACCTATGAGTCATTCAATCATAAAAAAGGTACCTGAAACCAGGCATAGATCAATGTTTTTGATGCACAAAACAGGCAACTTAGCAAAGAGTACTTTTTTACCAGCAGCCTGGTAAATGTTATTTATTGCCATTTCTTTAGTTGAATCTACAAGAAGCCGAAGATGACATGCTTTATCAGGCGTAGAATTCTATTTTTGCAACCAGTGGGGTGGTTTTAGAGCTGTTGGCCAACAATGTGTCAAATCTTGGTGGTGTTTGGACAAAATGTTTGCAGTGTCTGCAGCCATGGTGGAGGCTCTGTCATGGTTTCATCCAGCGGTGTTGGGGATTTTGTTAAAACTGATGGAATGATGCACACAGAAAAGTACTGTCAGATTTTGATCAACCATGCAGTACCATCTGAAAAGCTTCTGACTGACCGAGGCTTCATGTTTCACTATGGCAATGATTGAAGAAAAGATGGAGCACTATGAATCATGGATTGGCCTCCCCGGAGCCCAGAGCAGTGTGGGATCATCTCGACAGAGAACGGAACGAAAAGCAAACAACATCCAAAGAAGAGCTTTGAATGTCTTTCAAGAAAGAAAGAAATATTTAAGCGTTTAATAACTTAAGTAAGCTAATATTTGTAATATAATGGGTCTGCAAATGTAGAAGTCCACATGCGAACATAACACACGAGCACAAATGGGTATTTAAATGTTGAGCCTGACAATGAAGGTGAATTATGCAGCACTCCTGTAGACCCACAGGAGCATCAGGGACAGACGTGACAGTTCAGTTTGACCTGTAATTGTAGTTCCCGGGAAGAGCAATTTTTGGAAATCTCGGAACACCGCTGACATGCTGCATTCCCCCAAGGCTGTCCGAATGTGATCAGGGGGCATCCCGGACGGTGCGTGTGACAGACAGACAGACAGACAGAGGAGATACTGATCATCACTCTACCATTCTTGTTAAATTTTAACAAACTGCCTACCGCACAGCTGCTGTCAGGTGGTTTCCATTAAATGGCATCCTCCTTGTTAGGCAGTTTGGACCTGCTGCCTCCTTATTAAATGTAGTTTTTAGGTAGAAAAGAGAATGAGCGAAATGACACATGTACCATCCTCCAACCTTGTTAAACCCGGACAAATCTCTTCCTGTTGGGCATTCCTGGGTATAGGAATAGACCGCTGCAGCCTAACAGGCCCCTCATTTCACTGTAAGCGTTTCAACCGACACTCTCCATTAAATTCATTAAGAGGAGCACAGATTTTATGGTGTCACTGTGAAGACTGCTGTTGTAAAATTGTTGAGGGAATTTTAATAATTTCTAGTGTGAACAATAGACTAAAAGCAGTGCTTATTCCATTCTGCTTGTTTACTTAATAGCAGCAATGAAAAGTGAAGCACAAGATAATGAAGACAATGAGGAGACGCTGGATGGCTGTTAGCTGTCCGGTCTGAATTTAATAGCTACATTATGCTGCAGTTTACACATTTAAGTAACACATGCACTGGCAAATGTATGCTGCATCCTGTAGCAAAGCAGTGTGTCAGGCCTGTGACTATATCGCAGGTCATCGAGCAGACACCGGAGCAGGGGAGACAATTAAACGGCAGTTTTGCAGATTTAATCCACAACCTGAAATTTCCTTTGCTTGTTTTTTACCTTTCTAATGCCATGTAATTGTTGCTCTAGATAATAGCACAGTGTGCTGAGGAAAAAGGTCTTGTGCTGTCTGTATTTATATCTATTTTTCGTAGTTATTTAAAATGTGTTTAAAAAGCTTATTGTATGAAAGAAGATCATTATAATGACCTTCCAAATAGTCCAAGACTATTTGTGCATCCACTGGCTGCAGAGAAACATCATCATCATTTATCTGTATTTTGCCTATCAAAGTAAACTTGTTACTGTGTTTTGGGCTTAAGGCCTCAGTCACACAAACCTCCTGTCACTAAAACCAGGAACAGGAGGTGAAATTGGTGTCAAAAGGATTGTGATTGCTTTGGTCCCAACCAGATTTCCACAGTCGGTGGCAGTTTGCACAGAAGACTTTGACTTGTCTGCAAACACCAGCTAACTAAGCTCTATAACAGAAATAACAGGATTTCAAAATCTATACATTATAAGCAGAGAATATTAAGTGAAGAGCACACATTGCAATGTTTGTCATCACACATTGCAATGTGATGGTACCAGTGTGTGAATGTGTGTGTGAATGGGTGGATGACTGAATGTAGTGTAAAGCGCTATGGGGTCCATTGGGACCAAGTAAAGCGCTATACAAATACAGGCCATTTACCATAAATACTGTTAACTTAATAATTCCTCACTCTCCTTTTGTAGTATAGAAAAAATATTGATTGTTATTCTATTCATGCAAAAAAATCAATATAAAACTGGCTTCTGAGGTCATTTTCAGGTCATTTTCTATACATGTCCCTGCTAACCTTTAGTGGAATCTATTTTTAAAAAAACAGCAAAGCCAACACATGTGAAAAGGCACAATTTTTATTTTCAAGGCATACCAATGTGTCTAGCGGCAGTTTGCTAGCGAACAAAGCGATCACGAGGAGGTTTTCGGTGCAGCACTATATACATGTTTGCGATCAATTTGACCGAGCGCCCGTCCACCCCATTAATGAAATACATGTTAGTTACCAAGTGGTTACTAACTGCTCTCTACTCCTGCGTGACCATTACTGCCAGACTAAATATTAAAATTTAGTGAATGCAAAGAGTCCACATTTAAACAATAATGCAGTGTGTTTCATTGGTGGCTGATGCAGTACATGCAGTGGTACTTGCGGAGCGTTTTTCTACGTCAAGCACACAAAACCCCCTTTTCATTAAGCCACATTCACCTTTCATACGGGGCTTTGCTTTTTATGCTTTTACTTTACCAGTAACGCCCACAATGAAACACCAGTGGCTCCAATGGGTTCTGTAACTATTCCAAAAACACTTGAAGATGCAGACTGGTGGAACCTGGGAGCAAACCACTGACCTTCCAATTAGTATACAAGCTGCAGTACCTGAGCCATAGCCAAATGCTGGCAAATATAATGACATCATAATCAGACAGTTTTTTAGTGCTACTTACAAATTGTCATCTAAGTAGCTAAACTAGGCTGGAGAGCACAGTAAACATTATACCTATGGTACAGATTTCACAGAGATAATCAAACGCGAGACCTGAGAAAGTGTGATAATGATTGTGTCTACCATGGCGACCCATGTACACCTCATTATAGAGCCAACTCTTACTTTGTCATTAAACGTGTGTTGGAGTCTACATGTGTGAAAGAGAAATTCATCGCCTTGTAACCCAAGAATAAAAAGCAGGTCATGTTGTAACTATTGCCCACTCTACCTGAACATTAGCATTGGAAGCCAGTATTTTAAATGAAGATAATTCAGTGCTAGTTTTATACAAAGGTCTTGATGTTTGTTAAAGAAATGCAAAGTTTTGCAAGATCACCTCGGAATATTTAAACACTCATTGGGGAAAGACTGTTAATTAACCTTTTGTTGCTTTTTGTATTTTCACCTTTTTAATGATAGTTGAAACATGAACAGTCAGACACCAAAGCAACCAACTACAGAACTTTTTAGAGAGAGATAAAAAAAAAGAAACATATAATTAGCTTATCAAATACCAGGGGAGCTGCATGAGCCAGATGGCAATGAAGTAACAGTGTCTGATGAGTTGGCGTGTTTGGCTAGAGCTTTTGGATGCAGAACGATGCGTGGTGTTGAATTAACAATGTTTGATGAGCCCAGAGCGGCCTATTGTCAAAGAAAACCTCTGATTAAAAACACATGGGAGGTGTTTTTCACTTATTGTGCCTGACTACATCTCGAGCCTCTCTTCATTTGTGTCCCAACTTCAAGCCAAGCTATGGTCCAAATGTCAGGAAGTATTTTAACTTGGGTACGTTGGGAGCTGATTTGCATGACCTTGCATTTAACTTGAAACAGTGGCAGCTGTAGAGGACGTGCTCTTTGATTCTTTAACTGTGGTGCTGTCCTCCAGATTTTTGTTTGTTGTTTGTTTTAAAGAAATGTTTACGATTTCTAATTCAATCATAGATGTGGACTGAGCAAGGAATTCTTAACACAGCTTTTCCAAATGTCCTAGTTTTATTTACTTCTTTGGTGAATCTCCAGAATCTTCAGGTTTGACAAGTTTTCTGGCATTGGTATTGGTCTTCAGTTCACCCCACCGATTTTCAGTGTAATCCAAGTCAGGGCTTTCTGCAGCCCAGTGAGTAACTATCATGTTGGTCTTCTGAAGGTAGTTCCTCACTAGAACCGACGTATGTTTTAGATATTTGTTGAATTGGAAGACAAAGTGATAACCCACACCCAGTGTACCTGTAAAATCTTCACATATCTTTCTTTCTTCATGATTCTTTCCACTTTGGTGAGAGTCACAGTTTGAGACACACTGACGCATCTCCACAGCATAATACTCCCGCCGTGCTTCACTGTGGGGACGGTGTTCTGTGGGTTGTACACCTCTCACTTCTGTCTTAAAACATACGCCGCTTCTCTGTGATCAAAGAGCTGAGCTTTTTCTCATCTGATCAAAGGAAACACTTCCACTATGCAATATCTTTCTCAAGGTTGACCTGAGGACACTGTTCCTTTAATATGTGCTTTCTCCTATTCTCTCTTTTTCCTGTGTACTCTTCACTACAGCAATTCAATTCAATTCAATTCAATTTTATTTATACAGCGCCAAATCACAACAACAGTCGCCGCAAGGTGCTTTATATTATAAGGTAGACCCTACAATAATGCATACAGAGAAAAAACCCAACAATCATATGACCCCCTATGAGCAAGGACTTTGGTGACAGCAGGAAGGAAAAACTCTCTTTTAACAGGAAGAAACCTCCAGCAGAACCAGGCTCAGGGAGGGGCGGGGCCAACTGCTGCGACCGGTTGGGGCGAGAGAAGGAAGACAGGATACAGCACTATCAAATAAAGGCAAAAATGCCCCTGAAACGTTCTTTCAATATGCTGTGAAATGTATGTGTGTCGCCTGGTTTGGTTGGATCATTGGACAGAAAGGATTGTTGATTGAGCATTTGGGCACAGGGGGGAGGAAGAACTCCTTTGTATGCACCAACTGGTGCAACCAGGATGGACAGTCATTTGCTGTGAGGTGACAAAAAAGAAGGGAATTGAGACAACCTTAGCAACAAAACAACAAGTGCAAAAAGAACTAAAAACTGAAGGAAAAAAAACATTATGTCAACAATGATTCTAAATGTACAATGACCTGCCTTCAGTAAAGCACCCTGTGCCTGGCTGAGAGGGACTTTACCTCAGATGCAATAACAGAAAGGTTCAGCACACCTTTACTCACGCTCTGTGACACATGGATTGCTACCAGATCAATAAGAAGATGGCTCTTGACATAAATGAAGGTATTAAACCACTCACATCCTCTCTAAAGAGGCTTTATCAGATTGGTCCAAAGATTTAGTGCCAGTGTTTTTCTGCCCTCCAGACACGCCTAAGGAATTCCTGTTATTTGTTCTTCTGCTTTATGACACTTGCAGACATATTTTTCGAGGTAAGACAGACAACACAGTCCATATGTTTGGTCCACAGTGTGGAGACAAACAAATGTTTGATGTAAAACAAAACACAGTGGAAGTTTTCATCATCGTGTCTCGCCCTGCTAGGCAGAGGGAAAAAATCCTCGACTTACGCAATGTTTGTGTCACAGAGGCTCACACTGAATCTGCGCTCCTGCGTCCACTGGGAACACCTAATCACGACTCTTGGTTCTTTATCCTTGTGAGCTGCACTTTTCTAAAGCTGTTCAGACACAGTCCAATAAGTCCACAATGACTCTCCAACGGTGTTTGGACTGTCCAAAGTGCAACGTGTTGAAGAGAAAAAAATAAACCTTGATGGCTTCAGCGATGTTGGATGACTCTTTATAGTAATTCATTCATTCCCTAACTGCAGTCTTGAATGAGAAACAAGGGGGCAAGCCTGTGAGGTGGCTCTGTGAACATAAGGTGAAACGGTAAGGATAGGTAGGAAATAAGAAGCAGGTGTATCATGAAGAAGAAAGGGCATTAATAAGGAAGACTCTGGACTAAAAATCTCCATTACAGGACAGCTTTCATTATGAAGACAAGGCTCTAAGGTTTGATGTCCGCAGTTTTAATGATGTTACCTTTGATCTTGAAATATGTCTTTAGCTCCTCTTTCCCTTCCTTTTAATGAGAACTCTGTTAAACACGTTCATGTGTAGAAGCCAGAGAGCTAACTCACGCCCCAATGCATGTCACTTACTATTCAACCGAAGCCACTAATGACTAGTTTTATATGTTTCCCGGTGTTTTTCAGGCAGTTGAAGGTGGTAGAAAAAAATTATTCCCTGATGTCACACCTGTTGCTAATGGCAACCACACAGCTATATTAAATAAGTGTCAACCAAGAGCCTTGACATCTTTAGTCCTTAATGTCTTTTTAAGAAAGCGGTGAAGTCAATGCTGCGGGTAGGTGGAGATGAAGTATTTTCTGTGTAGTAGTAGATTTCATCTACTCAACAGGTCTGATCAGATTTTTTTAAATTCTACATAAGGACGTCTGTTTATTTTAATGAAATGAGCTTAAATATCATATTTGTTCACCAAAGGCATATTTGGATCCAGGTAAGATCCAGAGTTGTAGTCGTGTAGAAACCTAGTTGATGCATTACAGAGCATGTGTCTGTGGGCTGAGCTGCTGTCATATGAATGACAAATCTGACTCAAAATATTTAAAAGATTATCAGCTTGAAGGAAAAGTGACATCTTTAGATTTCTCAGTATGAGAAGACGTTTGAACATAACTGAAATCACAATTACTAAATTGGAACACGACAACAGCAGAGTGTAAACATTATTAATATACAGTGTATCCATTCATCACTGCAGCTGCAGCGTAGATTTGTCATTTTTGATGCTCGAAAATGTTAGTTATATTTCAGCTTCCACTATCTGTAATGGCTCCTAATTTCTCTTAAAATGTGGTAATTTAACGATTAAGATTTGTTTCTTTTTCCCAGAAAGACAGATGAAAGAACTTCTAAATGAGACATAACAGAAACTTCATTCAGCAGTTGAATATTTAAATTTGTGGCAGATGGGGATTTATTTAGAGCCGTGATGTTTTAGTCAATCTGTCACTGTTCTTTTCAGCCCTGCTAAGGAATAAAAATAACTCCACCATTAACTATGAAATGCTAGCTGCTATCTTTGTTTCCTGGTTGGTGTTCATTAGGGAGGTTTTTTTTGTTGTTGTGGCTTTTTGTTTTCTTATTTTGTACTTCAAACATCTGGCCTACTGATAGGGTTGATTCGAGGAGTAAAACCAAATCAGAGTTGTAGAAAACAAAAGTTTCATTGAGGTGACGGGAGATTTAGAAAGAAATTTGATATTATATTTATGATACACCGTGGAAGCCATTCAAGTACGGTAAAGTCATGTTCATGTTCAAGAAACCAGTTAGATCTGAGTTTTGTGTAACAAGATGGTAGCAGCCAACAGAATAAGGTACACCGTGACCATAAAGGGATGGGCATGATAAGTAATGATACTTAAAGAGGCAGTGACATATTTGCGATGCTTGGTAGATAAGCAAAAGCAAAATTCTGTAAAGCAAAATTCTGACTGTACCATCTGAATGCTGCAGCAGAAATCAAGACTCATGAGACCAGGCAACGTTTTTCCATTCCTCCATTTCCCAGCTTTGCTGAGCCTGTGTGGATTGGAGCCCCACGTTCCTGTTCTTAGCTGATAGTAGTGATACCCAGAGTGGTCTTCTGCGAATGTAGCCAGTCTGCTTCAAGGTTTAATCTTTTGTCTATTCAGAGATGCTCGTCTGCATACTTTGGTTATAATGAGTGAGTTACTATTGCCTTCCTACAGCATCAGCTTAAAGGAGTCTGACGGCATCAACAAAGCATTGTCACCCTGGGAACTGCTATTTTCTCTTTTTCAGACCATCCTCTGTAAGCTATAAAGATGTCCGTGCGTGAAAATCCCAGCAGCTCCTGAAAACCTCAGACCAGTTTGTCTGGCACCAAAAGCCACGATGCGTTCAAAGTCACTTAAATCCCTTTTCTTCACCATTCTGATACTCAGTTTGAACTTCAGCATGACTGCATGCTGAAATGCGCTGCATGCTTCCACGTGATTGGCTGATTATTAGTTATTTGTGTTAACGAGTAGCTGAAAGGGTGCACCTAATAAAGTGGCCGTTGGAAATAAAGTTTAAACTCAACTTTAAACTACGTAAATCCAGTACAGGCTTTTTTCTGTTAGTAAAACTTAACAGTTTTAAAACATAGCAGACAAACTACTCATTTTTTTAAATAATTACAGTTATATAAATGTATTTCTGTTTAACAGCTCCATGTGGCTTTTTTAAACCTCTGAAAGCTGTTTTTATTTTTAGGACAGGAGAAAAAATATTTTTAGTCCATATGATAAATTGGTTAGCATGGTCAAATTTAACAAGAGGATGATAGAATATAGATTCTGCTTACCTGCACACAAAAAAATAAAAAATAAAAAATCAATTATTAACAAGAAGCCAGGAGCCAAAACATCTTTTTATTTGCTACCAGCCAGTCTTGTGCTCCCCCAAACTGCCCCCTGGACATGTCATTATTTACCCAATTATAACAAGACTGCATTTTTTATCTTGCCATATCCAGCTTTCGAACCAAGCCCTTTTTAATGATGTATGACAGTGTCTGCTGCGCCTCCCCCTATGGTCCGTTGATTGGCAGACAAGCACTTCACACAACAACAAGTAGAAAGAAAAAAAGGGTGGAAAACCCCTGCTGTATTTCTCTTCAGACAGTTTTTAGTGATTGTTTGTTTTGGTCTTGTACATGCTCCTTATGTCCAACACATCTAAGGCATGTAGGTGTGTGTTTGGGTTTCATATGTCTTTCCTACTATATGTATTTGCACTGTGGAGAGGCTAAAATAACACACACGCATGCACACACACACACACACACACACACACACAGCGCTCTAGGTAAGGATACATATTTCAGATTTTGCCTTGATCTGGTCTAATAGTTAATCATGTTAGGCTTTACTTTGTTAAAGTCCCATTTCAGGCAAATATGCAAAATTAGATTTCTGGCATACAAAAACCCCCTCTGGGAAGAATGGCTCTGCGATTTCCACTCTGGCCTTCTAAATTTGTGTGGGCCGACTTAATTGGGGCTAAGTCTTATCAAAACCTTGTAGTATTTTTCGAGCCTAACTAGAGGTTGCTATGGCAACGTGCCAGTAGGTAACAGAGGTCTCAAGCACAATTGGAGAAATAAGAAAATGTCTTTCAAGCTCGAGATCCGAGACCTACTTCTAAAATCGGCTAATGAGCATCCAATTTCTTTCTTGTTTGTTAACATATTTCTGAACTGTAAGGCACGACGTCTGTAAGAAAAAAAGGAAAAAAAGAAAAAAGTGTAGGAACGCTTTAAAACAAATTTGCATGTGTCTCTTACTCTCTCCTGTCGTAAGAAATCTCCCATTTCTTCTACAAGTTGCGTTGCAGACAAATGTGAGTAATGTTTGCATTGGAACATCTTGTTTAGGCATCGACACCTCTGTGCAAGCACAGAACAATATCAACCAGCGTCAGTGCAATAAAATCCAGAATTTAGATACGAACCGAGCAACTGCCTCTTTACTTGTTGCCGTTATCTGCTCAAAGCTGCAAACACACATTTGGAGAGAACTCTTCCATTAGTCTGCTGCAACTTCTTACAACTAAGCCCATCACATAATCCAGCAACATTCAAGCAAAACCCAACAGATAATTTCTGACTGCAACACACGTCGGAGGAATGCAATTTTCTCCAGGAGAACTTTATTGAGTCAGAAGTAAAGAAATATATTGGTTTTTGACTCAGAGGCTCAGACTTGCCAAACATCGCATTGCACTCTGTGGTTAGATCTTGCAGCACATAATGGATCTGTAGGCAAACAGCTACACTGCAGAGTGTTAAAGAAATCTGAGCAATAACGGCACAAAGTTGTTGGGTTTTTTTGGTTTTTTTGCTTTTTGTTTGTCCTTTTGTATTCACGCACAGCACATTATCCCCAAGGTAAAATGCAACTTTTAATCATCACTCGAATAAAAGTCCTCGCTTCAGTCCGGTGTTGAAATATTGAACACGGTTCGGGCATATTCTTCTTGTCGTGATCACGGCCGCTTTCAGGCGTGCTGTCAGGGAAACAGCAGCGCACATTACAAAGAGATGCAAAACGTGTGGAGGAGGGGAAACTGTCTAAATACATATTAGTTTTGATAAGAATTTGCTGTCATTACTTAATAATTTAAAGCGCATTGCTTTTCTTTTCAGCATTATGATATCAGTCGGGATCAAAAACAGAGCCACTATTGGAATACTGCTTTAATAATAATCAATGAAACACTTTCTAACTTCGTATAACTGTGTGATCCAACACCAACGATGATATTAGTATCAGATATTGGTATCGATACTATAGCGCAATAACTGATACTTTGTTTCTATCCTCTGAGTATAGTATGTAGCCCACTGTTGTGTTAAAAATATTTAAATACATCTTTTGGAAATGAAAAATATACCTGAAACATGCACTATGAACACTACCTGAACCTTTTTGTCTTGACTGTCACATCTGTGTTATTTATAGCGCATTGCAACAGCAGGAGCTGACCCAAAGTGCTTCAGAAACAGGCACATTTACATTCAAGGGTCTCCATTAAACCCAGTATCAAAATACATGAAATGCTGGAAAGTATGTTTTGTCATGTTAACTAATTATTAATGAAAGTAAAAATCATTAAGATGTGTTCAGAATTTGCAAATTGATAATTTTGAAATTGCTCTCCCCTACATAAGCTGCCTTTATAGATAAAAAAAAAAAAGTATCGGTATCGGATTGTTTGACGATTTTGCAGTATAGTACAGCACAAACGTAAATACTGAAAAAGAAAACGTAGTGAAGCTCGGTGTGTGTGGGTCCCCAGTGGAAGCCAGTTTGATGCATCGAGTGCGATCGTATGGGAACGATAGATGGCAGCCTTGGCTTCACTTTACAGTACTCTCTCTCTCTCTCTCTCTCTCTCTCTCTCTCACACACACACACACACACACAAGTGCGATGCTGAGCCTGACAGTATAATACTCGCCGAGCCTCTATTGATTTTGTGCATTAAACATTCATGCTTCAAATCAGCAGCAGGAAGAAAAAAAGCGGGGCGAAGAGACAAAAGAGAATATTTGAAAATGAATGAAAGAATTTAACCTTAAGAAAATAATAATAATAATAATGATAATAAGGATTCATCCAAAGCTTGTTAACAGAAGTTATGATTCACCCTGAAACTAGCGAGGCATGCGTTTGCAGCATCTACGAGGCAACCTGTCGGCAGCAGGAGGATGAGTAATCGCACAAGGTTAAGTTCCATGTAGAAATGAATAAAGCATTTTAATAAAGCATTCAGTGGTATTTTCTTCCGGAATTTAGTTTTTAACTCAAATTGACTATATTTGGTCACGCTGCTTTTAACACTGCAACCTTTCCGTGAAGTGGGATCTGATTCACACTCTGCTGTCCCCCCCTACACATTATTCATATTGACTTAGAGTGCACTGCAAGAGTGCCTAGGGCTGCCGAAGGAGGCGAGGAGAGAGAAGGAGGTAATGAAGGAGATCGAGGAAGACAGGAAAGGAGATGACAGCAGGGAGACACGGAGTGAGGTAGAAAGAGGAGGAGGGGGAAATGGTATGAAAAGAAGAAGGAGCAGGGGAGGTGTAAGGTAGTTGAAAAAAATGGGTAAAGGAAACGGAAGGATGTGCAGGACAGCAGAAAAGAAGAAGGCTAAAAATTCAGGTGAGAATGTAAAAGGGAAACGGTTCATCAGTGGTGGCCTGCTGGCAGTCAGCTCATCTACCTGCAGAGAACATCGGTAGCCAGATGGGGGCGGTGTCACAAATATGTGTCCCATCTGGTCACATCTGTGGGCTGATCGGCAGAGACGTGTGAAGTTAACATACAAAGAGTGAAAGTGAAACCAAGTATTAAAAACAATGAGGTGTCCACTGCAGACACTGTCTGTGCTTTTCATGCTGTCATTTTCATGCTTCTCCCATTCCTGCGAACTCCTTCCCTGTTCTGGACCACTGGTCAATCAATCAGCATCGATCAACGCACAGCATCATCCATGTTAAGCAAGATGTAGTTGGAGGACTAGCTCACTTAGAAGAAGTGTGTTTGCATGGGTTAAAACCCCTCTCTGTACAGCGACATAATCACAGTACCATAAATTAAGCATGAGTGGACCGATCCAAATATTGATGAGGTCGATACCAGTGCTATTGGTATCGGGATAACTTGCTTCTTTTTTTAAAGTTCAGTACAGTGACCATGTTTAATGAGAAGGTAGACATCTCTGATGAACACAGCCACATTTTCATCTCCTCCTCCCCTCCTCTGTTGTGTTTGGTTGCTCTGTGGTCACATGGCTCAGCTGCACTGAGCAGACATGTAGGCTACAGTGAGTGAGAGAGAGGAGCATCGTATGGAGATACTTCACAGCTGTAGATGGAAAACACTGGAAACAGTGGAAGGAAATTCTCGACTATAGCAACACTGCCAATTCATAGAGCCACCTGAAGAACTGGGAAAAAGAGGACGATTCTTTTCCTGGAACGAGCAGTAAAAGTAACTAAGTGATGAGGAGGGAAATCCCTCAGACACAGAGGCAGAGCGCACTGGCAGAGTCCTGTCAGAGAGGCACACAATATACAGGCAGCTTGTACAGCGATGAAAGTGATAGCGTTATTGATCATCACAGTTGTTACTGGAGCAAACCAATTACTTGTAAACTACATTCAGATATTCAAATAATATATTCAGCTCACCGAGTTGTGTCAAAATAATTATTTTAACAGAACTGAAAAATAGACATAAAAATGTCTGACTGTCAAACCCCTCAAATCATTCTTTATTATCTGGCAGATTTAAAACAACAGAAGTTGATCCCAAGCGCTTTTCAGGCACGAGCATTTCCATTCCAGGTGTCCAAAAAACAAACAGATTAAGCATATTGATGATGCATTAGTATCGGTACTCGGTATCAGTGATACCGTTCCTGTATTTACTTGGTATCTGATCAATTCCTGGCATGACCAAAAAGAGAGGAGGCGAAACCTTAAAAGTGCTGTACGATGAAAAGGTGCAGGAGAGCATGTGTAGAACAAGGAACGTAAAGGGTAGTCTGTTTGATGTGTATAAGAAATGTAGGGTAACAAGGGAGATGGGAAGTGACGCAAGGAGGTGCAAAACCAAAAAAATAATTGTGGTGATTTTCCCTTCTGAGGATGAGAAAGAGCAGAGAATAGATGACGTATGTGCAGAATAGAAAAGAGTGTCGAGAAAGGCGTCGCGGTGAAAAGGCTGGATGCAGGAGTGAGAGAGTGAAAAGTGGAGGTAGAAAGAGAAAGGGGAGCGTAGGAGAGCAGAGCAGATGCCAGCTATAAAGTAATGCTCCACTAATCTGTGTCTGTCATGCTCCGCATATGAAACACCAAGTGATGACCGCTGTGATTCACTACTGCTGGCTGCAAACCAGTCACCCTGTGTATGTGTGTGTGTGTGTGTGTGTGTTTGTGTGAACTTTCCATTCAGTGTTGAGGTTTCCTTTTAACAGCAGATTTGCTCTGATGTGATTCATAACGACCTGCCTTCAGGGCGGGGGGCACGAGGCGCACACATGCATGCCCAGTGCTTGCAAGAGAGTTCAAAAAACAAGATCAGAGTTTTACACGAAATTTAAATTCTGCTTGACTCTGAGGGGGCAACATCGTGTGTTCACCCTCATGGACAAACAGAAGTGAGAAAAATGAGACAAACTGTTACAGGTGCGTCACACGTGTGACTTTGGCTTTGTGCTTGGTGTGTTCAGTATGGTATGTGTGGTCATGGCAAGGTTTATAACACGCTCACACAAACACATACACACATACAAAGCGATGGATGTGTGTATTGAGGAAGAAAGACAGTGCTGTCATCTCCCATCCACATCCACAGGAGTGGACCCTAAGCCACCCAGCCAAGTAGCCACTAATGGAGGTTTGATTGACACACAGAGGCCATCCCTGTGACTCACTCTGTCAAAGCCCTGTGTGTGTGTGTGTGTGTGTGTGTGTGTGTGAGAGAGAGAGTGAGAGAGAGAGACCCTTAGCCTAATGGAGTCAGTTGCTGCAGGTACAGAAAAGAAAAGATGAGAACATCACTTGACGGATGGGGGGAGTTGTGTCCACACTACAGTCAGATGTGCTTTGGTATGAATCCACACAGATTTAAAGGAACCACTTATATTTAAAAACTTTTACGTCTTGTGTCAGAGACATTCTACTATGTGTTGCAGACACTGAATTAATCAGCTAACCAGCTAGCTTGTCCTGTAGTAGCTGGTTTCTATACCTTAAGAAACAACACGTCACTGTAGCGACCGCTCTGCCATCAGTCCAACATGAGAAAAGAAGTAGCATGGCCCATTCAGTGCTCTTGTTGACAGAGTGATAGCTAAAGCTGTAGGAAATCACTACCTTGAGCAGCAAAACACAAAAAGATGAAAAAGACAAAAGAAGGTTTAATGCTTACACAGATAAGCAAACAGCTGCTTATAAAGCTAACCTTTGTTTCAGCTTTTAAAGGTAGCTCATTTTATAATGTTACCATCAGTGTAATTGAGGGTTTTTGAGCACACATGGCCTGTTTTAGGTCATGCAAAGCATCTTAATTGGATTTAAGTTCAGAAATGAACTAGGCCACTTGCTGTTGTTTGTCTTCAATCAGCATGTCTTTCGGATCCCAAGTGCGCTGAGCTTCAGGACAAAAACTGATGGCCAGACATTTACATTTTCTGAGAGCACAATTTATGGCTCCTTCAGTTACGGCAAGTCCTTCATGTCCTGAAGCGTCAAAGCAGCCCCAGAACATCACATCACCACCACCATGTTTGACTGTTGGTATAGTATGATGCTCTTTTTATAAAATGCTGTTAGTTTATGCCAGATGTAACTGAGACCTTCCAAAAAGTTAAACTTTTGTCTGATCCATCCACAGAATATTTTCCCCAATGTCTTCAGGATACTGTTTGGTTTTTTGGAGACCTCCTGGATGAGTCATCGTTGCTCTTGGAATAATTTCGGTAGGCTTGCCACTCATGGGAATGCTCATTGCTGTCCCAGATCTTTTTGTTATGGTTGAATCATGAACACTGGCCTAAACTGAGGTCTGCAGAACCTACAGACTTGTTCTGTTCAGATGATTTCTTGATTCACCATGTTTGGCAGATCTATGTGTGACTAGTGAAGTTGAACTCAGCTTTCCAAAAAATGTGGTTAATCACAGTTAATTCATGATTTAACAAACGAGAAGCAATTGCTCTTTTCATATAGGATCAGGTAAGTTTCTTTCCCTTAATTTTTCCCTTAATAAAATCTGAGAACTAGATTCTCTTGGATCCTTTGCTCTGTGACCTTAGTAAAGACTTTGCCGATGAGATTTCAGGCTCAAAAACTGATTTCAAGTTTCAAGCATGATGTTCACTTTATAAATTATGGTCTTGCAAGCCTATGAGTAAGCTGCGTTCCTCGGTTAGAGGGATGACTCTCGTCTGACACAAGTGTGTGAGTGATGGCTGTATAGTGAAGGCAGAAACTGAGGTCCTTTAAAGTGTTCAGCAGTCCAAGTTTCTTTTCATTCCCCCTTTTCCTTTACAGTGGTGGCATATTTGCAGCTTATCTGGATTTATTTTGGCCAAAACAGAAGAAAAAGTTAAGGAAGGAAATGGATCAAACAAGAAAAAAACAAAGTAAAAACCTTGATAATATCCAACTTAAAGATCCAAATCAAAAACTAAATCCAACTAGTAAGGACATGACTCATAAATACCTTTTTTTAGCTGGGTCCCTAGCAGAACAGCCACTCTCTTCACCACCAGTGCACTGTACTCTAGCATAATATTAAAAGCACTTTGGCCAGTATGACTGGAAAAGAGCTACTTTAACCCAGCAAAGATGCTGACTTAATAGACTTATCAGTATTACAGCTCTATCAGTAGGACACAGTTTGATTGTTGAGATGTGTATAAGATAGTTTAAGCTTTGCCCTTTCAGTTGCAGCCCAGATGGTGTTTAACAGTCTGAGAGTAAGTAAAGAATAAAACGCTGTGTGAAAATTTGATATAATGTCCACAAGTACAAATTTATCAAGGCTTATAGGATAATAAAAGTTTTGGGAAATTGATGCATCCAATTGGAAAAAAGAAAAAAGAATTTAAGGAACAAATTCCCCTCTTAAGAACCTTAAACATCATCAGGGAAAGACAAAGACGCTATTAAAAAAACTTCCACGCACAGATGCCTGAGGTTTGACTGGTTTAAATCTGTGGCACAGGAAAAGGTGAAGTTGTTCCTCAAAGCAGATCCTCAAAGCAAATACTCTGGATTTAGGACAAACGGCGTTCACGAAGAAGCAAATGATCAGGACAGTTTGTTGAGTTTTGTGCGGATTTTTTCCCCTTTCTTTTTAATATTTTCTATTTTTCTTCCAAAAAGTGTCCTGAAGTTAGCGAAGATGTGAAAGCGATGTTCTGTTGACATGACAGTGCAACAAAAGATGTTTATTAAGATGTTTGAGAAAAGATGTTTATTATTTTGGCCTAACTGCACTGCCCCAGCTGTGTGTACCTTATATATGCAGTTGTGGGTATATATTAGTTTTACGCAGAAAACAAGCCAGGTGGACAGACTGTGATCAGATCATTTGAAAGACGCCTTTAGGACAGGTCGTGACAACATATTCAACAAATGTCCCCTTTAGATGAAGATGATGATGATGAATTAAACATGAACATGTTCCTGTATCGGTTTAGAGCATGATCTGATTTTCAATTTGTTTTATTTCTCCCCTGATTCTACATGAATTCACCACATTTGACTGTGGAGCATAGTTTATTTAAATTGAATTCTTTTATTGCAAATGTTGCATGCAATAGTCTTTGATTCTGAAAGAACTCGCTTTTTTCTACAACTTGTTGAGAACTAATGATTTTTCTGTGCTTCATTAAAGCTGTAGTAGCATGGACAGCCTTGGTGAAAAATGAAAGTCTCCTCAGTCTACGCAAATAAGAACCAGATGAGTCCTGAAATGAGCTCTCCTGGAAGCCTTGTCTTGCTTGTAAGGTAAGAAGTGTTCATCTATTTTAATAAGATAACACTTTCATGAACACCCCTGAAGGTCAGCAAAGAGATAAGACATTTTGTAATTGCTTGTGATCTACTGTTAAAAGTCAACCACTGGGTGAAGAAAAACAACACACAGCTTAATAAGACAGTGACTAATGATAAACAAAAATCTATAGCCCTTCACAGGTTCTGCAAGCAGAAACAGCTAGAAATCCAAATGTTTTTCAGGTCTGCTAAAACACACAAGTCTTTGTGAGCGAGTGACCTGCTGAGCCACAAACTACACAAACAGCGGTTCATTTCAGCATCAAAGCAGCGCGCGACACTAGTAAGTACTCATTCTACATTTGTTTCACATATTTAGCTGCTAAGTGCACCTTTATGATGCTGCTGTTGGCTCGATATTCTGCTAATGCCGAGGTCAATGCATGTCTGAATCCTGACCTTCAGACCTTTCTACAAGCGATTCGCACTGACATGCTGTTTTATGATGCACGTCTAAATTCGTTTCATTAAAGAGAGATCATTTGGAAGGATTTCAGTTGATTTATTGAAACACAAAATTTAATTGATAAGCTACTTAGCAATGCATAGAATGGAATTTCAACAAATGGCAGGAATCAGGACTGAGACCCCCTGAGTCTAGATGCTGTTGGTTAGGAAGATGAAGATGGAGGCTTGTATGAGGCTCTGAGTGACATGAGGTGGCGGGTTGCATGGATGACTCAAAGGTAGAACGACAAGCGCATTCAGATTTAAAACAAACAGAACAGAGGCCGACTGGCTCGCAGAAGGTGGGCAAGAACATGATTGTATCAGAGTAATGATCTCAGTATTGAGTTTGACAGCATAAGTGATATAAAGAATAGACTAGCAGCTTGAAAACCCAGGAACGCAGAGAGATGAATGATTACAGATCATCTTCTTTATTGAGCTAACGTATGATCTTCATTTAAAAGAAACCATGAACGGGCCATCCAAAAGTCATGACATCATCCCATGTGTGCAAAATTACCTAATTACACTAATACAAGCCATAAACATCCAGGTTATGATCTATGTTCTACACTCTTGGCGAGGAGTATATTGTGTTGACAGATCTACTGCCTGTAGAGAGGAAACAGCAGGGTTTCATTGATGGAGCTGTTCCAGCCATTATGTTTGGACAATTATATGGACGAGTTCAGTAAGCTAACTAAGACTGACCGCGAACGCAGCAAGTGTAATATGGTGTGTTTCACCACCTTACAGTGCAACGTTCCTGGTGTCTCTTCAGGCACAGAAGGGCCGAATATAAGAAGTATAGTTTTGATCCAACAGTAATGTCATCCTGGATGCATTTCAGTGAAATAACTTTTCTGTAGGCTGAACATTAAACTGCCAGCTGATGAGATGTGCTCCTATTATTTTCAAGGGGAATTTGCCACTACTGTGTTTGAATCCAGTTTGATTTAAAGCGTTTTGGATTCCTCCATCAGCTGCCGCAGAGATCATCCATGTAAAAAACACTTTCTGCAACATCACTTTGAACCTTGCTCTTCTCTGTCTCAGTTAATACCAACAATAAATGTGATTAGCAAACATGTGCTTGATGATTATACTTCCAAGAAGTCTCTGTGCTAACTTAGTTTATTACATGTACTCATGTTAGTAGACCTCTATAGTACAATGTGAAGTAATTTCAACATTTGGTGTTAGCCTAAGGCTATCAAGCTAACTTGTGCACTTAGTAGCAGCATTTTTACACTGTTATTGAAACGCTAGCTGCTGCATTTGGTGAACATTAAAACTTCTTGAGGCTCTGGACATATAAAATACTAAAATGTTCCACGCTGATCGTGACAAGACATGAAGCAATGCCACAACATGTGCACCATCAATACCTAATAACATCTGCCTGTGTTAGATAGCTAGGAAACATTAAAGTTGCCATCTGCATAGAGAATGTAATCCGCCTACTGATGGAAAATTGGTTCCAAATTTTTCAATACTGAGCCAAGATGGTTAGTGCTTAAGGAGCATGAAAGACAAAAGAAATACTATTAAAAACTTCAGTTGCAGAGCTACACAGAATAAATGAACTACTAAACTACTGAGTTACATTGTGAAATAAGATTCATGATGCAACCAACAGACAGATTACTTTGGCAATTTGGGGTCAAAAGTTGGAAGTTACAAAAGGAAAGCAACACTAGCAACGTTGTTTCTTTCAAGTTACCATCCAGAGGAGGTGGAAGCACAGCAGCCATAATTTATTTACCAGACAAGAGCTCTGATGGTGGGTTTGAACTGAGGTAAAGAGAGAAGATCCTTCACTTCACTCAGAGGAAGATGTCTTTAGTGCTTCAGGTAAGAATCTACAAGAGAAGGCGAGAGTAAATGCTGAAAACCTACTGGAAGGTGGGGGAATCCTATGACTGTGTAGCACAGGAAAATAATTGGAAATAAATCAGATAACAATTTGTTTTGTGAGCTCAAGCAAAGTTTTCTTTGTTTTCTGGCTGTAATCAGCTGACTTTTGCTGCTACTCAGGTATTCAACGCTCTTTGTGAATTAAGCAAAGCCAATTCAATAAGATCTGTGCTAATGTCACACGAGCTGATTTCTAGTCTCTAAGCACTATAAAGATGGTATAAAATCTGTGAATCTAATCAGGATCATCACCTTAAATATAAATTGATATCTGTGATCCTAATGTAACCTGGAGGCCCATGTTACCAGTCCAATAAATGCAAAACTTTAGAACAATACTACTCACAAACTTACTGAACTAAACTGACTGATATTTTCATGGAGCCTTTGAAAAACATAAAGTTTGTATACTTCAATTTATTTACAAAAATGTTAGACAAAATTTTCCTGAAGACTACTTAATTCAGAGAAAGCTGCCTATGAGAGTTCGGTGCAGTAAAGACTCTGTTTTTGCCTTCTATACTGTATTTGCATGTATGTTTCCCCATTTTCCTTAAAAACATAAAGGAATGAGGGATTGGCTTAACATTTTTGCACTTGCTTTTATTTCGTTTTTCACACGTTTTCCTTTGATAACCCTTCAGAACAGCCTCACCACCAGGGTCATCTGTGCTGTGCTGTGATCTGACAGAGTCCAGCTAGTGGCTATGTATTTGAAGAGCAGCCTAATAATACATCCTCTTGTTTGGGCCTCACAGCTGCTGTTGTTTGTCTTGGCAGTCATCAGAGGTTGAGGACGAACACGGTGCCACGAGGTTGCCAGTATCCTAGAGTCACATTTGAAGCTTTCCGTGTGTGTGTGTGTGTGTGAAATTTAAACCTGACTCGTCCAAGCGCTGTACGGTGGGTGATGGAGTTGGCAAAAGGATATGACAGTCATTTTAAGTCTTAGAACTATGGCTCCTTTTTTGTTCTTTTAGTTTGGGAGAAAAATGCCAGTTGTGTGAAAAGTTTTTTGTCATTTTCACAGTCTTCCAAAATCCAGTGGTGTCTCTTAAAAAATAATTTTCCACAGTCTGTCTCTGTGTTCTCCATCTTTCCCTCTCCTCAGCCTTTTCCAGCACTACGTTGAGGGTCACTCTGGTGTAAATGAGAGCATTGTTCCAGAAGGGGAAGCTGGCTTTGCAGGGAGGATTATCTGTCGGTGTTGAGCTGTGGGATTCAGTTTCTTCTGGCGTATGAGCCGGTCAGCGAGCTGCATCGCTAAGCTTGTTATTATTGTTTTGGGAGAAGGAGACTGAGTACTGCGGGGGGGAAGAAAGTAGAGGAAGGAAGGAATTAAGGAGTACATAAGGTGGGAAAGGGAAGCAAAAAAAGGTAGCAAATGAATGTGCAGTGTGTTTAAAGACGGCGTAAAAGTCAGACTGCATTGGAGGCAAGGACAAAGATGAGGAACAGCAGACGGATAGAAAATCACTACATCTGCAAAATCTGTTGTCAGACACGAGTTGTAATGGGGAGGAGGAAAAATGCGGAGAAGTACCTTTTCTACACGCGAAACAAGAATTAGAAACCTGAGGAAAAAGCTCGGTTATCTACCTCTTGAGCAGCAAATGGCGACAGACAGACTCGCAGTTAAACGACCAGCAGCACGAGTCGGTGAAAGTTGAAGGAAAAACGATTAATTCTGCCTCGTCTCTGGTCTGGTGTGCCCGGTTCCATATACCGCATCAGCCTGGTGTGAGAGAATTGTCTATTTATCAATAGATAAATGTGAACAGATCAGACAGCAGGGTGCACTCTGCTAGTCTGCTTGATGCATTTTTAATTTACTAACCCACTCTTGAAAGAGAGAAAGTATTCTGCCTTAGACTGATTTTGGATAGTCTCATGTTGTTTCTTAGCCTTCGCCTTGTGCAGAACTTTCTGTAGCCTCTCTTGTGCTTTAGTTTTAGTTCCTCTGCGCTTCTCTCATTATCCCTGATTTCTTCCTGTTATGTTTCCCAAATGTTTCAAGTTGCCTCATAACTTTTTGTATTTGTTGCCTGAGTTTCCTCTTGGCCTTTGTCGAATCGCCCCACATAGCCGTGTGTTTCCTCGCTCTGGTTTCTCTGTGCTTCGTAGTGTCTCCTGGTTATTTGCTTTCTGTTACTGGACCATGTTTATCTTTGGACTAGTCAGCATTAAATGCTTGCCTGATGTTAACTTCTGTCTCCTGCGTTCTGCAGTCCTTGCAGACTTCTTTTCTGAGTTATCGCATTCACAAGATTTTCAGAAAAGCTGACCTCTGACCTAAACCTTGAGGTCGAGGTCACTCAGATTGAAACTCAAGTGGGATTTTTAGTAGATACACCTATGGTATCAATTTCAAACTCCTAAGTCGCCTCGTTCTCGAGTTATCGCATTCACAAACGTGCACGTCCACACTGCCCACCCACCCGTCCAGTGGGGTAAAAACCAAAAGAAACAAAGGAAAAAAATGTTTAAAGTAAAAAATCTTTCATATAATTTATGTGCACTTTATGTTTGTGGGTTGACTGGCTGGATGATTCCTTTTCACATCTCTCCAGCCTGTCAGCGTTGTGTCTGGGGCTGCTTCAGGTACTGTACTCTGCTGACACTGATGGTTTCACCGTGCACATCCCATGCACTCAGGCTGAAAACTCAACCTGGCATTTTCCTGGAGCTGGATTGCAGACAGGGGAGACGGAGCACTCTCACACTGACAGGCATGTCCAGGACCTTACTTCAGACACGCTCCTACCAAGTAAACTGCTGGCTTTAAAATCGTGTTGTGGTAATGCTGCCTGCAAAGAATTATAGCAAAAATATATTCTAAACTGGTAACAATTATTTTTAATTTAAAATCAAATAATGTGCTATGAGTGATTTTTTTTTACATTTAGTAAAAGGCTAACATGGTTTCAAACTAATTAGATTTTCTTAGTCAAAGGTTAAGTTCACGCTTACCTTCAGGGACTTTTTTTGGCCATAACTTGAGAATTCGTAGGCCTTTTAAAGCTTTTACATCCCACAGGATGGGATGCAGGTTATAAACAATTTCATTTAGGTTTTTTTGCTTAATTAAACTGATTATTTGATAACTGCCTCTTGTTCACTCTGTAATGCTCCAGTCACACTTGGGAAAACAGTGTTTGGAGACTGTGGATAAACTGAATTATTGTCACCATGCAATGAATTCGCAGTTTCATTCCTCTGAAACTGTTGCTTCAAAGACGGGGACCAGTGTTAGGATCACTCAGAGTGACTTCGGTGCGCTAAGACAGCGATAAAACAATAAGCAATAAGACGGAGTCAGTCTGCTATCTATTTCTGATTGAATGGGATCAAGTAGGCAGTTGCATTCTGTTTGTGATAATATAACGATTGACTGTGACAAATTGGTGAAAACTGCAAATCTGTTGCTGTCTACATGAACACAAATTCACATCCTACTTTCACTCAGTCCAGCCAGATCCTTATACATTTGAAACATAAAATAAGAGATAAACAGTGACATAATAGTGATGCAATTTAACTGTAAAATACACCAGATTTTACACAGTTGGCAACCAGCTGAGTCAAGTGTCCTGTTGCAAAGAGACATGTTGCGTTGACATGACTAATGCCGTCACTCAGAGGTAGAAGAAGAAATGGAGATAAATTGCAACTTAATTGATTTGTAGAGGATACAACAAAGAAACAGCAATTCCATTTTTGATGTAGATGCAGACACAGACCCTTGTTTTATTCTTAAGCGTTACGTAACGATGCCACATGGAGCGCACGCAAGTTTCAAAATTCTGAAATTGGTGTACAGTATTGTGTTTGGTGACATGTTTTCAAATGTTAACATTCATCTTTTCTCCACTTTCCCGTCTTTTTATTCACCTGGTGTTCATACTGTCCCTATCTTGTATCTTCTTGCTTCCTCACCTTCCCATTTTTTTCTTCTCCAACATCATTCTTTCAGTTCCCCTCCCTTTCTTGTTTTCCAGCCCACCGTTTCACTAATATTAATCACAGCATCTCCATCTCCCCTCAAGGGAAATCTCCATCCCAACTCTTCACTTCATCTGGAATTAATGCGGGATGTCAGAGAAGGATGGGAGTTTCTGTGCTGCCAAGAATGGATAGTCAGGTCACGGAATGAGGATACACAGAGACAGAGGTAAATGAAATCTTTACATTAGGTATTTGTACCCAGGTTGTATATTGTGCCAGAAAAAAATCACTCATATGCGCTTCACCTGAAAAATCCATTATAAATAACAGTGTGTATGTGTAGTCAATTAATCCTTTCTATTTGTATTTCCTTCTACTGGCTGGCGTGAACAGTAGAAAGAGACCAAGACAAGAGTCAGTATTTTCAAAAATGCTGTAGCAAGAGACACAAACATTAATTTGTACTCAACAATGACCTGATTATGTTTATGTGGGGCGTCATATTCTAACTCTGACCAGATTTAACACCCCAGCATGATAAAAATGCTGCATATAAACATCTTAATTTTAATAAACTGTTCCCATCATGTTCATAGGGCTGTTTTACTTTCTCTCATAAACCAATCATAAGGGGAAAAAAAGGTTGTTTATCATTTTTTTAAGAACAGAGATTCAATTTTTTTTTTTTTACATCCAAGCATAAGGCAAACTGCTCCTTGCACTAGTTTCTCAGACTACTGCAAGTGTAAGTCTGAAGAACTGTTCTCAAAATGTTAATCTATTCGTTTTGAATGCAAAAAATGAATCTGGGTTGGTGCTGTAGTCTGTCAGCATGGATTAAAGCAGCCGAGTCTACATTCTGGGCTCAAGCAAAGAAAGAGAGAAACATGGCAAATACAGTATATTAGGATACTGCACAATAATGCTGCTTGTGCTGTGTAGCTGTAGGCTGTAGCCTGAAGACCTTGCCTGCTGCAGAGTCTGTGTGTCTACAGCCCCAGCTGGCTAGAACTAAGCTTGACCCACATCATCAGAAACAGAAGATGAATAATGAATGCACCGACAGCCAACTAACCATCCACAGAGATAGCCAGCCAACCTTTGCGCCTGTCAAGAGCCCTGTCAGCCAGTCAGACCGCCATGCAGCTGGCTACCGAATCAACAAGCCAGCCTGTTGGTGAGAAATCCAGTCAGTCAGCTATGCAACATGTAGGCCTGAAATTCAGCAACCAATGGCAGAGCCTCCCACGTAATCAGCCAACCAACCAGCCATTCAGACACCTTTGCTGATAGGCCCCCGTTTGTAACCTTGATGCCAACCATGACACTCCATCGTTGTCTCCTCCCATTCTCTTCTGGCTGCTTGCTTGTTAGCATTGTTCCACTATGACCCCCACACCATCACACGGCTCCCTCCACTACCAACCATAAACCAGCCACCCATTCAACACCATTTTTTCTTCTCCTCTTCATCTTCCTCATGTGTTAAAAGGGCAGGCCTGTCAGAATAGTTTAGCCATAATGCGTTGTTTTCTCTGAGGCACAGACAGGGTCAGCTGACCCCAACTGTGTATTTACTGTCAGGAAATAGAAGGGGGAGATTTATAGTAGATCAAACTCTGACTGAGTATTGGGCAAGTCTGATTTATTTATTTTTTCTTATGTTGGGCCTGAAACCAAACACTGAAATAGACTTTGATTAAAACTGATGCAGTTTGAAAAGAAGGTGTAAACCTGATTTGCAAAAATATAAATGCACAATACATAATTATACCAATATTTTAATGTTTATTGCATCTCACAACTATTTTAAAGGCAGCTTTCAAAAAAGCATTAAAGCAGATTTGGTACGGTTTAAATAAATGCACTAAAAATGTTATTCAGGTAAAAACCTTTGGAAACATAATTCTGCACAATTAGGTAGTCTAAAAAATACACTCTAATTGGTTTCTACGAAGCTACATTTACCTCTCAAACACAGTTTAACAAAAAATCTGATCATAGTAATACTGCTAAAATTGCAGCATATGTGGACATGTGTTGACTTTATTGCCACATAAAATACAACAGTGGTCCAGTTAGACCCTTTGTTATATTAATATAAAAAGAAAATAGTTTTTTAATATAAAATTAAACTACAGACTGCTGAATGCCTGTTTTTATAATATATATATAAAAAATATCAATGAAGTTTGATTACGAGTACATTTTGGCTCATTGTATGTTGAAATGATTTCTCTGGACTGCTTCCAGTGTGAGCAATATAGCACTGTAGTCTGGTCTGCAGGATCTACACAGGCCACAGGACTAGAGACAAGTCAGCAACTCCTTGGCAACTGCCGGTTGCTAGGGAAAAATGTGTACTCCCCAACAGCTTGGCGAGTGGTTGAAGGTTGCTGGCAGTCACTGGGTGAAATCAGTTACAAAGAGGGTGCTACACCAAAAACCTTCTTGTGATTGCTTTTATCGTTAGCAGCGGTTACCAATAGTTTCCACTTGTCTGCAAACAGTTGTCACTTTTGATACATACTGACCGCTGCAGACCGGGAACAGCCCACAAGAGCTGCAATTTTGGCAATGCCCTGACCCAGTCATCTAGCCATCACAATTTGGCCCATGTCACACTTGCTCACTTCCTTGCACGTGCCCATTTTTCCTGCTTCTAACACATCAACTTTGAGGACAAAATGTTTACTTGTTCCCTAATATATCTCACCCACTAACAGGTGCCATGATAAGGAGATAATCAGTGTTATTCACTTTCACCTCTCAGTGGTCACGTTACGCCTAATGGGTGATGGAAAACAAAGGGGCCTCTAAAGGTGTTAAAATTCAACTTATGGGGAAGATGTCTGTACGGAATTTCACAGCAATCTGTTCAATAGCTGTCAATAAGTTGTTTCAGTCCAAAGTGGGAAACAAATGTGTGATTAGCCTTCACTCCTAGTTATAAATAGGGTAAGTCCCAGTGGTGGTTTTGGTTTAGTTATCTTGTGCTGTGCACTGGCACAATCAGAAATGCTGTTTCATTACAACATAAAAAGTTTGATATGAGCAGAGCACAAGAAATGGGTCCTGCTCGAGTAGAAACAAAGGCTATTTTTCCTTTTCTCTGCTGTAAAAAAACATTCATGCGCAAAATAATCTAATTAGTTACATAAACAAAGAATAACTGTCAAGTCAGTCGATGCTGTAAAACTCTCAAAGTCAGAACACAGCTTCCGATGACTGCTTTGCTGCTTCTGTGTCATAATTGAGGGCATTGTTATTACAGTGATGAAAAATAATATACACAGTGCAAACAAGACTGCAGCATAATTCTCCGTCCAATGTGCAATTGATTCTGTGCACTGGGCCGTGCCGGGGCGCTAACCCAAGCTCAAGTCAAGCACGTCCTGGTTAAATTGCACAAGAGGCTGAGCTGCCTTTTGGGCAAATTAAGCCCCTCTGTCGCCCCGCTGCTGACTGCCCCAATCCTTCGCTGCCTCGTTCACACTGTTCACACTCTCTATTTTCCTCACAGACTCTGTCTCTCGTCCTCCATCCTGCACTTTCTTTTCCTAATGTGCTCGGTCCCCTCCCTCCCTCCTTGTACAGTACATACTTACACAGCTGAGCCGAGCCAAGCTGAGCTGGCCAGGCCCGCCTGCTCGCCGTGATAGTAAAGGCTTTAATAAAAACACCGTTTGGGGGATGAGAATTGAATTTCATACTTGGACGCCCCGACACTACATGTGTTTCTTTTAAATAAAGAAAGAAGAGCGAGTGCGGGAGAGAGCGAGAGCAGAGCAGTGCAGAGCCACCCGGCCAGAAGGAGATAGGCCGAGGCTTTTCTCATTTCTCCTCACATTCCTGCTTCCTTAAGCTCAGCTGTGTGCCTGCTGTTCCGTGGGGGAGCCAGAGGGGACATCTGGGTTGTCAATCAGTGCGATTCCACACCTTTTCCAGATAAAGCCGAGTGTTCAGTCTTTTCAAAAACAGGCTTTCAGACTTCTTTCCTATCTCTCCTTTTATTTCTTTTAGACAGTTTTGGAGATGGTAGAAGCCGATGAACGCCTTTGCTGCTCCCTGACTGCGGCTGATTTAACACAATATTCACTCCACTTAATGTATATGCAATTAGATTTTAGACACATGGGTTAATAGCGTCATTTGGATTTGAATAAGTTTGTTAGCGATAGCTAGCACGAGTAAACATTCACACAAAGGAGGTATAATTAAGAATAACAATGTAATGATGCCGTTTACAGAGTTTTATTTCTACTACGGTACTACATCTAGTTGGGTACTTTTGTTATGAATTGAAGTACCATTTGTAGGTCAGTGGGTCAGCAACATGCTTGGGAAGCTTTTTTCTCTACAGTGGATCCGGTGCTTTAGCTACCGAGCTGTGAAGCAGAACTGAAGATTCAGTGTTATCTGGTCGAGGGTTGAAATGTTAAAATCTCTACTCGTAGGTTGGCACATGAGAGGCACTACTTGACACTTGGCACTCCTTGAGGCGCAGCACTGTGTAAGAGACATACATAGCACTCATATAAATAGAACTGCCTGGATATAGTCCAAAATGCTTAAGGTGACAAAGAGCCCATCAGCAGACCTGCCTGGGAAATACGATTCAGACAGTGACGCAGTTGTTACATTTGTAGTCATGTAACTGAGTGTACTTATTTCTTGTTATTCTTCTCTTATTGCATCTATAACATGAATTAACATGGGATGAGCTAGAGCTGTGTACCCTACCTTGACGAAGTAGTAATCAATCTCTGTGCATGTGTATAAGAATAACTTGTGGGGAAGAATGCTGTTTAAGGTTATTTTGGTGCCCAGGTGACCACTGAAAAAAAGGACTGCCTCTCACTCCTCCTGAATAATCTGGCCCCATCTTATGTCAACAACCTCATATCAGCCCAGTAGAGTACGACGCTCTCAGATTGCCGGTTTACTCGTATTTCCTAGAATATTTAAAAGTAGACTGGGAGGCAGAGCCTTCAGCTTTCAGGCCTCTCTTCTGTGCAACCAGCTCCCAGTTTGGATTTTGGACACAGACACCCTTTCTACTTTTAAGATTAGGCTTAAAACTTTCCTGTTTGATTAAGCTTACAGTTAGGGCTGGGCCATGTCACTCTGAATCCTTTCTTTGTTGCGCTACAATAGGCCTCAGCTTTTGGGGACTTCCCATGATGCACTGTGTTTCTTTGTCACTCACCATGTGTTTAATCATTAATTATTATTCATCCCTGGCTCTCTTCCAAAATGTGTCTTTTGTCCTGTGTTCCTTCTCTCACCTCCAACCAGTCACAACAGATGGCTTCTCTCCCTGAGCCTGGCTCTGCCGGAGGTTTCTTCCTGTTAAAAGGGAGTTTTTCCTTCCCACTGTCATCTAGTGGTTGCTCATGGCAGGCTTGATTGTTGGAGTTTGTAGGGTCTTTACCTCACAATATAAAGCACCTTGAGGTGACCGCTGTTGTGATTTGGCGCTATATAAATAAAACTGAATTGAACTGAACTCCTCTCATTAACACAGGGCTTCAACATCACTGCCCAGGGGCATTACTGATGTGGCTACAGAGCAGTGGATATCTTCTAGTGGAGTTTGATGAGACTATCAATAATGTTTCTGCAATAGTTTTTTGTTCATTCACTTTTGGACAGGTTTGTCTTCACAGCCCATTTCTTCTCTCAGCAGAGCCTTGTGACTATTTGCAGCCACGAAGAAGCCACAATGCATCTGTCATAACTGTAAAATCAAGACAATTGTTTCAATAAACAACACAAAAAACCTTTATTTGTCCCCCTTGTCGCTTCAATTCGGGGATCTATGAGAAATCAATTTCCCGACTATGTCTGGAAGAATAACCATATGTCAGTGTTGTCAAGTTCCATGGATTCTGCCACTGAGTGCTGTTGTAGCTTTGCAGATGGAAAGCTGAGTACAGCAAGCTTGCGTTGGTGAAGATGCAATTTCAGCATGTATAACAGTAAAGCTCCAAGTCACACCAAATTACTGATTGCAAGAAGCAAGGAGCTCAGTAAGGTCAGGTTGTGTAATTTTTAGAAAGGTTGATGATGATTAGAATGTCAGCGCTGAATAACTCTTTGCCCTCTCAAAATAACTTAAAGGGTTCAAACGTTTCTCTATCAGAGCTGAAAAACCATTAAAAAATAGCTGAAAGGGGAGTCTAAATAAACATGATTTCGACCTCAGCCCCTTGTAACTGACTGAGATTTGATTTCCTTAACACATCTGACCTAAGCTCACTGCTCCGTGGTGCTGCTTGGCCTTTGACACACCGGTCAAGAAACAGAGGCTTAGTGTGCTTTTATTCCTGCAGGAGCTGCCCTCACATCAAACGCACACAAACAAAACAAAGCACCACGAGTGAAGACATAGTATTTAATAAAATGCTTTGGAGACTTTGCCAACCATCTGCAGAGACTCAATAACAAGTAGCACAATTCCAAATATTGGCAGAAAAATAATTTACCCTCTGTCAAAATTGCACATTTGTATACGCGCGCACACACACGCACCAGGAAAGATTGCTGAAAGCTCTTTTGGATTTTTTCTCCAGTTGTTCTGCATTATCCATCATAGATGGAAGACCAGGGGAATTGCTGTTGAAGCTTGCTGTGTAGGAAGAAAGGAAGGAGAAACAAATGCAGGGAGAAAGCAATGAATGAATTAAGAAGGCAGGATAAAAAATGACAGAGGCTAACACAGACGTGTGTCGTGTTTGGCTAAAAGCACCTTTCAGCACTGCCTGTCTGCTTTGAGATATGATCGGCAACATTTCCATATAAATACATGTCAGTTACTCTGTTGAGCAGAGTAATGTTGCACAATTGTGATCCATCCTTTAGCCACATCCTTTATGCTTTACGCTAATGTGATTACTTATTAGTAACAGCTAATGCATTGTTATCCTTTTGGGGGGGGGGCGGGATCTTCTGGGTTTTTGATGAAAAGTTAATGTTTTTATTTCACTTTAGAGAGAAATTAAATGTAATGACAACTGAACCAGTAGTAAGGTCTCTGATATACTTGTGCCCTTTAGATGAGTGGAGGACATGTCATGTAAAAAAATAATAGATTGGGTAGGTATTATACACAGTATACTTCAGTTGATTAGATCCATGTTTCATACTGTGGCTTGTTTAATTACACGGTGAACAAGTGCCTTTATTGGGAGTGTGGGAATGTGCCTTATGGAAACATGCTAACAAGGGAAGTGTGTTGAGATGGTGGAAGGAGTACGTTGAGAGGCTGACCAATGAAAAAAATGAGAGAGGGGTAGGAGAGGTATGGATGGAGGTAAGTCGATGAATCAGGAATTGAAGAGGATATGACGTACCTGTGGATGTATGGAGATGACCAGGAAAGAGAGCTGTGGACTTTTTAAACTGATTGTTTAACACAATGTTGGAGAGGAATCGAGATGAAGTGCACTATAACTGTTTTTCAAGATAAAGTTTTATCCCTCTATTGTAACTACAGAGGGATAAAGCTGATGAGCCATACCATGAAGCTATGGGAAAGAGCTGCTGAAGCTAGGCTAAGAAGAGAGGTGATGATCAGGTGACAACAGTATGGTTTCATGCTGAGAAAGAGCACCACAGATTTGATGTTTACTTTAAGAATATTGATAGAGAAGTATAGTATATATGTTGCCTTTTGCAACCAGAAGCAGTAACAGCAATCAGCTAATGCTAGCAAGCTTGGTTAGCAAGTTGAATCGTAAGCTGTTAAATTTCTCTCACCAAAGCTGGAGCACAAACTTCCTGCATGGTCTTTACCACAAAACAAGCCATCTCATTTGTAATTTAATTAAATTCAGTACATGCCCCAAAAAGTACAAACACAGCTGTAAGTCCACTTTAGTAACTGGAAATAGCTAGGGTGACCAATCGTCCTCTTTTCCCCGGACATGTCCACTTTTCACGTTCTGTCCGGGGCGTCCGGGGGGATTTTCGAGATTGATAAAAATGTCCGGGTTTTCCTGTATTCCGACAGAGGACTCACAGACGGGACTGACAGCGCGCAGCAACGCGCCTAATGATGTTTAAATCATCCCAAAGCGCAAGTGCATCTTTTCAGATGAACTGCAAAAGAAATTTCCCTCGTACCGAACATAGCGGGACTGGCCATCGGGCATACCAGGCATTTGCCCGGTGGGCCGCCCGGTCCGAGTGTCAGGTGAACTGAACTTCAGGTTAGAAGTTATGACCTGCAGTCTATCTGGGTCAGATATAAACCAAGTTTAGGTGGAGTTTATTTTCGTTGTGCTGACTTTTTACAGTCAGTTACAATAACTCGTACTGCGTACTAGCTAGCATGACGGAGTTTCTATACAGCTGGGTGGGTGCTGTGATGTTACTGTTTGTCGGTTTGGATATGTGGTGAGAGGGAAACATGAAGATGAAACCAGGAGATGTCCTTACTGAGTCATCAGAGCTGAACAGGTGATGTAGAAACAGGTTTACCTTTTAGGTGACATGAATGAGTTGAAGTGAAGTTATGAACTGTTTCTGAGAGACAAATAACACCAGGATCCTTTTCTAAGTAGCTGACAGCTGGTAACTGTGCAGGGGCGGGTCTAGCAAAGTTTTCCCAGGGGGGCAGGTAGGGCATTAACAGGGAAAGGGGGGCACAAAGAAATACTTTTCTTTCTTATTCTCATTTAAAATGTCTCACTTTTAATAAATAATTATCTGAATCTTACAACCAAAGTTTTCATCTGATGTAAAATGTATAGAAATCATACATATACCAACAAGACTGTACATCACTGTCACAACAGTGTTTGTTTTCATTCAAAGGCTTTATGGCTTTTCCTATATTACCTGGTGGGCCGGTCTCTAGTCAAAATGCCCTGGTCAATTTTTTGTCCCAGTCCAGCCCTCATACCGACCCAGTACTGGTAATTGTTCTTATGCAGATGAGACATTATTTCTGTACCATTATTTAATTCCAGAGGTTTTTAAGTTTGGGTTTTTTTTGCACTTGTTGACTTGTAAAAGCCTATATGACATATTTTATTTCACAATTCATTAACCGCACAGAGAAGGCATCGTTTAAATATGCTAACTATGTTTCTTTAAGCAAGTTCTTCATGACTGAGCTAAGTGTCCTCTTTTTTGGAAATCAAAATATGGTCACCCTAAAATAGCACAACTTTAAGACATGCCAGTATGTAAGTAATGTAAGTATAGCTATAAAAAAAATTCAGCCATGATACCATTTTTATGAAAGGGCAAACCATCCGCAGAGGCTAAAACTGTATTTGTATCACACTGTAAACTTGTCTTTTGGTGCTGTTTAGTTAGACATTTTAACATGGGAGGTTATTGGGATTGATTTCCCAGCCTCAACTGGTCATTAGAGGAACTGCAGGGGTTTTTTACCCTTATTGAGTTCACCTTTAAACTTCTGATTACATAGCTCTGCCGCATTTGCTGCCTACAACAACAGTCGATGGGGATTTCCTACATTGTATAGATGGGATTTGTAGCCACCCTCTTTACATGTGCCAAGTTAGTTGTCAGTCTTTATTTCACGGAGAGCTTGCCTCTCCTTGTTAATGCCACCTGTAGGATAAAGCCTTTTACCTAGGATGGTTAAAAATGAACACATGTCAAAAATACAAGAACAGAAAACCCCAAAACAACAAAACAAAACAATCAGGCCATCAATTCTCACACAGTGCAATAGGAGATAAAAGAGAGCCATAACAGAGGCACAAAAAGAGAAATGATTGAAGTGTGTTTTTATACTGTATATAACTGCAAGTTAGCCCTGGATATCAGCCTATCATGAGAGCATGCAGGCTTTAATAGAAAATGGCTGTGTTGTCTCCCATTGCATATGAAATGTGGTGCAAGATGACAGTTTTTAAAGTTGCATGCCATCTCAGGAGGAAGAGAAAACCTCTTAGCACACACACACACACACACACTCATAGACAGTCTTTTTCAATGCTGACCAAGCTATCATAAGAAAAATGAATAAATGGATGACATGTCGCATGATTTTGAAGGCAGAAAAAAATACCTGGGTGAAGAGGCAGATGAGAGAAGGGCCAAGTGGAAAAAAGATTATGAGATAGAAACAAGAGTGAGCGATAGTGGAAGGAGGGAAAGAAGGAGGAAACTGGTGACAAATTGCAAATGCTGCCTAGCAGCTCTGACTGACAGGCCAATCATCTTGCTAGCACATCTCGAGGCAATGCCTGGCTGACTGTTATTAATTGAAATGTGATTGGAGGATAGGGGGTGGAGGGGTGGCTACGATGCTCACATCTAATCCACATCAGAGCAATTAATAAAGCACTCACTCGTCTCGTCTCCTCTCTCATCACCACTGATATTTCCAATGGTGACTAGAAATTAGAAAAGGAGGGAGAAATAATTGAAAAGGGATAATTCCGAAAGGGGAGCTGGGGGCGAATGATGGAATTGGGAAAGGGGGATTAATTTGTGCAACAATTCAGAGGGCCGCCCAGGAGGGGATTTTTCTTTTAATTCCCGGAGAGATTTTTTTTTAATGGCTAAAATCTCATGACTCACTTTCATTCATTCCATGTCCAGAAAAAAGACGAGAGAGGAAAGAACAGCAGCGAGAGCCAGAGAGAGAGAGGTCGAGGGAGGGAGAGAGTTCCCAGGTTCATTAACTTTCTTCCTTCATCAAGCTTTAAATAGGCAGGTAGTGTTAGCAGAAGTACTTATTCAGATGAAATCAGCTTCAGGTCACAAAGTAAAGGTCATATTCTTCACGTTACTGCATGACTCTGCTCTCTTTTTCCCCCCATCTTAACAAAATATAACATTATACTAATAGATTACGCATTACTACTGTAATTTCCTCCTACGAATTTCTGGAGGAAATGTACTTTCTGCCTGGATTACATTCACTGGCAATATTTTTATCCAACCTAGGAGGTGTGAAATTATTATACTACCAAAAGTCACAGGAGGCTGAGTGGAGGATTGGTTGGGTGTATAAAACACAGGATACTGACATCAGAGAGTAGGATTTGTATTCTGGGTCCCAACTGCAGTCAGGGAGTATGTTATACATCCTGTGTTGTGCAATCATAGAATAATGCATTTTTAGGACATGGGAAGTAGATGTACCAGACATGTGGTGCTGTTGAATCCCAGTGGGATGACTTTCTCCCCCACACGTTGTTCCTCTATGGTGGCGCAGTACCACACCAATCAGACACAACATTATGACCACCTGTCTAATAATGTGTCGGTCCCCTTTTGCTACCAAAAAAGCAAACAACTACGATGCACTTGCTTCTGAAACCCTTCTTTCAGAACCAGCATGAACCTTTTTGGCCACAGTAGCTTGTCTGTTGGATCAGACCACACGGCCCAACCTTCGCTCCCTACGTGCATCAGTGAGCCTTGGCCTCCTATGACCCTGTCACTGGTTCACCACTGTTTCTTCTTTGGACCACTTTTAATAGATACTGACCGCTGCAGACCGAGAACAGCCCACAAGAGCTGCAGTTTAGGAGATGCTCTGACCCGATCATCTAGCCATCATGGTTTGGCCCATGTCAAACTCGCTCACTTCTTTACACTTGCCCATTTTTCCTGCTTCTAACACATCAACTCTGAGGTTCACTACTATGTTGCACTCACTAAGAGGTGCCATGATGACGAGATCACGTCACCTCTCAGTGGACATAGTGTTATGCCTGATCAGTGTACATTTACAGTGTGGACGAGTTCTTAAAGTTCTTGTTAAAAGGTCCAATTATCTCTAAAGCATCTCTCATGCAAGACTGGAAATTGAACTGGAAGTGTCAGCTCACCCCACAGTTAGAGTGGTTTGAAACAAAGTTAGACCAGTTTTTCCATCTTGTTTTAATCTGACATTCCCAGTTTTGGAGAGCTGCTCTGTAGTTTTACACAACAATCAGATAACAACATTGTTTTCTGGCCTTTACATAAATAACTTGCCATGCTCTGAATCGACACAAAGATGTAACCAGGGCAGAGAAATAGCAGCTCACCTACATCACTGTTAAATACTGGCGTGTGATAATGACAACAAATTCTAGACGAGTGGTTAAACTGTAGACAGAAAGAACAAAAAACAGGAAGAATGAGGTTAGATTTCTTCTCCTGTTTTTCCTTCACATGTACTCACATTACACACATCTCACTCTATATAATGCTATTTATCCAGCCTAAAGTGTTTGTAGTCTGCTCTGTTCTTTCTTCTTTCATTTTGTTGTCACTATATGTTCCTTAAAATCTGAATCAGGCTGGTTTTGCAGCTCCATTCAAATCTGTCCAAACACAGTAAACCCAGAAAGATAAAATCAGACAGCATGAATACTGGCAAAACCAAGCACTAAACTGACTATAGCTGTAAGCATGCTATGCACAGGTCGGCCTTGAACCATCCAGGATTGGCTGGAATGCCACATCTGGCAGAACTGAAACAACATATCATCACAAAAAACTGCCGAGCATGGTAGTGGAGGGGTGATGATTTGACTGCAGGCCCTGGGCCTCCAGTCACATTTGCTTCCTAGAGTCAAATGTGAGGTCATCTGTCAGACAGCTAAAAGCTTGACTGAAAGTGGTTCATTCAACAGAACAATGATCCGAGCACAGCAGCCAAGATACAACAGAATGACTGAAGAAGAAAAGAGTCGAGGTGTTACAATGGCCCAGTCACAAAGTCCAGACATCAACCAGACTGAAATGCTGTGCTGGGACATAAAGAGAGCTGCGCATCAACCAATGCTGAAGCAACACTGTAAAAAACGAGTGTCCCAAAACTTCTGCGCCATGATGCCGGAGACTGATGGATTCATAAAGAAAATGATTGCTTCACGTTGTTGCTGCTAAAGGTGGTTCTACAAGCTAATGAATTATGGAGTATACTGCACTTAGTTTTTCACAGGACCATGGCTGGGCCGTCAGGCTTGGTCATGGAGGGTGGGTGCTGGCCCTCCTGCTGATCCCTGTGGGTTATAGCCTGTTCTCACTCCCGAGGCGTAATATACTGACGGTTTGTAAAGTCCCGAGGCGTTCCTGAGGAACCGCGTTCTTATGCTACGCGCCGGGTTATGGATGAAATCCAGTAGAATGACGCTCCCATGGTAATACACATTCCAGCCATTTATTCCAGCCCTAACCACAGCCTTAAAACGAATGTACATGTGTAGATTAATTCCAAACGGCTCTCATGTTTCCTAATTTTCCAATTTCGTAATCTAGGGACGTGTTGGGTGCCCGGAAGCGTAAGATATCGTAAGATATCAACGATTTGTCACCTAGCATAAAATGTTACGCTTTGGGAGCGAGAATGTGTTGATTGCTGCTTTTCCAGGGATGTGGGAACGTGATGAGTACTTTGAATTGTATCTACATATTTCTTGGTTCAGTGGCTGGACAGCCTGTATATCAGAATACCTTTAAAAACATCTTATAAACAGCTTTTACATGCTGGACTGAACAATTTCATCTGTTTTTTTCCTTTTTGTCAGTTACGAGTTGCCTCTCCCTTCCATTTTCAGCAATTTGCATCACTTCCCTTTATCCGTATCTTTCTTTTTCTTAGAAACTATCTCTCATTTATTTTTGTGGGTTAAAGAACATCAGTGCTAAACTGCTTGTTTACTTCGCCTTAGGCTTTTGAGAAATCCCAGGAAACCCAAGAAAAAGTTGATTCAACTCTAATATGAAGTCGGCAATGTGGGTCTCAGTGGATATATGCCTTTTGGAGTTGATTCTGAACATCATATCGCAAACATTTCCTGCACAGCATGTTCAGCTGGAGTCCCAAATAGTTTCTCCTAGAATCTAACCTCTAAACGCAAGTGCCAGGCTCAGTTGTTGCAATCCAAATTCTGGAGCAACATAGCTACAAAAACGCTGCAGGGACATTAAAATTCTGTTGATGATGATAGGTGAGTGTGCAACCTGGCCTTGAGTGGCAGCTTTTAATGTGTAGCAATTTATTAGACATATTATTTTCTTTTAGAAAACAAATCTTTTTGTCAGTTTTACCCTGACATTCTCCCTCTCGCTAAGAGCACTTGTTCTGTGTAGGCACACAAATACGTACACACACACAGATTGCGAATGCCATCTCAATAAAATGACTCCTCTATTGAGAAAGGGCTGTCATTATAAGTGAAGCTGGATTATTGTGAATCTCTATGGTGGAGAGTGAAAAGGCTCTGAAAGCAGTACAGCAGCACATAGAAAAGCCGTACAAAAACTTAAGGTCTTCGTTCTTTCTGTGGCAACCTTGGCCCTTTATATTCAGGGAAAAAAACTACACTCTGAGACCTCAGAGTGTGTTTATCATGTGAAAATGGTTTGAAAGAGATGTGAAAGAAAGTAATCTGGTGTAGTTCTGTGTGCACAGACAGGCACCAACACTTGACGGGTTTTTAAAGTTTGTTCTGGACTTTTACAACCTACAAATTCATTGACGTAACACGGAAAATTTTTCATGAACAGGACACAAAAGAACAGAATATTACAAAGTAGTTTGCAATGGGAGCAGGATCGATAATTTGACAGCAATAATAGATGTGATTTCAGCCTTGGGCGTGTTTTGTTGTCTCGCAGAACGTTTTTGGTAGTCGTGCAGTTTGGATTGTGAAACCTTGAGAAAAACGTGGAAGCACATATACATCCCTTTGTTTTTGGGTTTCCGCAATCTTCATCTGTGCGCCTTATGAGTCGGCTGTGCTTTAAGCCACTGAAAAGCACAGATCACAGCTGAAGATCGCTGCCCTGACTCTCTCTTCCTCCTCTCAGCAAGCAGGAGTTTTGTTTACTTTGTCCTTTGCCTTGGATAAACTTTGTCACTTGCACACATTTGCGCTCACTCACATCCATGCTCCCATTACGCACACACTGCTGATACGACTGACAGCATATTTCAAAGTTGTTTATCCAGTTAAATAAATTTTGCTCATTTCGATTCACGATCCTCTGTCTGGTCTCCCTTATTTGTCTGGACTGTGAGCTGGTCCATGACACCGCTAATCTAGACTAATAGCCATAATTTCCCCATTTGATAACCCAACTGTTGAAGTATCCCTGTCATCAACAAATGCAGGAAAAAAAGCACAGAGAGTACGCCTGATTGTAGAAAATGTGTCAGTGAGAAGAGCCTGTCTGTTCGCCAGCCTCTGCAGTGGAAGACTTGCTATTAAGAATGCAGGGCGAGGTGCCTGTCTCGGATTAATCGCAGGGACTGACTGGAGGAAATCAATGAGCTAAATGCTGCCACTTTGGTCAGGAGACAGACAGACAAACTGGGCTGAAGACGAGTCAAGAGGTGACGCCTTCAGTGTACTGAAGGAGAAAGATCAGTGAGTGTGTTCCTTTTCCCATCATAGTTTTCCCATAGTTAACGAACAAAGGATAGGGCTGTACTGTTACACAATAACACATATTCACACACATTTTATCCATTTGAATAGTTTCTCTATTGTGGCATGCACAAGACAATGGTGTCTCTAACAGTTCGGTTGGTTGGCCGTTTTTTTTCTTCACACCTTTGGTCATTCCACCCTCTGCCTCTCCAGATCTCTCACTTCAGTTAAATTCTCTTTCACTGGCATTAATTCAAAGCACTTCAATATTTTATTGTTATCTCTGTTACACATGCGAAAGATGTAGAGTTTTTTGGTTGTGACTCCTGTGATAGTAGAGCTGGAGTGCGTGATCGCAACCAATGTTCCCTCTAATTTTTCACGTGTCTGAGCAAACAAAAACTCCCTGAGCGGTCCCTTGGACCACTGTGAGCGACATCAGACGTGTGCACTGTGGTCACGCCGGCATCTAATCCATCCAAGTTACATGGTTTATTAAAATAATCAAATTACAGTATTTACATTTATGTTAGAGTACTTTTAATTAACTGCTTTAGCCCACTTACAATGAAAATTTAAAAAATCTTGTTCATGACCTGTGTAGTATGTTAACACTATTGGAAGTAAAAAAAAACTTTAACTCCAATTTTGAAAACACAACTTTCTTTCTTTCTTTTTTTTTCTTTTTTTTTCATAAAGCTCTGACTTGTATTATGAGTCTGTGGTCTGGGAGAGAGTCCTGTAACTCTCTGTCTGCCAAATATAGTATATAATGACCAATGTTGGGCAATTAATTATATAGTTACTACTTCAAAAAAGTAACTCAGTTTGGCAAACAACAAAGTTTTTTGCAGCTATTTTTTTTTAATGCAGCCAAGGCGTTTTTAAATAAACATTTCAAACTATTTACAGAACAATCAGCTGTTCTGCATCAAATCTGATGCCACACAAATTATTTGTGCCACTCCAAAAAATAATTTGTCCCCTATGAGATAAAGGAGAACAACAGCCTGATACCTGCAGGCCTGACAACAGGAGATGTATCACTCCTGTAACACCTGTAACATTCAGCAGCCGCCTCATTGTTCTGACACACACAACAAAACTATTGACTACACTACACACTAACTACACAAGATTTGCGCTAAACGTCTCAAATCTCTCACATATCAAAGGTCACTCCTAAAACTTCCCCCCGTTTCTTAACAACTAGATGCCACGTTGCCATATCATTTTTTGATTGGTCGACACGGTACTTTTTTCGACCAATAGGAAACGGTGTGTGTGTGGGGGGGTGTTTTGGTTTCATCTTTGCTCACAGGGGGAGAGTGCTTTCCAGCGGTTTCCTTATAAAACGCCGTTTTTACCGTTTCTTCCCGCAGTAAATATAAACAACGACAGTATTCAGGAAGAAAACCAAACATTGCAAATATTTTTATCATAACTCTGGTTTTACGTGGCCTATCAACACAATTTAAAAACTGGTATAAAGTCCACACTTTTTCCGTCAATTGTTCCGTCTGTCCTGCTCACATCTCCAATGGTTGTACACGTTGTCATTAATGTGGCTTCACTGCACATCAGCCACGCCGCTTTGCCAGCTAAAACACCGGTGTCGGCACACAAGGACGCTGTCATAGCCTGTCAACCACGTTGATTGGCTGCGTATATACGAATGTGAATCGCATTATTGGCTGGACTATAGGATAAGGTGGCATCGTTCTAATCCCATACAGGAGCAGCCAGTCACTTACTGACTAACACTGCAAAACAGAATTGTTAAAGTTTTAATTTTAATTTCAATTCAGGTTAGATTTTTTTTTTGTGCGCAACGCAGATTTTCTGTGCGCAGAGACCGTGCCAGCAGTGCGCAATTGCGCACGTGCGCAGCTTAGAGGGAACATTGATCGCAACTGTAAACGAGACACTTTGTTTGGGTTTGAAACTTGTTTTTTTTCCAAACCATATTTGAACAAGAGCGTTACCTGTAATGTAGCAATACCTAAGTTATTAGGTCATGCTAATATGGGTGCATTACATAAAATCAGTGCTAGGAAACAGATAAAATACTAGGATTTCACAAACCCAAACTGTAGTGCAGGCTTTCTGGATGGGTCATTTGTAAAATTAACTATATAAAAACCGCACTGTTTGTCAGATACAGCAATAGAAGCCCCACGTTTTCACTCCCGAGGCGTAATATACTGACGATTTGTCAAGTCCCGAGGTGTTCTTGAGGAACGCGAAAGGTGACATTCTGCGTTCTTATGCTACACCCTGGGATGAAATCCAGTAGATTGACGCTCCAGCGGTAATACACGTTCCAGCCATGTATTCCAGCCCTAACCATAGCCTTATGCCTAACCTTAACCAGCACTTTAATGATGTTAGATAGTGTTTTCCAAAGCGATTTAAGGAAAACAAACGTACATGTGTAGATTCATTCCAAACGGTTCTCATATTTCCTAATTTCTCCGATCTCGTAATATAGGGACGTGTTGGGTGCTCGGAAGCGTAATATATTGACGATTTGTCACCTAGCGTAAAATATTACACTTTGGGAGTGAGAACGTGTTGCGGAGCCCCACCATCACACCAACCGCTAACCAAACAAAGAAGACTACATACAGTAACAGTGTCACGGCGAGTAGAGTGAGCCGTGTGGAAATATTAAAGGAGGATCCAGTCGCAGGCACTCGTGAAGGTGAGGTGGTTTATTGAACACAAAATGCAAATGGAGAAACAGGAAACGGGACTGAAAACTATCTAAACTGAGAACAACTAAACTACTGGACACAAACCAGGACCTGAACATGAAGGATGAGCAGAGGTAAAAGACGACGGACAGCAGGGAGACACAGACGGACCAGCAATGACAGAAGACGCGACTTAAATACACACAGAGAAACACAGGGAGATTACACACAGGTGGGGGACACAGCTGGGAGTAATCAACAAGACCAGACAAAAGGTAAAACTGAACACATTCACATGAGACGCAGACCTTCACAATAAAACAGGAAGCAAGAAATCACTACACAAAGATGCGGACTCAACACAGAGAGACAGACAGAAAATGACACATGGAACTGAACTATAAATGAAACCACAATTCCTAAAACATGGATAACCGAAACATGAAACTAATAATCATCATCATCATCATCACAACAAGAGAATGAGAAAACAATCCAAAACACCAAGATAACTGAAACACAAAGTACCAGAGGAACATAAAGAATAATCCATCATTCAAAATAAAACCAAACCATAACAACTCAAAATACTGATGGACGTAGCCGTTCTGGACTCTGGATTTTGAAACTTAAAGTTTTGGCAGCTGTTTTCACCATATTTGGACAAGAGGGTTAGAACAAAAAAACACCAGGTGCTTCTCCTTTCAGTTCATCTTCCATAATTTGCCCGTTGCTTATCTTTTTGTTGTTCATTGCCGGGCAGGTCGAGCATGGAAACAAAAACGATGAGCTGAAAGACACCAAACTGCCTTTGACTAAAAATATACTCCTTAACATGCACAGTCATTTAATCTGTGGATGGGGTGATGAATATTGATTATGACAGCTTTAAATTTATAATACTGACTGTTGGCTGTAAGCTGGGAAGAAAAGAAGGATCTCTTCCATTCTGCTGTCTCCGGGCTGTTGCAGCCCTACAACGACACCACTTTGCTTGTCAGAGTCAGCGGTAATTATTCATATCATCAAAAGAGGTCCTTGTAAGGTAAATGCAAATTGTTTTTGGCATTTGAACAAGCAGTGGGGTTTTTTTTTGTTTTGTTTTTCTGCTGAGTAGAATCACTTTATTTTCTTTAGCAGCATCATTTTTCCTCGTCTCCTTCCTCTTTGCACTTCATCCCTCTTTCCCGTCTGTTTTCCATCACTTTCCCATCTCTTCTGTGTTCTCACACGTCTTTTCCCTCTTTTTACAAGCCTCCTCTTTGCCCCTCCCCCAACCCCCATTCATATTTTATTTTCATTCTCTTTGCTAGTTTTCCTCTCTTACTTGATTTCCTCTGCCTCTCTGAGAATCTGCTTTTCACACGACATCAGCATCTTCCTCTTTCTCGTGCTGATACCCCCTCTTTGCCCCCTCCCTTCCCTCCATCTCCGGGTCTCGCTAGTCGTTTATGCCTCCTCGGTGAGTGCTATTACAGCATCGCTTTGCATTTAGATAACCATCGCCTTGCCACCCCAAATTGGTCAGAATGGGGAAGGAAGAAGGAGGGGGGCAGTGGAGGAACGTTAGGACAGGGGGGGCGGAGGAGGTGATATTGAAGTTCAAGCCGAACCGTTCCAGTAGAAATAATTGCACATGTTGGAGCCCCTGTGGACGGCGGCACATGGGGAAATTTAAGGGGGAAATACAGACCAGCAATTTCACCACCAGCAATTATGATCAACAGCGTCCCCCCTTCACACTTTCATTGTGCCGCTTCCCTGCTGCGTCTTTTATACACATTTATTTTGCTCCAGAATCCTTCCTATCCTTATCAGCACAGTTCTATTATAATATTTGTATCATGGCAACTGTTCCACTTTTAAAAGCCACAGAGCTGTAAAAAAAAAAAAAAGCTCCCCAACATTCAAAGGTGTCATTTTTTTAACTGATGCACAGAAGAAAAACACAGTTCTGTGTTTACTTTACATACAAGACAGCCCACATCTATCAGCACATGCAGCTACAGTTACTTTACTGAATCATTTTTCCAGTTGAACTTCCCAAATGAGCTGTTTATCCGAACACTAAATCAATCCATCTGATGAAGTTTGTGTTTACATGCACCACTGCATGCAATTATAAAAATTAGACAAAGGGGGGAAAAGAGTCATAGATTATCTCGGATATTTTCTGGTGTTATTTGCCTCCAGTGAAGCAAAAAAAATAATATTTGTAATTTGAAAGCAATAAGTCAGCACTGATTTTTTTTTGCCTCTCTCTCTTATTGAAAGCAAGAAAAAAAAACAACCCGCCACATGTATTAGCGTGTTATAGTTTTAATGGATTTATTCAGGTATGTGATGGACAGTATAAAAAAACCATCAACTAGAATTCTCATCAATGTAAAATATATACCGCCCTGAGGAACAAGGGAGCTTAAGCAGAATGAACACATTAGCGAGACAGTATGATTAGTCTGATAACGCACGCTAAAGCCTGCTTTGAAATGTGTCTAAAGGCAGCGATGACATAGCCACAAAGCGTCTGATAACTCAGCTCCGCATACAGTGGAACACAAGTTTTCTGTATGTGTGAGAGCGTGTGCGAGCTAGCTGTAAGCACCAGTGGCTGTGCGATGGTCCGTATCTGCTTCTGTTGTTGAATCCCAAATGAGGGACTGGAGTACAAACACATACCATTTACTTTAGCTCCAAGAATCAAGCCTGGCTAAGAAATGAAACCGTCGAGTGCAGCAGCTGGGGCTCCACGTCGTCTCATCATGCGTGCACATTTCTCTGCGTGTAGATGTTACTATTAAGCCAACATATATGCTGCAAACAAAAAGAGCAGCTTTCAAAAGCCAAAAATATCATATTCTGATAGGATAAGGTTAAGAGTACTGACAGCTCAAAAGGTTTAATGTTGGATGCGGCCATAGACTTTATATAAAAGATGGTCTTAGCTTCCAGGTGTGAAAAGTAAAGCCAGTGCAGAAATGCCTTTAACCTGTATTCTTCTTAGTGACTAGCAGGAGGCGACTCCTGTGGCTCCAAAAGCACACAAAGTTGTGTAGACTTCTATGGGAAAATTGCTCTCAGCCTCCTTATTCTGACCTCAGTGACCACTGTCTTCATGAGTTTATGGAGTTTATGGTAGTTTCAAGTCCTACTGAATACAGCATGAAGTTAATTTTGTATGGTTTTACCATTAGAGTCAGAAAGGAGGTTATGTTCATTGGCTCATAACATATCCGACTGACAAGTTGCTTGCCAATGAGTGTGTGATATCCTTTGGTTTCAGTCAGATCTGCTCACATTCATGATGTCTGGTTACAAAACGCTAAAATGGTTAAAATGACAACAACAGCAAACAAAACACCTAGCTTGAAGTTTCACAGTGGGACTTTGGAAACCAATGGAGGACATCACAGTGACAACGCCCATATAGCTAGGGCTGGATCAGGTGACCCTGAATCCTCCCTTAACTATGCTTCTGGGGTCTTCCCATGATGCACTGAATGTTTCTTGTTCACTCACCGTTAGTGCTTACACACCACTCTGGATTTAAACATTACTTATTATTCATCTCTGGCTCTCTTACTGACTGTTTTGTTTCTTTTGGCCTTGTTTTCCTCTTCATCACAGCAGAATACTGCCCTTCCATGAGCCTGTTTCTTCCAGAGGTTTCTTCCTGTTAAAACTGAGTTTTTCTTTCCCACTGTTGCCAAGTGCTTGCTCATAGCAGGTTGTTTGATTGCTAGGGTTTTCTCTGTATTACTGTAGGGTCTTTACCTTAGAATATAAAGCACTTCGAGGACACTGTCTTTGTGATTGAGTGCTATATAAATAAAATTGAACTGAATCTTTTGTATACACTCTCTTGATCCAATTCAGTCATGCTCTTACACACAGTAGCTCTTTCAAGTAATGTTGAGAAAAATTCAGAGCTGACCTCCATGTTTAAAACAGCTTATAATAGATGAATGTTTGGAAATGACCCAGGTTTTATACAGAGGGCTAAAAAATATTTCTTTTAAGAAGGGCTAAAAAATCAGGATTGTGCATTACCAGCAAAGTGTGGACAAGTTAGTGAACTTAAAGGAGATGATCATGCTACACGACACATCACAACTACCAAAAAATGGCTACACAATCTGACAAGCCAGTCTCTGCTTCACCACGGGGAGCAATTAAGAGACGGCACACAGTGTTGTGGGTTTCAAAATATTAGCTTCCAGAACAAGTTAGCATGACACGTGGAGACTTCACAAGATAGCTTGTGATGTTACTTACTTGGAAAAATACTGAGAGTATGTTCGTCTGGGGTCCCTCAGAAAGTGTTTCGAACCAACGGCAACAGAGAGAGTAAAGGTTTAGACTTGACTGGCTGCAGCATATAAACATCTATCTTTATTTAAAGTTATGGTCTGAGGCAAATATCCCCTTTGGGGTTACATCAGGAAGGGCATCCGGTGTAAAACTCCAACTGCCAAATCAAACATGCGGAGCTACCCTCTGTGGTAAGGACAAGAGAGCAAATCTATTTCCAGTATTTTTACAGTATGTCGCTCATACTGAGAACTTTTTCAAATTAAGCTTGTGCTAATTATTGTGATTTTTATGTATCTGAACAAGCAAAAAAGTGATCCTAGGTGAAAGTGCCTCTCAGTAAAGATAATGACACGTCATCTTCATTGTCATAATTTAAATAAAAACCAAAGTCACATTGAAAAAGTAAGTAATGCTCTACATCATACCCATAAAATTACAATTGAAGTGTGACATTTGGAGGCTCATTCATAAATAATGACCAATTTCTTCAACAGAAAAGCTTGTATGGGACCGGAAGTGGACCTTTTTAATAGGATAATGGTCCTAAGCACAGCAAATCCACCGAGGAATGGCTCAAAAAGAAGAAATGGTTATGAAAGGGTCTAGTCAAAGCCCAGATTTGAATCCCATTTAGAGTCTCTGTTATCCTGGATTTTACAGGGATTTGCAATATCCTGCTCCTAAGTTACCACAGCATTAGACACATTAGTACACACATGTGCCTGCAGTGAAGGTGCTGAGTCGCTCAGACTCAGGATAGCCTGGACAAGATTAGAAAGAAAAAAGGACAGTGACAGCATCAATCCAGCATTATGAATACGTTAAAAAAGAAATCCACACATGATAATCAGAAACAGAGAAACAGGGGCGATTCTAGGATCAAACTTCTACCAGCCCCTTTTCACCTTTGTAACTCTCAATTCAACTGCATACACGTCACAGTGATGCTTTCAAGAACAACCATTGTAGTGTAATTCAGAAGAATAACACAGATTTCAATATAATACAGCAGTTTTACGGTGGACCCTTTAGGTATGAAACCTGAGGCAAAGGATCAATCGTGATGATTGTTCAGAAGTAAGCTGAAGAACTATCTGTGCTGTTGCAGATAAGAGGAGAAATATGCACAGGATTGTTTTGGTCTCCTGACCTCATCCACCGAATCATCAAGCAGTTAGAGTAGCATTATTCAGTACAGACATAACAATTACACTGCCACCTCACACACCTGCACTAGAAGAAACTGGCAAGAGAGCTGCTTTTACAAGGTTTTCAAATTCATGTATTATATCCATTACAGTGCAGACTCACCACACGTCATCGCGCACACCAGTCCGTGTAGTGCCAGCCGTCATGTTCAAGCCATGTTCAGTGAGTCCTGTTAAATGCTGAAATTCTCACTAATGAGCGTCCACTGACATTTTTAAACGTGCTACATAAAACATGTAAGAAATGGATGTTAAAATTCTGTGTTCTGACATTCACACACAGACACATCGTATTCAAATAGCACAACAGTAACTTCAGTTATTATTACATTAGTAGGCTGTGGCCACACATTTGATAACAGTATAACACACTGTCCAGTCATGTGAAACATTTAAGGGTGAATGTGGTCAAACAGAAGCTACCTTGGCTTTACACTGTGGTGCTAACATTGACCACATGTCCATCGCTGCCTGCTTCTTTTTGCTGTCCGTCCTCCTCTCTGAGTCTTTATACTGTCAAATGTAAAAGTAACAGTGGGACAGACTTTACAACCCAATAAAGTTTCTAACAGTATTGTAAATGAAGATATACTACAGGCTGTAGTTTACAGGTGAAGTCGATTTAGCTCGCTCTTACCTGGATTGGGAGCTGTAAACAACCACTGAAGGACAATTAGACCAGAACAGGAAAACTTTAACAAACTAAGACAGAGTACATCAGTCCTTGGCTATTAACTAGTTATACATCAGCAGCCTAGAGGCTCAGAAGGTTAAAATTTGCTAAAAAATCTTAAGTTATCTCACCCAGGGGGTCAAACATGAGGCCTGGCGGCCAGAATCATCCCCACCAAAGACTCCAATCCGGCCCTCGAGACAGCTTTGAAAAATGTGACAGAGGGCAACGATTTTGGACTTTTTCCTATAAAGTCATAGCTTTTACAGTTTTCCCAACTGATAAAGCCCACACCCACTGTCACAGTGTGCCGAAGCAGACTGTGTGAATTTGTGACGAGTGGACCCAAAATGCAGGCACAAAGGAACGTGGAACCAAAACTTGAGTATTAACAAAAAGCGAGCCGTTTAATGTGGCTGATGAAGAAATACAAAGTAATGCATAAGATAAACAAAGACGAGAATAAACAGTAACCTAAACTGGGAAACTAAAGATAAACATTAAAAACCCAAAGCATGAAACTTGGCGTGGATGCGTGGATACGTGGAACATGGAACATGGAACATGGAACATGGAACATGGAACATGGAACATGGAACATGGAACATGGAACCGTGGCGCAAAAGACTACAGACAACCTGACACTGAACAAAGGAGTACAGAGGACTTAAGTACACAGAGAGATAATGAGGGGATGGGGAACAGGTGGGAACACAGCTGGGACAAATCAGCCCTAACGAGACAAGGGGAAGCAAAAATAGATACACTGCTCATAGGACAGGGACTTTCACAATAAAACAGGAAACAGCATGGCATGACAACAAACATGGACTGACTCTTATATAGCGCTTTTCTACTCTCCCGGAGTACTCAAAGCACTTTATACAACACGCCACATTCTCACAAACACTACCTCTATACTGAGTGCTTTCTAACTACACTCACACACATTTATACTCCGATGGATGCATCGGAGAGCAACTTGGGGTTAGTATCTTGCACAAGGACACTTGGGCATGCAGACTGGAGGAGCCTGGGATCGAACCTCCAACCTTCCAATCAGTAGGTGACCTGCTCTACCTCCTGAGCTACAGCCACCCCGACATGAGAGACTAACACTAGGGTGACAATATTTTGTTTTCCAAAAAAGAGGACACTTGGCCCAGTCATGAAGAACTTTAATAATACTGTTTGCTTAAAGAAAACTTGAACGTATTGAAACAATTCCTTCTCTGAGCGGTGATGAAATAAAAAATGTCATATAGGTTTTTACAAGTCAACAAGTGCAAAAAAAGAGGACGGTTGGACTAAGTTGAACTAACACAGAAGACCTAAGTAAAGCATAACTAAACTAAACTTAAGGCAACCAAATGATAATCCTTTTACTCGACAGATTTAAAGGGATAACTTAAGAACTCAAAATGTAAACTGAAAACGCTGGGTCAGAGTCCCAGGATCGTGACACCCACTGCCATCCATGCTACACCAAAGTAATCAAGTAATCGATAAACAATAACAGGTACAATGAGTCCACAAAATATTAAAAAACAAAGCAAAACTGTTAATTTTTTTAATTGATGTGAATATGAATTAATATCTGGTGATTGTAATTACTACAATAGTTTTTTTCTGTAATTTTATACATCTGTTTATTTATGATGGAGAGATTTCTTTAATTTACCACAGCAGCATTTCTCTCATGTAAAAATACTGTTGAAGCTGCACTTATTTTCATATTAAATGGGATTAAATGTGTAGCTAAACATTTTTATGCTAACTGAAAGGGGAGTGTCATTTGTTATGTGGACCATGATGTAAAACGAGTTGGACATCGCTGATCTAACTGATGTAGCTAACGTCTTTGACACATTTCAGAGAGCAAATATACTCCAGTGCATAAACAAACACTTTTTAAGTTACATTAATGACCCTGCACTGTAAGAAAAATTAGCACTTTTGCTTGCTAACGTTACACATTCAATATGTTTGAAATCTGTACTGAAATGACCTCTTCATCCTTTATGCTGGAGCAATGCAAGTTTTATTCATCGCTGTGGAAGCACACAATGCCTCTGTGTGAGTGCACTGCAACATCATGACATCGAGACATTAAAACCTGTTCTGTCTTTAATAGAAAAGTTGGCGAAAATATAATATTAGAAGACGATGTCAGAAAATAATATTAAAATGCATTACTACTGCGACTGTTACGGTCATTTTTAGGGGTGCTGTGTTGACATTTATGGGAGCTTGAGCACCTCAAAAACAGGTCTAAACTTGGCAATGAGCCGAAATATTTAGAGAACGTTGAGTGAGACGGTTTGCACAAAAATTCATCAAAGCTTTACAGAAAATCAGTTCCACATTGTGTAGCCTTTATCGAGCAATGTAGTCTGAATAATTTAATCCTGTGTTATTTAGAAAATGTCACTTTGGCCTCTAATTCCACTGCAATGAGTGATTATATTCCACCTAGGTGAATTCAACAAAACATCAGCAAATGAATGAATGTGAGGTAAAAGAGCCATAGAGGGGGGTTGGGTGGGGGGTCGTGTGGAGCATAACCAATGATGGGATGAAAGAGAAGCTGAAACGCTGCAGATGAACAGGAGCAACAGTCCCAGCTCTGTTTCTCTGCAATTATTTGACACAACGAGAAGAAAACACTTTCACCTTGCTCGTTCTCCGGCTTCCATTTACTGGCTTGCTCACACACACACAGAAACACACATACACACACACACATACTGAAACTTTCAAAGGTCTAAAGTTCCTAGTTAGCCGTAGCATTAGCTGGCTCCCCTGGCTGTAATTACAGACGCTTCCAGAAACAGACAAAAAAAAAGGAGGAAGCTCGAAAGAAGCGCGTCCTTTTAGCCCAGTGTGCTGTTACACCTGTGTTGTGAGCGTGGGTGCGCGTGGCGTGTGAGTGATATAGATCAAGCGAGGATTAAACGGGGAGCAAAGAAGCCCGGTCATCCTTTGAGCGGCTGCTGCGCTTAAAAGTCACCCGCCACCCACTCTCTCTCTCTCTCTCTTTCTCTCTCATTTTCTCCTTTCCTCTCTCTCTCTCTGATTGCCATCATCCTTTTTTCCTTACTTACTCCCCATCTCTCTCGCCCTCCCTCCATCCCCGCCTCCCTTCCTCGTCTCTTTTTTCCGCTCCTCTTTCTCTGCGTAATTGCTGCTGCATTTCGCTTCGCAGTCCTGTCTAACATCGCAGGAATCTGATTTTGTCACAGATCAAAAACAAAAAAAAGAAAGAAAAAAAACATAGGAAGAACTTGGTAAGTGAAACAAAACAAACTGACAAAAAAATGAAAGGAGAAAAAAAGGATAATTTGCCTCATTTCAAACGCGCAGCGACCTTGACTTAAGCACAAAAGTTAAGATAGCTGATTTGATTTGTGTCTGAAAGCAAGAAAAAAATAATAAATGGAGAAAAGTTTTTATTTTAACGCCTAATTAGCTTCTTCTTCTTTTTTTTCAGGCAGCTCTCAGAGGAGATTTTAATTATGATTTGGCATCAGTCTGCGTTTATGGGATAAAATGGACGTTGTTGATCAAGGCTCTGTTGGAAGGAGGTAGAGATGGAGGGAGATTCGAGCAAACGAGGGAGGGAGGGAGATTCCGGAGCTGGTCAAAAACCCGCCATTCTCAGCTACTTGCTGACAAGCCACGCGAGCCGGGACCCCACACTGAAAGCAGGCCGCCTGGCTTCCCACAGAATTTTCCCTAAAAAAATAAAAAATGTAAAAACCAAAACATCTTTACAGAAATGTCAGTTCTGCTTATTTTTCTATTGTCAGTTGATGCAATGATTCAACTGCTGGCAGCAGATGAAAGCCCTTTCATTTGCTGTGTGAAGCACTGCACGTCTGATCTCTGGGCTTTCTGTTTCTAGTCTGTTGGAAATAAATTAGAGATAAACAAATAGTGAGCTACTATGTAGTCAGCAGCATTAAGCTGGAATCAAAGTTATGCTCAAATATGTGGCAAAATCCCCACATCTTAACCAGAGGAAGGAATTTATGGTAGGAAACAAATGATAAGGACGTCTGCAAAATGTGAGGAATAAATAAATGCCCCAAAAACAACAACTATATTTTAGTCAACATTTGAACTTGAGCAGTGGGACACTAAAGGTGGCTTCCTGGCAGGGCTCATTCATTTTATACAATTGTATATTAACAGTAAAACTGTGGGTCTGTGTGAAATATGTAAAGTCCCTCCTAATTTCTTGATATGAAACAGAAGAGTTGACTCATAGAGATGTCTTTGATACCGCTGTTTTTCCTTTGGGGATTGGTTATGTCATGTACTGAATGTGTGACAGGCAGCATGTGAACCCAAATGCCGAATTAGGAAGACAGAAGGAATTAGGAAGCAGTACCTGGGCCAGGAGACCAGGAATCCACAGAATCTTCCAAACGGCCCAAAAGTCTTCAGGGAAACTCAAAACAAGGTGTCACACAATCGCGAGGGCCAACGTGACAAAAGACAAGGGGAGACTCAGATCAAGATAACAATGGGAGAAGTAACAGGTGGAAACAGAAGTGAGGATAACTTAACATAATGACTCAAAAGGGAGTAAAACTAAATACCGAGCTACAATATTAAAGACACGCAAGGGAGGCAGGGATAGACAGGAAGTCAAGGAGTTGAATATAAACCAAACTGTAACCATGAACAGAACTAGATGTAAAGATAAGACCAGAGAATATATATATAAAGAAACCTACCTGGAAATGTCATTATTAGAAAAGTACCAAGAACCAAAACCCTAAATAAATCTAAAGTACACTAATGCTCAGCCATACCAACAGGGTTTGTTTTTTTATAGTGGAGCGGAACAAAGTAGAAATAAAGTACAACATTGGTTGGTAATGAGAATACTTGCTGGTAGAGTCCACATTGTTATTGCTCCTTCTCGGGTTTGCTGCCCAGCGTGACATCTGTGTTAGTCCCACCCATGGCAGTTATTGGCTAATTAACAGTCTGGCACTCATTGGACAGTTTTTCAACTGAGAAACTGCTGTTTCGCCCAACACTGCCAGGCAAATCAAGCATCACGATGGCATGGCAAAACCCAGGCATTTGTCAAAATCGGGGGTAAAATGCACACGTTGTAATGCTGGATCACGCAAGAGCCCAAGATGAAAGAAAAAAAGCTCAAACAAACAAAAACAGCAGGTATAAGAACAGATTGATCCATACACCGAACAGCTCCCATTAGGGATCCATTAGCAGACAGAGAGCTGCATTTAAATACCTACAATCCATATAAACAAAACACACTGTGAATTGCCATCAGTCATATTTAAAATACATATTCAGTGAATACGTCCCAGTCACATAGCAGGGAACTGTTTTTAAAAGATATTTATATATGTACACTTTTCAAAGATGTAGTGTTACTTGTTACTAAAGCGACAGAGAAATAGACATTTCTAGTATGTAGTATATGCATCCCAGCCAACCCAGCATGAGCCCTGCTGGAGTGCAAAATATTGGAGTTGCATGATTTTCATAAAATGTATTAAAAAGAAGGCAAAGCGTTCTTTTTTGCATAGATTGTATATGACGTATTACTAGGAAACATTCAATTATATGCTTATTGTGCATGAGTGATGGCACATGTTTTTGTTGTGGGTGTTTAAGATTGTCATTCTACATTTGTCTGAGGAAGAGCTTTGTGTGCTGAGTGTTACACAGCTGATAAAATCCTTAAATTGGAGCTGTTCAGTGTTGTAATGAACCCAAGGAGAATTATTCTCCAACTGTGCAGTTCCCTGAAAAAGTTCAGCTTTTTTTAACTCATTGTTTTAATGTGTACAGTAGTGTGCACATGTCGCGAAACACCCATCATTTCTGTATATTTTTGCTAGGAAAACATAACACATAGATCCAGGATTATTGAATGCTGTACAAACCCACATGAAAATACATTATCTAGGGCAAAAACTGAGTTTGTACAATTTTAATGAGCTTGAAAATCAATTTTTGGTATGAACGTCTTTATTCTTCAATACAGCCTGAACTCTCTTCTACAGCATTCTTGTGATATCTTCAGGAATGGACCTCTGGGCTTCTTAAAGGACAGTCAAAGTTCTTCTTTGGATGGTGGCTGCCTTTACATTAATAATGTTGAGGTTTGGGCTTTGGGGAGGCTAATCCATGACTGACAGGGTTCCAATCTGTGTCTTTCTATCCAAGTACGTTTTCACTGCACCGACAGTGTGTTTAGGATGATTGAAATGACGAAAAAATGAAGCTGTTTTCAGTCAAACTCTTTCCAGATGGTTTTGAATGGTGGAACAAACTTTGCATTCATATTTTCATTTATTTTGACAAAATCCCCAACAATGGTTGAAATCTGACACTCACCTTTGGCTGTAGACACATTTACTTTTGTATTGCTCTCCTGGCCTCTTCGGTACATACTCATGACAATTTGGAAAAAAAAAAACCAAAAACATAAAATAGAAAGTTCACATTTTCATTCATCACTCTAGAAGACCTCTTACCACTGATTTCTTCCGTGTAATTTAAGATCTTCTCCATTTTCCCCAACCTTGAGAATGGTTTTCTATCAGCCAACCTTCCACTAAGACCGTTTCTCACGAGGCTTCGTCGAACAGTAGATGGATCAATTAAAGAACCAGATGCATCTCTCAGGTCCTGTGTCAGGTCTTTGATGGATTTTTTACCCTATTTCTTAACGACACGAGTTTCAGATACTTTGTCCTCAACGTGCCCAGTTTCCCCAGTGATCTTTGCTAAGTTTTTGTTGTATGTTGACACAAGACTGATTCATCCTTTGAGCTGAGTGCAGATTTTATGCTTGAATGGTTCATATGTCAGTGGCTTAACAAAAAACAACATTCCTGTGAAAATGGTCAAGTATGTCAAAAAAAAAAAAAAATTCTGAGAGACCTTCAGAAAGCCTTGAGAACTAATGATCAAGACCTCTTAAAAATAAAGAAAATGCAAAAGACCTTTGCACTGCACTGTCTGTACAACTACAGATTCATCTCAACACTCTTGTTAATGCAGGCTATAACGTGTAAAAGTTGTATTTGTCGTTGGATTACATATTTCTTTGAAAGGTAAATGCATATTTATATGAAAGATGCAGTGGTAACTCACTGTACCCCTAAGGCTATAATTTGTTTACCAGCATCTTTACCTGCTGTGAATCTACCTTTTTCATATTCATAAGAAGGTTGGAGGTGACGCATGAAATCATTTTGAATGTTAATGACCTGTCACTCTTATTCAGTAGTATAAAGTAAATAAATACCCCCCCCCAAAAAAACCCCCCACAGTGTGCCCTCTGGTTCGTGCTCTTGATTTTTTGGGGTGTTTTGTCACATAGTGAGGTAGTAAACGATGACAAATAAATTTAAAAAATGTAACCTTCACCTCAAGTCTTTAACCCTTGAATGTAAAGCCGATTTTACATTTACAAACAGTCGATCTATATGAGCAGGAAAAAATGATGTGGCTAACAGCTTGACAAGATGCGAATGACTCAGATATTCTTAGGATGAGCCATGAACTCTGTATCACACTAGTATCACATCAAGCCGTGTAAGACCGTAAGAGTTAGCAGAAAGGATGTACGCACATAGGCATGGACATATGCGGTAACTGGAGCAGAAGAGTATCATCTGTGTAACCACATCCTTGTCCTCGGAGTGGAGAGAGGGAACTCGATATCTATCGTCCTGTAAAACTCCCCAGTCATCACTAATATGGGCAGGAATATCCCATTTAATATGCACAAGGGGACCGCAAAGGTCAGAGCAGGGGGGCCCGGGGTGAAGAAATGCTGCAAAAAATTCTTGCAGATAAAACAAAAATGATGCTTGGAGCACATGAGCGGCTATGCTTTCTACTTTATGGTGCAAATTAATTTCCTGACTCCAAATCTCTCAGGGCTGCAGCGCAAGTCATGAGAAGACGACCCAAAGACTTTGATTTGTGACTGTCAGTTAGAAAAAAAATGCATGTCTTTCCATGCAAATGGTCACCTGGCAACAACTGTCACCATGTGAGAGAGCTTAATCGTTGGTGGTGGAGGGGGATAATGATGGTGTCCCATATGTATCATTTGCCAAAGCCTGATGATCATCGTCTGAGATATTACAAACAACGACGCGCATAATTAAAGCTGTGTCTGTGGAGACTCACCTTCAGGTAGCCAATTAGTTTTATATTAATGTTTGTTTTGTATTACTATTTAATTTGAGTATTAAAGTATTCAGGTGATTTGAAAAGGAGAAAAAAAATATTTATATTGCTGTGTGAAGATCTGCTTTAAATCAGCCACAGCAGCCAGGGGTCTTTGAAGTAACATACAAGGCCGACACTGCCGATAGAGATGATTTGTCAAGTTTCAGGGGAGCTGACCTTCAGCATTGAACGGCATCGATTAGACAGAAGCAAGCGTGCGCGCGCGCACACGCACGAGCGCCCAGCACGCCGAGCTTCCGATATGCATTCATGAGCGCTCGTCTACAGCGCATGCACTCATGAAAGCATTCCAAATCCCCCACACAAGGGTGCACATGCATGTATACATCACATGGGCAGTGAGACATGAAAACAGAGCAGTGCTCCTCTGCATGAGGCCAAGATGAGCAGAGCAATCAATCAAAGTGTGCGTGAGGGTCCCTCAAATAAATATATATATATATGTTTTAAAGCGTACATCATTTGATTACTGCGGCTCAGCCAGTGCAAAGTGAGATTAAGAACACAAGGGTCCAATGCTGCCACCTACACACGCCATGGAGTAGTGCGTCTGGACGCCCGCTGTAACGCATTTGCGCCGCCAGGTGACGCACTCCTGTCACTGACTCTCTCCCTCCCTCTCCCTCTCTCTCGGACTCTCTCTCTCCTCTTTACCGTGGGATGCCGGAGTCTGACTGCAGCTCTCCTCTCATTCATGTTGAGCGCTGCTCTCGTGTGCGCACGGAACTGCAGAGCTGAGCTTTTGGAACCGTTGCTGCTGCTGCTGTTGCTGTGTGACCAGTCCCGGCGGGAATGGAAACATCTTCTGCTTCAACATCCTAAATCTATATTTACATTTTTTTTTAACAACAACAACAAAAAAAAATGTCATGCAGCACGAATGCAGAGGACGGTTTGATCAGTAAGTACAGCCAAACTTTTTGTGGTTGTTAGTCATCTCTCAACTCGTCTCGGAACCCTTTCTCCCTCTCTCTCTCTTTTTTATCTTCTCCTACATCCGAAATGTTGGTGACATTCCTTCTCCCTCTCCGACCCTTCCTCTCCTTGTCGCCCTTCGTACCCCTCTTGCCGATGCCTCTCTCCCGTTTTCCACTCTAACCAGAGCACACATGGACCACTCAGTGCTGCGGGGGGGAATCGGTGTTTGTGTTTCTCTCATTTTTGCGCTTAGGAGGGGAAGCAGCCAGACGCACGCTGAGGTTGCACATGGACTATCTGAAGGTCTTTTCTTTTTCTGGCTTTTGGTGGAATAGCTCAAGTTGTTGAAGGTGAAGGATTGCATTACTTCTCTGGCGAGGAGCTGCTGCGGATTTTTTTTTTTCTTTCTTGGATGCAAAGTGGCAGCATGAATGAGGCAGTTATAGTGCAAAGATGCGCGGCGGTGTTTTATGTCCAGCATGTCACAGCTTTTAATGTTGCTGTGGTGCGTAGTGAGGACGGCAGGAGTCTGATAGGAACGCTGTCGCAATGTAATAGTGGCGCCGTTTAGAAGAGCGATCAACCTCTGCTGAGCACAGCCGGCTCACCAGAAAATTGTACCGGACTTTTTAAAGAAACATTTTTTATTTTGTGGCCTGTTGTGATTTATCATGATGATTGTTTGCTTAAAACTTGTGATGTCGCTCAAGACACGAAATCAACTTGGAAACACGCGGAGAGTGCGCGTGCACGCTTGCATGCACGCAAGGTCTCCTATGTTTGGTTCTTGTGTGTGCGCCTAGATGCAAAATGTAAATGTTTGACCTATGAATCCGAGAGGTCGTGGGTGTTGTTTGCTTCCACGGCTGTGTGTGTGTTTGTGAGATATGAGTGGATTTGCAGATTTTGTGTTCCTGTGTGTTTGTCCCATACCCGCCCACATATAAAAATATATATCCAGGCGGGCACACACGCACGCCCATAGCGTCATCATTTTTGGAGGCACGTCAAACGTGCTCTGACAGTTTTGTGTCACCTTATGAATTTTTGACTTGAAATGCGTAGGTGAGGCAGACAGGCTGATTTTGAGAGACTTACGGGCATCAAGCCACCAGTTTGCCTGCCAAGCACACAGAAAAAGGAGGGGGGGGGAGATATCTCTTTAGGTTGTGTGTGTGTGTGTGTGTGTGTGAGAGAGAGATGTGAGCCTTCTCTGCATATTCCATCCTCATCTCTCTCTCTCTCTCTCTTTCTCTCTACTTATCTATCTCAAGGGTAAACTTGTGAGCATGAGTGTGTGTTTGTGTGTGTGATGATGTGGGTGCTCTGTGGAGAGATGCAAAGAGATGAAGGGAAATAGAGAGAGACCCCCTTTCTTAAGTGTGTGTCTGTGTGTCATGTTGCGCCTGTGCTGGGACCCGTCGATAAACCCTGAACATCACCTCCACTCCGGGGCCGAGGCGTGACATCCAAAGTGACTAAATGACTGGGGAAAATATCAGTTCCTGGTTGGACCCGGAGAAACGCAGTGGGGTTTTTGTTGTTCTTGTGCTTTTTTTTTTCAAAGGTTTTTAGACCAAAATGAGTCACAATCAGACTCCAGCGACAGTGGTGCTGGATGTGCTTTGAGGTGCTTGCAACCTAATTACCTAGTTTATTTTCGGAGTCTTTTATTATTAAATTGTTCGTAGAGGGTATGATATTCTCTCCTCCTGCTCATTACGCATCCTGTTTCTACCTACAATAGACGTTCTGTGGGTAAGCAGTGTTGTAGTCGCATCGAAGTGGACTTCTAGGATTTCTCATGTGGCTTTTTACAAACAACTCAATACTCTGTTGGATTTTTTTTTTAAACTTGTCAAAAGTTAGGTCGACATTTAATTAAGACCAGACTGACACTGTGTTTGTGGGTGCTGTGTCACATGTGCCTGTAAGCAGGTACTTTTCTGGCATTTTAACCTCTTTTTTTTACCCTAAAACTCTAATATACTAAAGCTTTGGACTCATTTTTGAAATTGCAGTATCCCTTTGAGGTTAATTAACTGAAATTAATCAAAGTTATTAAGTAATTACCGCATAGTACTTTTTAATAAGGGGTATTTCGATGAGCAGCCTCATTTTGGGTTCGTGGATGCGACTTAATTATGTATGCCTCTGCTTTTTTTGGCACTTCCTTGACATTGAATCACTATAACCATCTTAGACGCCTGCCTGTAGTTCGGAGATGGTTTTGTTTGGGTGAAAGCAGCAGCCGCTGCAGGGAATCTGTATGTGTAGGAGGGTCAGGTAGTGGTGGTGTGGCAGAAGGGCTGCTGGAGCCCTGTCTTTACTCTCAACCCTCAGATCCCGGCTGAGATGAGAGCCGCAGACAATCGACAGTGCACCCTGCGGTCCGTACCTCGAGTGCTTTTAACAAATAAAGCCAGGAGGAGAGGGGGGCGAGCAGAACTGCAATAAAGCAGATTGATAAAGCAGTCTGAACTCAGTCGGTGTGAGAAGCTTTCACAGGAAGGGTGGGCTATGGTAACGTGTCGGTATGATGCAATAAAAATGACATTTCGCCGACGGTTTGTTTTTTATTTTATTCCTGTCGCCTTTAGAGATCTCCATTTAAATACTGTATGTGCAGCCCCGGTGGGAGCCGAATTGCCGACCCAGCGGTGTTAGAGCTGCGCGCTCTCTCCTGTTGAGCTGCTGATGACTAGACTGCCAAGTAAAGTGATATTGCGTGGCAGAATACCAGTCTGAATGCAACCAACAACACATTTTTTTTCCTTCCACTGCTTGGAAAGGCAGTTTGTCTCCCTAGTTTAGGTTATGCATGTGGCTCGGATAACTCAGTGACAGACTAGAGCGCCAAATACGGTTTATCAGAGCAACATTCCCACCAGGTCACATACTTGATTACAACCAAAAGCAGTCAGCCGATGATGGAATTTTCCCTCCGCTTGCTGCCTATACTTAGCTGTCAGTCGTTCCAATAAAGAGATCTGTTTTTAAAATAATAACTTTACTGTTTTGTTACGTGTGAGCCCAGATAGCCAAGTGCAGGACACCTTCAGAGTGGTGGAGTTCAGTGGTTCCACTGAAAACCTCTCAGATCAGAGCAGCGTGGCTGTGTGAAGGATGGGGTCGTGGTTGCCCAGGAGCTGATCTATGTGATGATATTTGAAGACTCGCTATCTGTCAGTCACTGTTTCAAAGAAAGAGGATTGGATGATCTAAGAATTAGAGGAACATTAGAAAAAGGAGCTTTCATCGTTGATGTGTAGCCAAAGCTTTGTGATTAGTGCTCATTAATATGAAGCATTTAGTAAGAATTTAAGAATATATTTTTCCTTTTTTAACGATCAGCCACTGACAAAGTGTTTACAGCACCCAATTTTAGGCTGAACAACAACAACAAAAAATCAAACCTGGGAAAGGATGCAAGAAGAAACGACTGGAGCAAAAGAGAGAGAGAGAGATGGAGAGAAGCGATGAGGCTTTTAAGTTCCCCACATCTTTTTGATGCAGCCTCTGCGCTGAAAGGCCATGGCAGATCAAACGGGGCAGGCAGATTGAAATAGTTCCTCTTGTAAGGGGGAAGAGACGCTCCGACGGCGTGCAGATGTGACAGGTAACCGCGAGACGGAGGTGGGAGCCACTTTCGCACGCTGCCTGATTGGAAGCGCTCGCTTCCCCAGTTGAAAATAGGACTTGCAAAGGAGCCTTTTGATTGTCGTTAGCATCGGCGTTTGGAATTTTCAAGCGAGACGAGCGGCAAGTGGGTGGGCGGGTGGACGGGGGGAGTTATTTCCTATCCGGGTGAGAGCGAGGATAATTCTGACGCTGTTTTGTCAGCAATTAAAAGAATTTCAGCAACCCAATTTCTTGTGCTGCTGCTGCTCCAGACCACGCAGCTTGTATTTGTTGTCCCAAATGGCCAATTTCTGCCTTATGTTCCGTGCTGTCTGAACAGTTGAGGCAGCAAAATGATCTGTGTGTGTGTGTGTGTGTGTGTGTGTCTTTGTGAGCGCGTGCACGACCCCTATCTCCATGTGCAGCCAAACAAAATCCCTGAACTTCCTGTTCTTGTGCAGCATCAATCCAATCAGCATATCCCCATATTTCCCATACTCAGAAAAGTGTGTCTGGGAAATACACACACACACACACTTGAATATCCTCCCTTAACCCTCCTTTCTCTCCTTGTATATATTTAGTGCTGGGCCAAGGTCAAAGTTGGAGTGCTTCATTCTTGTTTTTTCCGTACATGGCTTTCAGATGCAGATCTGTCTTCTGTTATCTGTAATCCTGGTTAGACTTTCCCTGGGCTATGGGGATGTGTGGGAGGAAGGTACAGCAGGGAAATTATAAAAGGAGCAGAGGAAAAAAAGGATGACAGAAGGAAGGATAAGGCGGCTACAAATCTGTGACTTTTTGGGCATCGTACCTTGAATATTTAACTCCGAGACATCAGTATGAGGACTTGACGTGCTGTAAAAGGTTCCACTGTGATTAAAAAAAAGAGAGAGACTAGATGGAAGGGGTTTCCGAGTGATAGGTTTGTCTTGTTCCTCTGAAATCAACCCCTCCCCGCCAGCAGTAGGCGAGCTTTAGTGTTAAAGTACTCCTTTTCTTTGCCAGAGTGGGAGGAAACTATACTATATGAAAGTCGAAACTCACAATCCACACAGCGTGACATCAAAAAAAAAATCCAAAAAACAGATACAACACCTTTCTCCACATGGAGCTCTTGCTCGGTGTTTATGATGCAGTTTAAATTTCACTCTTAAGCTTTATCGCTTCCTTTGGAGAGAGAAGAGAACGTAGGTGACATCAGAGAGAATCGGTAACAGCGGACAGGGACAGATTTCGCTTTTTTAAGTTGCTATAGTGACACCATAGAAGTGTTTGTTGAAAAAGGAGAGAAAAAAAAGCCCACAAGGATGGGCTTTAGGAGGGCTCGCTGAGGTGTGCAGAGGTGAGCGGACGGGTGAAAACGGTAATGTACAGTGTGCTCGGCTAGGGCTCGGTGAAGGAGGGCGGGGAGTGGGGAGTAAGTGGATATAAGAGGCCGGAGAAATTAGAATGTTGCTGAGGTGAGGAGGTCGGATGCAAAGGTAACGGCGGGTGTTTCACTTCTCTCTGTCTTGCTTTCAGACAATTTTCAGGTAAAGCACTTCACAGTTGCAGAAAGGAAATTGAAAACAATAAAGTGGGTTTCAAGCAGAGCACCGGGAAATGAGGAAGTAGCCACAAGGCCCCGAAGAATCTTTCAAATTAGGCAAGTTGTTTTTGTTCCTTCATATATCATGCTGTCTGAAGATGAACAAATACGTCTGGCAGCTTTTCAACTCAGTATGTAATCTAATGGAGCAAACTCTCAAAACACACGGAATCATAGCTGGTGGCAAACTCTGTTCTGCCCCCCTTAAAAAAAAAATAAAATATATATATATATATATATCAGGGAAAGAAGAAGAATAATTGCAGAGGGGGAAACAATAGAGCATCAGCAGAGCAGAGTCTTGGAGAAAAAAACCCAGATGAGTTTTAAAGAAAGTGAGAAAAAAATTGAGTAAGGGAACCGGAGGGCAGTGAGGCAAAGACAGAATGACTGTATTCCTGACAATGTGTCTCAAATTATGAGACTCTAAGAAGAAGGAGGAGGAGGAGGAGGGGATGGATAGAAAGTCACTGAGGTTGAAATCATGCAGTCCTAATTCAGGTTTTCCTTGAAGTGATTAGGAATTCAAAGGCATCAGGAGAGAAGGGAAACGTCACAAAGAAAGAGCTGAGAGAAGACACAGCAACGAGGGGCCAATTCCAGTGTGGCCCCTTTACACTTTAACTCTGTTTGCACATTTGTGTGAAGGGTCTGCCACATTTAAGTGCTGTTCCAAGCTAAACAGCCTCGAGTGGCGGTGGGTTAGAAGGCCTTAGGCTTCTATCAAGTGCAACACCTTCTTTTGTGTCGTACATGAAATTCCGTTTGATTTAAAGATTGTCAGAATTTTATACAGTATTCAGTCAATTTTTGTTCATGATCAGGAAATAAAACTTAATGGTACAGTCAGCCATTTTTTGAGTTTATATAATCGAAGAAAATTCTCGAGGGTTTCTCTGTAGTATTGTAGGGTCTTAAAATATAAAGTTCCTTGAGCCAGCTGTTGTTGTCAGTTGGCGTTATATAACGCCAACTAAAATGAAGTAAAAAAGTATATTGAACTCATAAATATACATAAGTTAGTTTGTAATTTCACCTCCAAAACAAATGAATACATCCACTCAGGGCTCTAACACACACAAATTTGCCCAAGCATGTTATTTATTATCCATATTGTTGCAATTACTTATTGTCAGCAGATTAGACATGAAACCCTCTAAGCCACGAAGCTGGTTAGAAGCTAACATTATGCTAGCTAACCTTAGCTTTGAGTTAAAAAGTCATATTTTCCCTGTGACGAACAGTTTGATAAAATTATCACATTTTATGAGAGTTTATTCGTTAAGTGTCTGAGTTCAACAATGTTAGAGCCACTTCACATTTCAAAGAAAGTTTCATTAAAGCTAGCTAACAGAGGCTAACAGCAGCGCTTACCAACAGAAAAGTTCAGGATACAAGAACTCACTCAAGTATCGCTGTTACTGGACAGAGGTGAGTTTCACTGACTGATCAACTCATATTTGACTCCCTTCACAAAGTTTTACGGCCTCTTCCAGAGTAAATAAACATGTACATGGAAATGATATTAGGCTTCCATCTGTATCTAAGCTTTCAAGACTCAAGTCTGACACCATACAGAGTTATACTCTTCCAGGATTGGGAGCATGCAGCCCATAGGTTGGAACAGGCCCAGAGTGACATGGGTGACTCATTTGATAAATCACGTTTTCCGTCTTTGGCAATTTGGATCGCAAGACTTATTGTCGTAAGTCAGTATCCGTCTGCTGATCACTTTCTTGTGACGGCCTCATGCTTCTTTACTCAAGTGCGGCTTCAGAAGATTTTAAGTTGTTGCCAGTAGAACACAACATTTAGAAATTTCCCTACTTAACCAACAAACAGACTATAATGGGTGCAGAATATGTCCAGCAACAACACTTGAAAGCCGCGTTCTGACAAGATCGCTTCCTACAAGAATGCGAGCTAATGAGGGAGTGATGGTATGTATGTCCGAGCCTACAGCTGGATGTAGTGCTAGATGGGATTTGATGAGGAGTGGAAGCTGTGATTGTACAGAGGTGCTTAGAAGTCAGTAATATTTCATCTGAGTTGGTCTTTTTGTGGCATTTGGTTTAGACTAGTCTCCAACAACCTGTCAAGCATGAAGAAATAATGACGTTCACATAAAAAAGTGGGGTAGTGGCACGAGTCTTAATTAGTTTTTCCCACAGAACAACGCTGTGTTTGAAGATTGAGGAGCAAACAAAAATAATTCCATATATAGGCCTAATTTGTGACAAAATCTGATGGAGGGATAATCGCCCGGCCTCTCCAGTAACTTCCTCATTCCATGAGCAGACTTCAACTCCACCATGTTAGAGTTGGATTTGGTTTAGGTTGCATCAGTAGTCCCTTTTCTGCTCTGTAGCCTCTCTTTGTGAGCTCACCCTAGTGGCGGCAGGCACTCTACCTGCTGCAGGTTGTAGTTGGAGTGCCTTTACAGCTCTCAGTGAACATCCAAGCAGAACGGGGACAAACATCGCCAGCTGCTGTTTAAGATGGAGGGATTGGGGTCTGTCAGATTGTAGACCGAGGAACTCCTGTAGGGAAACACTTGACGGTAAGGACTGGATGTAGCTGGTTAGGAACAACTGAGCTTTCAAAATAGGAGTGAGGAGATTGCCCAGTGGTAACTCATTTGTGTTGCTGTGTCAGACAGTTGAAAAAATACAACAAAATATGCTTGGAAGACTGTCAACATACCTGGGCAGCCTGTCCTAGTTTATGTGTGAAAAACACGGTTATTGTGACTACTCACTGATGCAGCTACAGTTTGAGGAATATTTTCAGATAGCCACTTTTTCCTGGCATTGATTTTGCCAGATGAGTTGAAGTGTTAAGTTGTATTTGTATCCTGAACGGTTCCAAAAACAGTGTACGGTAACATCACTTTCATCACAGGTCATGAAGAAGGACAAGAATAAATAAAGACTGAAAAAGAGTGTTTGAGTGTTTTATCACGCAGCCAACAAAACCAATTTAGCAGCTGGAGGAGAACATAAGGTAAACAGACATAGTCATCGAGAGGGATCCTGGCAGGTCCCCCTTGGCTTTGCTGTGAGGAAATGACAGGAATGACAGCAGAAATGCTGAGTCAGCGAGTGCAATGACACTCCCCAAATCATCACACACACGGCTGTTTGTGCACGCTCAGACACACACATCTCATTTTGTTGAGTGCTCGGTCAAACACAAACCTGAATGCGTGAGGGAGGGGTGGCTGTAATGTCGTGTGAGCGTGTGTGTGTGTGTGATGAGAAACAGGATCAGAGAACCATTTGCAATGCGCGCCGTCATCCGTCTCTCATCTTGAGAAAAGTGCGACTTCCAGGTTCAGCATTTTTCCTCAAGGCCGTCCCAGCAAGCGTCCTTGCTTCTTTTATGTATCATCTATGGGCTCATATACATCTTGTTGTTTGACTGCTTTTGAATTTGAAATGTTTAATTGACTCTGAGCCCAAGTGGTGCAATGAAATTCAATTGATCTCAAGTTTACTACTGGGCCCGTCATCTCGAGTGGGCATTTATCTCAGGCTGAACTCGGAGAGGAAGGAGCAGTACATTAAACACGCCAAAATGTAACCACCTTGGCTTTTGTTGTGATAGATTAACTTCTTCCTTGGTTTGAGAAGTGAACTTTCCCCTCTCGGTTTAAGCCTCTTTGGGTTCTGCCAATCCAGCTCGGCTTTCTTGCTTCCATTTGCCTTAAAAGCAATCCTGGCAGCTAGAAATCGCCCGGAATTCTGTCGCAAAGACGGATATGGTTTATAAGACACAGAAAGAGTGCAGTATTGATAGTAAATGCCTCCTCTCAACCACAAACAAAAAAATAGGCGGTGATACTGCGTGGGTCAAAAAACATCTTGAAATCCATTTAAGGCACCTTGAATTTTCCTGTTTGAAACTGGCGTCTCCGCGGCCATTGAGTATGCTCCGCGTATCGCTGCTTTTATAGGGTGGTGATGCATGGGAAACCATTTTAAGGTGGTGCAGACGGGCAATTTAGCTTTTAACAGATGCAGGGGGTTGCAAATGGACGGAAATTGGAGAGAAAGTGTTGAGTTCGGTGGAAGCAACAGTGACACAACCACAGGAGAAGCTTTTGTCTAGCGAGATGAATTTACTCAATAACCTCCGCCTAATGGGGTTGTCTGTTATTTTCTGTTTTTGTGCCTATCTCTATTCCTCTCTCCTTTCTCCACAGCTGAAGTATTGTGCGCTCTTATTTCGTGTGTTATTCTCACCCCCTCCGTCTCTTTATCCTCTGTCTGCGTGGCGCTGTCTTTCTTTTCATTCAGGAGGCTCACATTGCTTTCTAAAAGCCAAGAGAATTCTTAAGTATTAGCTATTATTTCAAGCCTTTTCATGTTTCTCATCACACAGCCGCAGGTGCTTTTGTCCACTTTTCCGTTTATGCAGATCAGAGTTGCTCTTACCGCCAGCTACAATCTAATTTTACTGTGTGGAGGTATATTGGTATCAAAAAAGCCCAAACTCATTGTTCATCATATCAGAGAGCCAAGTGTTTTGAAATCAAGGTGCTATATTGTGTTATAGGCTCATTTTGGGGTTGCCGGTAGATAGAAATCTGAAGTCACATCAGACTCGTAAACGTCTTGTTTGGATTTCACTTTTAAAACTTTTTTTTTTTTTGCAAATCCTGCAACTTGTCTCAACATGTTTGTCAAACTCTCTGACACTTGCTTTCATGTAGTCTTGGCCTTTGGGCTTGTGTGAGTACAGCTGACTTTTGTAGCCACACCAGCATCACAGCTCTGGAGATGGTTATGTCAGCCTGCCTGTCTATTACTTCTATCCACATTGGGCAAAAAAAGAGAACTGAATGGACCAAATGGCATTCATTCTTTCCACATCAATTTTCTTATAAACTTGAGTGATCTCTGTTTTCCTCTAGCACCACTGTGAGGTTGTCACTTGTTGGAGCAGACATTCAGATTCCCCTTAAAGATGACCTGTTGCTCCAAAACTGATTACAGAACAATGTAGATGTTCTGCAATTAACACATACTAACAAATCACAACAATAGTCACCTTGAGGAACTTTATATTGTAAGGTAGAGACTATAATAATACTGAGATGACCCTCTATGAGCAAGCAGTTGACAACAGTGGGGAGGAAAAACTCCCTTTTAATAGGAAGAAACCTCCAGCAGAGCCAGGCTCAGGGAAGGACAGCCATCGGCTACGATTGGTTGGTTAATGATTGAATGCAGAGTGGTGTTAAACACATAGAGACTGAAAAGACTGTACAAGTGCAGGTAATGTCTCTTTTGTTCATCGTGCTTCTTAAGTGTTTCACAAGAAAGCGTCCTCATTTTAGGCAGTTGGATTCATGTGCAAACACATGGCAAGATTTCATACCTCTGGTTATTTATGCAATGTTGAGTGAGCTCTGACTCATGGCTTCGTGACTTGGTGTATCGCCCATTTGGACTTTGGACACCCAGTCTATTCTCTGACTAAATCTCTTGATGATCTTTGTGCCCTAATCTTATAGGATGTGTAGCATAAAACATGGATCTCAAAAATGCTAAATCTTAACAAGTAAACAGCTTTAATAGACCTCTAAATGTCTTTTTCACTTCCATATGACTAAAAGCAGTGGACAGTGATATGTTGTTATCAGCTGTTCCACTAAATGTAATGGTTGGATTGCTTAAAAGGTAAAACAAAAGGCACAGAAATTGGCAAATGAACCCATCCTGATCTTGGCTGCTGTTGTTCAGAAAGCATAAAAGACATCATGTTGCTAACTTTAATGCAGCATTGTTGTTCACTTCAATATATCACACATCCTACTGGCAAATCTGGGATGTGCTGTTCAGCCTGTTTTGTTCTGGGATTCTTGGGGTCTCACTGCTCTTCTTTCCACCTCAAACTTTCCATTTATGCACATAATACTGCAGGAAGGTGTCCTCATCCTCCTGACTTATGCTTCCCACATATGCATACGGAGAGGCAGGTAGGTCCCAGAAGAGAGCCATTCTGCCAAATATATATTACTGCTAATGGAAATAGCAGTCTTTTTTTTAATATAGTGGTCTTGAATTAAATACTGCCAGCATAAGTCATCTCAGGGCACTTCATATGGTACGGCTGAGACCACAGAGTGTTATAGAGAGAGAAACCCACCAGTTTCCTTTGAGCAAGCACTTGGGGTGGGGTTTAGTGATTTGTAATCTTAACCTCCTTTTTTGTTCTTTGCTTTGGCCGCCCATTACATTCCAGATGAACTGTCACACTTTTTAAATTGAAATCGTTAAATTTGAGATAACCCGAAGACACTGCTCAAAGCGTGTTCGCGCCACCCTTCTCATGACTGCAGTTCTTCTTCCCTTCAGCCTCCTCATCTGTTTTTGTAACGTAGATGCATTGTAAGATGTTTTATTCCTCCCTCCTCTCTCTGACTAGTACTGTTGGTTTTAGAGATCTCAGCAGACTGAATAGAGGAGGCTTTGCTGCAGGCAGCTCCTTCTCCCTAATGAGAGAAATGGAGCCGTTCGCTGCAAACGTGCACATCTGTGTTCGGCGCGCACGTGTGTGTTCGTACCAGCGCCTGCCTGTGTGTAAGCAGCCGGAGCAGCTGAGTGTTTATGTATGTGGTTTTGTGAAATTGCTGGTGTGAAATATTATGTGTGTGTTTGAGTCAGCGTGTTTCTGTGTGTAGCTGTGGGGTTTGTTTTTGAGTGTTTTGTGTGCACGTGTGTGTGTTTCATGCCTCACGTCTCCACACACTGTTTCAAATTCTTTCCTCTTGTGAAACTGAGGAAACTGAACAGTTTATGTGGCTGTTGAACACAACATTTCATTTTCCCACTGTGTGCTGATGTAGTTGACTGGCTTCCCTGTGTGCTCCTGGAGGGATTCAGCTCCATGTTTCTTCCTCTCACTTTGTGTATAACGGCAACTGTGTGTGTCTTGTGTGTACAGTTCATGATTAGTAGAGTTCTTGGATTTCTGTCTTTTTTGTTTTAAACCAATCATAAATATTTAAGTAATGAGCCTCAAAATGTCATTCAGTGATTGTTGTAATTAACTCAAGAGTCATTTATATTAATTGTTAAAAACTATGAAAAATGCCCTTTACTGCCTTAGGTGAGTCTTTGCGTTTTCATTCACTGATGCCAAGTATAGGTCAAGTCTATTTTTATCTGATGCATTCCCATAAAAGAAAATCCTTAAAATTTACTTTCACATTATGTTACTGGAGATAGCTACCAAGCTAACAATGAGAAGGCAAATCAAGGATACAGCTGAATCCTCAACTGCTACAATGAGAGTCCCAAAAGGTTGATTCTGTTCATCTGGACGTAACGTTTTAACTCATAACTCATCCAAGTGACTTCTTCAGTCTCAGCCTACTGCAGGTTTCCCCAACCTTATAAACAGTACATTTGCACAATAACTGAAACCAGCCCACTGAATGAACAATGGGCTGTGAGGTCAGTTCCTTGATCATTAATATGCAAATCGATTGAGCATGAATCAAGACTGCTCATTGTCCTCTAGAGAGGAGTTCTGCTGGAGTGGTCCACTTGTATTGGTATTTAGCCCCTCAAACTAAATACCAAGTTGATTTCTGTGATCACCTTTATCCTATGATAAAATATTTCTGTCATGATGGGAGTGGTGCCTTGGGTTTGAGGAATGGTGTTCCGTTAATCCAGTAGAGCTCCAGTGTCTTGGAAAATCAATTCCACCGAACATTGGAGCTGTTCTGGTGGGACATCATACTGACTCCTCGCCTTATTAAGACACTTAAGGGCTCGTTACATCTGCTGTTGTTGCCCTTGAGAACAGTAGCACACTCCAAAATTGAAGTTGTTGCTGGTATCAAGATACAACTGTTTTTTTCTACCGTTTGATCCTTTTGTCTTGTCTTCAACCCCCACGATCCCAACTGATCGCGACAAATGGCTGCCCCTCCCTGAGCCTGTTCCTGCCAGTTGTTTCTTCTTCCTGTTTAAAGGGAGTTTTCCCTTCCTACAGTCGCCAGTCGCTTGCTGCTGAGATAATCTTTGTTTTTGATTGAAATTCTGGACTTACACAATCTCGTGCAACAGTGCAAACACTGCCCCTGAATGGAAGAACCCCCTCTCGTTGCCGGTCTGCTCCTGGATGTTAAAGTGAAACCAGCATATTTGCAGCTTGTCTGAAGACTTTCAAAACGTGTTTCAGAAAACATTTGAAGTGAGAAATAAGTCAAGAAGCTTTAAATCGGTTTTTATTTTGGATCAGTGTTCATATACATTTTTTTTTAGAAGTTTCCAGTTGCCTCATATCAAGGCTGATGCCCCTGATTCACATAAGGAAAGCCTAGACTTCAACTGTATGCAAATAAGAAGGAGGCAACACGATGCCTGGGCTCTTGAAACCCAACACACTGGAGAGAAAACAAAGGTGAATTGCAATTTGAGGCTTAAAAAACATTATTGCAGACATTTTTGTGAAGTTAATGTGATGGAAATACTAATTACAATAAAACAGACGCATATAAGAACTAAACTGGTTAAAAAATAATTTTAAGTTGCTGCAGTTTTCTGTTGAACAGCATTAAACGTAGAACCAAAAGCATCTGGAAAACCTAAAATCAGAAGAAGCTTTTATGTGAGGTATAGCTGAAATCAATCACACCTGTTCATGTCGCTGCACGTCAACACCCGGCGCTGTATGACGGCAGTATATCACCGTGCTCTTCATGTCACTGTCACCGTGTGTGATGAGTGTGTTCCACACGTGCCTCATGTTTTGCCACAGCAGTTGAGAGGATTACTCTTGAGGCTACACAGAGAGAAAATACAACACAAAAAAAGCATGAAAGAGTGTGAATTGACCATAAAGCGCTGTCGCTCTGAAGGGATTAGAAGGGGTTAAACTGCAGGGCGTGATGAAGACTAGCAGACAAACTGCTGCTGTACACGTGTGTGTGAGAGAGATGCACAAATACCATGACCTACTGGAACCACATTTTCATTCTTGAAGAAGTGGATGTGTGTGCGTTTATGCTACTGGATATGTGTGTGTTTTTCAAGGAGTGTGTGTGTGTGTGTGTGTGTGTGTGTGTGCGTGTGTGTGCGTGTGTGTGACCTATAACTACCATGGGGCAAGCAGGCAGTTCCAGAGCTAAGCAGCATGGGATTACTGATGGGTTTTTCTCAGCATGCGGATGCAGAGACACCCCAATTACCCCACCAAAGAAATATATAGAGAAGAAGCAATATGTGTTTGTGTGCATGAGGGAGAGCTCGCGAGACAGGAAGAGTGAGGAATTGTTGCAAGTGTGCCGTTTAAGAGTGACTTAGTGGCTGTTAGGAGTGTGGCATGCAGCAGGAAGACTGTGCAAAGCCTCAGTTCATCATGACAAATGCAAACACTAGTGCCGTGGCAGTCAAGTTTTGTTTGTTACCTTGGAAAGCTGAAAAAAATAAAACACCCTCTTATCGTAAATTACAGGCTTGGATTCGTACATGTCCTATTGATGGATTTTTTTTATCAGCTTAAAATAGGTTGCCTTTTTAAACATCATTATACCACTGGCAAATTAGCTGTGGTGGCTTATTACGTTGTTCCTAAAAACAACAGAAACAGATGGTTTCCTCAGTCTCATGCTGTTGACGCGTTCCTTAATTAAAACCACGTTCCCCACACATCTTGTTGTTTTGTTGTATGGAAAAGGGTATATTTTTCCTTTGAGGGCATTCCTCAGTGCTCATTAACAACCACCAGAGCCCTCTGAATAATGCTTTTTTTATAGTACAGGTTCACGCTAAGGCCAACAAATTTGATTATTTTAACTCTGAGAAGTTATGCCCCCTGACCTCTCATAGCTCTTGTTATGTTGGCACAGATGCTACTAAATACTACAATACCCATGAGCCTCACTGTTTATCACTTTTAAGAAGTCAGTGGAAAAGGATTTGGGGTGATTGTTATGAACAAAGCGCTGTAGCATGGTTTTAGAATTCATCTAAAATTATTGATGACTTTAGTACGGTGGCCCTGAGAGGTCAAACGCACTGCAACACTGCAATTTGCAGGTGGGCCACCGTACTTTAGGCTAATATTAGCCTTCACGCATGAGTCGACTTACCTCCTTGTTATGGCGTTAGCTTGGGCCATTCTCTCTGATTGACCCCAGTGTGTGTATAAATAGTCCTGACTCAGGTTGTCTTGTATTGGAGTGTCTGTTTCCTCGTGTGTTTTTGGGTTTCCCTTGAAGTGTTTCATGTCAGATGGTTTCCTGTTGTAGAGTTTTGTGTCTTGGATTTCTGCATCAGCCTGATTAAAGGTTTATTTTCTGTTAGTTCAGTCTGCCTTTGGAGTTTGGGTCATCTGAAATTCATGATGCTGCTTGTGTTTCAAACTGTGCATGCCCCTGGAATGAGCAAAGTCTTTCACTCAAATTAAGTATGGCCAGCAACAGACTTAAATATACAATTATAGGCTAACGTGTAAGTTGTTTAAATACAGAAAAATCCTCCAAATCCTCCAAACGCTAAATTGCACTGCTTATGTGCAACTTTCTTCTGTCTGTGCATTGGACTCCACATTGTGTAGCAAATCAAAGCCTCCTCAATTTGCACTTAAAATGCTCAACCTTAACAAAGATCCCAATGCAGTGGTCTTGGGAATAAAAGGAGTACACAATATAGAGTATTACATGGTCCCCCCCTCCCCACCCCCCTCCCCCATACTGCCGACACGCTCCTGCAGACATGACATATTCGAGCTGGCTTAAGATCAGACGAGCTCTGCAGTTATTACAAATTCCTAACAGTCCCCAGGCAATACTAGTCCTGTGTGGATACAGGGTTCTGGGAGGTCTCCGACCATTTGCACCACTAAATACAATTTGTGTAATTTTGCACCTCTACACAAACTTTCAGCTTTAATTAAGTTGGTTTACAAAAACTGTATACATTAACATCATTAGTGATTACTATTCCATTAGGCACGTAGGAATTAAAGTCTTTTTTTTCTTACACACTTCCTTTATTTTCACAGGCTCAAAATGAATTAGAAAGTTGACCATTTTGGAGTTTTATGGGTTGTTCCGTCACTATTTCAAGACATTGAGCATTATTCTCTGTATATCGTTCAACATATCTTTGTGGCTTGATTCGAGGGGGATTTCACCACTAACAGCTTGCACAACTGTGCAGCAATCATACTTTCAAACATCTCATTCTTGCTCTCTTTTCTCTCTGCTTTCCCATCTTGCCCGTGTTTGCCGGCCCCTGTTTGGGTTCTGGAAATGATTACGTGCCAGACAGACCAATCAGATAAGGCCCCTACAGTGACTGCATAAGGTCATGGTTTAGGGTGAGATGTCACATTCCTCCCCTCTCTGATTAGATCCACTCTTCACACTGTTACACTGTAAACTGTCACAGCTGCGGGACTGCATTTGCACCGAAATCAAGCCCTTGCCTTACTGCGTCGTAATTGTTTCAAGGGGATACTTGGGTGATGTCATACTTGCAGACAACGCACTTCACAGGCAACTTATGCATGATGTGCATTGTCACTGTTACACACAGGGAGACATTAATACACAGAACAACGAGAGACTGTGAATTGGAATATGTTTTATGTGCAGCTGTTGTGCTGAAATCCATTTTCCACTGCCAAAGTCAACCAAACCAAGTTGTGCCAGGCTAAGCTTGAACATGGCTAATGGAGCCATGGATTTTTATGTGTTTGTCCTGGTTCAGTGTTTCTGGCACTACATGCTTGGAGTCTCTGCACATTTTTTCCACATTTTGCAGGCTGGAAAAAGAGGCTACAGGGCCAGAGCAAGGGCTTCATACTACTGCACACACACATTTCTGTTCAAGCCCTGTGACCTGGGTTGACCTCTTCTCGTTGACACTTGCCCATCTGCACATGTGCCAGCTTCAGTCAGTTTTCGATACACTGTTTCAGTTACATCTCATTCAAAAATCAACACAAAATCATCGGAGCAGCCTGGTTGTTGACATTTGTGTGTTGATTAGGGCTTTACGTTTATAGCCACTGATGTTTTTGTTTGTGTGAAATGTGTGCCTGCTGGCGTAAGACGATGTCAGCTACAATGATACGGTGAAGGGGGATTACTACTCAAATGCAGCGAGTATATCAACTCAAACATCTGGTTCCCTCTGAGTGTGAGTGAGCTGTAGACCTGAGTGTTACCCCACTCCAGAGGTCCTTCAGGGAAATGAATGGGGCTAATGCACAGAGAGGGGCTGACACAGCCAGATTAACAGATTTTTATCACCGCAAATGGAACTTGTTTCGCAATCTGTAGAGCCTTCCTTTTTCACATAGTCACACAGGCATAATTAGTATGCTTCACATGAACGGCCCTTGTTTTTCCCCCTCTTTTCACAGTCTCTTGCTGTGTAAGGAGAGAGCTTTTTGGACAGATGCTTCTGGTTTTAGTGTGGTGCATCTTTTTCAGCAAAACAAAAGTCACGGATACCTGGCTAAATTAACCAATGAAACACAACCAAGAGACTTATTATGTACTAAAAGTTTGTTAACTTTTCTGAAAATGTTTTAATCATTCTTTAAAATGAGAGGCCTATCCAAATATTTCATCACAGTGATTATTCCAGAAATCTCTGTATGTCCATCCATCTGTTCTTTGCCTATCTTGAGAACTGTTCAAACTTGGTGGGCTTATTTTGGGGGACATGAGTAAGTGGATGCAATGCCCAGTTTGATGCAGTTTGGAAAAGCAGCTCACATGTTATTCAATTACATTTTATTTATGTAGCCCCAAATTGCTTTATATTGTAAGACCCTAATACAGGGGTGTCCAACTCCAGGCCTCGAGGGCCGGTGTCCTGCAGATTTTAGATGTGTCCTTGATCCAACACAGCTGATTTAAATGGCTAAATTACCTCCTCAACATGTCTTGAAGTTCTCCAGAGGCCTGTTAATGAACTAATCACTTGAGTCAGGTGTGTTGACTCAGGGCGATATCTAAAACCTGCAGGACACTGGCCCTTGAGGCCTGGAGTTGGACACCTCTGCCCTAATATAATGGAGAGAAAACCCCAATAATCACATGACATGAGCAAGCATTTGGCGGCAGTGGGAAGGAAAAACTCCCCTTTAACAGGAAGAAACCTCCAGCAGAACCAGGCTCAGGGAGGGGCGGCCATCTGCTGTGACCAGTTGGAGGTGAGGCGAGGGAGACAGGACAAAAGACACACTGTGGATGAGAGCCAGAGATTAATAATAACTATGACTAAATGCAGAGTGGTGTATAAGCACACAGTGAGTGAAAAGAGGTGAGTTTACTTTACTAAGGAAGGGTTCAGGCTCACCTGATCCAGTCCTAATTATATGCTTTATCGAAAAGGAAAGTTTTAAGCCTGATTGTAAAAGTAGAGAGAGTGTCTGTCTCTGGGAGCTGGTTCTGCTGTAGCGATGCCTGAAAGCCAAACACCGCAAGTAATCCAGCAGTCCGAGAGCAAAGTGCTCTGTTGGGATGATATGGCATTATGAGGTCTTTAGGATAAGATGCTGATTATTCAAGACCTTTTATCTGAGAAGAAGGATTTCAAATTTCAGAGTTTTTCCTCCATTACTGATGAGTTTCCCTGCAGATTGACTGCTGCCTGCTCCACTCTGTGTGTAGTGCAGGGGCATGCATATACACAACCACTCTGCAACCACATTGATTGACATCAGTGTGTCTCTTAAACCCTCAGTGCAACTCGCACATGTGCTCTAAAATGTTTGCAAAGATTGTCGGACAAGTGTACAGAATCGTTTTTATGATTTTATCTCATTTAATTTACCTTTTTGGCTTCGCTTTCCCATTCAAATGCTTGCATGAGCAATTCTTCAGAAAGCAGTAAGCCCCAATCTGGCCCCTCAGCACACCATGTTTTGGACTGTCTATACAAACTAATAGTAATATTAATAATAATCAGGATTGCACTTTTTAATGAATGAGTTCTGAGCTAAAGTTGCACATTGTTTTACTTATTTATGTGCTCACACTTTTGCATAGGCATATTTTTACTTCCTGTTAAATCTACATTTCCTTCTCTTCTTTCTTCTATTTTCATGCATTTTTATGACAGGACTGTTTTTGGGTTGAAGCTGAGCCATTCATCTAGCATTAAAAAAAAATGTGCAAGTGAATGTGTTAAAAACGTCTTACTGCTTTGTGATGGAAATGTTCAAAAAAGCGTATGGGACCAGGCAAAAACAAATAAACAAATTGAGCCTGTGAGATGATAGCTGGTCATTGCCAAGTTACAGCAACTGAAAAAAAAATGTTTCATGAATTGACTGAAAATGTTCCAAAGCCCTTGAAATTTGGGATGTGAGGCTTTTTGACGGAAGTTATCACTTCTCTAACACTGGCACCGGTAACGGATATATGTTCTCAAAACTGGAATATGGCCTCTCACTCTGTGCCAAGAAATCCTGGCAAATAAAACCAATGCTTGTTTCCAGATTGGTGGTTTCAGTAGCACAAACATATGGCAAAGGCAAAGTTGTCCTAAAGAAGAAACGTTCCAACTGAATCATTCAGCTGACTGTAAGTTATACCTAATTTGCAAGCTAGAGTGTTACAGGCAGACATCTAGTTTAAATATGTTATTATAGTCAAAGTATCTTTGGCCAAAATGTGGAACCCTGAGTTGCACCTGATGTGAGCAACTCCGTGGAGTTATGGCTGTAATTTGAACTTGGAAGGTCTACAGTAACTGCTCCTTGTACTTTTTAAGGTTGGCCTACCTCAGTTTTAGCTCATCTTTAGTATGAATGCCTGTATGTGCTAAAATGAGCTTGAACTTGAGTGGTGGAAGACTCAGGTTGGGATGTTGTCTGTGTTGTCCTTTTTCAACACATGCGAGACTCATCAGAAGATACCAAATGTACCAAATGACCAAATATCACCAAATGCCATCCCCGTTTTTTCACCACATGAGCTGGTGACATGCAGACAACATTGGTTGATAAACCAAGAAAACTTCAGGTAGCGCAGATCCCAAAAACCTCCCTTAAATACAGGTTTTGCATATTCATAAGAAAATATCTAATTATAGAGAATTAGGTATCTCTGTAAGAGTTCCAAGAACAACTTGTTCGAGTGGACTCTAACCTCATGAACTCCTCTGTTAAAACCGTCTCTCAGTGCCTCAGGGAGTCGTCCCTTCCAGGTTAAGAGTAGGTGGCATGTTTACAGTATTGGATTGCTCCCTTGGAGGAGGTCCACCGAGAGACAATCCCTTCAGTCTCTGTCCCCCACCCTCCTCCTTCTTCCCTGTCTCTCTCCCATCAAGGCCTTTTTCATGATCTCACGCCCTCTCTGACCCTAAGGCCCAAGGGAGTCCTCTCCGCATGCCTGAAGGAAAAACAGTTTAACAGCAGTATTGCGAGGACGCTAGCTGTAACATAGCCTGACTGAATATTTATACAGCAGCAGCAGGTCGCTTTCTGTGGATGGATGATAAGAGCAACCCTGTCATTTTGCTGCTGAACACTATTTTCATTTTCCCAATGCGCTCCTGGCAGGAGCCGTACCAACTGGTCAACATTAACAGTGCCTAGGGTGTGTGTTTTTTTCCACACTGACCCTCTTTATCAGTACTTTCAAAAAGCTAGAATTACTTTGGAAAAAGCCTTTTAGAAAGTTTGCCTTGACTCTCCTTTCTGCTTTCTGTCTTTATTATGTTGTGTCATGTGCACTTATCCAGGCCCCGTCACTGTGTTAACTGCTTAAAGAAGAAAGCTTGTTATTATTGTAATTGCTTAAAAAAGGGCAAGCAACAGTCAGTACCTTATAATTTGACTGAAAGTGTTTTTTTGGGGGGTTGTGGATGCTAGAATTATGTTTTCCGCACTTAAAGAAAAAGCAAATCGAAGGTGAGTTCCAGTACATCGCTGCTTTCAACGAGGACAGCTAACATATGTGGTTGATTATTTATGAACCCCTATGGGCTTGTGTCTGCCAGAATCTACGCCGCACTGCTGCACCCACCTAAAATATGGCTTTAAGGTTAACAGGAGCAAGTCATGAATATCTATAGCTGTGTTACAGAAGTGCAACAAGCTGCTGGACGGCCTTCAGGTCCTCTAGATAAACATACAGTCAGAGCATGGCGTGGAGGCTTTGGGTTAAGACAACAACAACTTCAGATTGTGGTGAGAAATCTAATTTGTGGCAGGGGAGCTTGAACTACATTTGTGAGACTGCGTAAAGTCCATGTGCTGCTATGATTAGGATGAGGATTTCTTTAAGGTGTCGTAGTGTTATCTGTAGTCTGGACTCAGTTTTTTAAAGCCCAGTTATTTTATTGTTTGCTTGAAATTCTAATCTACGTTCTAAATTCAGTGTTTGGCACAGATTTAGATTCTATTCGTGGTGGGCGAGAGGCACGTGCACACTTGCAGTTGTGTCCATTTGCATATGTATTTCTCTGTAGACAGCGTAAGGAAAGAGGGTTTCAACCACTGCAAACATGCTTCGTCGCAGTACTCTAAAATCCTACGTAGATGATGCTGTGCATCACTCGAATGCTGATTGGTCGACAAGTGGGCCAGAACAGAAAAGCAAGGGGTAGCAGCGTTTAATGACAGCAACAGCAGCACAAATAAAAGTAGCCCACGCACCAGTTGTACCATGTACTTTGCCCACTGCCTCCTTCAACAACAGATTCTCTCTGCAGGTAGATGGGCTGTCCACACAGTCACAGCAGACTGCCAGCATGCTGCCACTGCGGAACCATAATTGTTGAATAATGTGGAAAAAAATTACAAATGCTTTGTAACAAATGAATAGCTGGAAAAAATCATCTGCTTCTCTGTGTCTAATACTGCCAAGAAACATGCAACAGTTGTACTTATTCTGCTTTGCAACATGTGGAGGCTTGGACTAGCAGCAGGTAAACCAGTTCTTCACATGCCTGCAGGTTTATGTTACAGTAGAGTGGATCTCCTGACTAGATATGTGCAGTAGGACAACCTTTGCCAGGTGGAGTCCAAGACGGTTTATGTTCACATCTCAGATTGCTACAGAAAAAGTGAGACACGAGGTTGCAGCCACTGAACTCCCAAAATTGTTGCATGTCAGATAATAAATCATAACTTAACAAATGACTTCTAACGTATAACTGAGCAGTAATTAATATACCTAATTTCACAAACCTGTGTGTAGACGTCCTGTCTCTCACCCCAGACCAATTGCCCCTCCTCTCTCTGGTTCTGCTGGAAGTTTCTTCCTGTTAAAAGGGAGTTTTTCCTTGCCACTGTTACCAAGTGCTTACCAGGGGGTCATCTGATTGTGGGATTTTCTCTGTATTATAACTTTAATATTTACAATATTAAGAGCCTTGAGACGAGCCGTGAGATGAGTTGTGATTTGGCGTTATGTAAAGAAAAATTAAATTAAATTGAGGTGACGTTAATTTAAACATGTTATAGTTATAGGTGTAAAAACTTCCAGCTGTAAATCTTGGACTGCTCATGAACTAGGCTTGAATATCTTCTCTGTCATTTGTTTCACTGTCCTAGTCATCAGACAGCAGTAATATCCAGAATGATACTTTATTTACTCTTTTTAGGAAAATGATTCTTTTACTTAACCGCAGAAAGGTCAGAGGTGAAGTTCAGCTACAGAACAGCAGCTGTGGAGCAATTTCACCAGTGGGTTCTTAATGATTTAGTCTTCAACTGGAGAGATTCACACCAATATCAGTTCCTCTTTCGTTCTTTCCAATTAAATGAGAATGAAAAGCACTTTCACACAATGGTTTAATCCATATCCCTGCAAAGCTGTGGCCCTAGCAGCGGCGCTGGAATGTTGTCAGGTCTTAGACGTTATAATCAGAACCAGATTGGGCAAGCCAGGATCCCGTCCAATCGCAATCAAGTTAAAGCACCGCCTCAAGAATTCGCCCCTGTTTCTCTGTGACTGTAACCTCACGTCAAGAAATGTAGCTCCAGATTTGATTAGCAGTGGACTTGTAGCAGACGCTTTCAGTGTTGCTTTGTAAGAGTCCTCCAAGTCAAAGCAAATTAGGCCCCAGCCCTCTGTTTGATGAGATTATTTCCCAGGGATCGCTCAAGGAAAAGAGGTCTGTTGTGGATTTAGTGTCAAATGTGAATGAAGTGCATTGTCTGCTTGTCCAAAATGTAAATGAGAAGATGGGTGGTGTGGAAATTTTCACATGAAGAGAATCAATTTTCCAATTGGAATTCACTTATGGCATTGCTGAGTTTTTCACCGTTCTGACACAGAGCCCCTGGCTCTCGCTCGTCAGGGCACCACGGGAACCACTTTGGCAGGCACTGCATCACAATTTATTACGACGGGAAGTGAGGGTGGGTTAGAAATATTCTTGGTGGACACTAATCATAGAAAAACATTCACTGAATGATTTTTTTTTTTTTGTCTGGAGCCACTTGAGTTTTTTCCTTTTTTTTGACTTGGACAGAAAGCTTGAAGACATAATATTCGCCTCAGTTTACAGCTTGGACATCACTTTCTACTTTGGTCTGTCTGTTTAATATTTGTATTAAAGTAGCATCGATGGTAGTGATTGATTTGTGTCTTTGTGCCTTTGGATTTAAAGATTTTTTAAGTAGAGATCGACTTTGTCTCTCAAATGCCTCTGCTTGCAAAAAGGAAAGAAAAAAAAACAGGAAAACTTCCAGGCCAGCCTAAAGAGCCCTCTTTTTGTATTACTGTGAAAAAGACCTTTGAGTTCCTTCTTTAAATATGAGTGCTAGTACTAATGAAACAAATGTATTCACGCTGGTGTGAGATCTAATCAAAATGTCACACGGGGATCATCTTAGGTTAAGTGCTTCTCAGTCTCCTTGAGACCACCAGTTGGTACACTGCAGCATCTCAAACTAACTCTATTAAATGTGGAAATACTGTAGGATTAATAGTTTGGGGGATGACCGATACTAGCTTTTAGTACTTTTATATCCTCCATAGAATATACTCCAGACGTCATTCAAAAATTAACCTAAGAAGCTAAATGATAATTCATGCTTTATTAATTTTAGAACAGCGATGTAGTCGTGCATAATAAAGCCGTGTTGGTGTTGTTCCTATAACTTTATGATAAATGTCCCCGCACCATCACGGCCTGACCAGTCATGTTTTTGTGATGTCATAGCAATTTAAGGGAATAAACCACTTATGGGACCAATTTGCCTTTGGGGTTTTCTGCCAGAAAGCCAGGCTAGAAAGGCTTTTCAGTACATGATTATGTTGTTAAAGAGTCTATTTTACTGGGTAATGTTTTCTGGGTGGCGTGGTGGTTTGCACCACTGCCTCACAGCAAGAAGATCCTGGGTTTAAATCCACCATCTGCCCTGGCTAACAAAAAAAGGGTTTTAGCAGATTTTTGGACTAAACCAAACTAAAGTGTAACTCAAACAATAATTTCATATTTATTTTTGGTCTCATGTGGGATAAAAGTGTTGGTGTCTTTCACAGGAGTGACGTGACATCCCTGAAATGTGATTGGTCAGTTGCAGTGTTGGTCGTGAAGCAGTATTACTATAATGTTTTTAAAATGAATACAGTGAAGTCAGAGCCACCATATAGCCACCGTATATTCAGACTTTTTTTGTAAGACACAGCAACTAATTTAAATCTGCCACCTCGGGTTCAGTTACAATTAAAGCGCCATATGCTGACGTGTGTGTGTGTGTGTGTGTGTGTGTGCGCAGATGGAAGAAGATGAAAGTTTGGATTTACTAACATGGAGGAGGAGCGTGAGGGGTTAAACAGTCTAGATTTAGATGAGCTCTTCCTCCATCTGATCTGAACTGCTGTGTGCACTTTAATAAGCACTTTCATTTATATTAAAGATGCAAATGTAGCCTTTACAGGGAGATTGATATGCATGGAGGAAGTGTGCGAGTGTGTGTGTGTGTATGTGTGTGCACCACTTTATCAAGGTCCTCTGTTCATTAGCCTAGTGTAATTGTGTTAGCAGTGTTGCTGGCAGGGCGGGAAGAAAATATCTGTGTGTAAAGGTCACATCAGAGGAGAGATGACATACGGATAGATGACACACGCATGCACACATGACGTTCACGCACATACTGCCGTCCGCATCCGCCAAACATCTACAGCGAAACACACACAGCCACATTCTCAGATGGAGACAGCTTTGGCTGTGGCTGCTAGTGTGTTTTGCCCTAAGGTATGCATATGTCTTTGAGTGTGTGTGTGTGTGGTGTGTGTGTAGGTGTAGGTATGTGTAGGTAGGTGTGTAAGTGGCTGCTCCAAGTGGCAGTGTTTAATCAAGTGTGATATTCCTCCTCTCTAAGCTTGGCATCTGCAGTGTAGGCAGCAGAAAGAGCAGATAAATTATCTCCTGTGGTGTGTGTGGTGCTCATAGGATTTCTTTTTTTTTTTTCATGAGTCTATGACTGTCATTCCGCTGGTTTTTTGTAGACCTATGCAGCATTCGATCATATTATGAGATGAAAAACCAGAATGCAGTCAAAGAAATCTCGCTGTCTACACATACAGGCTTTGAAGACAGGATTAGAATCATAAATAGCAACAAAACTGACAGTAAGAGCGCACATATACATAAACCTATCCCCAAATAACTTCCTTCCAGTTAGTGGGTGTGAGAGCCCTCTTACGTGATGAAGTGCTCGGCTTGTTTGTGTCGTGTAAAATGAAATAAAATAACTTTTCCGTTTGGGCGAGTAGTTGACACGTTATACCGGTTAGGATCACACTATTTCCTGCCTGTGTGTGGGTGTATAATTGTGGCTCTTCAGAATGGATATGTGCAATATTAACTATCCTTATGATGGAAGTTCTTAATCATTTAAAAAGGTGCAATCGGAAATTTTCGTGACTTCTCTAATAAAAGGAAAAAATGTAATTTAAATTCGGCCATGTGTCCCCTCGCTTCGATCACCACCAGGAACTTCCTTTCTTACCCATTACATCGGCCCATATTTATTTGCCATGGTGGGGGTGTGGAGACGTCGCTGTTATGGCCTCTGGCCTCGGAGGAAGTGAGTCGGCCTTCCTTCAAGGAAATCCAAGCGTGCCGGGACCCACAGACGATTGGCTGGCTGGGGACCCGTGGGTTGCACCTCCGGGGGAAGCAACCAATCAGTGACTGATTGTACTCACCTATGCTCTACAAAAGGCTGATGAACAATCGTTCGGGGCCTGCTGCTTTGAGCTGAATGTGCAGTTTGCCCCACATGCTTCTGTCTGTGAGCCTTGTTTGTGAAACTGTTTAAGGTGTGGAATTTGTTTGAATAGCGTTTAGCTGTGTTACTGCCCGTGAGGCTAGCTTTGTTTTCTACTCGTACGTGAACCTGTTATTTTCTTTCTTCATCTGTAGATAAAACTGTGCCCTGACTGATCTCCCTCATGTGGGTCGATTATGTTACCTCCCCTGTCCCCTAGCAGAGCCGGGTTGTTGCAGTTGCTGACTGATCTTTAGGCCTGTGTGACTGAAGACTAAGAAGGAACTTATAGATGGAGACTTATACAATATCAGTAGGCCAAGCAGTGTAATCATTACAGGACTGTAATCATTTGTTGGCCTTATCTTTGCTCTTAAGTCGTAGTTAACTGCAGAACAGAAGGGAATTTAGTACCTAACTTAAAGAAAAAAAAAGGTATAAGCCAGAGGTGCAGTATTGCATGAGGTGAATAAGACAGGCATTTTGTCTTGGCCTAAACATAAAGAAATACTGTAGTTTGGGTTCCAGATCTGATTATGTGTAAAACCATAAAGCAGAGAGAAAGCCACAATAAAGCAGCGATATAATAACTTTCTCTTCAGTCTGCAGGACAGCAGCTGCTGCAGGACATCTCCAAAATCTGTCTGCCATTTTTCACAGTTTTATTCATCAGCTTGATTTTCTTTTTAGAAGCATAAAGGACATTCAAAGGGTGGTTAGTGACCTGCCAGAGTGGCTGATGGAGTAGGTAATTATCAAAATTTACCAGTATTTGGCTCATTGCTGCTGTTAATTTTTCAAGTAACTATTCTTCGCAGCCAAAAGGCTTTTATCGTGATTATCAGCAGCAGCAGTTATTTTAACCTCTTAGCACCTCTTTAAATGATTGAAGCATTCTGACTGTGTTCAGAGCAGCTCCGAAAGCAAAGTGGACGTGCTACTTCAATTGGCCATTACGTTATGATTGAACCCACAGATAGGTTCACTGTCAAGGCACAGCACTCATATTCTGTTATTTCCATCAAGATGAGGCTGTTATCGCCTGCATTTGAAGCCTCACGTATAAAATCTCAGCATTGATGATCAACTTATAGATACTGATGTTTGTAAGAGTTTTTAGTGCGGAGCAGTGTGCTCAGACTGCTGTGCCACAATAATGCTGAGCTGACAGATTGGATGGTTGGTGTCCTGGGGTTTTACATATTAAAATATTATTTTTCCAAAACACTTAAGACGTCACTGGAAATTCGGAAAGATTGCCCATGTGCTGATACAATAAAGCTGACATGGTAGAGCTGGAGAAACCACCTCCATCATCTGCAGGGGTATACCAGGGGAACTGTCAGAGAGATGGAATTTAGGCTTTCAGTAAAAACAGAAGCACCGGCGTGCGAGTTTGACTTCTCTGTAAATTAGCTCGTACACAACGGACAGCTTAAAGCATCTCTATGGTCACAGTGAGCGTGCAGCTAAGGTCACAGAGCCTATAAATGATAAAACTGCTGTGGCTTAAAAGAAACCGTGTGCACACTTGGGCAAACAGTATTACATCAGTCACAGAGTTTGGCTTTTGTTCTTCAGCTGCTGGTAATATTGTAGGATTGGTGATGATGCATATTTGTCAGACATGTCTCAACAACTTCTGGTTAGATTCTCATTAAGCTTCAGGTGGACATTTGTGGTTGCCAACAATGACATTTCTGGTCTCAACAAGTGCACTGCATGGACAAAAGTTCTGAGCCACTTCTCTGTATGTTTTAGGCCTTTTCAGTCCCATTGTCACAGATAAATAATGTCAGGCACCTAGTCATTTAATATGCAATTACAAACATTTGATTTGAAAGATTTCAGTCAATTTGAAAGTTGTACTGTAATGCTGTAAGCTAGTTAAGCTAGTTGCAAGTACTCGTGTTTTATGACCTGCACACTAAAGACTATGAACAATCAGTGTCAGCTTTAGGTTGATGGTGAATGTGATTGCAAAAAAAACCCTGATTAACATAGGCCTGTTTGCTATTGTGAAGATTTTAGCTTTCTGACTATAGCATTTATTTCAAAGCACCACTGTGGTTAAGTGTGCAGATCCTTTAGCATGGTTGTATACTCACAGTTATGGTTTAAAGAGAGCCTAAAATACCTATTTTTATGGCAGTGAGTCAGCTGAAGATATTCAAACAACAGGACAATGTGAAAGTGGTCACTTGTTCATGAACCTATCTGCCATCTAACACTGCAGCTCCGCTTAGCTTTGCAGAAGTGAGGGGATGCTTTCAGCACTCAAACATATTACTGGAAACCAAAAACAGAGCTCAGAGGACAGCTAATATGGGATTATTGAAAACAACATTATGTTTAACCCTGTCTGTCACAGTAATTCCAGTATTATAAATATATAGCAAGCATGCACTGGTTGAAAGGCATAGGCTAGAAAGACCGCATCTATAGCATAACTGTGGTAATAATTGCACCTGTGCTTTGGTGCATTATGTAATTATAATTAATGGTATTGGAGTATTTACTTTCAAAGTCCTTAAAATGAAAATATACCTTGATAATGATTATTATTATTATTATTATTATTACTATTATTCTCAGACTCGTACAGAGCAGGTGTTGCCACATCAGTGTGTTTACATTTCTGCTAATGACAACTGAACATTTGTACTAACAACCCCAGTTTATTGCTGGTGTTACGGCACTGCCGCAACAATAAAACAGGTTTCTATTGCAGTTAGGAAATAAAGTCTCTCAACCAGGATAGATGGTGATATCCATCTTGCCTCTGGATATAAAACTACAGTACGCACATACTTTCCCATCTGCCTCCCTATACATAGACCCATTAGCAACTTTGTATAACGTTTTCTTCCTTCTTCGATTCTCCTTATGCCGTTGTTTCTATAGTCTGTCCTTTGTTTCTACATGGATGTACCTGCACATACACATACACACACTCAAGTGCACTGATTTTCCGAGTTCAAATGAATGGCCCGTGCAGTTTCTTTCTTTTCTTGTTTTCTCTTTTCCCCCCATCTCCATCCTTCATCGCTCTCTCCAGCTCATTTTCTTAAACTGCAAAATTGCTGTTCTGCGGTTGGGAGCCAGCTTCGATTATCTACGGCAAATTCTCTGATAAAGAACAGTGTTTCTGGGCCTATTCAAGCACTTAAAGCCCCTCTAAATGGCTTTAGCTGCAGGGTCCCCTCTTTGGAGACTATAAACATACACATACACACACTCCATGCAGTGATTTCAACACCCATCGTGGAAATAATCCAACTGCAGAGTCATTTCTTTTCTTTTCTTTTCTTTTTCTTTTCTTTTTTTTTTTATTATTAAAGGCTTGTCAGCACATAAAAATACCTGTCTCTTGCTCTCTCTGACATTTCTATCCACTCAAGCATCTGTTAATACCCTGCTGCTGGACAGTAGTCTGTGTGCCTGCCGCATGTAGGATGCCAGGTCATGCTAGAATTATTTTCTGTTCGCAAGAGAGGAAATGTTGGTGTTTTGTATTAAAGGAGACCGTAATCTTAACACAAAGGACAGGATGTGTCATTTCCTCAAACAGTTTATATGATTAAACTCTCACCAGTCCCTGTGGTCTGGTACGTAACATGGGAACAGATAATACCGTGAAAGCCATTTTATTCTTCATGGTAACACTTAAGTCTGTAAGGTACATGTGTCGTTATGCACCATGAAGTAGGTAGAAAGAAAATTCACCTGTAGGCAGGTGGGATAAAAATTCGGAATATCATGAAAACATCTTTTGTTTAATTTAATTGAAAAAGCTCATATTGGCTGTAATTTTTGTGATTTTGGATTATAGCTCATGAAACACAGAAATTCAATATCTCAAATTAGTAGAATAAATCCTATGATTAAACAAAAATGCATTTACAATACAGAAATGTCCTGAAATGTTCATTTTAAGCTCAGTACTTGCGGCTGGGGGTTGGGGCTCCTTTGTCGTAGATTGCTCCATCAGGGTGGTGTGGCACGGAGGCAATGAACTTTGAAACTGTTCAGTTGTCATTGAAGCCCAGGTTGCTTTAATAGTAGCCTTTAGCTGGATAATCAAGCACAGTAATAACATGGTCACCAAACCATTTGTTAGTAGTTTTGGCACTGGTGCAAAGTCCTGCTGGAAAAGGAAATCGCCTCTTCCAAAAAGGAAGCATGAAGTGGCTTAAAATCTCCTGGTAGACGGCTGCGTTGACTTTGGACCACCACCAATGCTAGCATTGACAAAGCGTTGCAAACTTCAGTAACTTCATATGGACTTCAAACACCTTGGATTCTTGGACCCTTGGAATCTAAAGCCTTGATTTCCAAATGAAGTGCCAGATTTTCTTTCATTTGGAAAGAGGATATTAGACCACTGAGAAACAACCCAGTTCTACTTCTTCTTATCCCAGGTATAGCTCTTCTGACTTAAATTTTGATATTGGGAATCTGACCATTTTAGTCCCTTTCCTGAAGACACCTGTGTGAGGCAACTCTTCATGCTCTCACACCTGCCTTAAGAGTTTGAAAACAGAAGGCAACAGGACTTCTTTAAGTGACAAAAAACGATTCATCCCAAGGACAAAACTCCCAAACGCAAGCTAAACAACATAGTATATGCTGTGCTGTAAAGTAAGGAGTAACCGGACGTCTGCATTGGAGAAACCAAACAGCCATTATACAAACGCACAAGATAGAAGAGCCACCTCGAGCAGACAAGACTCAGCTGTACACTTAGACCTAAAGGACAAAGGATGGCAGTGTCTCATTTTGGACTGAGAAGACAGGTTTTTTGACAGAGGACTAAAAGAGGCCATGGAGTGAATTATGACACCAGTTATGAACTACCTACAATACAGTCTTGATATCTCTTCCCAGGGACTTTAACCTCCATTCACATCTTACCCTAGGTGACCTCAATAGGTCACATGATAGGGTGGGGTCAATCTCACAGTGGTTTTACCTTTAATCCCTGGTGATGGTAATGACCCCCGTCTTTTTTCAAACTTTGGTTAATGTGTCAACATGATATAGTGGGTCAACGACCCTTAGGACCACCTCCAAAGGGGACAACCCCCACCAGGGGTTAAATACCTGGGACTCTCCACTCCACTGCTTTTAGAACTGAGGAAGCCTCTTGGACGAGGGGCAAAACATCTTCACAAACTTAAAGTCCAGTTGCCATCTCTTTTCAAGCTTTTAAGTCTACCATGACCTGCATGACTAAGAACCTACACAGACAAATGACACCAGCCTCAGTCCATCCTTTGTGAAGCTCTCCCAAATTCTTGAATTGAACATCCCTGTCATCATCCCTGTCCCATATGCACATTTTCCTGCCACATTTTAACATGATTCAATATAGCACTCTGTGAACAGCCTGCCTTTTTCAGCAAAGACCTGCAGCATATCCCCTTTTTGGATGGTGTCAGTGATCACCATCTGGACAAGCGACAAGTCAGCAGTTTTACCTATGTTGTGGTTGTTTTTGATGAAATGGAGTGAGAGTATTCATACTGTTTAAGCAATAACCGTCAAGGTTAACACAAAAATTGCATTTTCACTTTAAAATGCAATGAATATAGAATATATATAAAAAATGCAAAGAACTTTGCATTGATATTCTAATTATTAGAGATGATTTCTTAAGCTAAACTAACCGTCAGAGCTGACCTCCAACAGATACGGTTGGGGTATCAGGCATGATCTAATAGCCCTGTGTTAATATTTGCTAAATCATCATATTAATGCTCGTCTAGGATCAACATTGCAATTAAATAAATGATATCTAAGCATTCAGTTAGCATTAGCCAATAAGTTAGCAAATTTATTAAAAAGTACATTTGGCTAACAGAAAACCTAGCTTAATCATATATTTATTATGTTGTACAAATTAATAAATAAAACAAATGCAATGTTTACCATTTGTTTATTTGTAAACAAAGACATTTTTTTCTATGTTGTGACATTGCAAGAATCATCATGAACCAGCATTATTTTAATGTTGCAGGAACAACACCAACATGGTGGATGTCAGAGACACCGGGGTATCAGCTGTCTTGCTTAACTTAAGACAAACTGAACTGGACTGAACCTGAACCGCTGGGGCCAAGTATGAGTAATAACTAGAAGAGACAATTTAAAGGGTTTGTAATTTATGCAAAATATTAATAATGCTTAAAAGCCTAGAGGAAGATTTTATCATTTTTTAAAAGACTGTGTAGTTTCTCCTCATTAGCTATGCAACGCAAGCTGCAAACTGGCGTTCATTATCTTTGTGATCCAGCCCATGCACATGACCTCAACAACAGAGGCGAGATCTATGAAAAACAAATCAACACAAAAATAACAAAAAAACCCCAAAACTGCTGTTTTTGTTTGTTTGTACTTGTGTGTAAGTAGTTTGAATTGCTGCTCCGCTTCCACCCTCCACCTTTTTGTTTCAAGGACAGTACTAGAAAACTAGTGCAGGCAAACACTCACACGCAAACATCAGGTACCAGTTGATGGATATGAATGTTTTTAACAACAAAGAGGTGTCGACACACTCGTACCTTCCATGGGCAAAAAGTTGCTGTTGACATTTCTGCAAGAATCCATAAAAAAAAGAAAACATTGACTTTTCATGTTGTTGTAGTGGAGTAGATTGTTGTGTTTTTGTATTATTTTTTATTGTTTTTTGGGGGATGTGTGACATGATAATCAGAAACTCAAAAATGTTTAACTCTTTAATAAAACTACCTCACCGACCGACCACAGTGTGTGAGGACTCAGGGCTGTGTGTCGGACAGGGTCGTCTGCAGTACGGGGGCCCCACAGGGAACGGTTCTGGCTCCGTTCCTCTTCACCATCTACACTGCAGACTTCTCCCACAACTCCACCCAGTGCTTCCTGCAGAAGTTCTCTGATGACTCTACAATAGTCGGCCTCATCACTGATGGGGACGACAAGGAGTACAGAGGACTGACTCAAGACTTTGTGGACTGGTGCCAGCTGAACTACCTCCAGATCAACGCCAGTAAAACCAAGGAGCTGGTGGTAGACTTCCGCAGGCACAAGCATCCTCCACTGCAACCACTGAACATCCAAGGTATGGACATCGAGGCTGTGGACAGCTACAGGTACCTTGGTGTTCATCTGAACAACAAACTGGACTGGACTCATAACTCAGACGCCCTCTACAGGAAAGGGCAGAGCAGGCTGTACCTGCTGCGGAGACTCAGGTCGTTTGGAGTGGAGGGCCCACTCCTGAAGACCTTCTATGACTCTGTGGTGGCCTCAGCCATCTTTTACGGTGTGGTCTGCTGGGGCGGCAGCATCTCTGCTGGGGACAGGAAGAGACTGAACAGGCTGATCAGAAGGGCCAGCTCTGTTCTAGGATGCCCTCTGGACCCAGTGGAGGTGGTGAGTGACAGGAGAATGGTGGCTAAGCTGTCATCCCTGATGGACAACATCTCCCACCCCATGCAGGAGACTGTGATAGCCCTGAGCAGCTCCTTCAGTGGCAGGCTGCGGCACCCACGGTGTGGGACGGAGAGACTTCGCAGGTCTTTCCTCCCCACTGCTGTCAGACTCCACAACAAAGACTCTAACTGATCTAACACACATGTGCAATAACACTAAGTGCAATACTCTCTTTCTGAAAAAGTTGTATTTTTTACTCAGTTGTATAAAGCATTTGCATTCTATTTTTATTCTATTGTATATTTTAGTCTATTTATATACTGTATATAGTATTCTTACTTCTTTTCTATTCTATTCTATTCTTATTGTATTCTAATTTTGCTATATAACTTTTGCACTGTCCACTTCCTGCTGTGACAAAACAAATTTCCCACGTGTGGGACTAATAAAGGTTATCTTATCTTATCTTATCTTATCTTATCTTATCTTAAAACATATTTTACTCTAAATCATTTTAATGGATGTGCTGTGTGCCACCAAACAACCATTACGGTTCATTTTTCCCCCTCCGGGTCTGCAGTAATTTTATGGCCAGCTGTAAACTAATGCATTATGTACTTTAATCAAAACAATAGAGCATGTCCTCTCCTTTATCGGGTTACACTAATGTTCAGACAACAACTGTAAAAAGCATAGGTAACATTTTTCCCCCCTACTCACAGCTTTATAATAGGTGTTTTAATTTGAGAGGCATGACCCAGCTTTCCCCTCGACTGGGAAAACTCTCACTGCATTGCTACACTCATCATCATCATCATCACCCACCCCACCTACATGTATAAAATTAATAGTGAGTGCTTCCCTTAATGGGTGTGTGTCTGGCCCAGTGAGAGTAGCAATCCACTCACAAATGACACAGGTTGAAATAAAATTCACATCACAAAAAAATGTAAAGAGGGATTTTTAATATTACTCTACTTACATACAACATTTTTTTAATCTTTGGTGTTTAAGGTACGACTTTGTGCAAGTTATTGTGGGCAGAATTGATAGAAATGTAGCTGAGGTGATTTGCGCGTTTGCTCCTTTTGAACAAAAGTGCGGAACAGTTGTCAGGATTTCGTTTTATCTGGAAAAAATCCTTAAACCCTTTCCATTCTGGCGAGCTTGGGGGAGACAGAGCGAGTGTATTGTAGGCGAGACTCAGTCAGATTAAGAATGATTAAGGCTCATCCACTCAGCTCTGCTCGCTGTGGATTCCCACTGCACTTTCTGAAAGAGTGATGGCTGATCTGCACCTGTCAGCTTGAAAAATAAGCGCGTGTGAGCGAGTCTTTGTATCTGTGGGCGTGCAAGCGGGAGTTTGTCTGTCTGTATCTCTGGCTGTGTTTATGCAAGTGTGTGTTTTTCCCCTGGAGATTTATGCCTTCCTGCGTCTGTTTGAGTGTGCCTGTGTGTTTGTGTGTGCTCCCTAAAAAATGTATACTTAGAATGCAACTTTTACCTAAGCTTCTGTTTCCATGTGTGCGTGAACAGCTTTTTATGAATGAAGTCAAATTACTGCGCTGCCTGCTTCATCCTTCTCATCATCTCGTTTATATTGTTAGAACCAAATTTTCCGTGTGTGTGTTTAATAAACTGTGTTAAACCACAGAGATGTATTTTTTTTATTTTTAACTGATTTCTATATAACTAAAGGATGTTAATGTGTGTGTGCAGTGTGAAGCTCTCTATCGGTTTGCTTTCTTTTGTGTTGTGTGCGTGCATGCAGCTGTTGTGAGGTCAGTGTGTCTGTTGTGGAATGCGGCTGTAAATGAACCACTGTGTCCCCACTGCATGGTGCAGCAGCCCACATGTGCACATACACACACACTGAGTCTGACCCACATTCTCTTTATACTCACACAAACACGTCTTTTTGGGGAATTCACGTATGAATCTAGGTTTTGCAGTCCTGGAACAGTTAGATTATCTTATATTAGCCAGTGCCCAGTACCATCCATCCATCCACCCAATTTCTCCGCTTATCCAATTCAGGGTCACGGTGGGCCTGTAATAGAGCAAGAGCCGGAGTACACCCTTGGTGGGTCACCAGTCTGTCACATGGCTAACGCATAGAGAACCATTCATGTTCCCATTCACGACTATGACTAATTTAGAGTCACCATTCCCTCTAACATGTATGTGTTTGAACTGTTTGAGTCCAGTTTACAAGGAGAGAACCCACAAAAGCACAGGGAGAACATGCAAACTTCACACAGAAAGGTGGATTCGAATCCAGAACGTTCTTGCTGTGAGGCGACAGCGCTAACCGCTGCATCATCATACACTGTGGGTGTAACTGTAATTGCATCAGGTTTGACTTGAACACTTTACTCTTAACTTCATAAGACTTACTGAATCAACACAGAGAGAAAGTGCAGCTGGTCATCCTCTCTACCAGCCTCAACTTAGGGGAAAACAGAAGCAACAACTTGCAACCGACGGCTGAAACACTAGCAGCTTGATTTTATCTTGCTAGAAACAGGAAATTGTGCTTTGTCAGGTCATTATTTTTGCCCCCTACCTGGTTAGCTCTTAGAAGTTGTTGTTAGCTCCCTGCATGCTACGATAAACAAATCCAGCAATTTGAGTCTGTATTATACTGACATCCAATATGATGCTGGGTCTAAATATTTTAGATGTTATGACATATACAGTAGTACTGATTTTGGCATCATCCATTTGTTTTTTCATACGAAACAAAACACGAGATTTATTCTTTTTATCCTATGTTTGGTTTCATTTCTGCAATTACAGTTATCATTACTGGCAGATATAGCACTGGCACATAGAGAGAAAACAACATTACCAATAAATACTGTTCAGTGAAATACATGGCTAACTCCCTCACTTCCTACTTGTCTTTCTTTATATCTGTCCATCTGTTGAAAACCAGGAGAGGAGGATGTGAGTCGACTACAGTCTGCGGTATTAGTACTTGTCAATATTACGACTTTTGGAAAATGGATTCCAAATAGAAATCTCCTCACGTTCACGAGTGTGTCCGTCTCCTATCCCTCTTCCCACATCTCCTCCTCTGCTGTCCTTATCTGACCTGTACTGTGACTGTAATTTTGCTACCATCTGTTGCAGTAAGCGTGGAGGGTTTTTTTTAAATTGAAAAGATCCCATCAGATTCTCTAAGCATAGGCTGATTGTGTCTACCTTGACTTATCTAAAAGAAAATCAGCTGATGTTCTCATTTATGTATCGTTTTGGCATAAAATCTGATTTGACTTCAGACTGAAATCACTAGCATCTTTTTATTTGCTGCATGGAGCTCGCATTATATTTTATTGTTTAATAATTAATTACATGAAGTCTTTGCAGTGCAACTGATTTGGATGACGCATCTTTCATCATTAATTTCAGGCTCCATGTATGAAGTGTACAATTGACATCAAATGACTTACTTTTTCATAAAAAATTTATATACGAGATTAAAAAAATACCTTAAACAAGTTCTATCTCTATTGTCCCATACGGGGCGTCACCTTAGGACGGCTGGTTATTTAGGATTGCAATGGAAAATTCCCACATTAGCTCTCTTGTCTGTAACCACGGTAAACAGTTTTCTGTTGAGTTTGTGGCCTCGATTGTTTTTTCAAGTCTTATCCAATCAGAGATGAAAATTAAACCCCCTTTAAAGTAAAAGTGAAACAAAACAGCTGGGTATGTTTTCTCCCGTGATTAACAACAGCATGCTGTATTCCACTGTTTCTCCTCAGGCCTTAGCTCAAAGTTTCACAAAAGAACTTCACTAAAGAATAGGTGACTTTACTGTGGTTACATCATTTATGGAGGAAAGGAACTAGAAAAACCAGAGAAAAACTAGAGTCCTTTGGATAGGAAGTTCCATATTTGACAGTAGAAACCTCCAGACTTATGTAATATTACAGCAGCAATTGTTATCTCACTCGTCAAATTTAAAGTAGCAGTTGAGGTCTGTTAATGTGAATATTAGCATGAGAAACTGTTCAAGCTACAAGCCAGAAAAACAGCTCCTCCTACATCGAAGTGGTTGCCTACTCATAATTTGTGAGTTTGGTTGAGAGAAAGTCTCTCCTAATTAGGTCTTCTTCAGGTTCTCCGGGTTAAACGTCTTGATTAGCTCTGAACTGGCTCCGAACTCTAGGAAAGGTCAGCTAAATTCCAAATAACGTCAGGTGTAAATATGAATGAAACTTTTTGGAGTTAGACGTAAACCCTGTTTAAGCTGTAGCAACATGATTATGGTGACGTGATTATAAGTTAAAATCCAAACCTCTGGGCTCACTTCCTTTAATCAACAAGGTAATAAATGTAGGTCAAGTTTCCAAGCAGCTCAGTCCAACTCCAACGTTTTCTTTCTCTACGGCTCTTTGTCCAGAAAAAAGTGTTTAAATTGGAAAAGGTATCTGTATAAATGTTTATACTTTGCCTGAGGTTTTCAAAGTTTCATTATGTATGCCTTGTGTACGTATTGTACAGTTCACATATAAGCTGACGCGTGTGGATGTCTGTTTGACAAGTAATTAAGATTGACCAGATGCTGAATACGCTCACACATATACAAACAGAGACTCGCACGAAGCGAGGCCGGCAGGCATGAATGTGAGCTCCATGCTGAAGAAGTGGTGTGTATAAATTTGCTTAAGTGTTTGGCTTAGGTCTGTGGCTGTGTGTGCAATCGATGTGCCAACAGCAATAAATCAGCTCGGGGCAGACCTGAATGCCTCAACAGCTTCATCTGACGTGGCAGGTGGGCTTCGGGATAGCCCTGACACAAACGCGTGCGCACGTTGAAGGCCTTTATCAGATGAGATGCTGATCAGCTTCAAAGAATTAATGATGCGATATATCAAGTAATATATCAAGTGCCATATTTTCGTGATTAGAGGTGGCTTTAAATGATGAACAACAAGAACACCAGATAGTATTTTGCATCACTTTAGAAGCTTGGGCTTTAGTATGGCGTTGCAGACGCCTTTTGCCAGCATACTGCAGTGATGCACAGGTAGTGACGATAAACACTCTGTACAAGTTTGTTGGTCTTAAGCTTTTAATTTCTCCAGGTGTGGATGTCCCAGCAAGTTTACCCCAAGGTCAGACTGTGCAATGCTTAGAGAAAATACAAAAAAGCCCCAGAGCTGCATCTCAGACTCTACCGACTTCACTTTAGCACATTAAATCTTAAAACTAATTTACTGTACAGCGTTGCCAGGAGAAAGAGTCTTATCTCTAATCTCTAAAAAGAACACAGTAACATAGCTTAGATTTGCAAAGTTACATGTGAACAAACCACCACTTCTGGAACAATGTCCTTTGACTGGATGCTACTAAAGTGGAGATGTTTGGCCTTAATTCACAGAACCCTGTTTGGTGGAAACCAAATGCAGCGTTTCAGCCGAACTGCTTTATTACCTACTGTCAAGCATGGTGGTGGAGGTGTAATGATTTGGGCTTGTTTTCCATCCACAGAATCATGAACTCTTCTGTGCTCCAAATTCAGCCAAATTGGGTCAATGGTAGGGCTGGGCCATATTATACCTTAACAGTAAAACCGGTACAATTTTAAGCAATGATAAGAAAATGAAATATCGCGATAGAATATGGGTAAAACGCACAGGTGCAGTGTTTTTGTTTTCATACGCTCATACGAACGTGGCGGAAAAAGCATGGCGGCAACGGAGAATGAGAAGGGCGAATGAAACAGATGAACCAGAATTGGTTTGTGAAAATGGTGCAACTTCAGTGATGTGGAACTGGTTTGGTTTTCGTCCGTCAGATACACACCTGTAAAAACAGCTGCTTGTTTAAGTGAAAATAAATTGATGAGGGTTTTTTTTTTTGGCAGTAATAAAGTTGTGGAGTTGTAAAGTATTTTGTCTCGGGTAAGTTATATCGTTATCGCAAATTTTCAAATATATATCATGATAAATATTTTTGGCCATATTTCCCTGCCCTAGTCAACGGGACAATGGTTCTAAGCACATCAGCAAATCTACAACAGAATGGCTAAAAAAGAAAAGAAACATGGTGCTGCAATGGCTCAGTCAAAGTCCAGACCTCAACCTGACTGAAGTGCTGGCGAGCATTTCAGTTAAGAGAGCTGTTCATAAATGAATACCTAAAAACTCCACTGAAATGAAGCAACATTGTTTAGAAGAGAGGGCCAAAATTCTTCCACAATGATACTGGAGACTGATAAAGTCATAAAAAAAGTTTTTGGACAAGTTTTTGAAAGATTTTACCACAGGATAACAATAATAATAATATTTCTAATAATAATTATTATTATAATTTAGAATTTTATAGTGCTTTTCAAGAAACCCGAGGACACTTCACAAAGGAGTATAAGATAAAATGACACATGTAAACAGACATGTGCAGCTTAAATCTATAAAATAAGTGCAAAAATCAAAATTGTAAAATGTAAATCTGTGAAAAATAAACATGCACAAAATACAATAACCATATAAAAGAGAGACAGAGACATGAATTGGGAGGCAACAAAGGAAGAAAAATTGGTTTCCCATCAGTTTGCTCTGTCCCATTTTTCTTTCATCATTTGTGAATCCACATTCACATTTCTAGCAAATTTGCCTCTTAATAACTGCTATTTTCTTCTTTTGATCTAATTCCAACATAAAAGAAAAGACTTTCAAATCACTACCTTGTGTTTTTCAGTTCATGTGTTCCTCTTTCCTCTCATCTCTTTGTCCCAGTTTAGTCAAACAGCGCCTGTAATCATCAGCACTCAGCTCCGCTGGCTATTGAAGCAATATGGCCACAGAGTTCACGCGTGCTATGTGGTTTTCACTTATTAATAGAATGTGTAAAGTACATCAGAGAAGGTGAGACAAAAATGTTCAAAAATAACTGTGCGTTCTTATGTTGTCATTTAGTATTGCAAGCAAGTCTTTTCCTTTCTCTTAAAGTGTTTGTGTATTATGTTAAGGTGCACGCGCGGTGCCTGACTGCATGTGGGAAGGTCCGTTTTATGTCACTTAAGTTTACATGTGTGAGGGTATGCGGCACGATGAAGTCAATGAGGTCTGTGATAGGGTTTAGAAATGCTTTTGACCGCGTACTGTATGTGTGTTATATGTTCACATTTTTTTATGTGTCCAAGATGCTAACAGTGGGTTTATTGTTCTGATGGGACAGGCAACAGCATCGTCATCTGGGCCACTGTAATCATGGCTGGACAGGAGATGAAAGACACTATTGACAAGAAGTGTCTGAGAGAAGAGAGAGAGGGAGAGGAATGTAATGAAAGGGAGAAATAAGGAACAGCGGCAGAAACAGGAGACGAGAATAGTTTGCTGTCCAAACTCCATTATGAAACAAGCCTTCGCTTTGTGCTCTGCATGAACTAATGAAAAGAAAATTGAACAGTACTGTATGTGGTTAGCCTTTGAACCGCTGTTTTGTTTTTGTGCTGGTTAGAGTCTGTTTGACAGACATTGCATATCCTGGAAGGTGACATCTGCAAATATAGCCCATGTGAAGCCCCTCATTGGTTTGAGGACTACAGTTATAATGCTCCAAGCTTGGGATCTAAACTGGCCTCATCTTGGGTTTTCTCTCACCTTGCTTGGAGCGGTTGTGCTGCGTTACCTGCTAATGCTAGCATTAGCTAGCAAGCATGCGATTCACTGTGATTTTAATAAGATAGCTAGCAAAAAAGTAGTAATAAAAATAAAGGATGTGTTGTGTTGAAAATACACATGACACTTTTTTTTGGCTGTTTGTCAAATTTCAACTTATTAAGTTAACCTTGAGGAACTTTCTTGGATGTAAGGCAAATTTTAATGGATTGTTAACATGACCCCACTCTAAAACGCCACAAAGTCATTCAAAACATTTTGAGCTACCTTAATACATTTTAAACTGATCAATTCCATTAAAATTCAATCCTGTACAATGTGAATGAATAGGGAGCCAAATTTATTTTTCTAGCAGGCTGAAAAATTGTTGGGGTTTGTTTTGTTGTTGTTTTTTTAGTAGAACATTTAAACTTTTCCTTTTGGAACAAACCTCAGTTGACCAGTTGAAGAACTTTGCAATTTTTTTTAAAAACTTCTGCTGTGGTTTCACTTTGCAGTCTTGGAGTTTGCTTGTACTTTGTGCGGCCATGAATTGTCACTTCGCCTATCGCTTCTGTGCTTTTTGCAGGGTTTTGATATGTCACTTATATTTTGTATGAGCACAGTGTTGCTGGGGCAACATGGATTTTTTTTTACAGTATCCCGTTTGACCACTGTGACAAAACTGGCAGTAAGCTGACTCTGCAGTGCTGTCAAGCACTACAAGCGTATCCCTTCTTGAACTGCACCAATCATTTCCAGTGAAGTTACACAGAGAGGAAGAGGAAAGCTCTAAAATGGTGGCTGCGGGGTTTGTTAACTTGTAGACATGGATACTTTTTGCCCAAATAAAAAGGCTTTTTATTCACATAGCAAAAAGAGGTTGCCTATAGCCAAATAAATTAGCGCTTATATGCCAAATTCTTTTTGGTTAGAAAAATGCTTCACCTTCAAATCAACCAAATCAATTTCACCTTCATGAAATTGAATTGGTTGATGTGGTGCAGCTTGCAGGAGCGCCCTATCCAGGATGCGCTGTGTCTCTGGCCCTGTCCAGTGTCACCTTGGTAGGCTCCAGTGCAAAGTGCATTTTGGGATAATCTCAAGCTTCCCTTGACCCTAAACCAAATAAGTGAATATAAAATGAAAGTAATGGAATATAGATGAATGGTCCATCACCTTTTCTCTTTCCTTACTCTTTTCCCTAGTTTTCATTTATAGCAATCTTTCCAGTCATCTCCACTTCCACTGGTATGAAGCCAAATAGCTTTCACTTCTCTCCCTCTAGCCGTCTCTTCTGCTTTATCTGCTTTGACCAGTTCCTCCCTCCACCTTTCTTTTTCAGAAGGCAGGCTGCCTGTATTTCTCCGCTCTGTTTCCCTGTAGTAAATATACTTTAGGACTCTCATGCAGCCCTGCTTGTAATTTATGGGTGTTTACCTGCTATCACACATCAGTGGCTGGCCCTGGGTATGTGTGTGTTTTAGTTTAGGTTAGTTTTTTTGTGTATGTATCGCAAGCCTCCTTTTCTATATGTCTGCTTATGAGCACATCTACAGGTTTTGAGGTGTTTATGTATTTATGTGTGTGAAAGTGCACCCTGTCTGCTGAATCCTTTAATACCTCCAGACAATCAATAAGCAGAAGAGCAATGCTCGGCCCCTGTCTTCTTTTAAAAGATGCACTCCACCGAGTGGTGCGAGCCAAGAGTCGAGAAGTCAATAAAACAAAGCCGATAGTGCCCTCATTTGTATTTTTGCTTTTTGCTTTTTTTGGTTTCTGCTTTCAGCATCTGGTCCTCAGAGTCTGAGTCAGAGTAATATTTAGTGGCTTGTCATTTTGATGTATTCAAATGAATCATTGTTGGCAGTTCTCTGGAAGTGTACAACTATATATTGACAGTTTTTGTTGTTTTTCCTTTTGTTTGCAGGGCTGGTGGCAGACAAGGCTGAGGATCAGGGGATGAGGTTATAGAAACGACAGCAGAGACAGGAGGAATAAAAGACGGGGGAAGCCAGTCGCTCGGAAACTCCTCTTTTGCATCTTTTGCACCCCGCACTCCTCTAAGGCGTTGACTGACCCAGTAAAGGATTACACATTCACACCACCCCCTCTCCCCTCTTCACCACCATGTCTTCCCACCTTAACCTTCCCCTTCTCATCCTCCCCATCCTCTTCCTTGTACTTCCTCTCTCCATGGCTTCTACCTCTACTACTCCTTCCACGTCACCCTTTCTCTCCTTCTCCCCTCCTGAAGGAGGCCTCACCCATTTGGTGGTCAACAACAAAACCGGTGAGGTCTACCTGGGTGCCGTCAACTGGATCTATAAGCTCTCCAGCAACCTCACCAAGCTACGAAGCCACGTCACCGGCCCTGTCACAGACAACCCTCGCTGTTACCCTCCACCTGGTGTACAGTCCTGCCCCCACGAGCTGGTGCAGACGTCTAATGTCAATAAACTCCTTCTGCTCGATGCCTCCCACAACCGCTTGATTGCATGCGGAAGTACTTCCCAGGGAATATGCCAGTTCCTGCGTCTGGATGATTTGTTCAAGCTGGGCGAACCCCACCATCGCAAAGAGCATTATCTATCCAGTGTGGCAGAGGCGGGCACCATGTCGGGCGTGGTGATTTCCCCGGATATTTTTGGAGGCGGAGGGAAGCTCTTTGTCGGCACTCCTATCGACGGCAAGTCCGAGTACTTCCCCACGCTGTCTAGCCGCAAGCTGATGTCCAACGAGGAAAACGCTGACATGTTCAGCTTCGTGTACCAGGATGAGTTTGTCTCTTCCCAGCTCAAGATTCCCTCAGACACGCTCTCAAAGTTCCCCGCGTTCGACATTTACTACATCTACGGCTTCAACAGCGAGCAGTTTGTGTACTACCTCACCTTACAGCTCGACACCCAGCTCACTTCCCCAGATGCCGCCAGCGAGCAGTTCTTCACCTCTAAGATCGTCCGCCTTTGTGTTGACGATCCCAAATTCTACTCCTACGTTGAGTTCCCCATCGGCTGCACCAAGGACGGAGTGGAGTACCGCCTGGTTCAGGATGCTTATTTAGCTCGGCCAGGGAGCCGGTTGGCACGTTCGCTTGGTATTCAGGAGCACGAGGAGGTTCTATTTACTGTGTTTGCGCAGGGTCAGAAGAACAGAGCCAAGCCGCCCAAGGAGTCAGCTTTGTGCCTGTTCACAATGAGGCAGATAAAGGAGAAGATTAAAGAGAGGATTCAGTCGTGCTACAGAGGAGAGGGGAAACTCTCCCTGCCCTGGCTGCTCAACAAGGAGCTGGCCTGCATCAACTCGGTGAGTGTTTCAGACAGTAACTCCCAGAAGTGTTTTCTTTCCTTGTGATCATCCGTACCTGTGCGGATTGTTTCCTCCTATGATTGTGCAACCTTGAATTTTGCATTTCTTAACCCCGGAAAAGGAAAAATTATGTCTTTTTTATTGTTTTTGTGAAGCTTGTTTACAGCTTTTATTTGGCTGATAGCCTTTCATTACCTCGCACCTTTCCCAAAGCACTGAAGTGATCACAGGTTGTGCCAATACTGAGAAGGCTCTGTCCAGTCATTGAAGCAATTTTAATAGATTAATTAGAGTTTTTTCATCATCAACACATGATCATAGTGAGACATCTACTTGGAAAAGTTGGTAGAAGAACCAACAACCCAAAAACACACATCTAGTGGGCGTGAGAGAGGCAGGCAGTGAGGTAAACCACTGTAAGCCATGTGAGTAAATAGAGTCTTTAACTTAACAACTCATTATGCATCTATTGTTATTATAAGTGCTTTTGGATTCTTGTTATTGTAGTATTTTAAGTGTCAGTATCATGTCAAAGGGGCCAGGTTTCTGCTTTTCCAGAAAAAGGGAGATCCATACTCCCCTCCTCCTCTTAGTCAGAACCAGATATCTACTTAGTGGGTAAACAAAGAATGTCAGCATATCCTCAAACATGGCAAAGTGATGTTTTCCATTTTGGTTAGGGCAATCAAAGTGTAGGCGCAATTCCACATTTTGTGCCACATGGAATAAATGTTATTATAAGAACAGCATTTCAACATAGTGGGAGAATGTGTTTACATGATCTTTCTAAGAAAGAAGCTGTTTGTTCTGAAGCAGAACATCCAGTCTACCTGCAGCACAGTAGCCAAACTTCCATAAAGTGTCTAATGATCCATGTGAAGGTACCAGATGTGAAACTAAAAGACCTAAATTAGAATAAATTGACTTCTGGTTGTCAAGTACTGCGAGAAGCACCAACACGGGCATGAGCTAGAGGGATGAAAACTTTCATGCATCTCAAATTAGTTTTTAATTTTGTTAAAATGTCCCCATATTTCTTTAGTCTGAGCACACAACAGCTGTCTTGCTGAGATTTTGTGCTGTTTTTTTGTTGTTTTTTTGGAATAATTTCATCTACAGGTAGTGGATGGCTCGTCTTTGCTCATACTCATAGATGAGCTGGCCTAAGGGTGTCTTAGAGACACAAGTGCGTGTGTGTGTGTTTCACCTGCGCCTGTCACCCACATGTCACACACACTCACAGCCCTGTATCCTCATGAATAATTCACCTGGTCTCACCTTCTGTTATTCAGTCGGTGCTCCGTAACACCCTGCCATAAATCTCTGAACTACTCTCCACCTCCCTGTCTCCATTTCCTCTTCCCCTCTCTGCTATTCCATCTTCTCTTTTGCTCCTACCTCTTTACTCTAGTCCCATCATTAGCATAAGGGCTTCTTTCATTTTGCTAACCCCACTCTCTCTCTGCTTCTTCTTTTATCTTCTTCTTTCTTATTCTACTCCGCAACTCTTCTTCTTGACCTTTTTTCATTGTCTTTAATTTTTGACCTGTAAACCCCCCCTTTCCTTTTTTTTGCAATCTTGTTTCTTTTGGTTGCCTTTAGCTTCTTCTGTCTCGTTCCCCTTTTTCTCAAGCCTTTGCTCTTTCACCATCTCTCTCTGCCCTCTCCTTGACTTTCCTCTGAGTGATGAGGTATAGAGTGACTTAGTGTGTAAAGCCAGAGTCTGGATGTGATCTGAAAATACAATGCGGATAGAACAGACAGTGCAGCGATAAAGGGGAGGAGAGTGATGAAGAATGACAGAAAGTCAGAGTGGTGGGCTTTATGGAAGGTGGGGGCATGGACTGCTAGGAAGGAAGACAAAAAAGGAGGTAGCAAAGACAGAAGGGAAGGTGTGAAGAAAAGTGAGACCGAAGCCTGGTCGTAGAGGACAGGAATTAATTAAAAAATGTTAGTGATATAGGAAGGCAGAGGACATAGAAGGCTAACTAGCAGATCTTTTTAGGTACACTAGCAGCTCTAGACGTGTCAGTCAGTCCAATTACGGCAAAAACTGCTGGATGCATTGCCAAAAAATGTGCAAACATTTATGGTCATTCAAGGATATAGTCTTCAGTGATCCTCTGATCTTACTGTAAGCAGATAAAAAACAAAATATAAATATATTCATTTAGCATTGGAAGAAAACCTTCATAGACCCCTTGTTGACTTCTTATTCAGTCCCATATTCAGATTAATGCAGACTCCATTCCCATCAGCCCTATCCGTAATTTTTGGGAAAGGTTAATTAGCAGGTATTAGCTAAACATGTTAATCTGCCACTGTTGACATGCACATTATAGGTGGCAATCATTAGCACTGCAAAACTGTTGGCAGTCCCATAAGTATTTGCTGTGCTTTTTGAGAATGGCTAATTAGTAAGTGTTAGCTTGCTAAACATGTTAAACTGTACACTGTAAAATGTAATTCTAGCTGTTTGTTATTTCAACATATTATTCTATATCAGTTTGACGATAGATGACTGAAGTTGTTGTTATAACATAGAATTACAAGTTAAAAACGTCCCAATTACACCAAAAAAAGCTAACTTGAAAACTCATGTCCAGCTAAATCAGAAACTTATGTGAACTTGACAATGCGGGTAAGTTGAGCACAGCAGGATTCAAAACTGCCTCACGTGACTGCTACCGAGGTGCATCATGGGGAATTGGCGGTTAAGGACATGCTCACTTTACTTGGACGTTTTCTAATCGTCTTCTTTGGAATATGCTTTCAAGGTGAGTAACATTGGTTATAACTATAAGGAAAGAGAGCTACAAAAGTTGGAACATGTTTTGAATTTATGGCATGACGTGTGTTTTTCTCTTTTACCGAAATGTTTGCTTTAGCTAATGTAACTTTAGCCGACAAGGTCCAGCTTGTGTGTCATGACCAAACTTGACCTAATAAACTGACACATGGCCTTTTTTATGGGTTTAATGTGGCGCTGAGCAAATCACAAGTATTGTGCCGCTAGCTTTAAGGTTGTGCACTCACCCTGTTGCGATATTAGCAAGCTAACTCAGCTAATTAATAAAGCTTATTTCATATTGTCTCTGTACTTGTAAATTTCTTTCAAGTTCACAGGCTGTTGTATTTTGGTGGAAGTTCATTTTGGCAATATTTCCAATAACTGGCTGGGTTCAAAAAGAACTTTTTGGCAGGACTCGGATGCTTGTTGTCATCTGTTTACCCCTATGTAATCACTTAAGGTGTTATTAACTGCTGCATGCTAAGCTGCAAGAGTGCACTGAGGACAGAGACAAAATATGGTCTACAAACCAGCATTATATTAGTTTTTATCAGATAGTCCTCCAGTGTGCTTATTTTTTGCTTTAATTATATTGTGCAGTTATTTGTTACCCTGAAATGCTTTATGCTTAACAACAGCTCACTATTTTGACTTATTTTTGAACTCTTGTGATCAGTATGACTAGATTGTGTGAGTTTCCATACTAAACGAGCTGTAGTGATAAAATAATTGGCATCAGAGACACTGATTTTTGGCATGGTATACTGCAGAAGTTTTTTTTTTTGCATAATTTACCTTTTAATTAAACTGCATTCTCTGTATTGTAACAAAACTAACATTGTTTATATGTCAGAAAATTAGCAAACATGAATAAATGGCGAAAACAATATAATTATAACATATATTTTTATTTTACTTATTTTAGGTCTGTGAAGCCAAACTTGATGCTGGGGATTTATTTTTGTCAGTGGAGTCAAATGGTAAGTTACAATTTGTGCATTTTGTCATACTGGAAACACCTCAGATTATATTGTAATTTAATAGCTCTGTAGAACAAATGATATAAAGATTGTAGTGTCAGGGTACTTCTTAAGAAGTAATATGGCACTATTGATGATCACATGCAGGTGGCATAAACTAAATATTCAGACGTGTTACCAACAAATGATTCATTAACAAAAGCAATGGAGCAGACTGTTTAGGTTCTTGTGGTTGTAATAACATCCATAACTGCAAGTTTGTCATTAATTTATTTTCACAGGTCTAGATGATCACATCTGTCTTTGTCATTTAAATGAGGTGGACTTGCAAACTTTGTGCTCTTTGGGGTAAATTGCTGTCCACTACATATACACAGAATCTGCACAGTATTTCAGATCTAAAAAGGGAGTATGTAATGGACTTGCTGGCTTTAATGTAAAAAGCCTGTTGTGTAACTTTAATGAGGCAGTTGGACTAAAACAGTATTGCTCATCAAGGTAAACATCTGAGGAATAAGGAAATTGTTACTTGTCCTTTTACTCAGTGTTCTTTTAATCGCACGTTTACTAAAGTTTTACATCACATAAGTCATTTTCACAATCATTCTACTTTAAAAGATTTCAAGACAGAGCTTATTGTTCTCTGAACTTCCTTGTTTGCTGAACGGCAGGTAAAGTGCATCTTTTTGTTTGTTTGCTTTTGTGTGTTTGTGTTTTCTCTAATGGGCCTCAGATGACTGTTTGCTTAAATTTGGGTCTCAAAGAATCTTTTTTTAATTCTGCCTGTACTCTCCACCCCTCTTCTTCTATTGCTCAGGTTGAAGCAGAATTTGCCCGTCTTACATCTGTTGACCTGAAAGGGTTCCTTTTTGCTGTGCTTGACCATTATGGAGAGGTTCGTGGAGCTGTACAAAATCAAGAGCGGCATAGAAAGGCTAACTAGGCTCATAAGATGCTTCGGAGATGATGTAAGTGTTCAACTGCGAAATCTAATCCTTTGTTTAAGTTTTAGGTTATCCAGTTCAACTGATGAACTCATTGAAAGAAAGCTGATAAGTAAAGTCTGTCATCATATTTCACAACTGGACATTTAGTGTGGTAACTTTTACAGAATCTATGTATATTGGTGGTAGGTTGGATATCATATTCTACTTGAATGTCCTGATAAGCCTGATTCAAAATCTCCAATGATAATCATATATTGATGGAATTATGCATCAAAAAGCTGTGAATTTGGAGCTGTCTACATGCTTCATAAACACTGTTTAAAAAGTGTTTTTGTTTTCTTTTTGACTTCTTTGACCAGAGCCCTACACAAAGGAAGAGGACAGAGGACCTCATTTTCTAAAGGAAGATCCCTCACACACTTTCAAGACTGTGAAGGTTAGCATTGTTTCTTTTAGTAAATTTAATAATGACAGCACCACAGTGGATTTTAAATTAAAAAGTACATGTGTACTTTTTCCTCACCAAATGTATTATTACAAGATCTTTGACACTGGATTTGGTCTGGGTTTCAGAGAAACTAACTGGCAAGCTAGCATTGATATTATTAGTGTCTTGTGTTTATTCATGTCTTCACCAGGGTCTTTGACATTTCGCTGCTGTACTGTTCACTTCAGCTTTACGTTTGATTTCTCACATTGTATATTGTAATGGCAGAGATATTAGGATATTTAAGGGGCTGCAGTGGCTGCTACAGCTGTGGGGGGCAATACTTTGGTGAAATGTCCTGGACCCTGGAAAAGAGACTGTGTAGACTGGGTAAGCAATTAAAGGTTACTGGCCGAGAGTCATTGGGCAGCTGGGTAAAGGTGGATGTTGATATTCAGTGCCAATTATGCAACCTGTTCAGCCATGTCTATATGCTCTTTTTTCATGCTGTTAATATAGGGGGAAAAAATAAACTTTAATCAATAAACTGATTAAAGAAGCATTGTCTATGGAGCCATAATCTGATCCTGTAGTGTAGCTGCAGTTTGCACATTTCATGTATTCTCAGCCAGATTTGGTTTAGAGCACAGCCAATATTTAGCATAAGTAGATTTAAATTCACACACTGGTGATGGCAAGCTACATTGTAGCCACAGCCACCCTGGGGCGCACTGACAGAGGCGAGGCTGCCGGACACTGGCACCACCGGGCCCTCTGGCCACCACCAGTAGGCAACAGGTGAAGTGTCTTGCCCAAGGACACAACGACTGAAACTGTCGGAGCCAGGGCTCGAACCGGCAACCTTCCAATTATAAGACGAACTGTCAACTCTTGAGTCACGATTCAGTCATCCACCCATGTGTGTGAATGACTGAATGTGTAAAGCACTTTGGAGTCCTTAGGGGACTAGTAAAGCACTATACAAATACAGGCCATTTACCATTTAAATTGAAAATTTTGTTTGAATTCTGCAATTGAAGACATGCTCAGTTATTTATGAACATGGTCTTTGTTTAAAGCAAGAAATGGATTTGTAACATGGGGGTGCATATCTCATTCTGAAAAAACTTTAACAACTAATAAGTGTTACCCAAAGCCAATCACCATCATCCAAAGCATCAGTATGGCTCTTCTTTGGAAAGACATGAATTGTTAAGCACACGGGATATTGTGTAATTGTAATTGTGTAATTTTTTTTTTTTTTTTTGTCTTTGAACCCTTTTATAGCCGACAGGTATTGAAGACACGTTTTCTAAGAGGATGAAAGTTGGCATTGCGATGGTGAAAGAAGAAGACATCGATGTGTTGGTTGTCCTTGAGGTGGCAGTAATCCTGTCTAATCTGAGGGATGTCTCAAGTGCCATTTCCATGCTGATGGGCCTTCTTTTTGCCCTCAACATACACTATCCAAAGGAACTTAAGGACATCTTTGAAGTCATTCAGAACATCCTAATGAACATTGGTGGAAGGCAGTGCATCTCACTAGTGCATGGTCTAAGAAACAGACTCTTGCAGAAAGCCATGCAGAACTGTAATTGTATGATCCTTAGTGTTAAGGACAGTTTTTATTTTACTGTTTGTTTTTTTTATTCTTGCAAGTTCTCATTCTCACTTTTGTATGTCACTAAATGACTACACTTTACATTCCAGATTAGACAATTACTCATTTGTTCATGGTTTAAGAAACTTATGTGAACAACAATATAATGCTGGACTTTGCAGATGCTTATCTCATGCAAGTCAGTAGTTTTTCCTTTGTTTTGCAATTGAGCAGACTCAAACTAATGTTTCTGAAATATCCATATTATCAAATGTTTCAGAAGCATGCAGTCATTTTCAGAGATATTGGTTCTGTGGAATTTGTTGCAATTGTAAACGAAGACAAATACAAGAGTTTGATGTCTTAGTTATTATAAACTGATCTTTACTGTCACTTATCAAAGGTTTTGTACTATTTTAATATTTCAAGTTTTATGCTAACAGGTGTGACTGAGCACAATGAAGTTTAAAAATTTTGTAAATGTAAAGAATAACTTTTCTAAAATAGCAAGTGTCCCGTTGATACATTACATTAATGCAGACTTTATGTTGTTACTTCACAAGAATCACTACTGCTCCTAGAGTATTGGTCAGAATTTCATCTTCACCCAAACTGGGCTCAAGACCAAGTTCAAATTTATTGTTTCACAGGGAGCAGCCTTTGAGTTTTGATGGATTGTGAGCCTGATGAGCTACGTCACTGATTTTTCTGTTTCTCAGATGACTAAGATGGCACAATAAATGGTGAATGTTGGGTGCTCATGAGTAATTGTCTTGTCATGTTCTTAAAACAAACTTTCTGTATGAAATGATCAGATAGACTTTAATGGAATCTGTGGGGTTTTATTTTTTTTTCTGTAAACAACAGAAAATTAATTTAAAGGAATGTAGGTATTTAAACCTGAGCTCTAAGATGAACCTAACAGGTAGTTTTGCTGAAATGGATGTTAGAAAGCCAAAAAAAAACAAAACAAAACTTAAGATGTTTAATACACATTTTTCTTTACATCCAGTCAATCAACTCTGATAATTAAAATGAAACTGATTTACAAGTTCACTCAGCTACCTTAAGGAGATCAGTTAATTAATAAACTTAAATCAACTTAGCTAACAGATTATGTTAGTTAAGCTAAAATAGATTCCTAAGTTAAAAGAACTACTAAAGTATTTGAATTAACTAAAAAACCCAAGTCAACTGAACTAGGACAAGAGTTTAAACAATAGATTATTTTAATTTAGCTGAAAGGGTTTTCCCAAGTAAAGATGACAATTAAAGGAGTTGAACTGACTAATAAATCTCAGTCAACTAAACTAAGATGAAAGTTTAGACAACATGTGATTTTTCATTAAGATAACAATTGGTTGTGTTATAAGAACAAACTCTATTTCTTGACTTAACTTAAAATTTTAAGGCAGCCCTTTACCTCATATTTTTAAGTTGAAACAACAAGTTATATTTTACAGTGTAATTGCTAATGTGGTCAATATTATATATGCGAATCATTACTTTTGCAGCATTGTTACAGTGAGCATGTAAGCCTGCTGTATTGAGCATTCAGTTGTTGACAGTAGCAGCTGATTAATGTGCCACTTTGCACCAAGAGAAGAAAGGTTACTTAAATATGCTGCGCAATGTTAAATTAATTTGTTGATTCTAATAATATTATTAGCAATTTTAGCATTGCACTACCATATTGTGCTTTATATATACTAGTACATGTCTGTTTGAGCTGTTGACCATTAAACGAAAATGAGGTCCACAAATGCTAAGAATGGTTCATTTCAGCCCATTTCTTGGTGGTTGCTTAACTACTTGGTGACATTATAATATACGATGTGTAAGTCAGTTTTTGTAGTGATATATTAGATGTTATTGTCATGAAATAAAGAAGGGTAGATTGTTTTTATATGGTGCTACAAGGGATAAACAGCCAATTTTAGCCAATTAATATCTGACTATAATGAAAACATTATGAAATCTTAATATCTGAAATGGATAACAACCTTCAGGGGCTTAAGATAGACCGGGGTGCTCAGCTCTTGATTGTGTAGCAGGAGTTGGCTCCTCAACTTGCGAGTTGACCTACAGAGAGTTTCTAAACTAGACCTGCAGAAACTTGGGTTTGTGCAGCCACGTTTCTTCATTATTATGTTTTTTGGTCTAGACCCTCGCACTCAAGTCGGGTAAAATGTACACGCTTGTGATATGAAAGAATTTCCCTTTACTTGAACACAATTCAGATTTTTAAATATACCTGTTATGTTGAATGTCATAATTGCTCAGAGACTTTTCTTCTTTAAAGAGTCACAGCTTGGTGCAAGACAGAAACAACATCTCTGTCACAAGCCCGCTGGTGCTGTGCAAGCTGCGCACCTATAGAGTAAACTCACAAGGCCATTGTGAGTTTACTGTATAGGTATGCAGGCGATTATGCTAATGAGCATACAGTTACACGATCGTCCTTTATGGCCATCTGTCGTTCTCCCCGCTATCTATCAAGGTTGTGTTGGTGGAGCTCGCTCTGGGATGGCGCCGTGAGAAATTCATCATCTTGTACAGGCATGTTCATAGTTTCCTGATGGGAGCGGTGACAGCTCGTTGCTTTTGCGTGAGTGTCATGTGGAAACTATCAGCACAGGCTCATTTGAAGAGACAAGGTGAGGTCATTCAAACTGTAATCTCTACCTGAACTCTATCAAAGTTAATCACTTTGTCTGACGCTAAATCTTTCTATTAAGCACTTTTTGGGTTATTGTAAAAAAAAAAAAAAAAAAAAAAAAAAAACAGGTCACAGTTTTATATGTGCCCAACCTCAGAGTCTAAAATTCCAAATCTCCTCTGGCAGCTTAGGTGGTGTAATATAAAAGTTTGGATAGCAAATCATCGGTATGATGTTTGTTTTTCAGAGTCTGTAGGATGTAATTTATCCAGTGAGTTGAGAGATTTGGGACTTCTGTTAAAGCACAGAGTTTAGTGTGCACAGGTAGATCATGAAATCTTTAAGCTAAGAGAGCAACAGGACCAACTGGAGGGAATTTCTGTCCTGTGTTTGTACTCAAACGTTTGTTTGCTCAGTTTGCTTGCCTGCTTGCCCGGTGGTCAGTAACGGTAGAATGAACATATAGTATCAGGGAACATGGTTAGGAAAACAGTGATAGGGAAAGGGAGAGATAAACACAACAATGGAGAGACAGATGGACAAAGGTTTCTTAACTCTGCCCAGAACAGTAACAGTGAATGTTATCCCAATTCTTAAAATTGCTTAGGAATGATACAAAAGAGACTTCTTAGAAGTTTCCTTATTCCCTAATGCGGTCCGATCATCCTTCAGTGTGATGTGAGGAAATAAAGCAGGTGTCAGGTGATGCTCACAGGCTGTCAGCAAAGGTGAAAAACTGTACAATCAATGTTAACCTCTCTGAATGAGCTGGACTCAAAATGTTTACTCCCATTCATTTGAATCCACAGTGCGTACACCTTTCCTCTTTGCCTTGTAGATGTGATGACATCCAAATGTGGTCAGTATAGAAGTACAAAAGGGCTTAACACACCCACATTTATCAGAATGTACTTAATGCTGGTCTCTTTGTTGGCAGATCCATTTTTACTCTTCTTCTTGGACGATCACCCGGCCAGTTCCAAAGACAGATTTACAGCAGTGCCAAACTCTTTCGGTTTTTATGATGATTCCTTTAACTGGACTCTATGGCATGTTCACTTACTTGGAAGTGTCCTTCTATCACTGCGCTGACTTGAGCTTTTCAATCACTTTTTTTAGCTGAGTTTGTGCTCCTTTGTCCTCATGGTGTCGATTTTTCCACCAGACTGACTCACTAAAAGTCGAACCTTTCAGATAGCATCGGTATATTTATGTTACAATCAGCTAAAACCCCCTTGACTACACACCATCCACTATTTAAATAATTACGTGGCTTCCAAAGGCTGCTGGCAGCAGCAGTGATGATTTTGGCGTGTCCTTTAAAAGGGTGTCATCCAAACATGTGTTTTAAAGGGCCATTTATAACTTTTTCTGTTTCTATGAAATTAATATTTTTTAACAAAAATCAATTTATATTCTGTGGCTAATGCTGGATTCACCCAATTTTTTCAAAGGGGACCTATTGTGATTTTCTGTTATACTTTGACTTTTAATAAGAATTTCAAATAATGAGATCAGCTTATGTGCAAGTAATCCCTATACGCTGAAAGGTCAGGCTTCCATTGATCCATTGGGCCACCATTGGATCTGTATGTTAGTGAGAATGGATATTTATGATAAGGTCAACTCCAATCAGAAGAAACATTGCTTAAATGTAAAAAGAAGGGAATTCAGTTGACTGTTTTCGGAGAGCAGCTCGAGCACGGCCTGGTATAAGAAATGTACAAGAATTATTTTAAACTGTAAATCGTGCAACATTATAAAACTAAAAATATATGATTTGTGTGGGGTTTTTTTAAGTTAGTCCAAGTAATCTTCCAGTCATCTTCTCCCATAGCTCTACACCAAGATAGGTGTGTCTGGGATTGCAGGTCTCTCCCCGTGCATCGTTATGTCCGCTTATTATCAGGAAGAGGCCAGCGTTGGTCCTGCGGGAGTTAAACTGAGTGGTGGGTGACCTTCTCTGGCTGTGGGCTGGAGTCCAGCTCCACAGCTCTGCAAGCAGCCCGACCCAGCAACACTACAGCCTTAGCATGACTAATGAGACTGATTCAGACAGAGAATGGGAGAGATACTATCCTCTGTGTGTGTATATATGTGTGTGTGTTTAAGGCTCACTTTATCTCCATTTTTTTCTGCCTCTTCCCCACTTTGTATACTTCTCATTTGTGTGTGTGCCCACCTCTTATCCTGGCCTCCAAAGAAGCAGGACAAAACAACGGTGAAAACAAACAGAGGAAAATGGCCTGATAATAAAAGCGTGCAAGTGTTCATGCATGTGAGTCCGCACTGTTTGCACAAAACAAGGTGGACGTCAGTGGGAAAATTGCCTGCAGAGAGCAAGAAGACTCCTCTATTGTTACTGCTCCCTCTCTCTGCCTGACTCTGCCTCTATCTTTTCTCCCTCTCTTGCTCGCTCTGTCTCTGTTTTTCTCAGAGCATAATAGTGTTTATTAATATTTATCAGTGTTGATCACTGCTGGCCAGGATTATAGTCTATTTCTGTGGCATTTTGTATTCTGTCTTCCAGGCGGCTGGTGACTAAGTGCGTGCATATGTATTTGTGTCCATTCACTACTTCATTCTTTCCCAATCTCGCCATTGTGTCTTTAGTCTCATTAGTGATGGGTCTCATCTACATTGCATCAGTCTTTGGGCCTGCTGGGTGGGGAATTTGAAGGCTTCAATGGCTGTACTTATATTACCATTTTCTTAATATTTGATGAAGAAGCTTGATCATTTATCTTAAAGTAAAATATACATTTATCAATGCAAACACAATGCAGTAGGGGTGAAGTGGGAACTCTAACAGTGGTAAAAGTTCTATTCATTTTGAGCAAATAAGGTTTTCTTTTACTTGGAACACTTCGATTTGGTCCTGGTTAAACAATTAGGTGATGATATTATCTGAATGTTAATAGAAAAGCCTGGAACTCTGTGTACATATATGAAAAGAGATTGCTTCCATGAGTCCCAAAGAAGGCATTTAGCTGAAAAAGAAAGCTGAAAATTGCCTTGTGTGCACTATTAATAGTGAGTTAAAGCTAAAGAGTTAAGTAGCAATCTGTAATACATACAGCAATCAGAATCTTATTCCCGTTAGTTTATTTTGGATGAATGAGGCAGCATTAAATAACCTTAGTAATTAAAATTAATCATGTATTGTGACACGACTGTTTTCTTATCAATTAGCCTCCAGCTAGTTTAAGCTAATTTAGCTAACTGGCTCCAAGCTAAGCACCACAGAGAGAGTATGCTACTAAACAGCAGTGTGTTGAAGAGCTACGAGACTAGCTAGACTCAGCCAAAATGCTCAAAACACAAAACAAGACACAAAAGACACTCAGTGTTTTTTACTTTTGTGTTTATTACTTAGGTTTTCAGGGAGCTTTCAAATGGGAGATTACAGTGGTCAGAAATACTCATAACACTAGCTGTAGAGCTGTATTAGCTACATTTTAGAGGTACTCAAAGCTAAAATTATGTTATGATCTACCTTTCAATTGTTGCAAGCCAAATCTGTCCAAGTGTCTTTCGCCTTGACATGTTCAGGTCCACAGACTGAACATGTCAAGATATAGACAGGGCCATAGACTGCCATTCGCCTATATCCTGCCTGCATGCCTTATTCATTTGCACCAGCACTTTTGTTCTATATGTTTTCTATTTAACACTCGCACTGGATACATTGGACAGCAACTTAAAGTTCAGCATGCAGACTGAAGCAGCCAGGGATTGAACCACCAACCTCCCAATTAATATATGACCTGCTCTACCACCTGAACTACAACCACCCCAGAAAGTTTAGACAAACTCTCATGGTGATAGCAAACCACTTCACAGAAAAGTCAAAGGACCAAATTTGTCCAAATTTAACTTGTCAGATGTTTTTCATTGGGAGCTATTGTAACTGTTGTAGGACTATTGTAGCATAGGTGGAGAGGCTGAACATTTGGCTTTGTGACTGCTGAGTGGAAAAGGAGCAATGTGTGTGATAGTTGATTGCAGTTAGAAACAGGACAGAATTTCATTTTCTTGTGTTTTCCTTGATGTCTTATGTGGACTGTGGACTTCCTGCTGTCAAGGGATTGGATTAAGAGCCAGTTCGTTTGTTGGATGGGTCGGGAAGAAAAAAAAGTCTTACTTTCATTCTGAGTGGCACCCCAGCTTTTGCCAGCAACTGCTACACTTAAGAAACTTAAGATTGATGATTGATAAATTATTCAGATTCAGGCTCTATCACGGTTTCAACTGTAGGTGGTTCACCATTGTGTCTGCGCTACAAGTGAATAAATGAAATACAGTAATGCAGTTCTGCATTACGAGCTGTTCCAAAGTAATGGGACATAAATGTGTTCTCCCCCAAAAAAGAGGCACTCAACCTATGATCTGTACATTGCCTTGCTTTATTTTGCTACTGTTGACACTGTTTCTAGAAGAGCAGGTGATAGCACTGAAAGCAGGCTGTGTTATCTCAGGCTAGAGAGGGAACTTCCCCTTTGTATTAAAAAACTCAAGTTTTTTATGACTCTGCTGGAGACTAAGTGACTTGGAAAGAGATTCTTTTACAGCACGGTGATAAATACATGCGGCGTAGGGGTGAATCGCTGTCAAATGCTGTCTAGAATACAGCCCATTGGGGGGGAAGTACTTTTTGATGAGGTGCACTTTTCTCTCCTGCCTTTTAAAGACGTTTTGATGCATGACACAGCGAAATGTTAGATACCTCGAGGCATTTTAATGAATTCAGCCGTAACACTTCCCCATATGTTTTTGTGTCGTGATATTTTCTGCTCCAGGGTGAGTCACATAAGGCCCCCCCTCACCCCCTCTTCATTTTGAAATCTCCTAATTTATATTAATTCAAACAGGGAAATTCTCAGATCCAGTATGAATGGAATGGTGCCCGTTAACTAAACTTAATGCACAGTGGTGTTCATTGTTAAGTGTACCACATGACAAAGTGGATTAATGGCTGCAGTGGCACTCATGAGAGTGTGAGCTTGTTACGGATTTGGAGTGTTTGGAGCTTGTGACTGCTTAGCCTTAAAGCTGTTTGAGTTGGATCTGAAGTGACCTTTTTCTCAGAAACTCAGCAGCAGATTTCCGAGTTGACGCTGAACAGAAATATCAACAGTGAGAGCGCAGTTTAAGAATTGCTTTTTAAAATGAATAGTCCTTCTCTATTAGGGTGAAAAAAAAGTCTGGAGCTGGTGTAACTTCACCAAATAGAAGAAAAACAATTCTCCTATTAGCTATTTAACTGGGTCAAAAAGTCAACAGCTTCCTCCCCCCTTTCACTACGAGCCTCTGGTGGTCGTCCAGGCCACAAATCAATGCAGCACATTCACAAAATGCTGACCTGCAGCATCTAATGAAGAGTGTAATTATTTATTGATGGGCGTTTATGCTTTCTCGTGTTTGCACGGGTTTATCACAGACATCTGTGCACGCACGTGTGTTAGCGCAGCCGCATTAATTAATTAATGCATATTTGTTCCTTCAATTATTCATATACTGTACGTGGAAATGGAAGGGGTATATTCGTGCACGTGCAGGTTTACAGCAAATGTACAGGTTTGTCCCAGCTTCGTTTGGGTTCTCCTGCCAGCTACTCAGCAGGCTCTGCAAGGCGAGATAAAACTTAAAGACGTCCCTTGGCGTCCTCTGTTTTTTCTGCCTGGATATGGATACGCAAATACAGGTCTAAAATCCATTTTGCCTCAAGCTATTCAGTTTTTACTTTATGTATCTTAAACATTTCACTACCAACATTTCTTAGAAATATGTTTGATTCTTCACCAGAACAATGTGTTGAAGAAAAAAAGGTGCACGACCACGTAGGAACTAATAACTGACTAACTGTAACTAACTGTAGAACAGCACGAACTTTGCAGTCAACAATGAGTCAACTTCTTTTTTCCCCAGATAACAGTATTTCACTCAAATGCGATTAGCCTTGAGTGATGGATGTCAGGATGAGTCTATGATGTGACATCCGGGCCTCTTTTGGCACACCCAACATTTGGAGCTGCTCATGTCCATCCTATGACTTGTCGGTCACATGAGGCCCGCTCGACACCTGCTGTAACCCGTGTTAAGCCCCGGCTCATAACATTTGGGCCACATCTGGTCTGAACAGTGATTGCCAGTGCCGTATCTGAGCCATAAATGCCAGCCGGATCCCAAATTAGGCCCAAATGCATCTGTTTTCTGGGTTTGTTCACATCATATTACGTTTATGCTAGATATATAAAATTAATTTACATATATACACTAGGGCAGGGTTAGTACACAGCTAAGGACGGAAACAGTCACTTTTCCCAAATGCATTATTGCATCTTATGTAGCCCCCATTGTACGCAGCATAAAATGTAATATATCAATGGTTCAAGTTGAAGAGAAACTCTGATCCTGAATATGATCAGTCTTTAATCACAATTTTAATATGTTTTTACCAAAGAAAACCCATTAAATTATTATTATTTAAATCCCCATATATTATCCCCTATATGTTGTCAATACAGTCAGTCAGAGTAAGAAACGTAGTTTTAAATAGCTCCATGCAGCATTATTAGCACTTTAACCTTAAGATCATTCTATTGATCTTGAAGACGAGGTCAGAGGTCAATGTGATGTGATATTTTTAATCTTTATTTAATCTTTAATAGATGCCACATTTTTAAGAATCATAGCTTCTCTGTTCTAAGGCTTTTTGTCAATTTTTGACCAATAAATAATTAAGTTGACCTTGAAGACCTTTGTGGATGTAAGTCAAATTTTAATAGATTGTTAACATGACCCCACTGTACAGCCCTACGAAGTTTTATCAGATCATCATCCAAAACTTTTTCGAACTGTCGTGTTCACAGGCAGAATGACACGCAGACACGTACACGCTACCAACAACATAACGTCTTTAGCGAAGGGAATAAAGCGTTGTTAAAATCATTTGACGTCATGATATTAAGTGTGTGTATCCAAAACCACCAAAATTTATAGATGAGCCAGCTTCTCTATTAAGTTTCTGCTCATATCTACAAGATGATCAGTGCAGACATTGTTGTATTCAGTTTAATGCTGGGGCTTCTAATGACGTACTTTTGACTGGTCCCTTTGAAAAACATTTGGATTAGTTTGTATAACTCACATAAAGGCTCCTTGCTGCAGTGCAGAAATGTATTCCTGCTATGATTTGAGTCAAAGTGAGTAATTTGTCCTTGTTGACTCCAAACTTTGTGATGTGCTACCTTTTTACATATTTTCTTACAATATATATATGTAACATATGTATGTGTGTATGAACTTTGTAAGACAGCCACTCGTAATCCTGTTAAATTGTCCATAGCATGCCATTTGATTTCAGTCTGGTTGCACTGCAGTGTGCATGAATGTGTGGCATTGAAGCCGCATGCCTATATTTTCAGCTTGTGCCTGCCACTCTCACCATACAGCCCCACAGTATTTTACAGCCTCTCATATTTGGGTGAATTTCTGTAGAGGTCTGTAATAATTGGATTATGGCTGTCAGGGAAGGCTTTAGTTCAGATTACACAGATTTTAGTGTGCAGTGCTCAGATGGACAGAATAGCTTAAAGAGCATCATCTGGCTCATGTTACTTAGAAAGTGCATTTTGGCAAATTCATAGATGTGATGTTTGCCTACATTTGGTAAATGCAGGCCAAGAGTAGCAGATGCGTTCTGGAAACCAAAAGTGTTTCTGTATCCATGTATCTGTGTCAGTCTAGACGTGTGTGATGTCTTAATAAAGTTTTCTGGCCCTTAAAATCCTTAAATATTACAGTAGATACCACCAAGTACTAATCCAACCTGAAACTATATATACCTCAGCACAGCTTGGTACACCTGCCCAGTCTCAAGCTTAAAAATGAGAGAATATAAATATATTATTGTGCTGAAAACTTTTGAGAAATATTGATTATTATCTCACAAATACAGAGAATAGGTGTACCCTACTGATCCAAGCGCTGAAGGTCATGTTTCAAAAGTATTAAGTCGTTGTATTTCATTCCTGAAACTGAACATTCAGCTGCCCGCACAGAGAACACAAACATCCCACAGAATTTATGCTAATTAACAGCAGCTGAAATGATCTGCCAGTGGTCCCCGTCTTAAGTGCTTAAAGCATCTCTTTGATTCCAGACTTTAGACAATCTGTATGTTATTCCATTTCAGGTGTGTGGACTCAGAGTCACCCATGTTATTGAGTGAAGCTGCTGTTCTGAAGGAATACAGCTTTGCAACAAAGTGCTGATGGGAAGCTCAAAAAAGATGTTGGCATTCAACGCTGTATCAACTACAGCAGTGTCTCTAAAAGGGGGGAACAAGTCCCCCCAACTGTAAGTGATTGTTAGTCTAGCACAGCAATTCATTACTGAAAAATGTAATGTGATTACAATTAACACCCAACACTGACTATAACCGTGAAGATATCCTAGACAGCAAAACTAAAACTAAGAAGGCCTGAGAATATAACATAAGGAAACAGGGAGATATCTGCTTAGGACAAAACTCAAAATACCATAAAGGATAAACGTTAAAGAAAATGTTAAAAAACGAAACTCAAACGCCCAGGACTGTGACATCAAATGCAGCTAAGAGACATAGCTTTAAAGCGCTGATGTTCAATACAGTAAAACTGTATTAGGCTACGTTCACATTGCAGGCAAAAGTGCATCAAATCCGACTTTTTTGACCCTATGCGACCCGTATCCGATCATGGTATGACAGTGTGAACGGCACAAATCCGATATTTTCAAATCCGATCTGGGTCACTTTCGTATGTGGTACTGAATCCGATACATATCTGATGTTTTAGAAAGCGACTGCTGTTTGAACGGTCATGTCGCATTAAATCCGTCTTTTACGTCACTGACACAAGACAGACGCCAATTATCAGCGCCGGAGAAGCGCCCGAGAAGACATCGTGAACGCTTCCTGGCCATCCAGTGTAGATGTCAGTGAAAATGTTGGGAAGAAAACGTTGGAGAAACGTGAACATTTTATTTGTACTGTATAATCTGCAGATTGTGACAGAAATCTGCAACTATCCTTTCAAGCACCGCTCCTCTAAAACAGCAATAAGGATAATTATTAGGTCATATGTAAATAACAAAATAACTTTATAACTTAAAGTAAAATTGGGAAACGTAAAGTCCGAAACATTTATATTAAGGGCCATCAGTCAAACAATAATGTTTGGTCTGGGTCTAAACAGGAGATAAGTCATGATTACATGTTTTGTTACAGTACAAATTTCACTAATGTGAAGATGAAAATAGACATTTTTTAACAGGCAGTGTTGAAAATATGTATGACTGCTGTCAACAAATCTACTGTGCCAAGAAAAAAAAAGCCCTGACATGGCAGAGTGGAACTTTCCATGTGGAATTAGCTCAGTTGATGGCAGAGGCTATCTGGGGTAAAGCGAGCTGCTCTCCCACTGTGGCACATTAACCTATATGGCCAACTGACACGCCAGTGTTGGATCCTAGCCTTCTCTTCCCACAGATCGGTCTCAGCCTCTAGGGATTTCTCTGCTTTGTACGTTTTGTTTTGCTTCACACCTTCATGAATTTATGACCCAGAAAAGTTTCCCAGTGGGGATCAGTTCTTCACAATTGCAGAGACTAACAGGGATTTCAAATGCGCTCCACCTTGTTTTGGAATTCACCAGGGCACCACTTAAAGCAACAGGACCCGCGTTCGTGATTCAGCCTCTCCGTTTGAAAGTCGGCAATTAAAACTAATTAACCCAAAAGTGGGTTTCAAGGCGTTTTAAAGTACATTGAGTGCGATAAACACTGAACTCGATGAGGCTTCCTACATGCGTGGATTCCTCCACGGAGGAGTGGAAAAATGGAAGAAGGGATAGCTTTAGTTAGGAAGTTAGACAGTGGGTTATTTCCAGAGCTGTTCAGATAATTCCACATTTACTCTATTGTGTTTTTATACTTGGGCATGTTGTGCAGACGCTGTTTAAGGGGAATAGAGTGCAAAAATACAATAAAGAAGTGGGAAATTGGGGGTTGATGTGAGCTGAGTGCAAAACACGCTGCGGTGTCATGCACAGACAAATACATCTTCAACAAGTTTACACATTGCAGGTCAGTCAAGTGTTATGTGTTTTTATGTGAGTTATGTTTCAACTCCTTTGACTGTTTTTATTTGAGACGGGGAGGGTGAAAGAAATCGAGCAAAAACGACAAGAAAAGCGCACAAGATTCAAGTTTGGGTGGAGAACAATGAACCAGCAGAGTGCAAGAAAACTGTGCAGAATAAATCTAGCTGTGAAATAAATGTTGATCTCTTGGCATCCCAGCAATTCCACTGACTCTGACCTCTGAGGCTGAAGTTTCGCTCTCTCTCCCTTTTTCGCCTGCAGCTTTTCGTTCCACCAGAGCACATCTCCATGCTGCCAGGCTCTCCCTACATCCCTCCATTAATACTCCTCATTTCATCCAAGCCAAAACAACAGATGCTGAAATGTCGAAGTGTCTTCCCTCCACCCGTGAACTCGCAGAATAGTGGAGGAAAAAAAAAAGAGAAAGCATATTTGATTTTTAAAATTTATTTATTTATATTTTCCACATAAAAAGCCACCGACGCCTCGTTAACGAGGATGCCGTGTAAATAATCTGCCTTTTTTATTTGTTAAACTGAAGTTAACAGTTCGTTGACACGTTCACATTTTTTGTGAACAGTTTTTTGTTGTTTTTCTCCAGCTGCTGTGTTAGTGTGTAGTGGATGACTCAGCATGGTTAAGTTTGGACTGCTTTTTGCAAATAATCTGGCAGATAACGGAAATGGTTCTCCCTTTTTTATTTTTCCAAGACTGGCAACATCTATTACTGTGGTATTAGTTTGTATTAGTTTCCAGTAGTGAATCACTGAACCTGAAAGAAAAACCTTTAGTGGCCCTTAACTAAACGTCTGTGAGTGCTTGTATAAACAAAAAAAAGAGAAGTGAATTCAGCTTTCTTTTTAATAAATATTTGGGATGGCAGTTATTTTTAATGCCTTGAAGCATCTATATTTACATATGGCATTTCTTGGCATTTCTTCCAGAAGCTACTATAGCAAAAAGCTCCAATCAGTTCAATTGAATTCAGTTTTATTTATACAGCACCAAATCCCAACAACAGCTTCCACAAGGCGCTTTATATTGTAAAATAAAGACCATAAAATAATACAGGGAAAACCCCAACACTCAGACGACCCCCTGTGAGCAAGCACTTGACGACAGTGGGAACGAAAAACTCCCTTTTATCAGGAAGAAACCTCCAGCAGAGCCGGGGTCAGGGTGGGGCGGACATCTGCTGCGACCGGTTGAGGGTGATGGGAGGATAAAACACATACGGTGGGAGTGAGAGATTAATAATAAGTAAATATTGAATGTAAAGTGTTGCATAAACACATAGAAGTTCCACAGAAGAGAGGCCTGAAAGCTGAGCGGCTGTGCTCTCAGCTTTCAGCTGGATAGCAGCTAGAAAGTGCTACACTAGATAACATCTGGATGCATGCTCAATCATCCAGGTAAGGAAATCCCAAAAAGTTGATTCTGTTCATCTGGATGTAGCGTTTTCAGTGGGAGAAACATTTTGACGCTCATCCAAGTGACTTCATCAGTCTCCAGTAAACAACGTGCATGTAAAATGCTAGAATTTCACTCACAAGAACTAGAGCACAGCCAAGCTAGTTATGTTAGCTAGGCTTTAATAATACCAAAGTTGGAATGAAATATGAGTTATGCATATGATTATGATTATTATTATTATTATGATTAGTATTATTATTATCTTACATGAGAGTTAATGGGGATTGACTCAAGTGGCCGTTCAAGGAACTGAAGTTTTTGTCTGGCCAAAAGGTTGCTGCTTGATTAAAATCCAGCTCCTTCCCCAAAAGAATACCTTGGTGGGAGATGAATAGAGAGAACTCATTTGTGTGTCTTTTTTATAACTGGTCCATATTGCAGTGTCATGGCTAAATCCCTAAATTAGGTTGTTGTCAGAATACACCATTCAAAAATTCTCAAGGCTGAGCGTCAGCGTTTTGTCAGGGTTTTTGGAACATTGGCACAAAAACTACTTGTGACAAATTAGTCTTTGGTATCTTGTGCTTATCTAATTAGATTAGTTGTTAGACCAACTGCAGTAATATTCCGTCTTTATGTGCGTGTGACAGCATGCACATGTGTGTGTGGGTGTGAGATGCAGATGCTCGTAGTTCTGTTGCCATTAGAGCAGACTGCTCTGCCAGATGTCTGCACTAAGTCCACTTTGTGTGTGTGTGGTTGTCTTGCAGAGGCAATACGTTCCTTGCCAACACACACACACACACACACACACACACACACACACAGATTATAACACATACAAATACACATTTAGCTACAAAGGATGTGTGTGTATAGGTTTTGTCTGTGTATTTGTGCATAAACAGGTCAAGCCTTCAAGTGTTCCAGTCTGTTAGACAGATGTTTAAGATCCCCACTGCACCCCCCCTCCACTGTCACACAGATACACACTGTCTTTCTCTCTGCTTGTTTGTCACATGCACTGACAAACACACACACACACACACACATGCACTCTGACTCATTAACAACCAATTAGAGAGCAGATATTGGCTCAGTGGGGAAACCGAAAGGCCAACCATTGCTGTCCTCCGCTTCCAACGCCAAGTCACAACAAATACCTGGATGTAGGCCAGGGTAGTGTGTGTGTGTGTGTGTGTGTGTGAGTGTTGTTTACTTCTGGTTTCGAAGTTTGGCAGTTGCATCTCATCCCCTTTCTTTATTAAAAAAGACAGAGACACGCTAACCCCGCATAATTAAATGCGTTCTTTTCGCCTCTGCAAGTCTTGTTGTTCATTGCATCAGCCAGCGCGTCTCTGTAGTACAACTCTCGCTTCGACATTATCGTTCTCACATGGGAAAGAGGCACGAACTGTGTTTAACATATACACGCAGAAACACACGCACACACTCGCGCGTTCTCCGCGGGATTGGAGCGATGTTTATGCCACTGTTGGATGAGGAGATGCTTGAGGCATTAGGCTCTCTGGAGAGCATGTTGACAACATCTCTCTCTCTCTTTCTCCCTTTCAGTTTACCTCAATCACTGTCTCTCACTCGCTCACTTCCTTCCCCCGTCCTCTCGTTGTGATGAGATTTTTTTAGTGCTCCCTTACATCTCTTACATCTCTGCAAATGAGTCAACTTTGAAAAAGACAATCTGCTCACAATTTAAGTTGATTAGACGGTTGACACTTTCACTCTCAGTATGTTACTCAGAGAACTAAAGAGCGTGACAGAGAGCAGAGGAGACTAGTGCACATATTTAACACACCATCAGTAAACAAAAAGTCTCCTCACCTTAAACGGATTCTTGGAAGATCGGGAATAGACTGTATATAAAAGATGGATGCCGCTTCTGGGGAAGTAAATCCAATGTGAAAGTTCCTCAAAACTGAATTGTTTGTAATGTACAGCAAAGGGCAGTCGTGGGGTTGCAAAAAGAAGCCTAAAAATATAGAAGTTAAAGGAAAAACAATACTACAACTCACTTGACCTATGACCTCAAGAAACATCTCTTAAGGACTTCGTAGCTTTAGTCAGTTCAGTAGCAAAAACGCTCAGCTTGATGTTTTGCAACGCGATTTCGCTAACCAGTGAGTGAGTCCAGTGACTGTGTCCGTTGTTTATTTACAGTTTATGGCAAAAACAATTACCCATGCGCCTGCTTTCAGATTTAGCTTAAAAGGGTCGGCACGTGGCTGAAATTGAGCCAGCTACGTAGACGACACATTCAAATGCTGGTCAACCCAAACAGGCACAAATAGAGAAAAACCTAAGCCTAGCGCAGCACATTCCCCCGGCACTTAATGACCAGCTGCAAATAAAAATTTCCTTAGAGTAAATCAATGGAAAGTCATAGCAAAGGAGCTGCTCTCCATGCTTCAGAGGTTGGCTGTAGCTCACCCTGGCTGCTGCTTCTCATTTATTAGCATTCTAAATCTATAAACATGCATTTCTCCGAACAGCAAATACTTTTACAGCAAATACTACTTTTGAAAAACCCAGTTTAAAGTTTATTTAACAAAACTTAGTTATTCTGAAGGTAATTTCAGAAACTACTCAGTCTGCTGCACAAGAAAAATATGATTACTTTTTGAACTTGTTTCTTTTTTTCATCCAAACAAAGATTGTTGCCAATTACTACCTAGACAGGAAGGAGAAATGTAATAAGAGTCTTTTTGTTAAGCAGTAGATGGATTTTCTTTTTTTTCATGTAAATTGTTACAAGAGTCTATCAGGAATCTTAAAGTACCATTGGCACAGTAATAAAAGTTGTAAAATGAGTTTTTTAAGAATCCCTATTTTCTCTATAGGAGAGCCGACTGTTTACCACTGCAATGTGAATCTCATTCTAACATATTTGAGGGAAAAGCTTGAGGACAGGTTTCTTCAGGAAGGAGAAAGCACACTGCGCTGATTATGTTGCATATAGTGATCCTGCTACGCCCACCATCAATTACACAGAACCTGCTGCAGTAGAAGCAGACCTAAAAGAACTAATATACCTACACCCCACGTCAATTTTCGTTTGATCTTCAAAATCGATGCATTCTAAAGTATGCTTGCCAGATTTTTTTCACTATGTGTGACTTTGAAATACACATTTTAAATACAAGTATTTACAAATTGAAAACAGATGCTGCAGTCTTAAGTCTGCAGACAAAGTACTTGTAAGTGAGGAGTCAGAAAAAAAGGCGAACGACAAACAGAAGTGGAATAGTTGTTTTACGATTTGTGATTGTGTGTGTGTGTTGTGATTGTGTGTGTGTGTGTGTGTGTGTGTGTGGTCGGGGGGTGGATGGGTTCACTGTAGCTGTGGTAAAGCTGGTAACATGTTCTTCCCAGTGCTGCATACTTTCGAACCACAGTATGGTCTCTGCTGTTTTTTTCTCTCTCCCATAGTTAATAGGCAGTTTACAGGGCTGAATCTAAACTCTCTCTGTGTCTGTCTTCCTGGCTTGAGGCTCATTAGTGGCGACAAGAGTGCTGTTGACCCCTGAGCCGTCCCCCATGTCTCTCCTCCCTATCTCCCCTCTTCTGTCCTTTTTTCCCCTCTCTCCATCTCCTTTCCTTTTCCCCTTATCTCACTTGCCCCACTCTTTCCCTCATCACCCCATCATCATTCACCCAGCAAGAGTTTGGCAGGGGTCTGTGTGTGTCTGTGTGTGTGCGTGTTGCCAGGGGCCAGCGAGTGCCTGTGTACAGCAGAGGTCTTTGGTAAGGACAACACAGGGGACTCTGTCCTTGTCTAACCCCCTGGAAATAGAACAAAGGTGTGTGCTTGTGTGTAATAATGCTATGTACAGTGTCCCGAGTATGAGCTATAGCTAGTAATATTAATAGCATGGTCAGAGGTCCACCAGGCCAACAGGGACAAGCTATACAGAGCCTATAAACGCACTAATAAAAGACTACAGCAGGTCACCTTATGTTAGGCAAAAGTGAAGGATGGTTGCACTGATTTACAAGAAATGTGGTGTAATCGTCCAGGTAGGGATAGCAGATTAGACCTAAATTAACATGCAGATAAACATGAAAAATCCACTGCATGTATGGAGGACAGTGACGATCTTTAAGCCATGAAACCCTCATAGTGGACAGACCCTGTAAGCTAGCAATTCTGTTGACCTTTGATTAGTTACAGTTTGAAAAACTGATGATGCACCGACACCCGATACATAACTATATCGATTAAAGAGATTTTCAGCGTAGTATGAATGGAGTCACAGTATGCTCTGTAGCATTAACGACTGAAGTCTAAATAATTAAATGTGTGTGAGGATTTTTCTTTTTCTTCCCTCGTGGTGTGGTAACATGCGCATTATTATGCTTTAATTAGGCTCTTAAGTCACTTTCATATTGGTGGCTGGAAATGCTTCGGCTTCTCCTTAATGAGTAGCTGCGGAGGAATGATAAAGTAGGCAGACTATAGGAATTACATGTCTACAAGGCACACAACAGCTAGCAGATGTCAGGTCTGTGTGAGGCCACATTTGTCTGCAGTGAAAACACGTCGACTGAACGCTCCACTGTGCCTCAATCTGAGCTGTTGACTCTATGGTAATGATGCAAGTCAAGCTAAACATAACAAACCATTAGCGTCCTCAGCATGCCGACAACAGCGCTGGGAAGATGGTGATCTCGCTTCTGTGTGCGCGAGCTTGACAGACACTGGGAATTCATCAGATTAGTTTACAAGTATGGGCCGCCCGGCATAAATAAATCCAGACTAAATGATGCTATTATAAGCTGCTATTATAAACAGTTCCTACATGGGCATCAGGTTAAACTCTGGGCTTGTGCAACAGATAGCTGATGGTTTTAATATGTGTTACTATTTACTAGCACTGCTTCTGACACATAGGTCATTCATTTGACCCTTTAGAAGTGTGTTCAGTTAGTTATTGTAACAGGATCATCGTTCTGATAATGCTGTTACAGGAAAGAAGGAAGAAACGGTGGTCTCGAAAAGCTGCAGGCTTGTGAGGTGGGGGGGGCATCCTTCAGAGACAGACAAGATTTCCCAAAGGCCACTTCCTGTGAAAAAGAAAAGCTATGAGGGAAGTATTTGAAGGAAGATAAGGAAAAAGAGACAAGAGGGAAGCAGAGGAGGATAAGCAGGGCGAGGAGGAAATAGAATAGGGGGAAAGAAGAAGTGAAGAAAAGGAAGTGAGAGAAAAATGAATGGAGGTCTAGTTCTGCTGTCTTTATCAGGGCAAACTGTGTGGCAGAGACCCAAGGCCAGGGTTCACAGTGTCACTGAGCCGTGGCCGTCTCTGTCCATTCTCGCTTTCTCCTTCTTCCCTCTCCTCCTACCGCTTCCCCCTCTGTCCCCCTCTGTAATTCACTTCTCCTTTTTTAATTTCCTTCTCTCCCGCACCTTCATATCTGTCTTCATCTTCTCTGCATCGCCTCGCTTGCTTTTTTTCCTTTTCCCTTTTCTTCATCCTGTTTGTCTCTCTTTGCCCTCCTTTTCTCGCAGAGCAGCTCCAAAATTGAGAACATGTTTATGTAAATCATACAAAAGCCAAAGCTGTTGTGTGTCCCTCCCTCTTCCCCTTCTCTCACTCACTTTGTCACTTTGTGTCTTTGTTCACTGAAGTTAAACTTTGCCATGTTTCTGGCTGCCTTTGAAAGTCTGGTAGAAGGCAGACAATGACCGCCACAGGCATTTTTCTCAGCCCCCCTTTTTCTTTTTTTTTTTAACCTCGCTACCTCACACACAAACGCACGCTCCCTGACAGCTTTGCTGTTTTGGAGGGGTGGGGTTGATTGATTAGTCTCTATAGAGACGATACGTCTTGTAATGAACAAGAGAAAGCTGGCATGTTAATTTGTGTGGTGTGGGAGGCTTAATCGTCATCGTGTGTGTTTATGTGTGAGAGTGTGCGCATTGTTCTTCTTTGTGCATGTATTGATATATTGCTTTTTTCTTCCCTTTTATTATTGTTCTTGTGTTCAGTTGCATCTGTGCGTGCACACAGTGCATTGCATCCGTGCGTCACTGTCAATATGTCCCTCTGTGTTTGAGGCAGGATAATTTAAATATCACCAGAGGTTTTCACAGTTTTTAGGCAAATAATTATACTTTGTGTACCCAAAAGTGAACATCCATCCTTTCATCTGCCTATTTTCTGATGCTTATCCTGCAACCAGGTCGCAGGTCCAGCAGCCTAAGCAGAGAAGCTCAGACCTGCTTCATCCCAAGCCATCCTCTGTGGGCTCATCAACCACAGGAGGTGGTGTAGGGCTCAGGTGTGATGCGTGTTGGGTGGCAGTCAAGGGCAGATGCCTGGTGGTTCAGTCGCACATCCATGATACTGATGAGGCTGGCTATCTGGACAAAAATGAACAAGTAGCAGAAGCAAATAGCTAGCTAACATCCATCCATTATTTTCTAATTAAATCTTTAATGCATGAATTATGACAACCTCAATTCAGATCTTTTTCTTAAGTATTTTTATTCATCTTTAAGCATGAAAAAAAAGTTTTGAACTTAATTTTTTAAACGTACTTTTCAAAGAGTTTTTTACATGTCCACTTAAGTTGACAACATCACCTTTGGAGTGGGTGGCAGGCTATGGAGTGACACATCAGTGTCCAATGTAGTGGTTTATGTGCAAGTATACCATCACCACTAATACAAATACAAGAAAAGAGCCTTTGAATAGCTGTCCACTGTAGTGACCACTATGCGTGAAAGGGTTGTACAATTCAGAGTCATGGGGGTGGGGGGTACACGCTAGACACGTCCCCAACTCATGGATGAGAGAAGAAAGGCTAATATGTTCTTACATTTATTCACACTGTCCCTTCAGAGACACAGGAAGCTGTGAAAAATTGGGCCAAAACTGAACAAGGTTATTGAGGTAATATTGGCAGGCTTGGTTAGTATCCACAGACAGTTTAGGTGCATCACAGACAAACAGATACCTACTAATTAGTGCTAGTAATCGGAACACAAACTATTACATTTAGCCACACAGAAAATTATTAGCTGACAGATACTTGCATTACATTCCTCCAAAGTGCACCAATGTTTTTGGTTGGTGCATTGTTCCTCAACCGGTTGCAGCAGATAGGAGTTCTTCGTTCCCACTGTCGCCAAGTATACAGTATAAAGCACGCTGAGGTGACTGTTGTTGTGATTTGACGCTTTATCAATAAAATTTAATTGAACTGAATAGAAGCATACATGCGTACACTGTGTTTTTTTAGGATGAACTTCCGTCTAGATGTGTGTGTGTGTCTTAATTTCGTATTTCTCAGCGTGTGTGACGTTACGGTAGCGGTGCATATGCTGATCATCACCGTTACGCATGTCAGAGTAAGGTGAACCTTGTGATGCGACACATGGTTTTAATGACATGCCTGTTACACAGACTCACCCTTGCACTTGCGCCGTATTCATAAATCAGGCTTGGCATGTCAACATATCAGTGTAGCGACGAGGCTATACAAGACACATTGATTATGATATGCTAATCTGACCTATAATTTACTTCCTGTCATTTCCCTCCTCCAGTGTCCTGCTCATGTATTCACCCTCCCCTCCGTGTTTATGCTTACTCCATTTGATTTACTTGTTGTATTGGCTTGTCTCCTGATAGAAACTACACTGGCAAAGCAGTAAGAGATCAATATTTTAAACATTAGCAATCAACTGTTCATCCATTCAGGCCGTACTGAGATACTTAATTACTTAGTTTGACATCACATACAATGAAATAATCAAAGAATGTAATGGAAGGAAACACACCAAACACAGAGGCATGAACTGGCTTTGTGTGGCTTTTTGCCCTTAATGAGATACAAACATCCCTGTCAGCCTTGTGTCTGCCACTTATAACACAATCTCAAAACAAAAAAAGAGAAGTTCAGGAAACTGGAGTCAATTTCTCCAGTGACATCCAATAATTTTATACCATTTTCTCAGTAAATCTGCCATGGCTTGGCTTCACTCCAGAAACCATAAAATTTCTGCTAAGTGCTGGAGGGATTGAAATCCTCCTCCTTCTTTAAGAATTAATGTTAGTTTAACAAGAGAAGGGATTTAGAAAGTGTTAATGGTTGAGTTAATGGCTTTCTCTCCCTCTCCATCCCCCCCTCTCCGCACCGCAGCCGTTACAGATAGACGACAACTTCTGCGGCCAGGACTTCAACCAGCCTCTAGGGGGCACCACCGCCATCGAGGGCATCCCGCTTTATGTGGACAAGGATGATGGCATGACCTCCGTGGCGGCGTATGACTACCGTGGCAACACAGTGGCGTTCACGGGCACTCGCAGCGGACGCATAAAGAAGGTAGGCTGGAGTTCCCGAAGCACCTTTGCATCCTCGTAGATCTGTTTAACACAGAGACTCTTCACAAAGACAAAACTCACTGATGTTTCAGTGTGATTTGGCTCAAAGCTTTTCAGATCTCACCACATGTTCTATAAAAAGAAAAAAAAGGATCAGATACAAACATTTCACCTGACAGTGGTGTGAAAGGAAACTAACAAAATGTGACTAAAACGGGGATTTAAATGCTCCGGTAAGAGTGCAGGGCTTGTGTATGTGTGTGTGTGTGTGTGTGTGTGTGTCTGTGTGTGTGTATACTGCATGAGTATGCGTGTTTCATGGACTATAGAAAAGCATTTTCACTCTGAAGCAATTTTCTGTCATTTTCTGATGTATTTTCAGTGGTCATTGGTTTTGGCATTGCTGACAAATGGTTTTATCATCAGCGCTCAGTGTAGATATCAGCTTTGAATGTGCATACATATATATATGTATATATTTATATATATATATATATATATATGTGTGTATACTCTGTGTCTTTAATGGCATTTTGTGCTTGTTTTATTTTGAAATAGCTTTTCAGTGATTTGCCATTGTCACTGAATGCTTTTGAGACATACCAAATAAGACATATACATTAAAAAAAAGTAAAGCAGCAGTTTCTAGAGAAGTGCATTTTCTCCTGCAGAGCGAGCTTGTGCATGTGTGTGTGTCTTTGTGGAGGATGTACGGAGTGGAGCTCGTACTGCTAGACAAACTGGAGCTGTGTGGTTTTTATCTTGCTGAGTGTTCTTTTGTGGTCTAGTCAAAGGATTGTCAAAAGCCAGTGAGAGTGTCTGAGTGGCTATAAGGTGGGTGCAGATGATTTTTATGTGTCTCCTGAGTACCTTCGGTGAAGGAACGGGTGAAGGAAACCTGTGCTTTGTGTGTGCCTATGCTCAATCACAGGCTAGCAGTAATTTCCCATCGCGTTCAGCATAAGAACATCACGCTATTTCTTTGTGTACGTGTGTGCGTGCACCTGTGGGTCTATAATATGTGTGCTCCTTCAGTACCCGTGTGGAGTGGACCGCATGGTGCGTGTGCCAATCAGCTGCTCCTGAGCCTTAGCTATACTTTCTCTTTTCTCCCCCTGCTCCTCAGCAGGATGCCTCCATATGAGTGCGTCTGTGTCACCAATACTACAGAGGCTGAATAAATACACTCAGGTGAAGATAAAAAGTGCATACACACAAAGTAAATCAAAAGAAATGTTAGATCGGCATTTCACTCTGCGTCGCATTGAGCTTTATGAAGTTTTAGACATTTTTTTTAGTAGACAAGCATCATTTTGCAGCTGCTGATGTCTATTTTTTTTTTTTTTATTTCAGTGGGCGACGTCTTTAAGTTTGCATTTTACTTTTTGTCGCATCCCATTAAGCTCAGCTCAGATGTTTGAAAGATTCAGCTGCTGCAGTTTTAGACACATATTTGACAGCTTAAGCAGGAGGCCTGTGTGTTTCCGCAGCCTGTGGAACAGCCTTTGCGACGCTGCTGTCGACTGCTTTTATATAGGCTTTGATACTATGCGCACACTCTCACACAGACCCACACACGCCTCCTTACACAGCTTCCTGTCACTTGAGTTTTGCTAAGTCGACTGAAACCTAGCCCGCTAGTCCTTGCAGCCTGACCCCTTGGACTGTGTCTGCGGTTGTGCAGACAGATGATTTGTATGTGCGCTGAGACTGTGGGGGTCAGCAGATCCTGGATGATATCCCGCTGATCGGAATCCCATTTCCTCTCAGCCGCCGTGTCTTCCTGTGCTTTGGGGATGGAGGAAGGAAGGTGAATACGGCGGGGTGGAGGCTGCCAGTGTCCTCGCACACAGATCAATGCAGATGCTGCATTAAAATGCTGTTGTCTATATGAGCGGGATAATGGCGAGACAGGATGACAATCACTATAAATCAGCAGCAATTCAAGCTACAGCCGGGTTATTGGGCTTTTTCATTAGCCCGTGCCCGCTAAGGCTTTCCTCGCATAGGAAGTGATTCGTTTTAGGTTTAAATAAGGTCTTTTTGACTAAATTGGAGAACAGCTGTTTAATGGCTGAACTTGATTTGTGCAAAAATAAATTCTGGAGCGAGGGAGAGGGGAATAGGACTGGGATTAGAACGAGGGAGGGAAAGAAAGCGGAGCTGAGGCAGCAGATGGAGAGAGATGGTTACAGGCCGTGTGGTTTTATTGCTATTCATTGGAAGTTAAACTGTGCTCCTTGGCCTAATGAAATGTAAAGCTGCATTGTATTGATGTCCACACACACACACACACACACACACACACACGCACATACACACACGCTCCTGCTCATTAGAATTCCTGCAGTGTGACTGTTGTTGTGTGTGTGTCTGCCTCCGTGGACGTGTCCCGGCTGCTAGACTCTGTATTGATTGATCTATGAATATATAATCAGTAGTGTAGATCTTGAATGGAGCCAGTTCATTGGATAAGCGTTGGTACAGGTTTGTGTGTGTGTGTGTGTGTGTGAGGGAGAAAGAGAGCTATGACATAAGCCAGGGTTAATCTATGCTGCCTTTCATCAGCAAAACTAATCAAAATGTCATGACTGGCTAAACACGTGGCATGTATGTGTAAAAAAACCCTACCCTTGCTCGTGGGCCACTGGCTTTCTTCTTTCCAGGTTCTGACTGTGCCTGTAAGAACTAACTCTGCTTTATTAGCTGACCTTGCTGACTCCGGTTTTCACCTTTGAGACGTATTTATATAGAATATTTTTGATGGAAGTGGACTGCTGATTAAGGGCCGTGTGTCAAAGTGAAAGCTCCCTTTGATACTTAATGGAGCCGTGGGACCGTGATTAGGTTCTTAGTGTGTTGAAGGTCCCTCCCTGAGCCTGAGTGTATTAAGTCATTTCAGACCAGGCTCTGGCTGAACTAGCTTTGGTTTTATTGAAACACATCTTTTTTTATGAATTGCAGTTTTTGACTGATTCACAAAATGCTACTCTTCATAGCACTGAGAATGATCCCCTCTCCACATTAGCTCAGCCTCTGGCACAATCAGAAAAAAAATTTTTTCTAAAGGACCTGGAATTATCTGGAGTTCCACAGGAACCCATTCTGGGCCCAGTGTCATTTCCTATTTTCTGCTATTTTCGGCTGCAGTATTTAAATGATGCTCAGTTGGTACTGTTCTTAGTCGACAGCAGTGGCACCCAGCGTGGTCTTGTCCTCCTGTAGGTCATCTGCTTCTACCTTTGTAGTGTCGTGTGTTCAGAGATGCTCTTCTGCATACCTTGGCTGTAACGAGTATGTATTTGAGTTACTGTTGTCTTCCTCTCAGTTCAAATCAGTCTGCCCATTCTGACCTCTGGCACCAACAAGGTTACTTGAATCACCTTTCTTCTCCATTCTGATGAACTTAAGCAGCTTATCTTGATCATATCTACATACCTAAATGCATTGAGTTGCTGTCATGTGATTGGCTGATCAGATATGTGCATTAACAACAAGTGTATGTTCTTAACAAAGAGGCCAGTGAGTGTATGTTTCACTAAAGCCAAACAGAAAGACTACACTTTCCATATTGTCTTGCCTCAATAATTATTGCCTTTTATTTACCCCTCCTTGCCCTCATCACAGTGTCAGTCACTTGATGTCAGTTTGATCTTGTTACTATTATCATTTAGTATAATAAACAAGTTTTTTTATACATCGTGTCATCTTGTTCTGTTCAGTTTAAGCTGAGCTCTGAGGTTGAAACTATTCTTTCATTTCATTCAGCTTTAGCAAAGGTCATCCACACAGATATTACCCCCAGATTTGATTACTATAATGCAATTTACTGTGGTGTCATTAAAGAAACACAGGTTTCGGTGTACTTAGAAGAAGAGAATAAAATAAAAAGTAAAATGAAATAATAGTAAAAAACTAAATAAAACATAAAAGAACAAAAGTGACTACAGTAATTACATTTGATGCTCATTTGATTTCATAGCTCTTATACAGTGATCATGCCCGTACTTACTGTATGTTATCAGGGTTGCAATAAGAAAAATATGAGAGATAGAGTGTCTGATACACAATAAAAGTGGGATTTAGGATACAGAACAAACAGATACTGTGTATAGGAGGCAGTCTTTTTTATGGTGACAGTCTGGCTATCTGCTGTTCACCTCTCCCAGGCCTGTCAGTTAGCAGCAGCATACTGCGTTTATGCAGTATATGTTCTTGGTCCTTGCTCTGTACCTCAAAGCCACACATGATTACCTTCTTCTTTTAAACACCACTGTACATTGCTTTGTTGGCAGACAAAGTGTAGGCGGGACACTGAGTTTTTAACAGCACTATAGGCTGCCTTCTGCGTCGTTTGCCAGAAACATCCTAAAAAACCCCGTCTTCAGATCTCAGTAAAAACCTGGAAATCCTTTCATTCCTCTCATTTCGTCTCCTCTTTTGTCTACCTGGGAGAACAAGATGCTCCTGCCGCATCAGGTAAGATGAAAAGAAACTCTCAACAGCCTGAAGTATTTCCAGATTTCAGAAACAAAAAGATGAAGCTAGACAGATGGAGGGAGAGAGCGAGGGGAAGAAAGAGGGAGATTTACTCACGGCAGTGTATAGGTGTGGGGATGCGTGTGGTGGGTGAAGGGGTATGGTTTCATGTCATTTCATCATTTCCCTGCTAGCAGCAAATCCAATTACTTTTCCCTTTTCCTTTCTATCTTGGAAGATAGCCTGAGTGACAGGACTGATTGGAGTACAGCGCTACTGAGGCAACTGTGCCAACCAGTTGATTGACATAACACTGGCACTTCACTGCTTTCAGACAGGGAGACAAGTGAGACTGGTTAGGCTTCAGGGCATCTCAGAGCTGGTGAGGTGGACCAGAAGTTCACCCGCATTGCTCTTTTGATCCTACATCTGTCCCACTCAGACGTTACCCAAGCAACTCTAGAGCGAGATGCTCCACGGTGCACGGCTCTCTTTCAGTATGCGACAGTGACGTACCGTGCACGACCCTATCCCGTCCACTTTTACACTCCTCCCAGCTAACAGCATTCCACCCCCTTAACGGCATCAACCCTTTAAGAAGATAATAAATAAGCAGTATACTGCGTGAATTGAGTCATAATCTGCCCACCATCTCTTATGTAGTGTGTCTAACACTGCACAGCATCCTAAGCAGCTTTTACTGGAGGTTACTTTCATGCTGTTGTATACTTTGTACCAGTTTACATTTCTGCTCTAATGCATTTCTCAATAAGACCTTGTGCTTTTGTTCTCCACTGTAGTTGTGCCAGCTGTATTGGATTTCAAATCAAGGTTTTATAGTTTAAAAGTAAAATTTGTGATATAAATTAATAAAGATATAACAAGCGTTTTCCAAACCGTGGGACTTATCATGTCTTTAAAACACAGTGCCTTCCTTGTAACTTTTAGGAAGATAGATGTAAAAAGATCAGAAACGGACAAAGGGTATCATTCCCAAACAGTGCATATGCCCAAATGTCTACAACAACACAAACAAAACAAAGTTTCAAACATTTCATATAAAGTTGTGATCTTTCCAAAGTCCAAGGAAAGCTTTTGGAAAGTCTCTGGAAAAGGTGCGCTTTTCTGTCTTCCTTCCAGGAAACAGTTTTTTTTAATTGTTTTTAGATCATTCAGTTCTTCTTTTAGATCATCCTCCACAATCAGCACCAGTGATCATTAATTCTGCATGTGAGTCACACATGGCTGTCACCAGTATCTGAATTATAATAACAGGAGTGCCACCAAGAAATACCTTCTGACAGTAAATGGATCATAGGTCAAAAAGATGAGCTCAGTGCCATGAGCAGGCGACCACATGCCAGGATGGCTGCGAGCGGCCAGCCCAGGTTCAAGTCCGACCTGCGACCCTTTGCATGTCTTCCCCTCTCCCTCCGCTTTCCTGTCAATTCTTCACTGAACCTATCAAAATTAAGGCCAAAAGATTTTTTTTTTAAAAGTGACTCTGAAAAGCTAAAAGACATATGCTATATGACCATAAAATGTGACCTTTTAATGGAATAACTGATTGTTTAGTTATTGTTTTACAATTGTGCTATAAAAAAAGATAAGTAATGGTAAATGGACTGGTACTTGTATGACTCTTTCCTGCTAGTCTCATTTACCCAAGCACACACATTCATTCAAGTACCTTTTCTATACCTAAGCACCGTGTCTGTTCATATTCACAATCCGAGAGAGGAAGCAAACCACCAATCTCTACAACCTACAGCCAGCTCTGTCTCCTGAGCCACAGCCACCCAAAAATAATCTGATAATAATAGCTGATAATGAATAACCAGTTATTAGTAGTTCTGCAAAAAATTAGCAAGACAGAAACACTGTCTTTTAATGGGGTGTGTTTACACTGGTGTATTATTTTTACAACTTCTTGAGTGCTCTAATTCTGAACAGCTCCCAGCAGAATGATTTCCTTTCTCTATGATTATTTTAGTGGAGGCTGGTGTTTTATGGAAACAGCAGTGATTGGAGAAAATACATTTAAACTATTTAAATTAAACTATTTAAATCAAGCATGCATTATATTGCCCAAAGTATTACCCATCCAAATCATTGAATTCAGGTGTTCCCATCATTTCCATGGCCACAGGTGTATAAAATCAGGCACCTAGGCATGCAGACTGCTTCTACAAACTAGAATGGGTCCCTCTCAGCAGCTCAGTGAATTCCAGTGTGGTACTGTGATGGGCTGGCACCTGTGCAACACGTCCAGTCGTGAAATTTCCTGACTACTAAATATTCCACAGTCAACTGTTAGTGGTATTATAACAACGTGGAAGGGGTTGTTGAAGTGGTAAAAATCACAGTGCAGGATTAGTGAATACTGAGGTGCATAGAGCACAGAGCTCGTCAAATTTCTGGTGATTCAATCGCGACATTCAATGGTGAGGAAAAACTTGACTGGCCTGCACAAAGTCCTGACCTCAATCCAACACAATACCTTTGGGATGAATTAGAGCAGAGACTGTGAGCCAGTCGTTTTTGTCCAATATCAGTGTCTGACCTCACAAATGTACTTCTGAACAAATGGTCACAAATTCCCATAAACAAACTCCTAAACCTTGTGGAAAGCCTTCCCAGAAGAGCTGCAAAGGATGGGCTGACATCATCTTAAACCCTGTGGATTAGAAATAGGATGTTACTCAATATAGTGTATAAAGCACAGGAAAAGTGCTTAGCCCATTATCCACTCTTCACCTTCCAGTATTCAGTGAACGAGAGCACCGTGGACCCCTTCCTAGAGTTTGAGATGGCCGCGGCTGTATTGGCTCTTCAAGCTTAGTGGTAAAACTATAGCTGTCAGAATGATTAAGCCTAATCAAGAAACATGGGATGGGAGGTAATTTAGCATGTGAATGCTAATTAGCACTAGCATTTAGACTGGCAGACGATGATTGAAGCAGCGCATCGGCTGCTCGGGCTGGTTAAATGGCAAAAACACCAGGCTGGTAGAGATGATTGATAATCTTCGGGTCGTGCCGCTGTCTGTTTCCCCCCCGTTTGCGTGTGAGCGGATTACACTTTCCTCTTCCCTCCGATGCAAACTCATAATGAGCAGATGAGCACAACACCTGAACACTCTAATTCCATCTTTATCCCATTAAGTAGAAGTTAGTGGAATAAATTCCTATTAGTTTCTCAGAATACACAACAGGATTTTCCTCAAGCCTCGTGTGTGTGTGTGTGTTAGAGAATTCATTCATTCACCTATAGCGTCTGCCGTCTACTGTCTCAAAGCAGCACAAATATACACAATTACACTGTTTAGATCCATATTCATGATTCACTGTGCTCATGCTCAAAAGTATGATTTGAGAGTTTCTGAAACAGCAGTTAGGTATTCACACTCCGGGTTTGTGTGTGTACGTTTGCACTTGTTGCCATGATATATATGAAAGAATGCATCAATGTGTCAGTACATGGGTGTTTTGTGCTGCACTGTGCTATTCCCTGTAAATGCATGTGCTGTTAGAGCCTGTTGAGGGAAGACTAGTGTGTAAATCTTTCAGAGATAATATTACTGCTGTAAGGGCCGCTAGTGTTTGAGTGAATTATCATTGGATTCTCCAAGCCGTACTTTCCTGCTGTCCTTGTCTTCGGACCATACAGTTTCTCTGCCTACAACATCCGTCTCTCTCTTTCTCTCTTCCCCTCCGCTCCCTGTCCTTCTTGCTTATATGTCACCTTCAGCTCTCTTTCTCCTAACCAAGGTGGGCTAGATGCCCGCAAATCTGCCTCCCATGAGAATTTCCCGCCTCATCTGTGTGTGCATGCATATGTGTGTGTGTGTCCTTCTCTCCTCAGCTCCCCATTCCCTCAGTCCACTCCCTCAGCCTCCCTATCTCCTCTATCCATTAGTACATTAGTATACGTCAGCCTGCAAAAAAAAAAACCTGTCTCTGTTGTGCCTTTTATGAGCAGGAGGCACACACGCACAAAGATAGATACAAAGACATACAAGGCCGATAAAACAGTGAGCCATACATCAGCTCGTACTTATATGACCTGATTGTGCATCTGCTTTAGAGGTGTGTTTGCTTAGATTAAGACAAGCTGGTTAAATGAATTACACTTTATTTTAATGTCTTTGCAGTATATATATATATCTCCTCCAACAGATTAGATATCTATTAATTTAGCATCTAGCCATAATGAAGACAGAGTAGAACTACTGAAACTTGATGCCTACACTGTCTGTAATGCAACTCAAGCACCACCTGATGTTATCTGAAATGTAATTGTTTTAATGCAACTGCTGGTTATTGCATCTTGAAAACTTCAGTATAGCCATTGTTGGAGCAGTGATACTCTTATTTAGCATTTTTCTGTATTGTCGTAGGTTCTTTAACTTACAATATAAAGCACCTTGAGGCGACTGTTGTTGTGTTTTGGCGCTGTATAAATGCAATGAAATGGATTATTTTGCACTGTGAATCACATTAAGCTACAAGTATCCAAGAATATGAATATGCGGTTAGAAATGAGCAGGTTTCTGTGAAATGTGTAGTCTTCAGTCCCAACCATATTCCGTCAGGCTAAGAGCAGCTCCCTTTGGAGCGATTAAAGGTTTTATACAAGTTTTCCCCACTTGATTAGGTCGGGATTATGTGTTTGAAAGACAAGTGTTTTAATGAAGCTAAATGAGGCATTTTTAAATGCAAAGAAAGGATAGTTAATAGACAGGGCAAACTTTGAAGTCTATCAAAAATGTTAGACAATTTTCCAGTTCTTCAGAAGACTTAGAAATTCCAACCAAAATATTTAGAGGATGTGATATTGAAAACAAAATGGAGTGTTCAAAATAACAAATACAGTATCCATCTATATACTGTATTTTCAAGGAGACAGGCAGCACTTTCTTCTTTCTGTCTTTTTTTACAACCAAATTGAAAGGATGGTGTACCGGGATGCATTAGTTTGAAAATGAGCCAATGGGACAGTGCGTTAGAATGGCTTCCACCTGAGACAAATAGACGGTAGGTGGGGAAAAATAGGGGGGAGAAACCATTTTCTTCAAAGCCAGTGCGGCATTACATGAGGATGGAGTGATCCAGAAGCAGTTCTCCGCTGGTGCTGGCAGACTGATCTGAAATACAACAGCAGGATGTTTGCCGTGTCCAGGACGGAGGCTGATATGATACTGTTCTGCATCACTTATCGGAGGCAGTCGCTGCTAATGTGCCATTGTGGTTGTAGGTTCAATTCCCAGGTGGGCTATCACTTCATATGTATTACCCCCTATGTCCTTGAGCAGGGCATTATCTCAGCATTCCCTCTGGAGGAATATGGCTCGGCATTAATGGACGGGCGATGTGCATGGAGAGCTAGATGGATATATTAGTGAGCTAATGAATCTTTGATAAGTGGGAAGGCTTTGTGGGTGTCAAGAGACAAAAGGAAAGATTACAGCTGAACCTATCAACTGCGAGATGGCTTTTATTCACATAAAGTCTTTGCGGCATCTGACATTGGGATTGCCATTGTGGGGCATGGCTATATGTGTGTGTTGGTTTGATGTGGCAAAGCACTCTGGGAAAGAGGGGGGATTGCTAGTGTTTTGGAGATTCTACTGCAAAAAGTGTTTTATTTATTCATTTTAGTTTAGAGGATAGATAATAAAAAACCATCTGTTCCTTAGCATATACTAAAATATTTAAATACAGTTTCAGATGAACAACAACACATGACATATTAACACTGTGTCATTATTTACTGTCTCCCTCCTATCACCCCCAACCAGTAGTGGCAGATAGCTGCCCATCCCTGAAGCTAGTTCTGCTGAAGGTTGCTTCCTGTTAAAAGGGAGTTTTTTCTTCCCACTGTAACCAAATACTAGGTCATAGGGGGTCATCTGATAGTTGGGGGTCTGTATTATTGTAGGGTCTTTACCTTACAATAAAAAGCAGCTTGGGGTGACTGTTATTATAATTTGGCGCTGTATAAATAAAACTGAAATGAATTGAACTGAATTGAATTTAATACGAACTGAGGCAAAATGCAGAAGTGTTGTATGAAAAACTAAGCATACCCCAGTAGCTTGTAAAGCCAGCTTTGGCTCAAATAACTTTGTCTGTATGACTTTATCCGTCTCTGAGATCGTTGTAGAGGGAATTTAGACCACTCTTCTTTACAAAGTTCAGTTTATTGAGGTTTGCGGGCATTCATTTATGCACAGCTCTCTCAAAGTCCCACCACAGCATTTCAATTGCGTTGAGGTCTGGACGTTGACTGGGGCATTGCAACATGTTGTTTCTTTTCTTTTTTCAGCCATTCTGATGTCGATTTCCTGCTGTGTTTGGGATCATTGCCCTGATGCATAACTGTTTCAGCCAACTTTTAGATGTCAGATAGACAACCTCATATCTGACTCCAGAATACTTTGGTATACAGAAGAATTCATGGTCCAAATCGTCAGTCCTCCACAAATGTAGTTGACAGTTTGGTTGTACCCAAGGTCTTTCTGCTGATATGCTGTGCATTATAGCCAAACAAATCCACTTTGGTCTTATCTGTCCAACGGAGATTTTTGCAAAAGTCGTGTGGTTTATTCAGATGCACCTTTGGAAACCTAAGCTGTGCTGTCATGTTCTTTAGAGCCATTCTCCTGGCAACCCTTCCAAACATCATATACTTGATCAATCTTGTTTTAGTTGTACAGACATGTTAACATGCTAACTGAGGGCTGTAGATTCTAAGATGTAGCTCCGGGGTTAATTGTAGTTTCTCTAAGCATTGCACAGTCTGACTTTGTCGTCCTGGGATCTCCATTCCTGGGAGAGTTTTTATCTGGCTTTTTCTCCTGTGAATCATTTTTCTCAGAATAGAATGATGGCCTAAAGTTAGTCAAGAAAAAGGGACAAAAACTGTGGTCTCTGGTGTGAGTGACGAAATGATTATTTCACCATCAACCACTCTAGTGTTCAGCAATGGGCTATTTCTGCCTTTGTCAAAACAGTCCATTGACCTCTAATGTTGGAAAAACTTCACTTACTGTGCACATGGACACAAATCAATAGATGAATCGCCACCAAACTCTGTTGGCCTCGTCTAATTGAATTCTGCAAGCTGGTGGACATATTGCTAATATTAATACATTAGACGAAAACAGTTAAATTAAGTGATATAATGAGTTCCAGTTTCCCTCTTCCAGTAAGGCCTTTTTGATGTAATTCACATGTGGCTACAGTATGACCACAACATCCGCTGACTGGAAATGTAAAATGTGTAGCAAGTTCAAAAAAAGAAAAAGAAAAAAAAAAGCAGTGTTAACCCTGTGACCTCATAAATCAGGGTCCCTAACCCGTGTGGACATCACCAGTCCCAACACTGACTCGGAATGTCCCTGCTGATAGGGCACGTACGGCCACGAGTCCAGACAAACAAACGCATATGTAGGATGTTCAGCAACAGCCAGCGATGCGCTCGGACAGCTGTTGAGCTGACGACTGCTGTCAGGTGCCAGTGGCCTGATTCAAGCTGGCCGACCTCCTCACATCACAACATGTGTCTGCACAGATACGGGAGGTGATGGGCGGACATTTGTCTGCGTATCTGGCATGCATCTGGAGAACAACTGGCACGTTGGGTGGGTCTGGTGTGTGTTTTGATTTGTGTCTATGCCAGTTTGCTTGACATACAGAAGTCTCGGGCATCTTGTACCAGAATGTAGAAAAGATGCAGATTAGCAGGTGTGTTTTTTCGTCACCTTCGGCAGCAAGGTGGAGATGCCTTCTGGATGGATGTGTGCTGATTAGTGAGCAGAAAAATAAGAAACAAAAAAAACATTTCACTGTGCGTTATGTTAATCTGTTTCACATCTAGGGAAAGATGCAGCCTGCGTGGGTGTGTGTATACATGTGCATCTGATTAGAGGGCGCATGCAGGAAAGGATGCAGGCTCTGTGTGTGTGTGCGTAATGAGATTGCAGAGGGTCGATTTCCCATTTGTTTGTGTGTAAATGTGGGTCTCTGAGAGATACTGATCCTTAGATTATAGGGAATCTCACTCTGTGTGTGTGTGTTCATCTTCATCAGTGCGTTCTGTGTTTGGAGTAGGAAGTAATGTGCGTTTACATATTACAGCAGCTGTGCTTTCTTCATGTATAATGGGAGCTGCCCACCTGATGCCAGGGCAGCTGCCACACAAACAGCCCACAGCACTTACACACATCCTCACACACACACACACACACACACTCACTCAAATGGTGCCAGTGGAGATTTTTTTGTTGTCTCTTGAGTGTGTGCTCGCTGCAGAGGGGAAGAGAAAGGGGCAGCTGCAGTATAAAGCCTTTATCAACTGTTCCCCTAGACTATCCCATCTGTCTATCCATTAATACGCACACACCCATACACTAATGCATACACACGGCCCTTCTGTTGTCTTATCAGTCACACATGGCGTACTTCACACTCAGCAGGGTCTGTCACGACAATGATGCTTGTTCTTGGATGTCTTCTGTGAGGAAAATGCGTGTTTTGGTCCACAATGTATGACACCATGAAGCACCGTTTGTCTCATTTTCTGTAGAAGTTGGAGTTAAAGATGGAGCCAAAGGAGTTAAAGTTTCTAGGAACTGGATATATACGCACCAAAAGATATTCCCTGATCAGGTTTTTGAATGGGACATAATTACCAGTTTGTTACCTGTTGAAGATCAGCTCCTGGCTGCTGGGGTGAGGTCTCACTCTGGATTTTTAGCTAGGTTTTGTGTTAGCATGCTGTCTGTGCAGATGGTTGCAATGGGCCAAAGTATAGCAGTATAATGCGGTTGTTTCTGTCCTGGATGCAGTTTGCACTTTACCATCACATCCTTGGCAGTAAAAATAAGTAAAAATCGATAAAAATAATGTCCATATCTCTGTTCCTGCAAAGCTGTTTTGTGGTACCGCTCCACCGATTTCCTTCTCCCGCACACAAACTGAAATCAGCTGACTGTTGTGGAGGTGCGCAGGAAGAAAAAAACATATTTGTCGGATTTTTTCTTCTTTCTATCTGCCCAGCATTTAGATAACTGAAGAACCTTCATAACGCAAGTTATGACATAATTTAACTGTAATTTTTATAATTACCAAATTTATTACAGTAACGTGTTAGTGAAAAATGTAAGTTGATGATGACACCTGGTTGGTAAAGTTTCAATGCTCAAACCAAATCGAAAGAACAAATTTTGCAACAAAATTTGTGACTCTTTGGATGGAGTGGGCAAGTCGCTCAGATGGTTGGTTGAACCGGGAACCTCACCTGAATTAGGTAGTCTGTCACCAATGACAGGAGCTCATTGGAAAAGAAGGATGTAAAATGCCCTTCATTTTTTTCACCAATAAATGCTGCTGCCTGCACAAGCTGCAAGCACTGATAAAACATTGTTCTCTGTATTGTCATAAATATCATTATGGCAAATCTCCTTGAAAGGTCTTCATATAATTTCACCCACCCTTAGTGTTGAGTGCTTGTGCGCTGTATGATTTTCCATTTAATTTCAAACTAAGAACTGTCTGTATGCATATGAACTATAGCTAAACCCATATTTGATTTTTTTTGGACCAATACCAATATTTAGGACAGCTTTACACATGCCAACATTCTTTATGTACTGCACACTGTTTTCACTATTTTCTTTGCATACACCTAAAGAGTTCATCTGGTAAATTGTGTGTGGTGCAGTAGCATTAGGTATACTGTAAAAATGGACAAAATGTGCAAATCTAAAAACTACCAGAGCCATCAAACTTTGTGGAATTGAAAAGAAATAAAAAATAAAAATTGAAGTAGATCCAATGAGAAGGCTCCTCGGAAGACATTAAAGAGCACGTGGGAAGTAATGAAAATTGATTAGAAAGGCTGAATAGCTTCCATAAATTATAGAACAATATTTTTACTCGAAATGGCCATTACAAGTTTATGTACGACTTGTTAATACTGTAGTATTATAAAAGGAAACTCAATCGTAGTTTATTTGGTTGCATTTAACATGCAGTTAGCAATTTAAAATGAAGATCCTGCCTGAGTCCGCACCACCGTCTCCTCAGCTGTAATGTGTACTCTGCTACATGTACTGCAGACAGTGGAACTGGAAATGAAAATGGACTGGCATTTAAATAGCACTTTCCTAGAATTACTGACTACTCAAAGCACATTACTCTACAAGCAGTATTTACCCATACATTCATACAGCACGTTATTAAAAGCACTTTATCTGCCTCACACTGCTGAGAGTATTTAAATAATAGAGTTGGAGCTGCTCTGCTGGGTAATCTGTGTGGTGACATCACTTCTAAATTACCCCAAGCATCTTTTTCTGCACTTTTTTCTGCAATAAAAGTTTTCAGATCAGCTCACATCAGACTTTATATGTACGCTGATACCTATTTATCTGTAATAGGCCAAAAAAACATCAGTCAGGCTCTAAAAAGATTATATAGTATGAAATTATATCACACTGGCCAAGTTTTGTGCTATATTAGATTAGCTCTGCAGCTGCTCTTCCAGAAAGTCATAACACTCTGTTTCAGTGTGATTATCAAAATTCTTCCAAGTCTTGTTAAAAGGAGAGTCTGGCCTTTTTTATTTTCGGGTACAGATCTGTTCCATTTTGCTGTGTGTTTAGTAGCTTGCTTTCATTTGTTCAGTGCATTGTTGTTTTTGCCCATTCGTTGTCCTACATTCTTGGTTTCCCTGCATGTTTTTTAGTTTAACTGGCTGGCCGGCCAGGCGCAAGGACATCGGGTAGCTTTGCACCCGTATGTTAATGAGGGAGAAAGAGACAGATGAAGAACCTTGAGAGTTGGTTGAGGTCAAGGGGATATAATGAAATAGAAAATAAGGTTGAGAGTGAGAGACAGAGACTCAGAGATCGGGAGTCGAGGGTTGTCCTTGATGGTGTTTATGATATTGATTGCCTGCTCTCCAGAAGCATCCTGATTTCTGATTTGGACACTTGTGAACAATGTGATTGCAGCGAGAACATCTAATGTCTCGAGTGGCCTCTGCAATCAAGAACAATGACCCTTAACGCTTTGCAAACTCTCCCTCTGTCTCCATCACTTCAGCTCTCACATGCACATGCGTGCTTGCATGCCTAAGGATGTGTCTCGGATCTAAGTTGACATTACTGAAATGCGCATTCCTTGATATGAATACAACCTGCTGTTTTTGGAAAAAACTAGTGGTAGATATATTTTGAACATGTAGAGATGAAGAGAGGTCAAACACATATGCTTTACTTTTTTAGAGAACAAAGAAAATTTCATGCACCACAATTTCAAAGTGTAAGGAGTTTCTCGTCTTTGTCTAGTCTTTGTCCACTCATGATGACCACGGCCATATTTCTAACTCTAACTTCTAATACAGAGTTAGGCAGGTTAATTTTTTTTGCTTGTGTCTCTTCAAGCTGTTATTCCTCACTCATTTTTCCCTGTTATTCCCACTAGCAAACCTCCGCACTACGGGTGGGTCTTCACTTTGGTGTTAAGTCAACAAACAATAGCTGTCAAGAAAACTATAATTACTTTTTCTTACTCGCAATAACATCAAACGTTTCACAGTTTTTCATTTTAAAATCTTACATGAACTGTCATCATCTAATCCTGTTAAACATTGCAAATATGATTATATAATATCGTCTACGTGGAGGTTATAGATATATAAGTTTTCATTTTTTCGATGGAAAAAAATGTTGTCTTCTTGTCCCTGCATTGTTGTTGTCTGCTCTGCTGTGCTATTTTCTGGACTTTAAGGTTTTTTTTATAATAGCTTATTTCGACAACTTGATCAATGATCAGCAGGCATCAAGATTGGTCCATTCGTCTAGGAGTAGATGGGAGCATACAAACAGACGTGCATATGTTACGATCATTATAGAATGATTTACTGATCCGCTGCACGAGCAAAAGCCCAAAGAATTTTTTTCCCTTTGTTTTCTTAATGTTTTCAAAGACTAATCTAATTATGAAGTCTTTGAACTATGGAAAAAGCCGACATTCAAGCATTAAACAGAGAAAAGTAGACGAGCAGACAGGTTGATGGCGAGAGAATGGAGGACAAAGACCTGGTGTTGTTCAGCCATCTGGTGTGTGTTTGCGCGCGTCTGTATGTGTTGGTGCGCTTGCGTCTCTTGTATCTTGATACGGTGGAGAGAATGACTTAGATTACCAAGACTGATATCAAAGCCACACTCACGGACACGCTCCAACTGCCAGCCCTGTGCACATGCTCACTCCCTCGCCCTCTCTCTCTAGAGCCTTTTGGTTTGCGCTGGGTAGCATACAAAGCCTTCAGCTAGAAGACAGCAGTCCATCGCTGGTTTGTGTGTGTGTGTGGAGGGCTCCCCTCTAATTGAAGTGTACAGTGAATTGGCAGCCTGCCTGATGTTACATAGTCATATGAAGGGACGAGAAAGAGAGAGAACGAGACAGAGAAAGAAAAGAGAGAGGGATGGGAGGAGGGTGTATTTAAAGGGAAGGGATGGATGATTTGTTGAAAGCACTGATGGGAGAGAAATTGAGGGAAAAACAAGATAGAATAATGGGTGGAGGTGGTGGAGGATAGAGGAGAATAAAATGTGCAACAGCCAGCAGTGCAGTCAGTCTATCCTTGATGGAACAACATTGGATATTACTTGGTATGTCTGGAGATGTACAGTATATCTGAATGGCTCAGGCATATATTTCATAAGGATATAGCTTTTATCTTTTTTATGAAAGCAAAATGAAATATTCATGAAGTCATTATGGGCATCGTCAAAGGCGTGGACCCCTCTGAAAAAAATGAGGCAAAAAGGCATCCTTAACTAGCTTAGCAGTGTCAGTTCACGGTGCTCCCACAGGTGTGCGGATAAATGTCGCTGCGTTTCTTTGATACTAAACAAAACTTAAATATTTCATGATTCACAGACAGGTTCTGCAGCTATTAGGGACATTTTTCCCCCGTGATTTCTATGAGGGCTTATTCTCAATGGACAATTGACAATCTAAAATACATGTATTATTCATGTGTGTTCGGATTAGACTCGCTTCTTAAAAGAGTAAGACTGTTGATGCAAATTGCGGCAATCAGGCGCTAAGTGCCTTTACCGTATCCGTCAGTTATGTGTCACACTTTTCCAACCACTTTTTGTAGTGGTAAGGTGTGGACATGATGTCAGTCTTTGTTTCGGGTGTTCAGCGTAACACAAGCGTGTACATACACAAATTAACACCCCATCTCCAAAATGAGAAGACTTAATCCAAACAGGCTTGTCTCTTTCCAAAGTGTGTGTGTGTGTGTGTGTGTGTGTGTGTACACGCAGGATTTGGTATTGTGCTCCTGATCACCTGCCGAGCTGAGCACGAATCAATTAGCCCTTTTGAAAGCATCAGGCATTTAGCTGGAGTCTACCTATGTGTGTGTTGTGAGCACCATTTACACTCGTGCCAAAACTCTTGAAACTGCTTGTTAGAGGTGTTAAAGTTACGTGTATAATGAGAGGTTTCTTTGTGCTGTACATGCACAGCATTAAAAATAGAAGATAGGTAGTAGCACAAAATTCATGCCGTTCATTGTATAAGTTTTTTTCTTGGTTAGCCTAATGAGTTTATTTTTTTCTTTGTAATCTTTGGCTTTAGTTAATTTTTCTGATATATTTACGTTATCTTGTTTGGTGTCAGTTTGGGGTATTTTTTTCTTCTCACTTTGTTTCATATATTCTACATCTCTGCAGTCATGGCTTTTCTGTCATCTACCTCCTCTCCCTTTTATTTAGTTTACATTGCAGTGCTGTGCACACATATACAGATACTGGCAAAAAAGCAGAACTGAGCAGTGATGGTTAAAGCCGCAGCATTGAACAGAACATTGGCTGATGAGCCAAAGCAGAAAGGTTAATCCATCAGATTACAGCAGATTACAATGCACCAGGGAAGGCTGAATGGGAGATTATGGCAAAGAGATGACGACTAGAATAATGGGATGGGCGGATGGTGGAGCGTGATAGAAGTTAAGGGATCAAGGACTGATAAAGTGGATTTAGCGCTTTTTTTTTGGCTGTCTACTTGCCCGCCAGTTTCTCAGTAAAAATACACTAAACACTGAGCAGGTTGGCCATGGCCAATTTTGTACTTGCAGGGACATGACTAAGATCAGTGGTTAAAAATTAAATGCCTCCAATATCCCTGTTTTTCCTCTGATGAAATGCATTTTCATTACGTAGAAGGGCACAAACAAGTAATTTTGTGTGGGACCAAATGTAGAAAAAGTACCTTCCGGGTAACATTATTGCTATAAAACATACATCTCAGTTTTAACAGTGTATCATTTCAGTGAAATAGAGTAGGAGGATGTATTAGATAAGATAGGGGTTTATTGCAATAGCACACAAACACTACTACAGTGAAATATAGGTTTAACATCTAACCAGATAGTACAAACAGCAGGAATAAGACACAGTGAGATAAAGTAGTACTGTGAGGATAAATTCATTTAAAGAATAAACACACATCAGTGGGCAGAGAAACAGGAAATGGGTAGAAGTATCGAGAGTAAACAATGCAAGTTTAAAGGGGATCATGGAATCATGATGTATACTGGTTTTTGCTGTTATATTGCTTTACTTATTTCAAATAATAGGTACAGGTTTTTTTACTCTTATGTCTATATATAAGAGTGTAAATATAAGTATAAAGGTTTTTCCTATAATCTTACATGTATGTTAGAATATGTTAGGATGTTTTTTTTATATTTCACAGTTTTAGATTTATCATAGTATTACAGTATTATAGTATTATTACAGTAGTGGCTGAAATGACTTCAGAAATGCTTGCAAAGTAGAAACGAGTTTAACTATCGTATGAACATATGCTGTGCGTCTGGAGGGGGGACAGTTTTACGTTTTGTATATAAAACTGTATACTTACACAGCTTCTATGTCTATTACTTAAAAATATACCTTTTGAAATCAGGTCTTGAAAAGTGTGTATTCGCATTTTAGCTTCAGTATTAATAAATGAATGAATCAGGATTCATCAAAATACCAAATCTGGTCTGTGCCCAGGGTAAAAACTGACCTGTTTGAGTTGTGAGAACTTGCACTGATGTTAAAGATCATGCCACACGTGATGAAAGAATCTGTTAGAAATGGTAAGATTTAAAAAGATGTAAAATTACATCATTTAAAAAAATACTCTGGTGAGGCAGGTCTGTTTTAAATGGGAAGTGTTGACATTTTGCGCTGACCCCATGCTGTGACCTTTAAGCCATGAGCGAGTCACGCTAGTGCTAAATGGAGTCATGAGACCTTTGAGACTTCTAACCAGGTCCCTGGACCACACAGTGAATACCACACCATATGGCTTAATCACACAGTAAGAAACAAGAGCCCCCTATGGGACACTGGTTAAAGCAATGTGACTGTCTGATAGGGTAATAAAACCACGAGCTCCTGTTATTTTAACGATAACGGCACAAGATGTACTTATCTTACATTTCCCATACGGTTATACCATGAAGCACGTTCTTTTGTTGATTTGGCCAAAGACTGTAGGGTTGGACTGTCTGGGTGGCCTACAGCAGAGATACACTTGAGTAACAATATAGTCACAATTTATGCTCAGTTAAACAACATTATCCTTGGGGCCTGCTAATGCACTTGCAGGGAGCCTGTCTGTTGTCTCCAGTGTCCAGTTGAAAAGTCACAGGACAAGAGAGTATATGAAATCAGCAAAGTCTTCTCATTCTGTGCATAAAGGCAGCAGATGTATCACTTAATTTTTAGTGTCAGCAAATTAGTTAATATTCTTGACTATTATACAGGTATGTAAAGGTCTTTTGGACTTTCAATGGCTATTATTTTGGTTCTAAAGAAGAGTAACCAACATGCACTCATATCTGGGCTGTGTCATCCTAGATAGATGAGGTTTTGATTACTTCATTGAGTAGCACGAGAATTGAAGAGCTCATTAAAGCACGGCAACTAAGGAAGAAGTTGAGTTAGAGCGGACTGATGGAAAGTGGTTGATGAGGGAATAGAGACGGAGGAGAAAAAAGTGGAGAGATTAGGGATGAGAGGGCTCTCCACATCCTCCTGTATCTGTCCAAACAGCTTGCAAGCCAGCCAAAAGTCTAGTCATCTCTCTCTCTTTCTCTCTCATTCTTTCTCTCCCCCTCTCTGCCAGACTGATGACAGAATGTGGAGAGAGGGATTAGAGAGGAGAGACTCATGGAGATGGAAGGATAACAGCTTCTGGAATGCCATCGCTTTGTTAACTTTTGGAGATAGTTTTGTGCTGGTGTGTGTGTTTGTGGAGCCCATCCTCATTTCTAGGGTCTCAGATGCTACTGTTCCCTCAAAGCAGGCGCCCTTGCGTTGCTGTGATGCTAAGACTGGACTCACTCCCGAATCTCACACTCGACCAGACCCCACTGGCTTTCCCTTAAGTGTAGTTCAGAATTTCAGCATGCAGGGTCGATGATTCACATCACCGACCCTGCAGTACTGAGGGCGACAGATATGAGAACACTTAAGCATTATGCCAACTCAAAAAACTACAACAATATAAACCTTTTAGGTGGAAAGCACTGATGCTGTATTTTGCTGTGTAGAATTACAGAATTGTTTAGGTGCAGTACACCGATATGTATGGTTATATCTACATTCTGTACTGCAGCTTATGTTATGTTGCATGAATGCAGACGTGTGGCCTTTATCAGCAGTTATTCCGTTACCAGTGGGTGTAGAGACTTAAACTGTCCTACTATACTGTCAGTGTGATAGGTGTTGGTAATTGAGGTGATGTGGCCACAGAGCCATAAAGTCATTGAAGGGAGGAGATTGGGGTGGATGGATGGGTAAAGGAAACACAGAAAACTGTTGTTTGTTTCCGTTAGAATTCATCTTAGTCCTTAACTGAATTTTGATGTTTAATAGATGTAAAGGAGCTGTTTGTCCGGAAAACTAATAAAAAAGGTGAAATGTTCTAATGTAGTACCATATCACACTCTGCACACAACACTGTGGGCTGTATTCACTGTGGTATCATGTAGTCATGGTTCTTACAGAATCCCGATGGTGATATAAATGATAAATTTATTATTAAGGGGCAATTTTTAACGGTGAGCAGAAGTAGCTCACTAACCACGTTAATTATCTCTGACATATGTTTTTGGACTAAAGCAAGACGTCTTACAAAGAAATGAATTATAGCTCACCATGCTAATAACATAATGATAGTTATTGCTTCATGTTAATTATGCTGATTTCAATTTTTTCATATTAGTTTCGCCATCATGAAGAAAAAGTGTCACTGTGGACAATGAATGTAATATATTTAATATTCACATTAGTATTTGAATAAAATAATAACATATCTTATTAGTACTCTTATACTGTGCTACAGTTTTATGCCATGTAACACTGTAAACCCCTCTTATGGTTTTAGCTAGGAACAAAAAGTGCTCACGCTTTCACTTTAACTTTTAGAGCTAAATTGAAAAACCCACGTGAGTTAGGTGTTGTGAAGCAGGTAACCCACACGGAGACAAAGCAGGCTTTACTTACTTTGTGCTAAAGGCCACATTTGTATTTGCCTGTATATGGTTTGTGCACTGCTATTGCTATATTATTTTGTAAAAGTAAAGGACAAGACCAAAGGTGCATAGCGAGCTTGATTTGTAAGGCGGCAGCAAACTGCAGTTTTCCTCCTTGGTTGGTCGGCCATTGAGAATTGTTTACTTCTGGATGAAGAAGGAAAAAAAGGAGCACTGTGAAACATTCGTAAATCATCAGTTTGCCTCAGGGCCAGAGCCTGCAAACTGGGTTCAAAAGGCGAAAAGCTTCACTTTTGGAGCTCGTGGAGAGCTGGGAACAGCCGGGTCAAAGGTCAACAGAAAGGAAGTTTAATAAAGAAACGGAGGGTGAGATACGGATGGCGGGAAGACATTTGATTGATTGTTTCCTGTCTGTGTCTCAGTCTGCTCTCTCCATTCTCTCATCCCTTTCTACTGCCGGGCTACTCTCTCCATGTCACTGTCTTAAATGGTTGTTTATTAGGAAGTACGTTGCCATAGCAGTATATAAAATAGAGAAAAAAAAGACTCACAAGTCAGACCGTTTGATAAATTATCTGGCTTAAAGACTTTTACTCCACAGCAGTAAATAATCCCCAATATCAGAGCAATGTGAGGTGTTATAAAACTCAGGATAGGTGTCAATAAAATCATTCAGAACACAGGAAAGGGCAAATCAGACAGAGTGGTTACACTGTGTGTGTGTGTGTGTGTGTGTGTGTGTCTTGGTGTGTGTGTGTGTGTGTGTGTCTTGGTGTGTGAGTATGGTCCATCCGTATCTCTCTATCCTTTTCTTTTTCTATCTCCTCCGGGATAAAGCGGTTATTCAACACATTCCATTGTTGAACCTTCTAATTGGGAGACATTTAGCAGGAGCGCACAGTCCTTTATGGCATCACAAACCGGATCGCACACACACACACACACACACACACACACACACGCTACAGCGTAATCTCCCACCGCTGCTGTGAGAAAGGAACAAAAAGAGAGAAGACAAAAAGATCAAATTATCAGCTACATTTAATTACCCACAACTAGACAGACACAATAACAGTGCTAAATCCAGATTTGTCTGGGCTCGAAGGAAAGAGAGGGCGGGAGAGAGAGAGTTCAGGCAGGCTCTCTCTCTCTCTCTCTCTTTCCTTTGCAGCAGGGATGGTTCTTGTGTTTTTTCCCTGCCGTTTTTTGAAGGCATCGCTGCAGAGTGAAGTGATGACAGCTTATCGGATTAGGGATCGCCGGATAATAAATACCCTTGTTTGATTTCTCCACCCATACTCCTTAAACATGATTACTGCTTACTGTTACCGCCAACATCACATTATAGCGCACTGCACGGCAGCACAGACATTTGCATAATGTTTATAGAAACGGTAAGGAGTGATGGCTGCAGAGGGGATGGATGCTGAGGAATGCATTGAGCTGTCACTCCCCCTCCATCTTCTTCTTCCTTTTTTTCTCCCCTCCATCTTTATTGTGTCACATCCTGGCTCAGAAACCATGGCAAAAGAGCGAGATGACGGGTGAAGGCCAATAAATCACAAATTCATTCGTCGTGAAAAAAACACGAAAACACACCAAAAAAACAAAAAACAAAAACATGAAATGAACAGGAGGAAAAACAGATGTCACGGGACGGTGCAATCAGTATAATCAGCTGTTAGGAGTCACTTCAGTTCTATTAATGTAGCGCCAACTCACAACAACAGTCATCTCAAAGCTCTTTGCATCGTAAAGTCATGACCCTACGATGCTGGGAGAAGATTGGCCCGTTTGATGTGCCGCAAAGCAAACAGAGATGTGTGAGAGAGGGGCACTCCCCTCAAACTTAATGGGAAAACACATGAGCCTGCAGTTATCCTCACTGGTTTTTCCCACTGCCTACAGAACTAGAACATACAGACACAAAGCTTTGCTTCTCTTTTTGTGATGAATAATCTGTTTTTGCCACATTGGGCAGTTGGTGGATCGATCAGATGTTTTACCCCTGGAAACGCTGCTGTAATAAAAAGGCAGTATGCATCACTCAGATAACACGACGGTGGCCGTTTCCCAGAGAACAGGTTCAACAAAGTCTCGGTCCAGCTTTGAGCTCTGAGCTGAGTACCTCTGAGACAGCGTGGGTTTTCACTTAGTTCAGTCCACACTGAGTATATTCATGCTGAGTTAAGCGTATGTGTGACTAATGACAAAAGCCATCATGAGTGGAACGTCAAGACTCACCATACCAACGGGTAAATAAAGAAACTGAATGTATCAGTGTTTATCTTAAAACACACAAACCAAAATGTTGTTTTTAAATCACATATAGGGCTGGATTAGCTAATGCATTTGGTATTTACAAAGAAAGTGCCGTGACAAAATTTCCTCTAAGAGGTGGGAACTATTTTTGCGACAGATAAGAAGTTCCTTTCCTAAGATGCTTGATCCTGAAGTGAAATGACTGTACCACGAATTTTATAAATCACCTGTGAAACTGCTGGGACCACTTGAAGGTGAGGAGAGGGACACGGGACAAAAGACGCATTGTGGTAGAGACCCAGAGATGAATAATAACTCATGATTAAATGCAGAGCGATGTATGAACACAGAGAGCGGAACGACATGAGCGAAGAAGAAACACACCCTGGGAAGCCACCAGCAGCTTAGGCATATAGGTTAGCTTCAACTGACTCAGAGTTTAAGTTAAATCTCTTTCTGAAACACAAAACCTGGAGCCTGGAACCAGGTTTAACAAACTCAGAGTTCTTACATAAAAACTGCTTTTCAGTTCAGTGGAGTGACATTTTGCAGGATTTTGTTGCAGCTCAATACTTCCTTTGACTCTCTTTAAAAACACTTAAAGCTACGATCTTTGCCTTTGCATCGTACTGATATACATAAGAAAGTATTTAAAGGTTTAATATACTTCCATTTTTAGTAATTAAAAACATTTGGACATTTGAATTGTGGTCCAGTTTGGCAAAATGCCTGGACTCTGACGCAGACACAGTTTTTACAATTTTTTTTTTGTTAATTGTAACATTTTTCACTGGTGCTCATCATCACTTTCACCAATTCAAAAGACAAATGTCACCACTGGGAAATTAGAGAAGTGTAGCTTAGAAATGTTAAAGTCATTAAAGAACTTAGTCAAAGACCAAAGGAAAACTTTTTAAAAAATCTGGGCTTTATCCTCTTTGAACAGTTGTGTCTGTCTCCCCTGTGAATGAGAACTGTTCAGTTTGTGAGGACTGCAGTTGTTGACATCAGACAGCTGTGATCCACCTGAGATCAGTTTTATTTGACTGAGGGCAAAAAAGGTATTTGGACTTAGTAAGCGAATTACGTTACCGATGACCAAATTTTGTGTTTCTGTTTACAGGGAGTGCAGAATTATTAGGCAAATGAGTATTTTGTCCACATCATCCTCTTCATGCATGTTGTCTTACTCCAAGCTGTATAGGCTCGAAAGCCTACTACCAATTAAGCATATTAGGTGATGTGCATCTCTGTAATGAGAAGGGGTGTGGTCTAATGACATCAACACCCTATATCAGGTGTGCATAATTATTAGGCAACTTCCTTTCCTTTGGCAAAATGGGTCAAAAGAAGGACTTGACAGGCTCAGAAAAGTCAAAAATAGTGAGATATCTTGCAGAGGGATGCAGCAGTCTTAAAACTGCAAAGCTTCTGAAGCGTGATCATCGAACAATCAAGCGTTTCATTCAAAATAGTCAACAGGGTCGCAAGAAGCGTGTGGAAAAACCAAGGCGCAAAATAACTGCCCATGAACTGAGAAAAGTCAAGCGTGCAGCTGCCAAGATGCCACTTGCCACCAGTTTGGCCATATTTCAGAGCTGCAACATCACTGGAGTGCCCAAAAGCACAAGGTGTGCAATACTCAGAGACATGGCCAAGGTAAGAAAAGCTGAAAGACGACCACCACTGAACAAGACACACAAGCTGAAACGTCAAGACTGGGCCAAGAAATATCTCAAGACTGATTTTTCTAAGGTTTTATGGACTGATGAAATGAGAGTGAGTCTTGATGGGCCAGATGGATGGGCCCGTGGCTGGATTGGTAAAGGGCAGAGAGCTCCAGTCCGACTCAGACGCCAGCAAGGTGGAGGTGGAGTACTGGTTTGGGCTGGTATCATCAAAGATGAGCTTGTGGGGCCTTTTCGGGTTGAGGATGGAGTCAAGCTCAACTCCCAGTTTCTGGAAGACACCTTCTTCAAGCAGTGGTACAGGAAGAAGTCTGCATCCTTCAAGAAAAACATGATTTTCATGCAGGACAATGCTCCATCACACGCGTCCAAGTACTCCACAGCGTGGCTGGCAAGAAAGGGTATAAAAGAAGAAAAACTAATGACATGGCCTCCTTGTTCACCTGATCTGAACCCCATTGAGAACCTGTGGTCCATCATCAAATGTGAGATTTACAAGGAGGGAAAACAGTACACCTCTCTGAACAGTGTCTGGGAGGCTGTGGTTGCTGCTGCACGCAATGTTGATGGTGAACAGATCAAAACACTGACAGAATCCATGGATGGCAGGCTTTTGAGTGTCCTTGCAAAGAAAGGTGGCTATATTGGTCGCTGATTTGTTTTTGTTTTGTTTTTGAATGTCAGAAATGTATATTTGTGAATGTGGAGATGTTATATTGGTTTCACTGGTAAAAATAAATAATTGAAATGTGTATATATTTGTTTTTTGTTAAGTTGCCTAATAATTATGCACAGTAATAGTCACCTGCACACACAGATATCCCCCTAAAATAGCTAAAACTAAAAAAACTAAAAACTACTTCCAAAAACATTCAGCTTTGATATTAATGAGTTTTTTGGGTTCATTGAGAACATGGTTGTTGTTCAATAATAAAATTATTCCTCAAAAATACAACTTGCCTAATAATTCTGCACTTCCTGTAGGTGATGGAAACCCAATGTACAGACCAGTGCTTCTGCTCAATACTTGCTAGAGGAAGTATATAGGGAGGCCAGTGTAAGACCACTTTGAGGAACAAAGGCCTTTAGTTGGCTATAAAGCTATCAGTGTTTCCATTCGCCTACAGTGACACTCTCCAGACCCAACTTTCTGTTTGTGTGCTACATGTATATGCATGTGTACTATCTGTGTGAGTCTGTGTGCGTACGAACTGCATGTATGTGTCATTTATTCATGTATGAGCCACTTGCTGAACTTGTGACCTTGTCCTGAACTTGACTCCATTCTCATTCAGTGGGCATCACAGAAAGCCTGCTAGCACCATTAGCTAATTACAGCTGGGTTGCTTGTTGACGTTCTTTCCCTATGGCCCTGCTGCACATGCATCGGAGCGCACGTGATGCCCGTCCCCTCCCCGGCACGACTCCAAGGCAACAGTGTCTAGACAGACAGCATGATGGCATTTTCTCTTGAGGAACCTAAAGACATTTGTGACCAGACATTTGTGTCGGTGTTGGTGTCCAGACTCCCAGGTTTACTGACAGACGTTCAACGTGCACACCAAACTTTGGCTACTAAAACTACATCATTAAAACTTGATTATTTGATTTTTGTTCCATTTAAAAAAAGAGGCACTTTGAAGACTCTTCTCAATAGGATGTCAAGTTCCAGTAGTGTAAAAGCTTTAGACTGACAGATACGGAGAGACAAAAAGAGCAGCGTGGATAATATTAGGTCCCTTAATACTGCGCTGCTTTGCATTTCATGCCAGGCCAGTAAAGCAGTTCTGATTTCAGCTGAAGTGCACAGGAAGAAGGCAGAGAGAAGAGAACTAATGCAGAAACTAGAGAGGAAGAGAGAGGAGACAGATGCAGGCTGACAGAGAGAAAGTGTGAGACCGAGAGATGGGAGAGAGCTGTTATCAACATCCACCAGGGAGACAAAGGTCCCGATTGTAATTCAGTCGCCGTGCTGTATTTTGTTTTGATGTTCGGCGTTTTGGGCTTTTTGCCTGTGCCATATGCCATAAAATGCCTGTGTGTAGAGAACCTTCAAAGCGGTGTCTCGGTCCATTTCCAAACAAACTCTGTGCAAGTCAGATTCAAGTGTAGTGGGAAAACAGGGCGACAGGGCAGCTTTGCTATACTGTGGGCGATTGATGTTATGTGAAAAGCTTTTAAATTT